>NW_022681474.1:28127267-28770383 GCF_009764315.1 Trachypithecus francoisi
AACAAAGGGAACATTTGTCACAACAGGAATTCACTGGAGTTAGACAGAGAAAGGGTCCCAGCCAAGAGTTCAGTAAAAGGTACAACATCCCTCCCTCTGTCTCTCTCCCTGTAACTCTCCTCCTTTCTCTCTTTCTTCCCCTCTTCCTTCCTCCTTCTTTCTTTTTACTTTCTTCCCTCCCTCCCTTTGTTTTCTCACTTCTTTCTTTCCCTTTCTTTCTTTCTTTCCCTTTCTTTCTTTCTCTCTCTTTCTTTCTTTCTTTCTTTCTTTCTTTCTTTCTTTCCTTTCTTTCTTCTTTCTCTTTTCCTTCCTTCCTTCCACCCTTCCTTCCTTCTTTCCTCTCTCTCACCACTTCCTTAATATAGTTTGGCTGTGTTCCCACCCAAATGTCATCCTGAATCATAGCTCCCATAATTCTCACATGTTGTGGGAGGGACCCAGCGGGAGGTAATTGAATGATGGAGGTGGGTTCTTCCCATGCTGTTCCCGTGAT
Organism: Trachypithecus francoisi; assembly: GCF_009764315.1. Classification (NCBI taxonomy): domain Eukaryota; kingdom Metazoa; phylum Chordata; class Mammalia; order Primates; family Cercopithecidae; genus Trachypithecus; species Trachypithecus francoisi. Next base: position 28,127,761 of record NW_022681474.1, read on the forward strand.
AGTGAATAAGTCTCATGAAATCTGATAGTTTTATAAAGGGCAGTTTCTCTGTACACGTCCTCTTGCCTGCTGCCATGTAAGATGTGCCTTTGCTCCTCCTTCACCTTCTGCCATGATTGTGAGGCCTCCTCAGCCATGTGGATCTGTGAGTCCATTAAATCTCTTTCTGTTATGAATTACACAGTCTCAGGTATGTCTTTATTAGCACCATGAAAATGGACTAATAAGGCCGGGCGCGGTGGCTCAAGCCTGTAATCCCAGCACTTTGGAGGCCGAGACGGGCGGATCACGAGGTCAGAAGATCGAGACCATCCTGGCTGACATGGTGAAACCCCGTCTCTACTAAAAATACAAAAAACTAGCCGGGCGAGGTGGCGGGCGCCTGTAGTCCCAGCTACTTGGGAGGCTGAGGCAGGAGAATGGCGTGAACCCGGGAGGCGGAGCTTGCAGTGAGCTGAGATCCGGCCACTGCACTCCAGCCCGGGCGACAGAGCGAGACTCCGTCTCAAAAAAAAAAAAAAAAAAAAAAAAAAGAAAATGGACTAATATACACCTCCCATTCTCTTTCTTTCTTCTCTCCCTCCCTCCCTTTCTGTCTTCCTCCTTCATGCTGTCTCTCTTTCTTCCCTCTCACCCCTCCTCCCTCCCTTCCTTCCTTCACTTTGTTTATTTTTTTGTTTCCTCACTTCTCTGGCATCTTCGATGCTGGTTTCAGCCTCTGGAGTGTTGTAGAGGTGAAGAGGGAAAGCTTCCCCCTTCTGCCTCTGAAGGTCCACCGAAAATGAACTGACAAGAGGCCGATTAATAATCCTAGGAGAATGAATTCCCAATAACCCAATGAGGTCCAGATTCTTTTTTTTTTTTTTTTTTTTTGAGACAGAGTCTCGCTCTGTCACCCAGGCTGGAGTGCAGTGGCCAGATCTCAGCTCACTGCAAGCTCCGCCTCCCGGGTTCACGCCATTCTCCTGCCTCAGCCTCCCAAGTAGCTGGGACTATAGACGCCCGCCACCTCGCCCGGCTAGTCTTTTTGGTACTTTTTTAGTAGAGATGGGGTTTCACCGTGTTAGCCAGGATGGTCTCAATCTCCTGACCTCGTGATCCGCCCGTCTCGGCCTCCCAAAGTGCTGGGATTACAGGCTTGAGCCACCGCGCCCGGCCAAGGTCCAGATTCTTATATACTCTTCTTCAGAGGGGAAGAGGAGGTGAGAGTCTGTAGGAGAAAATGACTTTTAGGGAGGTCTGAAGGGACCCAGGAGGTGGATATTTATCTTGTAAATGATGCTGTTTGGAATTGAGACGTAGCGGAGAACAGATAATAGTTTGAGACAAAGTTCATTTGCATTCCAGGTACGGTGTTTAACTTCCAGTCTCTTCTTCTGTGATGAGTTTCAACCTTTTCTGGTTAATGAAATTTCAAGGGACAGATGCAAGGGATCCAATTGTGTTCCTCTTTTGAAGCCTGGTTTCTAGTCTAACAAGGGTACTTCCGAGAACAGCCTCATCGTGTGTTTGGGAGAGAGAGAAGATTGAACGGATTGGAGGGGAGGTTAGAGACACCTTGACACTGCTTCTTTGGTTCCACTTCTGGTATATTGTTGTTTGCTGAGCCCCAACAGTATACACAAATACATGAAACCAGAGGCTGGCACTCTGGGAGAAATGACGCTGCCATACAGTTTCTGGCCTGGCACCTCTAGCGATCTTCTTCTCCTGGTTAAGATCTTTTTTTTTTTTTTTGAGATGGAGTCTCCTTCTGTCACCCAGGCTGGAGCGCAGCGGTGTGATCTCAGCTCACTGCAACCTCCGCCTCCCGGATTCAAGCGATTCTCATGCCTTAGCCTCCCAAGTGGCTGGGATTACAGGCGCATGCCACTGTGTCTGGCTAATTTTTGTATTTTTAGTAGAGATGGGGTTTCACCATGTTGGCCAGGCTGGTCTTGAACTCCTGTCCTCAGGTGATCAGCCCACCTCGGCCTCCCAAAGTGCTGGGATTACAGGCGTGAGCCAGTGCACCCAGTCTTCACCTGGCGTAGTTTTGCATAGCCTACAGAACAGGAGGCTGCTTCTTCCTTGGTCCCTGACTTCTTGCTCTTTGATGTTGTCCAGCAGTGAAAGGATCATTCCCCAGTCACTTGCACACGGGAAGAGGGCAAAATCAGGGGCTGGCTATAGTTAAGACAAAGGTAATCTGGGACTGAGCACCCCCACTCTCTGGGTGGTACTGTATCACCCAACAAGTACATTACCTAACAAACTCTATGTCTCAGTTTCTTTGTCTGTAAAAGAGGATAATAATTTTACCTACCTCATTGTTTTAATATAAAATGAATAAAGTACTTAAAACAATACCTGAGACATGGTAGGTGGTCAATGAATGTTAGTGCTAATAATACTGATTATTAGTACTATTATAAACACAGCAAACAAAGTTAAAAGAGAATTCAGATTAGCAAGGAGCAGATGAAATGACTAATACTTGCTTATTGTTTTGGTGGTTGTTTTGTTTTGTTTTGCAGACAAGATTTTGCTCTGTCACCCAGGCTGGAGTGCAGTGGCGCAATCATAGCTCACTGCAGCCTCAACCTCCTGGGCTAAAGTGATCCTCCCACCTCAGTCTCCTGAGTAGCTGGGACCACAGGCGCATGTCGCTATGCCTGTTAACTTTTGTATGTTTTGTAGAGATGTGGTTTCACTCTGTTTCCCAGGCTGGTCTCTAACTACTGAGCTCAAGGGATCCACCTATCTTGGCCCCGCAAAGTGCTGCAATCACAGGCATGAGCCACCGCAACTGGTTAGTTGCTTTGTTTTTTTGAAGCTTTACCTTAAAAATCTCTTGGACTGAGAAGTAGGGCCTTTCCATGGTTGAAAGTTCAAATGTTTGGTAGCAGAATAGGATGGCTATAGTTAGCAATGGTGTATTGTATATTTCAAAGTAGCCAGAAGAGAGAACTTGAAATGTTCCCCATGCATACGAATGATAAATACTCAAGGTGTTGGGTACCCCAAATACCCTGACCTCATCATTACACATTCTATGCATGAAACAAATACCACATGTGCCCCGTACATATGTAAAATATTATGTATCAATTGTTGCTATGCCTTTACCAGGTCAAAACACAGACAGAAAGCAGCATCCAAGCATTCTCAATAACTCATTGCAATCTTCCTTGGACTGTGGATGAGGAAAGGGGACCCAGAAAGACACATATAATAAATATTTGCAGGATTCTTAGAGACTAGTAAATAATTCAGGATTGTTACCTAGAGAGAGATGCATTTAGAGTTTCAGGCTTTAATCTCATAAAGATAACAGAGGCATCCAAAAATTAAACTCGTGCCACAGAGGAACAGGGCTGTGCCATAGAGGGTGTTTAGAGACCAGCAGAGTAGTCTACCCTTTGTTTTGTTTCAGAATGTCACAATCTAAAACAGTAAAGATCCTGCTGTTTTGCTCCCAGATGATATATAATTGTTTGAAAATAAGAATAATTTTTCATCATGGAAAGATGTCCTACTCAGGTGGGAGGAAATGGCTCTTCTTTCTGGAAGGAGGAGTTACAGCAAATAAAGAAATTGTGTGGTACATATACACCATGGAATACTATGCAACCATAAAAAGGAATGAGATCATGTCCTTTGCAGGGACGTGGATGAAATGGGAAGTGATTATCCTCAGCAAACTAACACAGGAACAGAAAACCAACACCACATATTCTCACTCATAAGAGGGAACTGAGCAATGAGAACACATGGACACATGGAGGGGAACAACACACCGGGGCCTGGTAGAGAGGTGGGAGGGCGGAGAGCATCAGGATAAACAGCCAACGCATGTTAGGCTTAATCCTTAGGTGATGGGTTGATAGGTGCAAACCACCATGGCACACATTTTCCTACGAAACAAATCTGCACATCCTGCACATGTGTCCTGGAACTTAAAATGAAATGTTTTTAAAAAAGGAAATCACGGCCTTGTTACCTTCCAGACTAAGAAGAAAGGTAAACTTAAAATATTTTAGCCATGTGACACCTTACTTTGTCATCAGCTGTGGTTACACATACGGCTTCTTAAGTAGCATTCCCGATTATTATGAGAGATTTTTTGTAAGATGTAGGAGTACGGGCACAGAAAGGGAGACAGCTTGGGCTGTTTTTATCAAGTAAGAAACCTGTTCAGAAATCAGAACCAATATTCCAGACAGCCACACTATATTATTTCTGAAAATTACTTTCCTTGCTTAAGGCTTTCTTGCCAGACTTTCAGAAATTACAGACTTAAGTTTCTCTAAGATGTCCTGCTGTGCTCCTAAAGCCTGACGACTTCATTAATGGCTCTCCCAGGTTAGCAACAACTTCCTTCTTGTCAAATCTCCTAGAGAGTGCTCGCTCCTGAATGTTCACAACGTGTCCGAAGATTTTGACACTATGAGTCACCTCTTAAAAAAAAAAAGAAAAGAAAAACAAAACAACAACAACAACAACAACAAAACCAAACAACAAAAAAGAAAGCTTGTTTTGACTTTTTTGAGACCACATTCTTCTAGTTTTCTTACAACTTATCTTAAGGTACTGCTGAAGCGGCTTCCTTGTCTGGGGTGATACCCAAGATTCCTTGTCTCAAGGCCGTGGAAAACTGGCACGTGAACACACAAAGAGTGAGCTTCAGAGTAGAAATGTAATAGGAGAAAAAAAAGAGAAGAGTTCTCTGTTGCAAAGGGGGTCCCGAGAAAGTGGGTTGCCAGTTCCAAGGTGAAAAGGGTTTTATAGATGAGCTTGTAGTGGTGATGTCTGATTTACATAGGGCACGAAAGATTGGTTGGACCAGGTATGCCATTTGCATAGGGTGAGAAAAACTGGTTAGGTTTTTCATTATATTAAATGAAAAACTGGTTAGGTGTGTCATTATAGAGGGTGTGAAAAGCTCTCTGCCCCCACCGTAATCTTTTACTATGCAAATGGGTTCTCTGCCTGGCCAGCGCCATGCTGTCCATCTCTATATTGCACATGTGATAACAAAAAAGGGAAGATGGAGCCTCCATGTTGGATATGCCTGGCCCCCAGGTAGCCCTTTGCTATTGGCACAGCTGCTGGCATTCCCCTGTGCAAGCTTCCAGCTTGCTTATCTATGTTTGCAGCTGGATTTTTCAGGCTGCTCTTTGTAAGAAAAAAATAATTTCTCGGGCTGCTTTTTGCTAGCAGGGAAGCCTTGCCGAGGACTCTTTTATCCTCACTATCTGCCTGAATAATTTTTTTTCCATCTCCTGCATCACTGTTTCTCAGTTTGCTATATGAACCATTGTTCCCAGTCAGGTTGCAGAATTTGGGGTAAGGGAGATTCTGTTATCAGCTCTTTATTTACACCATGCAATCGCCAGTCCAGCCCTGCCCCTACTGTCCAGGCAATCACTGTTCTGATATTTTCCTACCATAGATTGGTTTGGGCTATTGTAGAATGTCATGGAAATAGAAACATGTAGTATGTGCTTTTTCAGGAATAAACTGCAGGTAACAAATGCTCTATTTCTATCATTGTATCTGAGCAAAATGACATGAATGACTAAAAAAGCGTATGGAGCACAAGACTGAAGAAAAACGAAGTGAAAGTATTCACACTTCCTGATTTCAGGTTAAAACTACAGTAATCAAGACAAGTGGTATTGATGTAAGAATAGACACACCAATGAATGAAACGGAATACATCTTCCAGAAACAGATTCACACAAATATAGTCAAGAGGTTTTTTTATGTGCTAAAATGTATATAACAATTACCAATTTAACCATTTTTAAGTCCTCAGTTCAGAAGCATTAAGAATCAACAACGTTGTATAACCATCACCACTATCCAATTCCAGAATTTGTCATCCCCCCAAACAGAAACTCTGTACCTATTATCAACAATAAATTTTCATTACCCCCTTACCCCCAGTCTCTGGCAATCACTATCGAACTTTCTGCTTCTATGAATTTGCCCTTTCTCAGTGCCTAATATGAGTGGAATAATACAATATGGGTCCTTTGTGCTTAGTTTATTTCACTTACTATAATGTTTTCAAAGTTCTTCCATGTTATAACATGTATCAGAATTTTCTTTCTTTTCAAGCGTGAATAATAGTCTATGGTATGTCTATACCACATTGTTTATCCATTCATCCGTCAATGGATATTTGGGGCTGTTTCTCTCTTTCGGCTATTGTCAATGACGGTGTTATGAACATTGGTGTATAATGTCTATTTGAGTATGGCTTTGAATTGGTTGGGGTATAAACTTAGGATCAGAATTACTGGATCATATGTCAATTCTATGTTTAACTTTTTGAGGAACTGTCGAGCCATCTTTCACAGCAGCTGCATCATTTTACATTCCCACCACAATGCATAAGAGTTCCAATTTCTCAAAATCTTTAACAACTATTAGTTTTATTTTTAAAAAATATGTAATAGCCATACTAATGGTATAAAGTGATATTTCATTGTGGATTTGATTTGCATTTCCCTAATGATAACTGATGTTGAGCATCTTTTCATGTGCTTATTGGCCATTTGTATGTCTTCTTTTGAGATATGTCTAATCAAGTCCTTTATCCATTTTTTAATTGAGCTGGATTTTTTTTTCTGTTATTGTTGAGTTGTAGGAGTTCTTTATATATTCCACGTAAAAGTCCCTTATCAGATATTGATTTTCAAAATCTCTCTCCCATTCCATGAGTTGTTTTTTGCTGTCTTAATAGTATCCTTTAATGTATAAAATATTTTAATTTTGATGAAGCCCAGTGTATCTATTTTTTTCTTTTGTTGTCTGTGATTTTGTTGTCATTTTCAAGAAATCATTGCCAAATCTAATGTTATGAAGTTTTTGCTCTGTGTTTTTTTCTAGATGTTTTATAATTTCAATGTTTCCATTTAGGTTTCTGATCCATTTTGAGTTAATTCTTATATGCGATATAAGATAAAGATCTAAGTTCATTATTTTGCATGTGGATATGTGCTTTTTCCAAGCACCAATTATTAAGATAGCCAACTGATTTTTTAACAAATATACTGAAGAAATTCAATGCAGAAAGGGTAGTATTTTCAAGATACAGTCCTGGAGCAGTTGGACATCCATATGCAATTCTGTGGGAAAATGTTAGCGTTACCCTACGCTGCTTTTCTCATGATAGTGAGTAAGTTCTCATGAGATCTGATGGTTTTATAAGGGGCTTTTCCCCTTCTTCTTGGCACCTCTCCTTCATGCCATCATGTGAAGAAGGATGCATTTGCTTTTCCTTCTGCCATGATTGTAAGTTTCCTGAGGCCTCCCCAGCCCTGAGGAACTGCAAGTCGATTAAAACTCTTTCCTGGCTGGGCGCAGTGGTTCATGCTTGTAATCCCAGCACTTTGGGAGGCTGAGGCCAGGTGGATCACTTGAGGCCAGGAGTTCAAGGCCAGCCTGGCCAACATGGTAAAACTCTGTTTCTACAAAAATAAATAAATAGATAAATAAATAAAATTTAAAAATGCTCTTTCTTGTATAAATTACCCAGTCTCGGGTATGTCTTTATTAGCAACATGAGAATGGACTAATACAGAGGTTTTTGAGATACTATCAAAAGGAAAATCTATGAAAGAAAAATTGGCAAGTTGAACTTTTCAAAATTAAGAACATAATTCTATTTACAGTAGCATGCAAAAGAATAAAATACCTAGGAGTCAATGTAACAAAGGAAGGGAAAGACTCATACACCTAAAACTATAAAACATTGAAAAAATGAAGAATAGCTAAATAAAATGAAAGACATTATTCATCCATAGATTAAACGACTTAATATTAAGATAGCAATTTTAGCAGTATTAGTGATCTACAGATCAAATGTAATTCCTATAAAAATTCCAACAATCTTTTATTCAGAAATGGGACAGACAGTCCTCAAGCTTCTATGGAACTGAAGAGGATTTCAAATAGCTACAACGATATTTTAAAAGGCAAAACAAAGGGTCGGGCGCGGTGGCTCAAGCCTGTAATCCCAGCACTTTGGGAGGCCGAGGCGGGCGGATCACAAGGTCAGGAGATCGAAACCATCCTGGCTAACACGGTGAAACCCCGTCTCTACTAAAAAATACAAAAAATTAGCTGGGCGTGGTGGCAGGCGCCTGTAGTCCCAGCTACTCGGGAGGCTGAGGCAGGAGAATGGCGTGAACCCGGGAGGCAGAGCTTGCAGTGAGCTGAGATCCGGCCACTGCACTCCAGCTTGGGCGACAGGGTGAGACTCCATCTTAAAAAAAAAAAAAAAGGCAAAACAAAGTTGAAGGACTAAAACTTCTCAATTTTAACACTTCAACTTTATGGCGATATATAATTCTACACATAAAACAATGGAATAGAATTGAGTCTAGAAATAAACCCAAATATCTATGGACAACTGTCTTTCAACAAGTGTGCCAAGATCATTTAATGGGGAAATAAAAGTATTTTCAACAAATGGTGTTGGGACAACTGAATATCCACATGCTGAAGAATTAAGTTGGACTCCTACCTTATTCCATATACAAAAATTAATACAGAATAGATTAATTACATAAAAATAAGAGCTAAAACAATAAAACCCTTAGAAGAAAACAATAGATTTCTGTATTTGACACCAAAAACATGGTAATAAAAGAAAAAATTGATAAATTAGACTTTATCAAAATGAAAAACTATTGTGCGTTAATGACACTATCAAAAGAATAAAAATGCAGCCTACTGAATGAGAGAACATATCTGCAAATCTTATATCTGATAATGGTGTCATATGTAGACTATATAAAGAACTCTCACAACTTAGCAACAGAAAGACAAATAATCCAATTTAAAAGTGGGTAAAGGACTTAAATAAACATTTCTCAAATGAAGATCTGAAAATAGCCAACGACCACATAAAAATATGTTTGACATCATTGGTCATTAAGGCAATGTAAATCAAAATCACAAGATCCCACTTTACATGCACGCAGACAACTATGTTAAAAAAAATTGAACATAACAAGTGTTGGTAAGGATATGGAGAAATAGAAACCCTCATACATTGGGAATCTAAAATGGTACAGCTACTTTGTAAAATAGTTTGATCGTTCCTCAAAAAGTGAAACATAAAATTACCATATGACCCCACAATTATACTCAGATTTATACCCAACAGAAATGAAAATATAAATAATCACAAAAACTTGTACATGAATGTTTATAACAGCATTAAGCATAGTAACCAAAAGGTGGAGACAACCCAAATATCCATCAATGGATGAAGGGATAAACGAATTGTGGTATATACATGCAGTGGCATATTACTCAGACATGAAAAGGAATTAAATATCAATACATGCTACAACTAGGATGACTCTCAAAAACAGTATGCTAAGTAAGAAGCAGTACACAAAAGGTCATAAATTGTGTAATCTTTTATATGAAATATCCACAATAGGCAAATATATAGAGACAGAAAGTAGATTAATGGTTGCCAGGTGATGGTGAGAGAATAGAATAAGTAATTGCTTAAGAGGTTTGGGGTTTCTTCTTACGTGAGGAGAAAGTTTCAAAACTAGAGAGAGATGGTGGCTGCACAACATTCTGAATGCACTAAATATCAATGAATTGTACACTTTAAAACAGTTAATTGCATGGTATATAAATTTCACCTCAACAAAATAAAGTCTCTTGCTTTGTGAAAAAAACTGTTAAGAGAATGAAAATACGAAACATAGGTGCAGACCAAAAATTGCAAAACAGATCTATGATACATGACTTGTTTTAAGATACACAAGAATACTTAAAACCCAACGGAAGAAAACAAATGACCCAATTAAAAATGGGACAACATCCAGAAAGGCTGAGAACCTCTAGAAATCTGTTCTTCCACAAAAATAATTAGTACCCTGACCCCAAAAGTTGTCCAAATCAACATTTTCAGAACTCTAGAAATTGAATAAGACTTGCAAAAACTCTAGAAGCTTTTGTTCAAGAAAACCAACTGAATCTTGGCAAGAAGAGTGAACTTTGGGGCATTTTGACTTGCCTAATCCCATCCTCCTCTGTCCAGCTTCACAGTAGCCATGGAATACAACAGCCTCACAACTACATTGTTTGTGGAAAACACTGACAGCCTAGCAGACACTGGAAGGGACAGAAGAGATTTGGAGCTTCCAAAAATCCCTTCTTCAGGGATTATTATTACAGGCATACCACATTTTATTGCACTTAACTCTATTGCATTTCCTAGGTACTGCATTTTTTACAAATGTAAGGTTTGTGGTAACCCTGCAATGAACAAGTTTATGGACATTACTTTCCAACAGTATGTGCTCAAGTCGTGTCTCTATGTAAAATTTTGGTAATTACGATGACATTTCAAATTTTTTCATTATTGTATCTGTTATGATGATCTGTGATCGGTGATCTGTGATGTTAGTATTTTAATTGTTTTGGGCGCGATGAACTGCACCCATATTAGATGGCAAGCTTAATCAATAATGTTGTGTGTGTTCTGACTGCTGCACCAATAAGCCATTATTCCATCTCTCTCCCTCTCCATGGGCCTTCCTATTCCCTGGTATACCATAATATTGTAGTGAGGCCAATTAATAATCCTACAATGGCCTCCAGATGTTCAAGTGAAAGGAAGAGTCACATGTCTTTCACTTAAAATCAAAAGCTAGAAATGATTAACCTTAGCGAGGAGGAAGACATATCAAAAGTTGAGACAGGTCAAAAACTAGGCCCCTGTGCCAAACAGTCAAGTTGTGAATGCAAAGGAAAATTTATCAATTGAAATTAAAAGTGCTACTCCAGTGAACATACAAATGATAAGAAAACAAAACAGCCTTATTACTGACATGGAGAAGGCTTGAGTGGTCTGGATAGAAGGTCAACCAGCCACAACACTCACTTAAGCCAAAGCCTAACCCAGAGCAAGACCCTAATTATCTTCAATTCTACGAAGCCTGAGAGAGGTGAGGAAACTGCAGAAGAAGAGTTGGAAGCTATCAGAAGTTGGTTCATGAAGTTTAAAAAAAAGAAGCCATGTCTATAATATAAAAGCACAAGATGAAGCAGCAAGTGCTGATGTAGAAGCTGCAGCAGATTATCCATTAGATCTAGCTAAGGGTAATTAATGAAAGTGGCCACACTAAATAAAAGATTTTCAGTGTTGATGAAACAGCCTTCCATTGGAAGAAGATGCCATCTAGGATTTTCATAGCTAGAGAAGAAAAGCCAATGCCTGACTTCAAAGCTTCGAAGAACAGGCTGACTCACATGTTAGGGGCTAATGCAGCTGGTAACTTTAAGTTGAAACCAATTCTCATTTACCATTCTGAAAATTCCAGGGCCCTTAAGAATTGTGTTAAATCCACTGCCTGTGCTTTATAAATGAAAGAACAAAGCCCGGATAACAGCACATCTCTTTACAGCATGGTTTACTGAATATATTAAGCTCACTGTTGAGTCCTACTTCTCAGATGGAAAGATTTCCTTCAAAATATTACTGCTTATTGACCATGCACCTGCTCATGCAACAGCTCTGATGGATATGTACAAGGAGATTAATGTTGTTTTCATGCCTGCTAACACAGCATCCATTCTGCAGCCCATGGACCAAGGTAATTTCAACTTTCAGTCTTACTTAAGAAATACATTTCCTAATGCTATAGCTGCCACGGAAAATGATTCCTCTGATGGATCTGGGCAAAATAAATTGAAAACCTTCTGAAAAGGATTCACCATTCTAGACGCCATTAAGAACATTCATGATTCATTGTGGAAAGTAAAAATATCAACATTCACAAGAGTTTGGAAGAAGCTGGTTCCAACTTTATGGATGATTTCGAAGGGCTTGGGACCGCAGTGTAGAAACTATAGATGTGGTAGAAATCGGAAGAGAACTAGAATTAGAAATGGAGCCTCAAGATGTTACTGAATTGCTGCAATCTCAGGATAAAGCTTGAATGAGTAAGGAGTTGCTTCTTATGGATGAGAAAAGACTAAGTTTTTTTCATATGGAATCTACTTCTGATAAAGATGCTGTGAACATTGTTAAAATGACAGCAAAAGATTTAGAATATTACACAAACTAGTTGCAAAGCAGCAGCAGGATTTGAGACGATTGACTCCAATTTGGAAAGATGTTCTACTGTGAGTAAACAGCATCATATGCTACAGAGAAATTTTCAGTGAAAGGAAAAGTCAATTGATGTGGCAAACTTCACTGTTGTCTTATTTTAAGAAAGTGCCACAGCCACCACAAGTTTCAGCAACCACCACCTCCATCAGCCATTAACATCAAGGCAACACCTTTCTCCAGCAAAAAGATTACAACTCACTGTAGGCTCAGATAATTGTTAGCATTTTTCAGCAATAAAGTATTTTTATCATGGTATGCAGATTGCCTTTTTAGACTTAATGATACTGCACATTTGATAGACTACAATGTATTAGAAACATAACTTTTATTTTTATTTTTTGAGATAGGGTCTCACTCTGTCACCTAGGCTGGAGTGAAGTGGCGTGATTACAGCTCACTGCAGCCTCCAATTCCTGGGCTGAAGTGATCCTCCTACCTCAACACCCTGATTAGGTGGGACCACAAGTGTGTGCCACCACACCTGGCTAACTATTTTTTTTTTTTGTAGAGATGAGGTCTCGCGATATTGCTCAGGCTGGTCTTGAACCCCTGGGCTCAAGTGATCCTTCTGCCTCAGCCTCCCAGAATGGTGGAATTACAGGCATGAACCATCTGCGGCCTCCCAAATGCTGGAATTATAGGCATAATTGTTATGTTACACTCAGCCTGTAAACATAACTTTTATATGCCCTGGGAAACAAAAATGTTTATGTGACTCACTTTACTGTAATATTCACTTCATTACAATGATCTAAAACCAAACCCACAATATCTGAGGCATGCTTATAGTTAGACTGTCTGGAAGCTCAATGAAAAAGTCAATTGTCAGAGTTTTTCTCTATTTGATATGACTTAGGACTTGCTCTGTCTGAGCAGCCTTATCTCCAGGACATTCATCAAAAACAACCAGTGGTGGCTGGGTGCGGTGGCTCATGCCTGTAATCCCAGCACTTTGGGAGGCCAAGGCAGGTGGATCACGAGGTCAGGATATCAAGACCATCCTGGTCAACATGGTAAAACCCTGTCTCTACTAAAATTGCAAAAAATTAGCTGGGCGTGGTGGCACATGCCTGTAATCCCAGCTACTCCGGAGACTGAGGCAGGAGAATAGTTTGACCCCAGGAGGCGGAGATTGCAGTGAGCTGAGATCGGACCACTGCACTCCACCCTGGGCGACAGAGGGAGACTCTGTCTCAAAAAAAAAGAAACACACACACACACACACACATACACACACACAGTGGTAACTGTTTAACATTGCAGCTCCCTGAATCCGTGTTGCCACTTGAGACTAACAAAAAGCTGACAAAAAAAATAATAATACAAATAAAAGGAATTGAGATGTCCTTTCTGCATTTGCAGGACTGTACAGATGCCCAAGAAAGATTCAGTTTTCACCTCCGATTGACTTTGAGGCCCTGAGCAAGTAGAAGTGAGGTTTTCTGCAAGAAGAAAGTGAAAGCATAACAGGGAATTGAAGATATGCGCCAACCCACACCCAGAGTACCCTGGCAAAAGCTGGAGGACATATTGATTCAAGGCATTTTAAGAAATGTCTGCCTGATTATTAGCTGACCCTTCATCTAACCTAGCAGTTGCTTCAGTGGCCACACAGGATAAAGGATACAAACTTTCCAGAACTGTTTCAAGAAACAGCAGCAACAACTACTACAACAAAAGCAATAAACCCTGAGTTAGGGGAAGGGGATCTAATTTCCAGATTTTCCACATTATATTATTTTAAATACCCAATTTTTACAAGAGATTAACACATATTTAAAAAAAATAAAAAAATGGTTCATGCACAAGAAAATATACAATGAAAAAGATGAAAAAGAAAAGGAAAAAGTTGAAGAAATTATAGTGCAAAATGTCCCAAATCTGGTAAAAAAAAAAAAAAAAAAAATTAATCTACACATGCAAGTAGGATAAACTCAAAGAGATCCATACCTAGGCACATTGTACTCAAAATGTCAAAAGCCAAAAAAAATGACAGTATCTTGAAAGTTGCAAGAGAAAAGCAGTTTATTACATACAAGGAGTCCTAAAGAATATGAACAGCTTATTTGTCATCAGAAACCATGGAGGCCAGAAGACTGTGGGATAACATATTCAATTAGAAGAAATATTAAAAGAAGTACTTAGGGTTGAAATGAAAGGACATTAGGCAGTAACTTGAATCCACCCAAACTAAATAAAAAGCACTGGTAAAAGTAACTACATAGGTTAATATAAAAGACAATATAAATATATTTTTGTTTGTAACTCTTTTATTCTTCTACCTGATATAAAAGACAACTGCATAAACTGATGTTGATCAGCTAATAAAGCACAAAGATATAATTTGTACAGCAATAGTACAAAGGAGAGTAGAGGAAACTTGGTTATACTGAAGCAAAGTTTTTACCATTGAAATTAAATTGGTATTAATCTGAATTAGGTTGTTGTATTTTAAATTAAGATGTAAATTGTAATCACCAAAGGAATCATTAAGGAAATCTCAAAAATTAGCAAAAGAAGGTAAAAAGTAATTAAAATGGTATGCTACAAAATATGTATTTAAGCCAGAAAAGGCAGCTAAGACAGAGTAGAGAAAAAAAGTACGAGCGTATTAGGGTTCTCTAGAGGGACAGAACATATATATAATTACTAAATATTAACTTACATGATTACAAGGTCCCACAACAGGCTGTCTGCAAGTTGAGAAGCAAGGAGAGCCAGTCCAAGTACCAAAACTAAAGAACTTGGAGTTCGATGTTCCAGGACAGGAAGCATCCAGCACGGGAGAAAGACGTAGGCTGGGATGCTAGGTCAGTCTCTCTTTTTCACGTTTTTCTGCCTGCTTTATATTTGCTGGCAGCTGATTAGATTGTGCCCACTAGATTAAGGGTGGATCTGCCTTCCCCAGCCCACTGACTCAAATGTTAATCTCCTTTGCAACACCCTTATAGACACACCCAGCATCAATACTTTGTATCTTTCAATCCAATCAAGTTGACACTCAGTATTAACCGTCAGAATGAGATATACAGTAAACAAATAGAAAAATAGATAGAAATAGTATCTTATCAGTAAATTCATCAAATGCAAATGAACTAAGCACTTGAATCAAAAGGGAGAGACTGGCAGAATAAATTTCTTTAAAAATGATCCAACTCTATGTTCTCTCTCTCTAAAAAAAAAAAAAAGTTTCAAAGTAAGACACAATTGAGTTGAAAATAAAAGAATGAAAAAAAGGTATACCATGCAAATAGCAACCAAATGACACCTTAAGTAGCTATACTAATCTCAGAAAATGTAGACATTAAGACAAAAATTATTACTAAAGACACTGAGGACATTTTATAATAAGAGGGGAAGCCCGTCAGGAAGACATACAATTATAAACAGATATATGTACCATGCAACAGAACCCCAGAACACATGAAGCTGACACTAACAGAATTAAGGAGAAACATAATTTAACAACAACAGAAACTTCAATACCCTAATTTCAAAAATGTACAGAACTACACCAAAGATGAACAAAGAAATAGAAAACTTGAACAACACTAATTACAGATACCTGTAGACCATTTGAGAAAACAGCAAAATATACATTCTTCCTAATGTACACAGCAACATTCTCTAGGAAAGACTACATGTCAGGCCACTGAAACGAACTTCAATACATTTAAATGAAATAAAATTATACAGAGTATGTTCTCAGAACAAAACGGAATATAAACAGAAATCAATGACAAGAGGAATATTGGAAAATTCACAAATATGTGGAAATTAGACACAATACTAGTAAATGACCAATGGGCCAAAGATGAAATCCCAAGGGAAATTAGCAAATAATTTGAGATGAAGGGAAAAAAAATACTGCATACCAAAACATATGGGAAGCAGCTAACTCAATGCTTAAATGGATACTTATAGCTATAAACACCTACCTAAAATGAAAGATTTCAAATTAAAAACTTGATCTTCTACCTTAAGAAACTAGAAAAGAAGAGCAAATTTAAGGCAAAACAGCAGAAAAAAAAGAAATTATTAAGATCAGAGTGTAAATAAATGAGATTGAGAATAGAAAAGCAATAGAGAAAATCAACAAAGCCAAATTTTTTTTTTATTTGAAAGCATTGATAAGAGTTTCACTAGACTGAATAAGAAATAAAGAGAGAAAACTCAAATTACTGAATCAGGAATGAAAAGAGGACATTACTTCTGACATTACTGAAATAAAAAGAATTATAAGACATTGCTATGAACAATTGTACTTCAACATATTAATATAGGTGAAACAGATTTCTACAAAGATAAAAACTACCAAAACTGACTCAGGAAGAATTACAATCTCTGAATAGATGTATAAAAAGCAAAGTGATTAGACTGTTAATAACAAAACTTCTTACCTAGAAAGCCCAGTCCCAGATAGCATCACTGATGAGTTCCACCAAATATTTAAAGATGAATTAACATGAATCCTTTACAAACTCGTCGAAAAAATGTATACATATAGGAGCACAGGGAACACTTTCCCAACTCATTCTATAAGACCCGTATTATCCAAAGATATCACCTGTTTAATTATGAGAGTAACATCAGATATACTCAAATAGAAGAACAGTAAGCAAAATATCGGGCCATTAAGTGCTCCTCAAAATTGTCCAGGTCATTGAAAACAAGAAAGTCCAGGAAACAGTCACAGCCCAGAGGAGTTGAAGGAAACATGATAACTAAATGTAACATAGTATTCTGGATGGGACCTTGGGACAGACAAAGGACATTAGGTAAAAACTGGAAATCTGAGGCCAGCTGTGGTGGCTCACGCCTGTAATCCCAGCACTTTAGGAGGCCGAGGCGGGTGGATCACCAGGTCAGGAAATCGAGACCATCCTGGCTAACACAGTGAAACCCCGTCTCCACTAAAAATACAAAAAATTAGCCGGGCGTGGTGGCGGGCGCCTGTAGTCCCAGCTACCCGGGAGGCTGAGGCAGGACAACGGCATGAACCCGGGAGGCGGAGCTTGCAGTGAGCCGAGATGGCGCCACTGTACTCCAGCCTGGGCGACAGAGAGAGACTCCGTCTCAAAATAAATAAATAAATAAATAATCTGAGTAAGGTACAGACTTGAGATAGTAATAATGCAGCAACATTGGTTCTTTAATTGTGGCAAATGTTCCATAGTAATATAAGATGTTAATTATAAGGTATGGGGTACATGGGAACTGTGTACTATCCTCATAGTTTTTTCTGTAAATCGCAAGCCTTTCTAAAACGAAAAGTTTATTTTTTCTTTTTAAAAGCATATGCAACATGGCAACCATATCCTTTAGTAATGTTGCCAGATTGACTGATTTTCTGCATAACTGATTTGATTGAAATGTGAAATTGTGGGGAAGCTCTACTCAAGAATCCACGGCTCAGCTGGAGATCAAAAAAGATGAATTTGTAACATGGAGCTAACTCTTCACAATTGAGACACACTTGTTACCAAGAGATGAAAATGACTATAACATCATGGATGGAGTTGGTAAGTTGGAGAGTCTTTAGAGAGCATCATCTCAAACCTTTCACTCTAGAAAAATACTTGTACGAGACTGGACATGGCAGCTCATGCCTGTAATTCCAGCACTATAGGAAGCAGAGGTGGGAGGAACACTTTAAGCCTAGGAGTTCAAGACAAGCCTGGGAGCCTGGGCAACACAGGAAGACCCTGTCTCTATGAAGTAATAATAATAATTATTATTATAGCCAGTCTTCATAGCGTGCACCTGTAGTCCTGGCTACTCAAAGAGGCTGAGGTGGGAGGATTGTTTGAGCCCAGGAGGTGGAGACTGCAGTGAACCATGATTGTGCCATTGCACTCTAGCCTGGATGACAGAGCAAAACCTTGAGAGGAAGAAAGAGAGAGAGAGAAGAAGGAGGAAGGGAGGGAGGGAGGGAGGAAGGAAGGAAGGAAGGAAGGAAGGAAGGAAGGAAGGAAGGAAAAAAGAAAAATACAAAAATATATGGACAATTTTCACAAATCATGAACCTCATTTTGAGGACTAAGAAATCTGTAAAAATGCAGTCATATGTGATGCTGCCTTTACCTCCCTGACAGTAATGTACATCCGTTTCTAGAGTTGAAACGTCGCTATTCAGTACAGTTGTAAGCACATGCAACATTGCTCTGCCAGGAGAAAAGATCAAAGGCAGGATAAAATTTTTCAAAGATGAGAGATTTTCAATATGTATGTATAAAAAGCATAAAAAGCCACTGGTTTGCGTGGTTTGTGTCTCTGTGAATTTCACTATTTTCACAGGTTATTTTCCAGCGTTTAATCCTCAAGCTAAATCCGGATGACATCTTTCAATATATTTCTCCTTAGGAATAACTTAAATTCTTCCTCTTTTCTATTTAAATGCTAATAACTTTGGCACTGTTAAAACATGGAGTGGTAACTGATTTAATTATTTTTTCACCATCATGATTAATGGTTATTCAAAGTTTATCCATTATGCAAGGCACCATATTAAGCCTGAATGTCTAATTTCTTCACTCCCCTCCACCCATGCATACACAATGGGTTGATATTTTCTTATTTTATAGACAGCCTTCAGCATAGAGTTTTTCTGAGTCTCAGTTAATTCTGCTGTAGAACTGAGACAATGGTGTTAAAGTCAGGTTGACAAAGAAGCAATGAAAATTCAAACATATTGTTATTGATACAGATGAGCATGTTACTGAATTATAAGAAGTGACATAATTTCAAATCACTCCTGGCACTTCAGATCTTATTGGCTCTATATTCCATGAACATTCTCATTAGGATTTTTCAAAAAGATATGGTGGTACTATAACCCTATTTCAGAACTATGAGTACATTCTTTCCATCTAAATTTCATTAGTCTGAATACCTAAATGCTACTTACGTGTCTGTAAGAAATCTATCAATATCAGAAATTTGGTGACTTGCCTTCCTATTAATGTTTAAGCAAATACAACTTCTTTTTAACTAAGGACCTTTATTCAGAGCCTAGAAATTTAAGACAGATCTTCAAAATAAAACTGTAGTTGGCACAAATTATAACTGAATTTTAATATAAAATTGCCATTCCAACTCTTCTGAAGATCATGGATAAATACATGTTCTCTAATGAACAGGTGGTAGCAGAGTCACCAAAGATATGTGATTTGGGGGAGGCTACCTGAATTATGATCTTTTTAGTTACATATTTATTTCCACAAAGAGTATAAAATGTCTATCATATCCTTCTATCGTAATACACAAAGTGATTTGAGTACTTTTAGGCCCTAGAGATATTTATGGAAATTAGTTTGTCACAGGTACTAGGGAATTATCCCAAAGAAGTTAGAATTTTCAGGGTTATTGTTATCAGTGACTGAGGTCCAGGGAAACCAATTTGCTTCCTGACACATTGTCTGATTTAGGGATTGAATGACTCACACCAAATTGGAGACCTGAAAGTAATGTGCATGCTTAATTCCAAAGATAAGCTAGGCTCTTAGTTCAAAGACAGCCGGTAGAAGTGGCTGGCAAATGAAGAAGACTATTAGTGAAGTTTAAATTGTGAAGTCTGAGTTGAGAACTGTGATTAAGTATGGACCAGCCAGTCCCAATTACTCACTAAGTAAGCTAGTTTTCCCCTGTGTTTCCTTCATGCATTCTGACAGTAGCTATTTAATGAAGCTGTGGGAAGGATGTGAAGAGAAACCTAAACAATCAGCATTTCAGGTTGGAATCCTAGGTCAGTACATGAAGGCTGCTCCCACCTTCACCCCCTGCTGCTGAGTTGGGAAGATGACTGAAAATTGTATAGACTTCAGAAGTGAAGGGAATAATGAAACGACAATAGGCAGAAATAGCATAGGCAACACAGACCCTCTAAAATTTCCCTCTTCATTTTACTTTAAGAAACTCTGATATTCTACTAATTTAGAAATGCATTTGGAAAAAAAATCTTCCTTTTAAAAAAATTGAGCTATTTCTGGGATGTTGAAGAGCTATTACCGTGAAAGTAATTACTTGAGAATGTGCATGGCTTCTAATGCCTAATGGAGATCAAAAGGTGCCAAAGGAATGAGCATTTTGATAAGAGGCAGTGTGGGAAATGATTTTGGAGTCTGGGTGCCTTTGGAAAAAGGATCAAGGACAGCATGGAGAAGGGTTCAGAAAACAAGGTGAGAAAGACCAATAGCAAATACCAAATACCAAATATTTTAATTTAGGCTTGTCCTGTATTCAAGAAAAAATGATGAAATATTCTTTGCAATATTCTTTGATATCAACTCAACCAATACACTTATAGAGAAACTAAATGGTTCTTCCCATACCTGAGAAACCTGTTGTTTCCCGTAAACAACAAAGCTGGTGGGAAAACTATGTTTGAGTTCCAAGCAACCAATTTGTATGTAAACTTAAGCCCACATTTCATGAGTAATGTGAGGGCTGGGTTGACCACCCATCTTTCACAGGAAACTCCCTAACCAAATATTGTTTCTCCTGTGTTTATGTTCATTTTGTTCTCAGTGACTAATGGTGCCAAAGAAGGTTAGTTATTCTGCATGATTGCTGCTGTCCGAGCTGGCATTTTTTGATTAGAGATGACCAGCTGACTCAAATAACAAGAGCCCATTTCTGTCATTCATTGAACTTGTTTCTGGGAAAGGAGAAAGAGGAGGCCAAAGGAAGAAGATGCCCTGTTCAGGTTTCAGAGGCAAAAGCTGAGGGAAATATTAGCAAACCCGGGGGGAGATTGCTTCTTTCCCAGGCCCAGACCTGGATGTTTCTGTAACTGAGAACGGTTCACAAATGGTCTATTCTTACGGAATTTTTGCTTCAGTTGTCAGTTTCAGAATCACATTAGAGATCTTGATATTTGATTGTTTTCTCTCAAATGTCCTGAGACTTCATTTAAATTTTGTTATTTAAAATTATTTTTAATTAATTAAATAAAGTCACAGTTAATGGTAGTAAGGAGAATAATCCATAAAACAGATGATAATTTCTTAAGGTTAAAAATAAAGACAAATATTTTAGAATAGTAGATTCTCTAGAATAATTCCCACATTTGTCTCCTAAAATAAGAAAACATGAGTTTGTCTCCTCAAACAAGATGATCACTTGCATAATATAAGACCATTAATTCTGTTAGAAAATAGTGCTTATTGACTAGAATACTTTTTTTTTTTTTTTTTTTTTTTTGAGACAGAGCCTTGCTCTGTCAGCCAGGCTGGAGTGCAATGGAGTGATCTCAGCTCACTGCAACCTCCACCCTCCAGGTTCAAGCAACTCTCCTGCCTCAGTCTCCTGAGTAGCTGGGATTACAGGCATGTATCACCATGCCCAGATACTTTTTGTATTTTTAGTAGAAACAAGGTTTCACCATGTTTACCAGGCTGATCTCAAACTCTTGACCTCAGGTGATCCACTCGCCTCAGCCTCCCAAAACACTGGGATTACAGGAGTGAACCACCACACCTGGCCTAGAATACTCTTAAACCCAATTCCTCAACCTGTAAGTTTAAGGTGAACTTGAAATAGACAGGCAAGCAGCTGAATATGTGAGTCAATAGATGAAAACTATCTTCGAAACCATCAAAAGATGTCATAGATAAAATAATTACTACTAATTAAGTGTGTATTGAATACATATGAGTAGAAGAAGATTTGCATTGATAGGGTGAGAGAATTTGCCCTCAACAGTAGTCAGTTCATTTATCAGTAGAGATTTGTTGCGTCCCTGCGTTTGCACATTGTGCTCACATTAATAGTCATCAGAATACTTATTTATTAATTTTAAGGAATTGGCTCATGAAATTACGGAGGCTGAGAAGTCCCAAGATCTGAAGTCAGTAATGCAGCAATGTGAAGACCCTAGAGAAATGATGGTCTAGTTTCAGTGCAAGCTCAAAGTCCTGAGACCCAGGAGAGTTGGTGATGTAAGTTCCAGCCTGAGTTCAAGTCCAAAGGCAGAAGAGGAGCGATTTCCCAGCTCAGTGACAGTAAGAGACAGCAAATTCTTCCTTACTCAGCTTACTTAATTCAAATTGCCCTCCCCAGTGTAGATAGGACTGGATGGTTAGTCTCATCCAGAAACACACTCACAACACACCTAGAATAATGTTTCACCAAATAGCTGGCCCAGTCTGTTTGACACACAAAAAATTAACCACCACAGTCACTATACATTGGCCACGTTCTACTTGGCAGAATAGAATCCCTTCAATATCTGTGGTAAGTCTACCTCTGAGTTCTGATTCTCAATACTTCAAAGCCTGCTTGATCCTACTCCTGGTCACCAAAGCTCACCAGACCACTTCCTGTGGTTTAACATTTTTGGTTGGCTACATTGAAAGGAATCTTTCTGTTACTGTTTAAATAAAAAACATTTGTACATGCAGAATTAAGAAAAGTTTAAATTAGTTGAAAATGGACCAATAAGAGAAACTTTTTGATTTTAACAAGAATGGTGTCTAGAAGTCATGAGCCCATGATTTGTTAATTTAGGTCCTTAAGGAAGGCACATTAATTCCAGGTATCAAGAGGGCACCACTGAGCACACTGCACCTGCAGTATTCCAGGTGGCTGACCTCTGGGCTATGATCATGTATCTGAAAAGCTGCTTGTAGGTACAAATACAATAATTGTAGCGTGTCTTCTATATCATCTACTGTCCTCTCCAGCAACAGAGACCCTTTGAGCTGAATTCAAAAGACGATCAGGTAAAATGTCATTCCCACCATAGTAACTCTCATTCAACATCATTCAACAAAGAGCTCTTGGAACTTTTTTTTTTTGAGATGGAGTTTCGCTCTTGTTGACCAGGCTGGAGTGCAATGGCATGATCTTGGCTCATGCAACCTCTGCCTCCCGGGTTCAAGAGATTCTCCTGCCTCAGCCTCCCAAGTAGCTGGGACTACAGGCGCATGCCACCGCACCTGGCTAATTTTTTGTATTTTTAGTAGAGATGGGGTTTCACCATGTTGGCCAGGCTTGTCTCAAACTCCTGACCTCAGGTAATCCACCTGCCTTGGCCTCCCAAAGTGCTGGGATTATAGGCCTGAGCCACCAATGCCCAGCCAAGGAACTTTTTTGAGATACATCAGTGAACAAACTGAGCAACGATGGGATTCATATTTGAGAGGAGTAGAAAGAGGGGAACAACACACTGACAATAAACAACAATCTATTTTAAAAATAAAGACATGATATAATATGTTACAAGGGGGACAGGCCATATAAAAAAGAAACAGTGAAGTAGGTAAAGAGAGGTCAGGAGTGTTAGCAGAAAGGATGAAGTTTTGAATAAGGGTGAGGCAGGCTTACTTGAGAAGGTAATGGGGTTAAGAAAGATACGAAGGAGGTGTGGGAAGATCCCTTGAAAATATCTTGGGAAGAACTTTCCAAGGATAGAGAAAGCCAGTGCAAAGACTATAACCTGGAGTTTGCTTTTCATTTATACCCATCAAGATTTCCATTCATTTATTCACTTGACAACCATTAAATACTTATTGAACAGTTACCATGTACTTAGCACATTTTAGGCACCTAGGACAAAGTTCCTGCCCTCACAAAGCCTATAATATGGAAAACAATTGATATGGTTTGGCTGTGTCCCCACCCAAATCTCATCTTGAATTGTAGTTCCCATAATTCCCACAGGTTGTGGGAGGGACTTACTGGGAGATAATTGAATCATGGGGGCAGTTTCCTCCATACTGTTTTTGTGGGGGAATAAATGAGTAAGTCTCACAAGATCTGATGGTTTTATAAGAGGCTTCCCCCTTCACTTGGTTCTCATTCTGTCTTGTTGGCCGCCATGTAAGACATGCCTTTCACCTTCTGCCATGACTGTGAGGCCTCCCCAGCCACGTGGAACTGTGAGTCCATTAAACCTCTTTTTCTCTATAAATTACCCAATCTCGGGTGTGTCTTCATCAGCAGTGTGAAAATGGACTAATACAACAATAAATGAGTTAATAAGTATATAACTCATTTATATACTTATAAAGGAGGTTGCAGTGAGCAGTGATGTCAGATGGTGAGAAGTATAATAAAGAAAATTAAGTGAGGTAAGGAGACAGAGAGTGACAGAGGTGCTTACCTCAGGTAGGGTGGTCAGGGCAGACTTCCTAAAGGAGGAGTCATTTGGACTGACATCTGAATAAAGTGATGGTGCAAGCCAAGTGAATGTTTAAGAGGGAGTGTGTGCCTGGAAGAAGGAATAGCAGGTGCACATGCCCCAAGAACAATGACTGGGGTACAATTAAAGAAGACAACCAAGAGAGCTAATGTGGCACAGCCAGAGTAAGAAAAAACAGCCAGTGATATGAAGATGTAGCACCTCTAGACAATGGTAAAGGACTTGAGCTTTCACTCTGAAGGAGACAGACAACATGGAAGCCCTGGGAATTTGAGAGCCAAGGTGTGACATGATCTGACTGATGTTTGAAGAATCACTGTATGGGCAATATTGAGACTTGCCACTATAGGGTGGCAAGTTCGGAAGAAGAGAGGCCAATTTGGAGGCTGTTGGGAATAGCCCACATGAGAGATGTTAATGACACAGACTAGGATAGTAGGAGGAGAGATGTTGAGAAGTGCTACTTTTTCCATATATCTTGAAGGTTGTGTCAACAGCATTTATTGATAGGGTGAATGTGGGAGTTGGAGGAAATAAAGATAATTCAAAAGCTGACTGCAAAATGAATCTGATTCACTGGGTGGTTGGTGGTGAAACAGAAAGTGGCACTCAAGAGAATGGAGCAGATTGGGGTGAGGAAGGATCATGATTCTGGTTTTGAACAGGTTTGGTTGGAGATGTCTATTAGATGCCTCAGAGAAGAGAGTGATCAGATGGGAGATCCGTGACACTGGGGTTAGGAGAGGGCCGGAGCTGGGATTTAAATTTTGGAATCACCAACATATAGATGTGATTTACAGTAACGGGAAGACAATGTCTATGGAATGAATGTAGACAGAGATGAGAAGAAATGTGAGGCCTGAGCCCTGGAGCACTCTAATGTTTCATAATTTAGGAAAAGAAGGAGAATCTACCAAAAAAAAAAAAAAAAGACAGAGAAGAAACAACCATGGAGGTAGCAGTAAACATGACAGTGCTCTACTTCAGAAGGAAAGGCAGATCCTTCTGCCAAATGGACCTGAGACACCAAAGTAGAGGGCAGAGAATTAAGTATTGGCTTTGTACTGCAGAAGTCCCTGTATCCTGGATAAGAGTGATTATTTGGCGAGATGTGGATGAAGACCATCGACATGTATTCAAGAGAGCATTGGAAGTGAGAAAGTGTTACGGGCAGGCAAAGACAAATCTTTTAGAAAATTTCATTATATCAGGAAAGAAAAAATGAAACAGTCACTTTAAAAGGAAATGAGAAGAAGGAAGCCTTTGTTTAACTTCTTGGCAGGAATGTC
This sequence comes from Trachypithecus francoisi, assembly GCF_009764315.1. NCBI lineage: Eukaryota > Metazoa > Chordata > Mammalia > Primates > Cercopithecidae > Trachypithecus > Trachypithecus francoisi. Next base: position 28,153,331 of record NW_022681474.1, read on the forward strand.
ATCGTTGAGAAGGTGAGAAGACCTGGGATTCAGTGCCTGGTGGAGAGATTGACCTTAGGTGAAACTATGGACAATTTGTCCTTGTCATAGGAAGGAAGGCAGGGTTATGGGCCGAGATGCAGATGTAGTTGCCAATTTAAAGGTAGCAAGAATTGAAAGTTCTTTTCTAAGCACTTCCATCATCTTAGAAAAATGATAAATAGGAACTAGCTGTGAGTAAGGAGGGGTGATATGGTTTGGCTGTGTCCCCAGTCAAATCTCATCTTGAATAATAGCTCCCATAATTCTCATGTGTTGTGGGAGGGACCTGGTGGGAGATAATTGAATCAGGGGGACGGTTTCCCCATACTGTTCTCATGGTAGTGAATAAGTCTCAAGAGATATATGTTTTTATAAGGGGTTTCCTCTTTTGCTTGGTTATTCTCTCTTGTCTGCCGTCATGTAAGACATCCCTTTGCTCTTCCTCCATCTTCTACCATGATTGTGAGGCCTCCCTAGCCATGTGGAACTCTAAGTCAATTAAACCTCTTTCTTTTATAAATTACCCAGCCCTTGATATGTTCTATAATTTGAGAAAAGAAGTGAAAATGGACTAATACAAGGGGGAAGGAAGAGTCTTGGGAGAGAGGAGAGAATAGTCTTCTGGGAGTGACATGATCAAGGTCAGCGGACAATGCTGGGGTCCCCTTGCAGTTTGAGTTCATACATTCACAACCATACAGCAAGAAGGATCATGTTTTTCTCCAACTGTTTTCAGTTCTTTGGATACAAAAGTGGACTAGGCAGAGAAGTGGGTTGAATCCACAGAGGTTTTGTCACATGTGCTAGGGCAGAGGGAGAGAAGGACAAGAGATTTTGTCATAATGCAAGGGAATTATAATGATGGGCCATGGACTCTAATCTGAGGAAGAAGAGAAATGAACCCTGAAGGGAGATTAAAAACATTGGAAGGGTAGCATGAGTGGGTTGGAAATATTCTACTGGGGCTGGGTGATGTGACTCAAGCCTGTAATCCCAGCATTTTGGGAGACCGAGGTGGCAGATCACTTGAGGTCAGGACTTCGAGACTAGCCTGGCCGACATGGTGAAACCACGTCTCTACTAAAAATTCAAGAATTACCTGGTCATGGTGTCGCACGCCTGTAGTCCCAGCTACTCAGGAGGCTGAGGCACAAGAATCGTTTGAATCTGGGAGGTGGAGATTGTGGTTAGCCGAGATCATGCCACTGCACTCCAGCCTGGGCAACAGAGTGAGGCTCCATCTCAAAAAAAAAAAAAAAAAAAGAAAGAAAGAAAGAAAAAGAAAACATAAAAAGAAAAAGAAATCTTTTATTGGAATTTCACAAATTAAGAATACTCGAGGAATTCTTAATGCAATAGAAAGCATCAAAATTGCTTATTTTGGGGAGATGAGAGCATAACATCGGAAAAATTTCTTTTTCTCCTACTCTTCTTCCTCTTTTTCCACCTCCTTCTCTTCTTTTAGCAATTTCACATATGTCAAAAAGTAAAATCGACTATTGACTGATGAAAAGGTGTAAATCCTGTGAATTGACTTCCTCTAGTAAAGGCACCTAAACACACACTATTTCATCTAGAATGTGAAAATCTGTTAATTGGGTTATCTTTCAAAAAAATTATACTAAAAGAGGAAGTTACAAATCATGTAAATTCAAGAAAATCACACTGGAATGATGCAATGATGCAATCCTATTAGTTGCTGCAATTCTCAGCACAGGGAAAGTTTTGCTCAGGCAGAAAGAGCCCCATGAAGTCAAGAGCAGATGACCACATTGCTCAAGTTCATTTCCATCTCCCCGTGCGGGCACAGCCTGAGTCACAGCTCAGTCCTGAGTTAGGTACTTACAAAGGCAAATTAACCATTTCAGGTCAGCAGAGTACCATTGCACACACAGCAACAATGATTTTAAAAGTGCTAAAATCGGCTTGCATTGACAATAGGCTTTCCAAACCAGAAGGAATCTGCTATGATGCAGAAGAGGGCTCAGGGGCTCACGGCGCCCCATGAAGTCAACAGTATCTTAGAAAATACTTGAACCAAGCAGAACAAAGTGATCATTTGAGTTCCCCCAAGATAACTAATTTTATACATGGTGAGGAGGGGCTTAGAGATCATAACTATAAGCTACAAATCTGATCTAGAGAGACCTTGGTAATTTTTTAAAATCTCTTTTATTTATTTATGCTTTGCTGAGCTATATTCCCTGGAATATAAGGATTAGATTAGAGACATTTATGGAAGAAAACTTACATATTCTAGGCTGGTATTTGAAAGTTTAAATTGCAATTCTCCTGCCTTAGCCTCTCCCAAGTAGCTGGGATTACAAGCATGCACCACACACCTGGCTATTTTTTTTTTTTTTTTTTTTTGAGATGGAGTCTCACTCTGTCGCCCAGGCTGGAGTGCAGTGGCGCAATCTCAGCTCACTGCAACCTCTGCCTCCCAGGTTCAAGCGATTCTCCTGCCTCAGCCTCCCGAATAGCTGGGACTACAGGCGTATGCCACCACGTCAAACTGATTTTTGTATTTCTTTTAGTAGAGACGGGGTTTCACCATATTGGCCAGGCTGGTCTCGAACTCCTGACCTCATGATCCACACGCCTCGGCCTCCCAAAGTGCTGGGATTACAGGTGTGAGCCACCGCACCCGGCCTAATTTTGTATTTTTAGTAGAGACTGGGTTTCACCATGTTGGTCAGGCTGGTCTTGAACTCCTGACTTCAGGTGATCCACTCCCCTCCGCCTCCCAAAATGCTGGGATTACAGGCATGAGCCGCCTGGGAGGCAGAGGTTGCAGTGAGCTGAGATTGCACCATTGCACTCCAGCTTGGACAACAACAGCAAAACTCCGTCTCAAAAAAAAAAAAAAGTATAAATTGCATAAGCTATAAAATTGTACCATCCCCAGTAGCCTGTATGAGTCTTAAAAACTCTCTCCTTAGAAAGGTTCTGTGTTCTGAAATCACACTTTTGTCTGTCTCTCAAGGCTATGAACATTGGGTCCAAAACTCCTAAACTTTCTACTCCTCCCTTCCATGAAGAAGGGAGCTGTAACATGAGTCACCCCACCACGGACAAAATGCTTCCCATATATGTCTGATACACAGCAGAGGTAGGTGTTATTCTATCTTCATTTGGCAGGACAGGCAACTGGGTGTAAGATGTTTGCCCAAGTCACTGATCAACCAAGTACCTGAGTTGGGATTCAAACTCAAGCTTATAAATCTGACTGACTGAAAAAATCTCTTGCGATCAGGCGCCATGGCTCATGCCTGTAATCCCAGCACTTTGGGAGGCTGAGGTGGGCTAATCACTTCAGGTTCGAAGTTCGAGACTAGCCTGGCCAACATGGTAAAACCCTGTCTCCACTAAAAATACAAAATTAGCTAGGTGTGGTGGCACCTATAATCCCAGTTACTCGGGAGGCTGAGGCAGGAGAATCGCTTGAACCCGGGAGGTAGAGGTTGCAGTGAGCCAAGATTGAGCCACTGCACTCCAGCCTGGGCGACCCAGCAAGACTCTCAAAAACAAAACAAAACAAAACAAAACTTTCTAACTGTTTTGTAAGTGTGAACATCCTCAAACCCCACATCCTTGGAAAACCCCATGGGACCACCTCTACTCTCATGATGACTGCCTTCTCTAGCATCTTGTGGCTACAAAGCATTTCAGGTAAGAGCACAGGCTTTCTGGTCAGGAAGACTTGAGGTGAGTCCCAGCTCTGTCATGTCTTAGCTAGGTGACCTAGTTCTTAGCTATTAGGTTAGTGCCATTATTTTTAATGGCAAGAACTGCAATTACTTTTGCACCGAACTGAAAGCCTCTGTTTCATTCAAGAAAAAAGGAGAAGTTACACTGTTTCTTTCTTTATAGGGCTATTGTACAGATTGAATGAGATAATGAATACAAAGGATTTAGCACATGCCTTAAAAATGTATTTTAGATTATATTTTTAAAATGACAGCTATACAAATTAGATTACTTTACCATTATTTTAACAGTTCATCTTATTCATTCTTGTGACATCTATTAGTCATTTTTTATTTAGCCTTTCAACCACTGTTGTCTCTCTGACTTGTTTAAAAGCCTTTTAAGCTTGGATCGTGTCTTTGTTCCTTTGTATCCTCTTACACATAGCACAGGTTTTCCGAAAATATTTGTAGAGTTGATTTCATTTCATAATGTGTTCTCTTTAAATAGCAACCGGAAGTACAATTCAAAATAAACTGTGGATTTTGATAATGAGTTTATTTTCTTGTGATTAGTGGCTCTTTGTCTTGCTTTTGTCCTCCTGAGCCTATGTTTTGAGATAACACTTGGGGGCAGCATTGAGTCAGTCTGCGCTTCCCCTGTTGTGAACTAGAAGGAAATATGAAATCCAAAGGTAGGGGTGACAGATAGGAAATGAATAAGTCTCCAAATACGTCAGTGGCTTTAAAATGACTGTGCACTGTGCTACAGAAATCTATTTAAAAGCAGCACACCCTTCTGCAGGTCTCAGGGGAGCTCTTGAGGATAAATGACTTGTTTTCTCTCTAACCCTGGGGGCAATGCAAACTGTAAGACGTTTAACCATTTACTCACACAGCAAAATGGAGCAAACCTACAAGCTACACTATAAAGGAAGATAAATGTAGCATGCATTTATGATGTGAAAAAGCACAGCTACTGCTCTGGTTGTTTAAATACTACCTCAGTAATTGCAATCAATTAAGTCAGTTCAACAAAACAGTGAATTAAAATTTTCCATTAGCCCGATTTTTGCCCTACAATACTAAAGAGAAGAAAGGTAAATGTAGTAGCACAGCAAGTTGATAGCAGAGGTTCATTTGGTTAAGCAACTTTTTAAAACGTCCTATGCCCTGCACAGATGTTATCCAGTCTCCTATAGCTACAATTACATCACTACAAATATATGCTTAGATAATCTATCAATGTTCAGAATCTTTGCCTCTAGGTACTGCAGGTTTCTTACCAGTTATAGTAAAACTAGTGTGCCAATTATCTGATAAAACAAAGTAGACTTAGGTATTTCAAAAAAAATTTTTTGTAATGGTACAAAAAACTCATAGAAGACACTTTTTTTTTTTTTTTAGCAACTTGGCCCTGTCTCTACCTCTCACCAGAATCTGAAGAAATTGCATATATTTTTGTACCAATAGGGTTCCTATGAAAACCAAATGGAAAAGTACAATAGGATATACTAGTTTCTTCACAGGTCCACAACCTAATTTCTGTTATACCTATTCCTTGATTAATTATAGAGGTATTTATTCTTTATTTGTTCATTCAACATTCACTGAACATCCAATATATGTCCAGTACTGGGAATATAAGGATGGACAACACATTATCTATGTTTTTAAAATGTTCAGTCTAGGGAGAAATGAACATACAGACATACACACACCTGCAAATAATTGCAATCACACTGATTTCTTTTGGGCCTGGAATCTCTTACTCTTTTCATAGCTAAACAAAATAACATCCCAGAGTGTAATCTCAAAGAACATAAATCTCTACTTTACAGATGAGGAAAGTGAAGCCCACAGACAGTAAAGGACATGACCAACCAGTCAGTTAGTGCAAAGCCAATAAAGGAACCCGTTGACTCCCAAATGATGTGTTTTCACCACATAATATTATTACCCTTTTATATGGTTTGGCTGTGTCTCTACCCAAATCTCATGTTTAATTGTAGATCCCATAATTCCCATGTTGAGGGAGGGACCCAGTAGGAGGTCATTGAATAATGGGGGCGAGTCTCGTGATAGTGAATAAGTCTCACAAGATCTGATGTTTGTATAAAGGGGAGTTCCTCTACACAGGTTCTCTTGCCTGCTGCCATGTGAAGATGTGCCTTTGCTCCTCCTTTGCTTTCCGCCATGATTGTGAGACCTCCCCAGCCATGCGGAACTCTGAGTTAATTAAAACTCATTCCTTCGTAAATTACCCAGTCTCAGGTACGTCTTTGTTAGCAGCATGAGAACAGACTAATATACCCCTGCATGTGAGATTGTTGAGATAAGGCATTATAGCTTGTATGTCCTTGTATTTTCAAAGTCTCTAGTAGAAATCTTTAATAACATTTATTTACTGACTTTAATATCTCTTCTGCTGTCATCTGTCCAGATATAAATCTCGCCATTATGAAAGCTTTCATAAGGCAGCTAACTTTTAAATTGTTTAGTTTTTGAGGTTATTCTCAGTTGACCAAAGCAGACATTTTCCTTTCACTAATGCTCAATTTCCCAAGGCTTGGCCTTGGGAATTGATTGAGGACAGGCTAATAATGGGCATTCACATATGAGTGCATCTTAATTTGACCTTGCATTACCTTTCATACTTTTCCAACTACTTCCAACCAACATGATCTCCCTATTTATATTCTGGGTATTTAACACTTAAGGCCAAATCACAAAAAGCCTACTGAGTAGTTTGTGCTTCTGCACATCTAGTAGTATGCTGGAAAATATTTAATAATAGATTTAGGAGAGGAAAAAAACACCTGATAAATAGCATTTGCCAATTTCCATGGTGTAAATACTTTCACCATGGTAAATGTCATCCTACCAAGGTATCAGTGCATACTGAACTCAGCATAAGGAAGAAATGTACACCATCTGCTCTCACTAACCAGGGCAAGCCAGCTCCAGCTAACAACTGCCCCACAGCTCTCAACAGAAGACTCAGCAGTGATCTGTTGTCACTTCTGCTGCCTGACACTCTTGTCATTGCTTAGCTATATGAGAGACTGCTGGGTTCGGCTTGTAGGGTTGGCAAGTGCAATCAGCAATATGCGTGATTGTGAGACAGATTTTGAACTCAGTAGGAATATAAGGGGAAAATCAGTTATTAAACTAAATTAACCCTTTTCCTGTTTGCTCTGGAAATACTTGCTGGCAGGGCTTTCAGCTGCAGTGTTTACCCTGAGATAACTTTGCCACAAAATATCTCACTTTTATTATTATTTTTGCATCACTCTGGTATATCGACTTGAGAAACAAAAGACATCATTCTATCTATAGCATTCTGGTTTTAGTAGTGGTATTTCCATTTACAAAACATAGTAATTCTCAATCACTGAAAATGTCAAATCCTAGAAAATGTAACATTCCTACAAGTGATGTTAACATCATTCTCTAATAGTTGGTTGAAGATTCATTTGATGAATCCAATTTTTCCAAAATAAATGATTCTAATGATTCAGATGATTCCGATGTTAGTTTTGTTTAGAAATAACTCCAAGAACAGTTTTTATATTTTATTTTCACATTGAAAATCAGTCAGATTTGCTTCAGCCTCAAAGAGTGCATTTATGTAAAATTAAATGAATGCTAACAGCAAGCTGCATTTTTTTAAGTGGGAAAAGATTTAACTTATGAAATTAATGAAGATATAAGAGAAAGGAGGCAACTAACTAAACTCACTTGTTATTATTATTGTTTTGACATACATGTATCGCTGATACCTTTGTGTGAAAGCAATTGAGAAACTGCTGGCTGAAATTACAGATGGAGGCTTAACTGTAAAAACCAACAGATGCTTCAAGGGTTTGAATCTGCAGCTTTAGCTAATCAGACTGGGCTATAGTGTTGAAATTCAAGAGGCAAAGGGAAGAACAGCAGAAGGGATAGTGAGAAAGACTTAAGGGTAGAGATACAAAGTTTGAGCAGCAAATTTATTTACCTGTTTGTTCAGCCCTTCAGACAATGGGTATTTATGCACCCTCCAAATTCCTATGCTGAAGTCCCAACTCCCAATGTGATTGTTACAGGAAAGTGGTCCTGATACATACCGCAAGAGAGGGTTCTTGGATCTTGTGCAAGAAAGAATTCTGTGCAAGTCCATAGAGTAAAGTGAAAGCAAGTTTATTAGGAAATTCAAGGAGAAAAGAATGACTACTCCATAGACAGAGCAGCCCCAAGGGCTGCCGGTTGCCCATTTTTATGGTTATTAGTTGAGTATATGCTAAACAAGGGGTGGATTATTCATGCCTCCCCTTTTTAGACCATATAGGCTAACTTCCTAATGTTGCCATGGCATTTGTAAACTGTCATGGCGCTGGTGGGAGTGTAGCAGTGAGGACAACTAGAGGTCACTCTCATCACCATCTTGGTTTTGGTGGATTTTGACTGGCCTCTTTACTGCAACCTGTTTTATCAGTAAGGTCTTTATGACCTGCATCTTATGCAGACTTAGGCAGACTTCCTATCTCATCTTGTGACTTAGAATGCCTTAACTGTCTGGAATGCAGCCCAGTAGGTCTCAGCCTCATTTTACCCGGTCCCTATTCAAGATGGAGTTGCTGTGGTTCACACACCTCTGACATGATGAAAATAGGTGGGACCTTTGGGAAATGACTAAGCCAGGGACTGAAGACCTCGTGATGGGATTAGTGCCCTTATAAAAAGAACCCAGAAAGCTTGTTTCTGTCTCTTCCATGTAAAGACAACAGCAATCCAGGAAGCAGGCCCCCCCCCCCAGAGCCAAATCTGCCTGTACCTTGATCTTGACTTCCAGCCTCCAGCACTGTACGAAACAAATGTCTGTTGTTTAAGCCTCCCACTCCTTGATAATTTGTTATATCAGCCAGAGTTGACTAGGACAATGGGTATTTATTGAGAATCCTTTTTTGTGTTCCTACAAATTTAGAATTTTAGAAAAGGATCTCAAGGAACTTCTAAAGGAAAATAATTGACACTAAGATTATTTGTTCTATACAACTTCATGCAACTATCAATCCCCTGTTCTCCTTCCCCGTTCCAACTCTGGGGCTGTGAAAAGGATACTCTTGGACTGAGGGAGGTCCCTAAATGCTGGTGGGACCTCGACCCCAGTTGGTGACCAGAAGGAATTCAAGGATGAATTCCTTTGTGGAAAATAGTGCACACTCAAGAAGAGTGAGTGTGGGTGGACTCAAGAGAGAGTCACGTAGTGGTGTTTGGGACTGCTACCTTTATGGGTTTTTTAAACCAAGGGGTGCAATATTCATGAAAATTCCCAGACAAAAAGGTGGCAATTTCTCAGAATTGTGGTGCCACCCATTTGTACTCTGAATACGGGTGGTCTCAAAACTGTCCTAGTGCTGGTGGATGTGTGATTAGTATGTTAATGAGCATATAATGAGGTCCTAGGTGAAACCGAGATCAAATCCAGTGCCATGTTGGGTCCAGTCAGTCTTAGCCGGCTTGGTCCACACTCTGGTTTTTCAGAGTCTCATCAGCCCATAGCCTCTAGTCATGTAAAACTGCTGCCTGGAATTTTTTATTCTCCTGTAACCACCCTGTGTTATTCCTGTGTCAGAAAGAGCAAGGAGAATGATCTATACCTCAGTCTGATCTAATGCATCCGATCCCAGTTGGGTTGTCAATGCCCAGGAGAAGGAGCCTCTGCCTTTTTCCAGGGGAGATTCTTTAGCAACAGGCTTTATTGCCATCACCAGCCCAATCCGAGTTAGCCCGGAAGTGACAATCCCTGAAGTTCTCAAACATCAAGCTTGGACTTAGATGTTTATTCAAGACTAGAGAAACCTTCATTTATATCATTACCTGGCCCTTTCCAGGGTCCCCTCTTCTGCAGCATATTTGTCTAACAGTGCGCTCTACCCAAGACTGCATCAGGCCTGCACTTTCTGTACTTCTCCTTTCCTGTGGCTCTCACGTGGTGGGTTTTTGCATGTACCGTGTCTGATGGTAATCCTCAACAGGCTGACTGTTTTCCAAAAACCATACATGCACTCTGTTCAAAGAGATGCCCTGACTCCTATGATTCCTTCACAGTATAACTCTACACAAATTTAAATATTTATATTACCTTTAAATTGCATCTTTAAACAGAGCTGCCTGATTTTTTCATTGTCCTTATATTTTTAATCCTGTTTTTTGAATTTAGATTATGAAGTATATCTATTACCTAGAATACATATTAATGGATTTTATGGTAATGTGTGTCCTCATGCTTTTGAAATAGAAGTTAAGAAGAAATTATTTAGGCAGATAGTGAGGGTAAAGAAGTCCTCAGTAAGGTTTTCCTTTTAAAGAAAAGCAGTCCCAAATCATGTTCTTTTCTAACAAAGAGCAGCCAGTAAAATTGAGCTGAAGACAGAAAGGCAGACTAGACGCCTGCATAGGTGAGTGCAGGCAGCTATGTCAATAGGAAAAGGCTACCTGAGACTAGGTGTGTTCAAAATGGTGGCTCCATCTTCTCTTCTCTTTGCCAGTCACGTGTACAGTAAGGGGTAGGCAACAGGGATCCCACCAGGCAAAGAGCCCATTTGCATAATAAGATTAGGGTGGGGTAGCCAGCTTATGTAAACATTGCACCTGGTGCAACCAATCTTTGGGCTCTGTGTAAATCAGACACCACCTCCTCAAGTTTTTCTATAAAATACGGTGCACTCCACCGCAAGCCAGAAGTCCCATTCGGGCACCCCCCTATCTTGCAAGACAGAGAGCTATTCTCCTTTCTCTTTCTTTTGCCTATTACACCTCTGCTCCTAAACCCACATCTTGTGTTTGCTTACTCAATTTCCTTGTGAGATGACAAACTTCCAGTATTACTCTGGACAATGACACCGCTTCACTTTTAATCCCTAACGGCATATATTAACAACCACACATATTCTGATGTCCATGTGCTCTTTCCTGCCTGCCTGGTATATGACATCTTCCCACTGGCAGCTAAACCAAGGAACACCCGTGATTTTAACGACTGGTCCATAGTCTTTGGTTGTAAGGAGATATCTTGGGCATGAGTCAATAAAACCTGAAACAAGGGAGGGAGATCTTTTGGAAGAAAAAAATGTATTTCCTCAACCCATCTTTCTCAAATTGTGGTGGAAACAGGAGACGGGGGGCGGGGGGAATTGCTCAACAAGTTAAGGAAACTAGTGAGGATTAGTGCTTGTTTGATATGTTTTCTGGTAGTTGGCATTTCATAGAAATGTTGGTGAGGGGTCATAAGGCACTGTGTGTGTGTGTGTGTGTGTCTGCTATGAGACTGAGAGCCTTGGATTTCCCAAAGTCTCAGAGCTAAAGTTAGAGGAGAGTCCTAGTCAAAGAAATTACCATCTATCATGAAAGACATGTGACTGTGGATTGTTCCTGTGCACTAACAGTTAAATTCCCCCTGAACCCTAGGGGATCCTTTCCAAAAAGTGGAGAAGGGACAGTCTTCACTTGACTGAATTTGAGAATTATGGAATTAGACCTTGATTGGAATGTAAAATAGAAAATAATATATGATGTAGAGATAGATTGACTGAGAAATTGTTGGACTAGATAGAAGAAAAATCTCAGAAGTGACTAAGTTACATTTTATGCCAAGAGTAGAGTTAGACACTGAGAATCAAAAGTCAACTTGAGTTACAGAGATAAAGAAAGCAGTATCTCCAGAAACCTGAGTCTTGTCAATTATCATAACCATGAGAATATATATCTGTCACTCATATATATAATCCATTGTAAACTAAATTATTTAGTGTCATGTTCCCCAAAATATTACGTAACCCTTTGTAAACTATTTAGTGTCATATTCCCCAAAATATTATATAATCCATTGTAAACTAAATTATTTAGTGTCATATTAGCCAAAATAATGCCTCCACCTTCCTGCCCCCCTAGTATGAATGAGGTTGATGGAATATTGACTCTATTTTCAATCACTTAAAGAGCATTGGGGTTAGTGCTGTTTAGAAACAGACTTCATTGTCTAGTGCATTTATATCACCTCTGATTCTTCCTGGTAGATGATAATTCTGGGTGTAAGTGTGAAGGAAAGAAGTGCTTATTGACATAGATTCATCTTCTAAACATCAGCTGTGAAAGGAGATAAGTTATTTTATATGCTTATTAGCAAATATGCATTTAATTTCCTTACCCATTAGGGATTCTCAAATCACCATATAGATTGTCTTTCAGAGTAAAGACACCGAGAGACAAGGAGGCTAGATGTGTTTTAGTGGGTCTGAGTGATGCTAGGGCGCCTGAAGTGTCCATAAAGACCGACTAGTATGGCAAGCGTGGTTTTAAAATGGACCTGGATATGCTTGTCTTGCGTAAAAGGACTTTTATTTACTGAGTTCCAAAAGAGAAAGGAGTGTGGGGTGAGAGTGAGAGAGAACATGAGAGAGAGAAAATAGAAGGGAGGGAAAAAAATCCAACTTAATACATCAAAGACTGCTTTTTAAAAAATCCAACTCGATACATCAAAGCAGAACTGACCTTAGGAATCATTGCGTCCTTTGGCAAGGGACGATGAGGCTAAATTGTTTCCAACTGGTGTCTGATGAGGGAACAAGATAATCAGACAAGAAAAGCAAAAACTTCTTCCTTTTTAAGGCTTTAGATTAAAAGCCTTAAATATTCTCTTCAAATATTGCCACGTCAATTGTTTACCTAAATCTGAAATATTTGCTAATTACAAATAATTTCGGATAATGTTTAAAAATCTTTCTGATTTTGAAAATCTTTGTCCTGCTTGTCCATAGCTTTTGAAATATCTGTTTCACAGGTAAAGCAATTTTAATTTTACCCCCACCCTACATGAATACCTAATCATCTTTCTGTTGAAGTGTAGTCCCCTGTACATGGGTGCTCTTAAAGCTGTTATTTACATTCCAAGAAGAGCCCAGGAATTCAACCAAGCCTTCCTGGAGGCTCTGAAGCCAGCCCTACCATTTCCGTATTCGTTTATTTGTTCACATCACAACTGAATTCTAATTATTATATTGATTTATTTCCCTTTTCCTCATCTTTCTTTGATAATGTGTGAAGCCAAGGATAAGCAGGAACCTCAAGTTCTCTCCTTCCTGGGATTGTCACAAAATTCCCCCTCTCCCCATCGCATCTGCGTTTGTTTGTTTGTTTGTTTGTTTTCCTTTGCTTCCCAAACAGGGAAAAATACCATGGGCTTTAGAGGAATCGTCACTCACTGTGGGAACCTTGCCCCCTCCCCAAGCCACCCCACTGTGCCCATAAATGTGCTGCCTGTAACCAATTGTTCCTGTTGAATAACAATGCGAGCTGAGGGGCTTTTTCTGCCTGCGCTGCAAATAGATTAGGCAGCTCCCTTTTATGTGTGCAAAGACATTACCCAGAAGCCCCCAGGATGCCATTATCAGCTGCCAACAGATGGAGCCTATCTGCGCACTGTCAATCATCCCCCACCTGTGGATCGTGCAGCCCAGCCAATAAATTAATTGCTTAGAAATATAAAATCGGTGGACTCAGATCGGAAAGGATTAGGAGAAAAAAGGTTAAGCGAGGGGAAGAAGAAGCTGTGCTGTGCCAGAGAACCTTATCAATGTCGGCCTATCTAAGAGTGTGACTTACTCAGCGTTTGATTTGGTTTTCAAATACAGGAAGGACAGCAGGATTAGAACTAGAAATGTTTGGGAAGAAAAAGAAAAGGCAATTTACAGAAGGAATAATGCCCGTTGCTTCAGATTGAGTCGTTTATATTTGTTATGAAGAAAACATAGAAAATTTGTTTTTTCTCTTTTTTGTTTTTTGCTAGTGCAATTTCATATTTAATTTATATGGCTTTATTCATTCTTTATTTCATTTGCCATATTTTTTGGTGCCAGCAGGGAGAGTTTGTTCTGTTTTCCACAATTGTTGTATGGGACTATTTTTATAGATCATAATTTCTTGTTTCCCTTACAGGGTTTTTTTTTAAAACACACACACGCACACACACAGAAAATAATAGTTCTGATTCCAATCTTGTCTAAGCCAAACAGTTTAATGAGGGATGATTTTTCCTCATAGTGTGACCTTTAGTCCTTTATTTTTTAAAATTCCAGTACCTGCAAAATGAAGCTAAGAATGATTGCTAAGATCTTTTCCAGATCTTAAAATGCATGACTCTAAAAATCAGTTTCCTACAGTATTTAGAAATGACTTAGACAAGATAACTGAAATTTGGAAATAAGGGAGATGTGGAAGCAGAATTCCTAAACTGATTGTATGTTACATTACCCAACACAGCACTCTGGAAATTTCTCCGATGGAATAACAAAAATCATTATTACTAAGGTCATAGTGAGAGGCATCGATAGCTTTAGTAATTTTGATGTACTTGGTGCTATCATTACTTACTTGTTAAAATTAAATACGGTTTTTGTTAATGTTCTCCTTTATTTTAGTTTTAAAACAAATGTATCCTCAACTCCAGCACAGCAAAGCAGTGTATATTCTAGATCTGAATTGAAATAACCAGTTTTTCTTTGCAAACAGACACTTACAGGCAATTTAACTCAATTAACAATGAATTAATTCAACAAACTTTCATCATATGTCAACTTCTAGCATATGCTGGAAATAAAACATTCTATCTTTCCTTAAGATACTTAAAACCTAGTAGGAGTTAGAATAAAAACAATTGCATGACTAAAAATGATTTAAAAATGCATTTAGTTAAGTGTTATACATCTGATATGCCTAATGTTCAAAATAACCCTGCAAAGCATCACGATTATCCTGTTTTACACAAGAAAACATTGAGTTCAGTGAGGTTAGGTGACTTGTCCAAAGCCAAACAGTCTGGCAATGTCAGGGCTGCACTTTGACTTCAGATATCTGTACACTGCACCCTGCCTATAACACTAGGTAATATATTATTATTTTTACAGGAGAGATATAAAATGGAGTTTAGAGATGTGGTAAAGATCAGTGCTGGCCAGGTATGGTGGCTCACGCCTGTAATGCCAGCACTTGGAGCCGAGGCAGGTGGATCACTTGAGGTCAGGAGTTCAAGACCAGCCTAACATGATGAAGCCCCGTCTCCACAAAAAATTAATGGGGTGTGGTGGCTTATGCCTGTAGTCCCAGCTACTCAGGAGGCTAAGGCACAAGAATCGCTTGAACCTGGAAGCCCAGAGGTTGCAGTGAGCCAAGATCACCTGGGTAATCGAGTGAGACCCCATCTCAAAAATAAAAATAAGTAAAAATAAATTGTTGCTGAAAAAATTTTAAGAGGAATATAGTTGACTTTAAGAAGGCATGTAAGTCGGCCGGGTGCAGTGGCTCACACCTGTAATCCCAGCACTTTGGGAGTCCAAGACAGGTGGATCACGAGGTCAGGAGATCGATACCATCCTGGCTAACACGGTGAAACCCCATCTCTACTAAAAACAAAAACAAACAAACAAAAAAATTAGCCAGGCATGGTGGCATGTACCTGTAGTCCCAGCTACTGTAGTCCCAGCTACTCAGGAGGCTGAGACAGGAGAATGGCATGTACCCAGGAGGCAGAGCTTGCAGTGAGCCCAGATTGCACCACTGCACTCCAGCCTGGGAGACAGAGTGAGACTCAGTCTCAAAAAAAAAAAAAAAAAAGAAGGGATGTAAGTCAATTTTTACTTCTGAGTACCCTCAGACAAAGCCCTCGATGACACCCTGGCCATCCACTTGCTACTACTCATCACACTTATAATTATGTTTTAAATTCCTTCCCCACTAGATTGTAAGTCCTAGGAGGGCAGGAAGCAGTAATGTGCTAGTAAATGTTTAACAAACCACTGTCCAGGTTTGCTGTTTCTTCAGTTTGCTGTCTCCCAAAAGTACAAACATGCCAGCTATTGGCTGGTAAAATTCCTGCAAATATAACAATAGACTCTTGCAAGCCGAGTAGGCATCCTGGGGCAGCAAAGGGTTGGCAAGGACCATGTTAGTTATCACCGTAAAATCCCCAGCACTGGCACTTGGTGTGTGCCCAACATTTCTGTTGAATGAATGGCTATTCTTTTCAAGTTGAAGTTTCTAGAAAGGCATGTTTCTTTTTTTTGAGACAAAGCAGGGACCCCTCTTAGGGGACTGTGGGTCTTCCATCCCAATCATGGAAATAAAGGGAAATCTTGAAATCTTTCAAGGGAAATTCCAGACACCTAGCTAGCCCTGAGAAGTAGATGAGCAACTTCCTAAGCGAGAACGTAAAGAAGCTGCCTCCTTGTCTGGGGTGACACCCAGGGTTTTTTGTGTCATGGCTACAGAGATCAAGGATGCAGACACACAAAGAGTAAGGTTAAGAACAGAAGTTTAATGGGTGAGAGAAAGCGAATAGCTCTCTGCTGGAGAAGGGGATCCCAGAAGAGTAGATTGCCAATCTGCAGTGAAATGCAGAGGGTTTTATAGATGAGCTGGCAGGAGGTGGTGTCTGATCTACATAGGGCATGAAAAACTGTTTAGGACCAGGTGTGCCATTTGCATAGGGCATGAATCTCTGGCAGCCCCTACCGCAGTCTTTTATTATGCAGGCAGGTTTTCAGCCTGAGCTGCGCCATGCTGCCCATTTCTTTCTTACTGTACACGTGCTAACAAAAAAGGGAAGATGGAGCTCCCAGGGTGGATATGCCTGGACCCCAGGTACCCCTTTTCTATTGACACAGCTGCTGGCATTCCCCTATGAAGCTTCCAGCTTTTTTATCTATGTTTGCGGCTCAATCTTTCAGGCTGCTGTTTGTTAGAAAAGAAATGTTTTTGGGAGCTGCCCTTTGTTAGAAGGGTAGTTCTGCCAAGGACTCTTCTGCCCTATCTGACTAAGTAATTTCTATCTCCTGGTATCAGTAATAGTATACTAAAACAACAGTTAAGGAAATTAGAGTCACTGGATGTCTGGCTCCCTATAGGAACTAAAAATAACATATTAATATATGTCCCTGAGTTGTTCTTCAGAAACCCGGACCCCCAGCAAATAGATCTGCCAGCACACAGACCTCAGATAAGGGGGAAATGAGGACTGAACTCCAACCGTCCTTCTTTGTTCTAAATTTCTTCCTGAGGGGCCTGGAGGAAGTCATGTCCACAAGCCACAGCTAACATTCTTTTCTGATGCTTCCAATTTTTTAGACAAAGCTTCTTTTCCTTAACCAGTAGCAAATTGGAAAACCTTTTCCTTAACCAATTGCAAATTGAAAACCACCCTATGACCTGTAAGCCCCCTGCTTCAAGATATCTCACCCTTTCAGGCCAAATCAATGTGTAACCTTAATGTATTGACTTTTGCCTGTCACTGATTTCCTGCTTTCCTGAAAATTTTCACTTCCTTTAAACATCCTTGTTTGCAAGCCACTGAGGAGTTGGGTCTGAAGTGTAAGCTGCCTTATTCTTGATTCTCCTTGCTTAGTGCTTTGCAAAGAAATGTCCTCCTTTTCCAACTGCAAGATCTCAATGTGGATGTTTGGCCTTATTGCGCCAGGTGAGCGGACCTCAGTTCAGTTCCGCAACATTGTGATCTTGTACTTGGTCGGGAAATTGTACTCCATATCTTCTTGATGCTAACAGTCTGGGGCTGGGGAAAGCTGCAGAGGAACACAGGGAGTTCCATGTCCTCTCCGGGAGCTCATTGTCACAAGCTCATCTACGCAGTTGTTGCCCACTCACCATTGTGTATGATCTTCTCAGGAAATATGGCTGAGAGGGGATTAATAAAATACAGCTATGCTTTATGTCCTTCAGGAAAAAGCAAGCTAACATGCTGTATTTATTAGGACTTAGTCCTTGCAAATGATGTTTGATTTACTACTCTTAAATTTCATAGACTCAGCCAGCATAGTTCCAAAAAACTTAGCTAGGATCTTCGTTGGAGACTCTACCACCCTCCCTTTATATTTAATATGTAGAGGATTAGAAAAAATGACATAAGCCACCCAAGACAGCACCCAGGCACTGCTACTATTGCTTACTTACGATCATTATTAGTGTCCTCATTATTGTCATAAGCATATGCACCCATCTCCTCCATTGGATTATGAGACCCTAGGGGAAAAACTGATGATTTTTCTGTGTGTTCTCCTATGCCTTTTCCATGTGGTTCCCTCAATAAGCCCCCACACTAAACATATCTTCTCATGAAATGTATCTCCCCGTAGTGAATTGACTGTACTGTCTCATCAAGGCAGGTGGCCTCACACTGTTTAGGAAATAGCCAACAAAATCAACATTTAGGAATCTGATTGTTACAAGTACATTAACTGTGCCTTATATGTCCTCCTATTTATAGGTAAAATGGGAGATCCTACAAATAGCCATACGCTGGGCTTTAGTCTAAAAATTCTCAGCTACTCTTTCTCATTTCACAAGTCATATTTCTCCTCCTTGTTAAGAGTAGGGACTACAAAGCCAGACTATCTCACTGAAAATCCTGGTTCTGCCTTGGTCAACTTATTTAACCTCTCTGTGTCTCTGTTTTTTTATTGGTAAAATGAGAGAAATAATTATATCTACCTTCTTGGGCTATTGTGAAGATTAAATGTTGTGATGTGTAGAAAGTGCTAAGACAGGCCAGGCTCAATGGCTCATGCCTGTAATCTCAGAACTTTAGGAGGCTGAGGCAGGAAGATTGCTTGACCCCAGGGGTTTGAGACCAGCCTGGGCAACATAGTAAAATCCCATCTGTATTTTTAAAAAATACAAGAATTAGTTGGGCATAGTGGCATATGCCTGTAGTCCCAGCTACTTGGGGGACTGAGGTGGGAGAATTGCTTGAGCCCAGGAGGTCGAGGCTGCAGAGAGCCTAGATTGCACCACTGCACTCCAGCCTGGGTTACAAAGTGAGACCTTGTCTCAAAAAAACAAACAAAAACCACTTTTCTCCCATCTTAAAATTATTTTGAGATATGATTGATTTATTACCTGGGTGTGTCTTAGCTTTTGTGTATATTTATGATCTTTCATGTTAGGCTCTACAAATCCTATTTAACCAACATTTGATGCCTGTTAAAGGCTTGTGGGTCTTAGCTGGAAAAAGTCACTGAACTTCTGTAGAATGTTATTTGAAATGTATCTGGACTTCAGTAGCACAGATCATGCTTGAAAATGAAGATCTCTACGTCCTTTAGAATTAACTCTAAAAGGTGTTTTATAATGCTTGAAGTGCAAATGATCTATCAGAATGGATAAAAATGCATTGCACAGATAGATGGCATCTTTTGAAAATGTGTTACTTACTATAACTGTCACCCAGCCTCATTTGCTGTGGTCAGTGGGGACATTCTCTCAGTAGATACATAAATGAAACAGATCAAATGAGACATTTCACACTGAAAAAGTGTGTTGTAGTGAAATGAGAGTGGCCTGGAAGTCAGACTGGAACCCTCATCTTGACTGCTATTAAACGTTGTGTAATCTTGTGCAAGGCTTTTCACCTCTGTGGGGGGTTGTTTTCTTCATCCATAAAAGATGGTGATTTGATGAGACAGTTTGTAAAGTCTTTCTAGTTCTATGATGCTATCCTATTCGGCACCATCATCAGCCCCAGAAATACCTGGATTTAATGAAACCAGGAAGGAAGGACAAACTGATGTGTGTGTGTGTGTGTGTTGTGTGTGTGTGTGTGTGTGACAGGTTTTTGTTCTGTTGCCCAGGCTGAAGCACAGTGGTTCAATCATAGTGCACTGCAGCCTTGGACTCCTGGTCTCATGAAAGCCTCCCACCTCAGCCTCCTGAGTAGCTGGGACTACAGGCACATCCCACTATGCCCAGCTAATTTAATTTTTTTTTTTTTTTTGTATAGTTGAGTTCTCGCTATTTTCCTCAGGCTGGTCTCAAACTCCTGGCCTCAAGTGATCCTCCCATGACCTCAGCCTCCCAAAGCATTGGAATTACAGGCATGCGCCACCGTGCCCAGCCTGAATTTTTATTAGTTGATGATGTGCTCGGAGTTTATTTTTCTCTTTCTGTCTCTAACTGACTTATCTAATGTAATAAAAAAAATCCTTCTGTGGTGCCTTCTATTGGTCTCATGAATTCAAGATCAGATGTATTAGAAGATATATTTGTAAGTCAAATGAACATTTTTTTCATTATTTAATCATAATAGATTATTTTAAAGCCCATCTTCTGGCTCTGCACATTAATAGATCATAACAACTAAGCAGACCTTGTTTAGTTTCCTAGTGCTGTACGTTTCTGTTTTTGAGATAAGATGGAGCATTCTCAATCTGAGATGAACATTCATTCATGCTTTACTTATTTACATCTGTAAATGTTACTGACATTTGATAAAGTTTCAAAGACTAAAATGCACAGTTCTCAACAAATTCAATGCAAGTAGCAACGTATTGGTTTTTATTGCTTAATGCTCTGCCCCCACCTAAAGTAGTTAACAGTACTTTCTGCAAGAGCCCTGGCGAAGGACACTGTATTAGTCTGTTCCCACATTGCCAGAAAGAAATACCTGAGACTCCATGATTTATAAAGAAAAGCGGTTTAATTGGCTCATGGTTCTGCAGGTTATACAGGAAGCATGGCTAGGTAGGCCTCAGGAAACTTACAATCATGGCTGAAGGCAAATTGGGGGCAGGCATGTCTTGCGTGGCAGAAGCAGGAGCGAGGGGTTGGGGGAAGGTGGTACACACTTTTAAATAACCAGATCTCCCAAGAACTCACTCACTATCACAAGAACAGCACCAAGGGGATGGTGCTAAACCATTCATGAGAAATCCACCCCCATGATCCAATCACCTCCCACCAGGCCCCACCTCCAACATTGGAGATTACAATTTACATGGGATTTGGGCAGGGCCATAGATGCAAACCAGATTCAGCAACTTCAACATTTCTCTGTGATCCTCTATGTATCCTCCACATATGTAGACACTGTGAAGGGACAGCTTCTTATTTCAGCTCTTTTAAAATGGTACGTACTTTCTGGTTAGAAAAATATTTTAAATAATATTTGTTTCTGATTATAAAATAATACCTGATTACTATAGAAACTTGAAAAAGTATTTGTAAGTAATAAGAAGTACCAAAATTACTTGGAACCCCACCAATTAGAGATGACTACCTTTAATATTGTGGTACATTTTGTCCCAGTTTGCCGTGTTTTTCTATATTCATTTGTACATGCATGTGTGCACATGTGTGGTTTTTCTTTTGTTTTGTTTGAGACAGGATCTCACCCTATCACCCAGGCTGGGCTGTAGTGGCCCAATCATGGCTCACTGCAGCCCCAACCTTAACCTCCTGGGCTCAAGTGATCCTCCCACCTCAGCCTCCCAAGTAGCTGGGACTAGAGGTGTGCATCACCACACCAAGCTACTTTTTAAATTATTTGTAGAGACAGGGTCTCACTATGTTTCCCAGGCTGTTCTCAAACCCCTGGGCTCAAGCAATCCTCCTATCTAGGCCTCCCAAGGTATTGGGATTACAGGCATGAGGCACTGCACCCAAATTCATGGGTTTTTTTTGTTTTGTTTTGTTTTGTTTTTGAGACGGAGTCTTGCTCTGTCACCCAGGCTGGAGTGCAGTGGCATGACCTTGGCTCACTGCAACCTCTGCCTCCTGGGTTCAAGTGATTCTCCTGCCTCAGCCTCCCAAGTAGCTGGGATTACAGTTTCATGCCACCACATCCGGCTAATTTCTGTAGTTTTAGTAGAGATGGAGTTTCACCATGTTGGCCAGGCTGATCTCGAACTCCTGACCTCAGGTGATCCACCTGCCTTGGCCTCCCAAAGTGCTGGGATTATAGGTGTGAACTACCATGTCTGGTCTCGTGTGTTTTTAAAACAAAATGAGGATCATGACAGATAGCTGGATATACCGTTTTGTGACCTGACTTTTTATCTAAAAATATACAGATTATATTTTCCAACAGCTATAAGTATTAATAAAGTTTTTTTTTTTTTTTTTTTTTGAGACAGAGTCTTGCTCTGTCTCCCAGCCTGGAGTGCAGTGGCCCAATCTTGGCTCACTGCAAGCTCCGCTTCCCAGGTTCACTCCATTCTCCTGCCTCAGCCTCCGGAGTAGCTAGGACTACAGGCACCCACCACCACACCCGGCTATTTTTCTTTCTTTCTTTCTTTTTGTGTGTGTGTGTGTGTATTTTTAGTAGAGATGGAGTTTCACTATGTTAGTCAGGATGGTCTCAATCTCCTGACCTCGTGATCTGCCAGCCTCGGCCTCCCAAAGTGTTGGGATTACAGGCATAAGCCACCGCACCCAGCGGATAAAGGCACTTTTTGATGTCTTTATTAATGGCGTAGGGTCCAAATAGATATGATACCTTTTCTCACCACATCATAAGAGTCATGGCTGACACTTCTGTAACAAAAAACATGTTAACAAGAGAAAAGCATAACAAGCTTATTTAATCAAAGTTTTACATGGTATGGGAGACTTCAGAAATGAAGACCCAAAGACCCGATAGAAACTGCCGATGTGTATGCTTAGATTCAATGAAGAGTGAACAGCCATGTAGAAATTATAATTGGATACAAAGAGAATGATCTAATAGTAACAGACTCAGTAGGAAAACCCAACAAGGCCTGTATGTTTACATTCTTCTTGGGCTCTCTGTGCAGCATTCCTTCTTCCGGAATATAGAGCAGGACCCCTCTGTAATGAGGGTCTTATGATCTACTTTCAGACAAGGTAAGTCAGAGACCTTCTTTATGGCCAATTCATACATAGTAAGGTGGGGAAAAGTTAGAGAAATATTTCTAGGTTTTATAGCTCACCTTGGGGAAAAGGGGTTATGGTTTCCATGACTTGCCTTGAGGAGGAGGGATTCCAGTTTCTATGGCCTACCCTGGAGAAGGAAAAGAAGCAGGAGAAAGAAGGGAAAAGATCAGAAAGAGACTTTGCTTCTGAGTCTGTTCCAATGTCCTTCAGGTCAAAGTATGCAGCATGCCAAAGTGTCATATTTTGGGGTACTGTCTTCTGAGCACTAACAGTGGCATAGTGTTCCATTATAAGAATTTATTATAGTTCATTTAATTAGCCTTCCATTGTTAAATATTTAGGTTATTTCTATTTTTGTGTTTATAAAGAAAACCATCGTGTATATCATTGTGCATAAATTATTGTACACATCTGTGATGATATCCTTAGAGTAATTTCATATCAGTGGAGCTGCCAGGTCAAAGGATGTTTTTCCTGCCCTCCAGAAGCTACTTGGGACCGACCTATTTTATTGTGTACTTACCAATACTTCAAGTTATCATTTAAAAAATATCTGTCAATTTGATGAGAGAAAAATGATCATTTGCTTTTCTGTGATTACTACCATAGTAATTTTTATCATGTGTGCATGGGCCTTTTTGCTCCTTTGATATATGAATCATCTATGTGGGTTCATTTTGTGTTCACAGCAAAACTAATAAAAGAACCTCAAAGTACCCATGGGTTGCCACATGTGGTAGTCACTGTGTAAGTGCTAGGTTCTGGCTCCATGAAAAAGTTCCAGTCTTGAGAAATTCCCACAGCAAACTCACATCACCAGCCTCGCAAAGGACAATATATGTAATCAGGCAGTGGATATTTTTCCTTGCTGCTGAGACATGTTGGTTGTTGTTCTTGATATCAAAAAATTTCAGTGTTATAATTAAATGCAAAACTAGAAAGTCAACTTTAAAAAAATGATAAGAGCTCTTTGACCCTGGTCATAGCTTTGATAACACAATTTCTTAAAAAAAAATTTTGAGTGTCAAAGCCTGCATAGTATTTAGGACCTTTCCCAATGTGGCATGAAATTGTGGGAGACATTCTGACATTTCAATGACAGGCATTACATGACAGGCACTAAGTAAGAGACAGGCGTTCAAGGAAATCCAAGAAAATACCACAGGGATCAGGTGCCTCCAGACTTTGGTATTTCAGACAATATCAAACACAGGACTTTCAGCTTCCCAATTTCAAAATAATAGGGTTGTTTGATTTCAAAAAGCAATTCAGTTTGCCTTTTCAGCTCAAGCAGCTGACTCAAACATTTGCCTTAGTGAGCAAACTTTTGTTTGATTCATTCACAAAGTTATCCGACAGGGTCATCTCTCTTTCCTTTCAACTAGATAACACCTCTACTTTTTTTTAAATCAAATTCTTTCGTAATGCACCTGTGTTGCTTTCAGATTCAGGTTTTTTTTTTTCAAATATGTATAGCACGGGCCTCAATTTAAAGTTCTGAATCACTTAGGGACATTGCATTTTGAGGTAAGAAGATTTCTTATTTTACTTAATTATTAAACCAAAACACTCAAAGAGAAGATTACATTGCTGGATAAAGTTCATTTTGCAGCTACATTATGTGGTCAATGAAGACATGTTCCATAGCACCCCAAGGCTTTGCTTGGGTCTTGATCTGCTCCATTTGGTTCTTGATGGATTCCCTACCAGGGGAAGAGGCAGTCCCTGAATGTGAGTAAATATAATATAGATAAATGGTAGAAGGAGAAAGAGATTCAGGATAAAAGCAACTGCAAGGGATCGCAGGAAGACAGGCATGGTGTTGTTCACTGGGAATGCCTGTGTCCACATTCTGCCTTCCGTGAAACATCAGTGGCATCCAGAGATGTGTGAGTCCCAGGGAATGGAACATGCTTTCCATATGGCAGTGGATCCACTAACTGGAAAGGTATCAGACTTCCAGTGCTTGTCAACTGCTTCATATTTCACCCCACATCTACAAACTAAAGAAATGCTTCTTGGTACAGCAGCCCTAACTGACTTTCCTGAGGAAAAACATACATGGGTATCAATAAAAAATCTTTCAAAACACCTGTTTGGTTGTTTCCTATACTTTATTGCCAAAGCCAACATTTTGACTTATTAAGTTTCATTTTAAGTATATGACTAAATTCTGCAATTTTGTGATCTTAATGAACTAATTTCTTAAGAGAGCATAACTGTTCAACAAAGAAAGGAAGCAGGCAAGAATGATTTTCTTGATTTATTTTTCATTTAAAACTGTCAAGACATGGTCAGTATCATTTTTGTTCTTGGTTTATTTCTTTAATTTAAACCATGTCTAGATGTTTTCTTTCAGTTTTATCCTAGTTTATCTATCACAGATCTGCCACTGGCATTTTTTCCTTTGCTTGAATAACTTTTGATGTTAATCTGTCTAGACGTAATCTATATTTACATGAAGTAAATTGACACTTCCCTTAAATCACCTTCTAGTTTCTTTCTACTCTTTTTATTATGCTTTTGAAGATATTTTATTTCTTTTTTTTTAGATCGAGTCTCACTTTGTCACCCAGGCTGGAGTGCTGTGGCATGATCTGGGCTCACTTGCAACCTCTGTCTCCTGGGTTCAAGTGATTCTCCTGCCTCAGCCTCCCCAGTAGCTGGGATTACAGACATGCACCACCACACTAGCTAATTTTTGTATTTTTAGTAGAGACGAGGTTTCACCATGTTGGCCAGGCTGGTCTTGAACTCTTGACAGGTGATCCACCCACCTCAGCCTCTCAAAGTGCTGGGATTACAGGCATGAGCCACCACACTGGGCCTTTCTACTTTTATGCATTACTTATTTTGCCTATGCTATAATCAGAGGCTAGAACGGATCATAAAACATCATTATTCACTAGTCTTTGTCCTTAAGAGAATGTACTGCTTTATAATCTGAGTCTCATTTAATCTTTCCTAACCTTCCTTTAAAGAGTAACTCATATTTGCATGTTTGGACATTTAATTTTATAAGAAAATATCTTCTTACTCTAGTCTATATATTTTGCCATGCTATGTGTCATTATTTCCAAGTTCCATGATTCATCTTGTTGCTATGATTAGAAGTCTCTGCCTTTTTAGTTTTGGACACCTCCATTCTCTGCTCCTTTCACTTGGCAACATAGGAAAGAATGGACCAGAGATCAGGTAATTGGCCTGATGAAAGAGAAGCCAGAGTGGATCAGAGCTTGTTTTGCTTTTAGTTAGCTGTTCATATAAATGCTTTGACTCATGCTGAAATTGCTGTTCTTCAATTTGCAATTGGAGTTTATGTGTGTGTATTCCTAATATTGTATTCTGAATAAAGCTATTGCTGATGATGTGGGTCTTGATACTTGATATCTACATAATAAAGCATAATTACATTCACCTGTAAGAAAATACGGGTTTACAATAAACATCAATGCCATAACGGGCCAGCAGCAGTGTGTGTGAATTGGATGTTTTCAGAATCAACTCTGAATCAGTTATCACTGTCATGTATTATATAAGGCATAAAAACAACAGGATGAATTAAACAAGCAGGCATTCTGCTCATGTGGCTAACAGTAAGCAGTAGTATGCCAGTTTATTGATGTGACAGCCATCTGTTTACCCTTTAGTCCATTTCACCTTAAAGGAAGAGTTACACAAATTAAACAATTTCAATAAACTACCAATAAAAGGTACACTAGTCTATCCCCACATGACTTTCTGTGTGTAATTTTTGTTTGTTTGTTTGTTTGTGTTTTGAGACAGAGTCTTGCTCTGTCACCCAGGCTGGAGTGCAGTGGTGCGATCTCGGCTCACTGCAAGCTCCGCCTCCCGGGTTCACACCATTCTCCTGCCTCAGCCTCCTGAGTAGCTGGGACTACAGGTGCCCAGTGCCACGCCTGGCTAATTTTTTGTATTTTTAGTAGAGATGGGGTTTCACCGTGTTAGCCAGGATGGTCTTGATCTCCTGACGTCATGATCCGCCCACCTCGGCCTCCCAAAGTGCTGGGATTACTGGCATGAGCCATGGTGCCTAGCCTCTGTGTGTAATTTTTAAAAGTCTATTTAAACTCCTCAAATTGGATTAATTTTTGCAGATCGCTCCTGCTTTCTGGTCCAGCATCTGACCTTTATATCAACAACTTACTGTCTGATCTCAAGTTTCCTTCATCCTGATGATAACAAGCATGATATCAATGTAACTCCATAAACACCTGGAAGTTTACCACCTGTTTGGTTCTTTTCCATTTGTTTTCAAATCAAGTCTTGGCTCCAGATATTGTGAGGCTGTGTCTATCACAGAACAGATCCTGATAAACAGTCTGTGAAAAATAGACAGCAGCTGGCTGACTGAGAAGGGAGAGCTGTCTCACTGCCAATTGCTACACCAATCAGATAAGCAAGTATTCAGTAAGTGCTTACTCAAGACTTGCAATCTGAAACATTTAAAATGTGACACCTGTGCTTCCAGTTTTCCTGGGATTCTGTGTGATTTTCATGGCTGGTGGAGTTACTTGTCCTGCCAGCCTCTGGAGGTAGCCTAAGGTGACCCGTGACAGCTCTAGGGTTGTATTCCAACGTCCCAGTCCTCTCCACTCAAAGTAAACCATTGTTATCTAATAACCCCTACTCACCAATCTGAAGTCTTACAAACCCAGACTAAGTGAATTCACGTGTGGTTTCTATGACACGAAATGCCTCTTATTCATGTTCTTAAAGAAATGTCTGTTTCCTGGCTCACACCTGTAATCCCAGCACTTTGGGAGGCCAAGGTGGGTGGATCACCTGAGATCAGGAGTTTGAGACCAGCCTGGCCTACATGGTGAAACCCTGTCTCTACTAAAAATATGAAAATTAGCAAGCATGGTGGTGGGCACCTGTAATACCAGCTATATGGAACGCTGAGATGAGAATTGCTTGAACCTGGGAGGCAGAGGTTGCAGTGAGCCAGTGAGTGGAGATCACACCATTGCTCTCCAGCCTGACTGAACAGAGTGAAGGTTGGAAAAAGAAGGAAGGAAGGAGGAAGGAAGGAGGGAGGGAGGGAGGGAGGGAGGAAGGAAAGAAGGAAGGAAGGAAGGAAGGAAGGGAGGCAGGGAGGGAGGCAGGGAGGGAGGGAAGGAAAGAAGGAAGGAAGGAGGAAGGAAAGAAGGAAGGAAGGAGGGAGGGAGGAGGGAAGGAAAGAAGGAAGGAAGGAGGAAGGAAAGAAGAAGGAGGGAGGGAGGAAGGAAGGAAGGAAGGAGGGAGGGAGGGAGGGATGGAGGGAGGGAGGGAAAGAAGGAAGGAAGGAAAGAAGGAAGGAAGGGAGGAGGGAAGGAAGGAGGGAGGGAAGGAAGGAAGGAAGAAAGAAGGAAGGAAGGAGGGAGGAAGGAAGGAGGGAGGAAGGAAGGAAGGAGGAGGAAGGAAGAAAGAAGGAAGGAAGGAAGGAGGAGGGAGGGAGGGACGGAGGGAAGGAAGGAAGGAGGGGGGAGGGACGGAGGGAAGGAAGGAAGGAAGGAGGAAGGAAGGAGGGAGGGAAGGAAGGAAGGAAGGAGGGAGGAAGGAGGAAGGAGGGAGGAAGGAGGAGGGAGGGGGACGGAGGGAAGGAAGGAGGAGGGAGGGAGGGACGGAGGAAGGAAGGAAGGAAGGAGGGAGGGAGGGACGGAGGGAAGGAAGGAAGGAAGGAAGGAAGGAAGGAAGGAAGGAAAAATGTCCTTGCTGCTTGGTGAAGGAGTGGTCAGCGGAGACCCCTAAACCCTCTCACCACTTCTGCTGCTTCTCCTGGCTTCTTCAGAGCAGAGCGAGTTCATGGGACCATCAGACATTTTCTAGGTGAAAGGAAGATCTTGACAGTGTAATTTCTGACTTATTCCTGGCTAACAGAAAATGGCATTGCAGCCTCGAATCACTTTGCTAGGCTGTTGTCTACCTATCTCTCTATCAAGTTGGCCTTTTAAACGTTACTTTATGTACTTCTCTTTTTGGCTGTATTGATTTCTGAAGCCTTCCCCAAGAACACCTGCAGGTCTCCCGGAGTCAAACGCAAATTACTCGATATTAAAGTGAGACTAAGCCATGCAGCACACATTCTCTGTTCTTTCTGAAACGGTAGCACTCTGTGGAACAAAAGGCTGGTGGCTATTAAATAGCAAATTCTAGGAGCAAGAGGAGCCTCCTTTCATACGTGGATTGTGTTGAGTCTATGTCTGCACTGCTGCCTGCACCAGGCCACCACATTGCTCGCACACCAGGAGTTCTACAGCAAATAGCATGCACTTTTGTTGGTACTTTAAGGAAGACAGACCATCTCCTGATGCCTCCCACGTAAACCATTAAAAATAAAGACACCATCCTGGCTAACACGATGAAACCCCGTCTCCACTAAAAATACAAAAAAATAGCCAGGCATGGTGGCGGGCGCCTGTAGTCCCGGCTACTCGTGAGGCTGACGCAGGAGAATGGCGGCGTGAACCCGGGAGGTGGAGCCTACAGTGAGCCGAGATCGCACCGCTGCACTCCAGCCTGGGCGACAGAGCGAGACTCTTGTCTAAAAAAAAAAAAAAATTAAGACAACTTACTCCATCCTGGCTAACACGGTGAAACCCCGTCTCTACTAAAAATACAAAAACTAGCCGGGCGAGGTGGCGGGCGCCTGTAGTCCCAGCTACTCGGGAGGCTGAGGCAGGAGAATGGCGTAAACCCGGGAGGCAGAGCTTGCAGTGAGCTGAGATCTGGCCACTGCACTCCAGTCCGGGCGACAGAGCGAGACTCTGCCTCAAAAAAAAAAAAAAAAAGACAACTTACTGAGGGGAGGGCAGCTTTTTGAAAAACACCCTCAGGCTGCATGAATAAGTTATAGCTAATAAAATTGCAGATTCTCAGACTCCACCCCAGAGATTGATTCATTCATGTAGAGTGGGATGCAGGATGAGGTACCAGGTGGTGCTTATGATGGTAGAATTCAAGCCTTGCTTTGGGAAACACAAATAAAGCTTAAAGTTCTATGTGTGGCATGCTAAAAACATACTTTACATTTTAAGGAGAAATAGCTACTTGAATAATGCCCAGGTAGAGAGCTCATGGGTTCAAGGTAACAGAAGTAGGGAGAAATATATTCAACTGCCTCAATTTCATTGCTTCACAAAAATATTTTTATTTCTAATCAAATACCACCTTATTTCTAGGAGCTTTGAAGCAATGGGCTTGGCCCTGCCAATGAATGAATATTTGGGAAACCATAAATAGTTTGGTGTGAGTAAGGCAGGGAGTTGGAGGAGGGTCAAAATATGCTGGGGTGAACCCAGGGAATAGCTCTGGAAGGGCCATTTTTGCCTTCCAGAGGAAGTTACATTTTTATTGAAAAAGAAAAGAAACTATCAAATCTGTGTTTTAGCAAGATCTCTTTGATCAAAGTGTGGAAGATGGGTTCAATAATTTCCCCATTTTACAGATGAAGACCTGAGACTCGGAGGTTAAGGAATTTATTTGCCCAGGTTCACAAAGTACATGAATTAGTAAGATTCAAACTTGGGAAGTTTGCCTCTAGAGTCAGCCTTCATCAGCAGGCTCTAGTCCTACAGAATTAAAACATTTTTCTGGTCAGTTTTCTTTGATTCATTGTATATTTTAAACTGAAACACAACATCTAAGTTTAAATACAGTAGGTATGCATTTAATTCCCTTTTTCTTTTCTTTTCTTTTTTTTTTTTTTTTTTGAGGAGTCCCATTCTTGTCCCCCAGGCTGGAATGCAATGGTGAGATCTTGGCTCACTGCAGCCTCTGCCTCCCGGGTTCAAGCAATTCTCCTGTCTCAGCCTCCCAAGTAGCTGGGATTACAGGAGCCCACCACCATGCCCAGCTAATTTTTATTTTTAGTAGAGACAGGGTTTCACCATGTTGGCTGAGCTGGTCTTGAATTCCTGACCTTAAGTGATCTGCCCGCATCAGCCTCCCAAAGTGCTAGGATTACAGGCATGAGCCACCACTCCCGGCCTAATTCTTTTTTTTTCCAAAGGGAAAAGATTCACAAAAAATATTTTGTACAAAATTCCCCACACTCAGGCTGGCATTTCCTTCTCCTCCTAAGAAGCTGAAATTAGCTCCTGAGTGTTTCTATACAAGTGCTGCACCAGGTATGTGTGGGGCATTGCAACAGACTCTGGGGTTGCGGCCAGGCAGCTGAGATCTTCATGAGGGGCTGGTTCCATGAAAAGATTGTCTGTTAGCAAAGAATGATGGCAGTATTGATAAATGATGCTATAAAAAGGCACAAGAAGAAACTGACTCTGACTGAGTGGGGTACCTGTCCTGAGGCAATGAACAGTAAGTGGGAAAGAGGCACAGAGTTTAGGGGAGAACATTCTAGACAGAACAGGAACAAAAAGATAGAAAGATAGAACATACTGATTTGTCTGATTAAAATCAAGAGTTAGAGTAATTCTTGGAACCCATTCTCCGTTTCTCAGTATCTGATTTCCAAATAATGCTACCATTGGAGATAAATAAGTACCTGAGGCCTTATTTGAATGTCTTTGGCCTCAATTGAAATTCATTTTCTTTTGTCTGGCCTTGAAAATGATGAAGTTTCCACGTGCAATGAGCTACATGCTTCTGTGGTTTTGAAAGTGTCCCAGTGTAGCTATGCAGAAGTGCTGCACAGATCCTGGAAGTGTCTATAAGGTTTTATCCAAGGCAATTTAGCTTATATGAATCTACACACTTTAAGAAAAAAGGGAAAATTGAGCTAATTTTACATCTATTTTAGACACCCTTTTATTTTTTCTTCTTCAAGGATTTTAAAATATCAAGTAATATACATATTTATGAATTCAATGTTAGGCATCAGAAACCTTAAAGTTAGATGCCTGAAAAAAATTAAACCGAAAAAACCGTGATTTCTAACTATGTTTTGCAAGCAATATCATGAAGTTGGATCATCTAAGTTTTCCTCAAATCCAAAACTGCTTTCCTTGGATCCTTTTTGAGAAGTAATTCTGCCCTAGAAATAAATCTCATATCATTGCCCATACAGAACATCTAAGTTTTTACCGTTTTACAAGAACTGTCTGTGATGCATGTACAATAGGTACCGTTTCTCCCAATTTAGAGACGATAAAACTGAGGAAGTGTATTTAAATGACTTGCCTAAATTTTTATGTTTAGTTCACTGAAGGGCCAGTCTGGGGTGGGGGTGGCAGCCTGATTTCCTGAGCTATCAAGACTCTCTCTTCCACAATATAGTCACATCTGATGGCAAATATACATAGATTGAAAGAAGACATTCTTAATGTAATTATCTCCTTTGGTTTCTTTTATTTGACCTTTACAGATGACTTAATATGTCAGAATCAAAACACAATCTCCTACCGAGCAATAAAGAAAATAAAAATATCTTTTTCCCCACAGTTGTGTCTGGCTAGTAGTTGATCCTCGTAAGTATTTACTAAAAATGAACAAATAAATGATGGGACAAGAGATAAGAGCAAGCCTGAATTCCGTACATCGTTTCCATTTTCTGAAACACATGGACTGTGTATGAGAAGGGAGTTTAATTCTAAGAGTTCTGGTTTTTTGTTTATTTGTTTGTTTGTTTTGAGACAGGGTCTTGCTCTGTTGCCCAGGCTGGAGTACAGTGGTGTGATCATAGCTCACTGCAGCCTAAACTCCTGAGCTCAAGCAATCCTCCTGCCACAGCCTTCCAAGTCACTGGGATTACAGGTGCACAGCTGTAATTTATTTATTATTATTATTATTATTATTATTATTATTATTTGTAGAGGCAGAGTTTACTATGTTGCCCAGGCTGGTCTTGCATTCCTGGGCTCAAGTGATCCTTCTGGCTTGGCCTTCCAAAGTGCTGAGATTACAGGTATGAGCAACCATGCCTGGCACTGTTCATTGCTGTATACGATAGAAAGAGCTGAATGTGTAGCCACCTCATGTTGCCTTCTCTGTTAACCACACCGCACCCCAATCCACCCCATGCAAAAGGACCCATATTTTATACTATTTATAGTTTTAACCAGTTGGATCACGGATGGGTACCTGACTCCCCAAAAGCCAATTTGTTTGAATGGCCAGAGACCGTCAGATTATCCCTGTCAACAGTTTGAACTAAGAGACCAGAAGTCGTAATCGAAAATTAAAAGTTACCAAAGCAAGCCACAATGACTTACAGTACAAGGGAGTCAAAGTAAGAGAAAACAGCAGAAGTCAAGTTGCAGAGATGAAATTATAGTAGCGGTACAGGGAAAAAGAAAGTTGAGAGATGGTGTGGCCAGAGAAACCTACACACAGAGAAGCAGAGGAAGAGAAGCAGAGGGAAGAAAGAGAGAAGGGAGGAAAAGAGAGAGGAAGAGAGAGAAGAAAGGAAAGAGAGCAGAAAGGGAAAGAAAGAGAAAGAGAAAAAAACCACTGAACTTGTTTTTAAACTTTTTTTCATTCATTAATTGTTTCCTTCATTTATTATTGATATTAATATATAATAGATATACATATTTTCTGGGTACACATGATATTTTGATACATTGATGTAATGTATAAAGGTCAAGTCAAGGCTCACTCCTGTAATCCCAGTGCTTTGGGAGGCTGAGGTGGAAGGATTCCTTGAGGTCAGGAGTTTGACACCAGCTTGAGCAACATGGCGAAATCTGCCTCTACAAAAAAATTTACAAATTAGCTGTGTGTGGTGGCACACACCAGTAGTCCCAGCTACTTGGGAAGCTCAGGTGGGAGGGGATCACTTGAGCCCAGGAGTTCCAGATTACAGTCAGCTATGACCACACCACTGTACTCCAGCCTGGGTGCCAGAGATAGACCCTGCCTCTTTAAACAAACAAAAAATCATCAAATTCGAGTAATGGTCTATCCATCACCTTAAACATTTATCATTTCTTTATGCCAATAACATTTGAATTATTCTCTTCAGGTTATTTTGAAATGTACAATATATTATTATTACCTATAGTCAGCCTACTGATCTGTTGAACACTAGGTCTTATTTCTACTTCTATATAACTGTATATCTGTATTCATTAATCAATCTCTCTTCACCCCCTTCTGCTCCCACCCTTCCTGGCCTCTGGCAGCCACCAATCTACTGTCCATCTTCATGAGATCCACTTTTTAAGTTCCCATATATGAGTGTCTTTCTGTGCTTGGTTTATTTGACTTAACACAATGATCTTCAGTTCTATCCATGTTGCTGCAAGTAACTAGCATTTTTACGAAGCCTAACTTTATTTCATTTCCTTGAGACCTCCTTATATTGATCCAATAGCCCTTCCTGTCCTTATTGTATTTTATTGCATCCTTTTCTGTTTTTTTGCAACCAAGAACTTTCACTAGAACATCATATTTCAATGTTTAAAAAGGAAAAAAATTTAATAAAGCTGAATAAGAAAAGTATTGTAATCATCAATTTTCTTTTAGGTGGACTCTCAATTAGGAATTTTGTGCCACTCGCTTTAGCAGTGCCATTGCTAGCTGACATTGTTATCTAGGGCATTTGAGCAAGTAAAATTGTTTTATCACCTTGCCGACAGGCTATTTGAATTGGTTTCCAGAGAATCTGGCACTTTGAGCTAATGAGTATCTGAACAGATTCAAAGAAAGTTTATTGCACAATCTCTGGGAGAATGAGAAAATATTTGGTTTCTTTGAACATGATAAATTACTAATTTGCTAACAAATGGATACTGTTACTCTGAAACCTATATGGATGAATGATTACCTTGCTTAGCCTTTTATATATACAATTGTTTTATTGCCAATACAACTATGATTTTTCATAGCAATGTTCTCTACATGGTAATTTCTTATTCAAATAACTATAGTTAATATGTAGCATGATAAACCATTATTTAGCTATGACATACATATACACAGACATATAGACATATATACACATGTACATTTTTTTCTTTTAACAAATATTTGCGAAGTGTCCACTGTGAACATAGTGGCATTAGGTGTTTCTTGGGGAAAAGTATACACAGGACATCATCCCTGTTCCTAATGTTACTTTTAATGACAGACTGATGATTAATTGTATAAAATGTTCTTCTAAAACATAGGCATATTGTGCTTTTTCCAAAGGATACTGGTTTGGAGAATTAAGATTCCTTTCAAGTCTGGAGATCCATAATCTGTTAGAGGAAATTGACTTGGATGAAAATTCTCCTCTGGTCTGTTGATCTTTGTAGCTACCACACGTTGCACAAAAACAAATGACTAAATTAATGAACGAGTGAATAGATGAAGTAATTAACTGGTAAGATTATAAACTGAAAAGTTTCACACATGAAATCTGGTACACTCAGGGCAACACCTAGCTCTGCTGTGACTAAATAATTTTTTTTTTTTTGGTTTGTTTGTTTGTTTGTTTTTATCTGATGCTTACTTGGAGCATCAAAATCTTGAGTACAGGCCAGGCACGGTGGCTCACGCCTGTAATCCCAGCACTTTGGGAGGCCGAGGTAGGTGAATCACCTGAGGTCAGGAGTTTGAGAACAGCACGGCCAACTTGGCAAAACCCTGTCTCTACTAAAAATACAAAAATTAGCTGGGCATGATGGTGCATGCCTGTAATCCCAGCTACTCAGGAGGCTGAGGCATGAGACTTGCTTGAACCTGGGAGGTGGAGGTTGCAGTGAGCTGGGATCGTGCCAGTGTACTCTAGCCTGGATGACAGAGCAAGATCCGGTCTCAAAAATAAATCTTGACTATAATTTTTCTTCTCACTTTTGATTGTTGTCTAAGTGCTCCAAATTCCCTTTATAGTAACATATACTAAATTGGAACTATTGCTTTCATCCCCTTGTTGACCTAAAAGGAAGAAGATGAAACATAAAATACAAGTTAGAGCTTATTTGAGCCAAAGTGAGGCCTGCTGCCTGGACACACGTCCAAGTTGCCTCAGGGAGTACTCCCTCAGCATTTGTTACAAGCAGGGTTTTAAAGGCAAAGGAAACAAGGAGGGGGTGGCATACAAAGTTGTTTGACAGCAATTCTCGTTGGTTTACTGAGATTACATTGATTAGTGATTGGCTATTCATTTTTGGATTTTAGGGTATGAGTTATGATGTCCAGCCTACAGCATTTTGTGACTCCTTGATTAGTTTAGACCCCTCATAGCAAGTGGCTTCAGGAGGTAATTATTTAGCTCAAGGGGAGAGTGATGTGACTGTGTGACTGCTGTCGCATTCCCGTGACTCTAATTTAAAAGA
The DNA here is from genome assembly GCF_009764315.1 of Trachypithecus francoisi. Lineage (NCBI taxonomy): Eukaryota > Metazoa > Chordata > Mammalia > Primates > Cercopithecidae > Trachypithecus > Trachypithecus francoisi. The sequence goes on from NW_022681474.1 coordinate 28,188,984, forward strand.
GCTAGCATTCTTCAGGTAAAAAGCTTCTTTTCTTCTTTATTTTCCCCCATACCCTTGAACAATCCTAGAGAATTAATTAAAAAGAAACCTCGCTTCCCTCCAGTACGTTTCAAAAACTTCTGTCCCTGCCCCAACCCCCAGATTAAGCTCACTAATGATACAGAGCCAATATCAACTCTAAATACTCAATAACCTTAGATTTAAGAAAATTAAATTATTGGCCAGTGACTGCTCCAATAGTTCCTTCCCCAACCCCCACCTCAGTTGTTAACACCAGGGAGAGATGCATGGACTTGTTGGCTGCTTTTTCTCTAGTTTCTTCCATTTTTCTGTCATGCATCATCTTAAATCCTTTACAGTGGCAAAGTGACGTCTTGCAAGTAGCCCACGCTGGGAAAGATTCTCCCACTGCAAACTTTTTTGGTATCTTCCATTGAACAAATTGAAAACATTGTAGATACTACGTGTGGTAGCACTTGATCTGCCTAGGGTCACTGAGGCACACAACTTAGTCCTATTGAATGCTTAAGAGATTAGCCATTACTGGCCAAAATTTTAATTTCCCTATATCCAAGGTGATTGAGTATTTAGAATTGATATTGACTCTGTGTCATTAGTGAGTTTAATCTTAAAAATAAATCCTAAATTTCATTTTTAAAATGGCAGACTAAAAATGTTACCACATTCTCTCCTCTTCTAAATCATGTTTAAAATCACGTGGGGATTGACTATAAGTATAAATTTTATCTATGACAAAATTAGGAGATAGCCATAACTTCAAGCCGTGATGTGTAAGGATAATCTTCTTTATGAGGTGAAGTCAAATTCAGATATGGGGAAACCAAGGAAAACATGCCCACAGGGGTATCTCTCAGGCAAAGGGGATAGAGCTCCAGAGAACTGGCATATCTGGTGAGACAAGACCACAGCCCAATGTCTGAAACCAGGATACAAGACACAGGAACAGAGTACAAGGGATGGTGGCTTCTCTGGATTGGGTTTGGCACCAAGGAGAAGCAAAGGAATTGACATCGAATGAAGAACCACTGACCACTGTCCAAGATACACAAAGCTGGACACTAGTTGAAGTGGTAAGGGCAGATTTAATTAGTAATAACTATTTCAATAGGGAAAAGAGTCCAAAGTGAACTGTACAGAGGTGACAGATATCTCGGCATTTTAAAGGGATAATGAGGAAGTAGGAAAGGGGGTTAGCAGGAGCTCGGTAGAGTCAGGGAAATGAAAAATTACAAAAAGAAGAAAGGGGATTGGTCAGTGTGAAACCCATCTGGTTTGCTATTGGGCACTTAGGGAGGTTAAGCTCCTACCCTCCCACAGAGGCTGGGAGACAGGGGCCCTATCTTCAGGCGTGGCCAGAACAAACAGTAAATGCATTTGGCAGCCTTGAGTTTTTTTCAAGCAGGCACCTTGGGGAGTGGGGGATGCTAGAGTCAGCCTAGGGATGTGGCTTTGAGCAGTTAGAAAGTATGTCAGTGCTATCGTTAATAGTGCTGCAATGGAATCAACCCAAATGCCCATCAATGATAGACTGGATTAAAAAAATGTGGTACATATATACCATGGAATACTATGCAGCCGTAAAAAGGAATGAGATCACATCCTTTGCAGGGACATGGTTGAAGCTGGAAACCATTATCTTCAGCAAACTAACGCAAGAACAGAAAACCAAATCCTCCATTTATAACTAAACATTGCATCATTCTCACTTATAAGTGGGAGCTGAACAATGAGAACACGTGAATACAGGGAGGGAAGCAACACATATTGGGGCCTGTTGAGGGAAGGTGGGGAGTTGGGGAGAGCATCAGGAAAAGTAACTAACGCATGCCAGGCTTAATATCTAGGTGATAGGTTGATAGGTTCAGCAAACAACCACAACACACATTTACCTATGTAACAAACCTGCACATCCTGCACCTGTACCCTGTAACTTAAAATAAATAAATAAATAAATTTAAATTTAAATAATTTAAAAAAAGGAAAGTATGTCAGTGTTTGTTCAAGTCTTTATAGGCCAAAGTTGAGGCCTATTCAAGAGGAGGGCTCAGAGGACCGTGGCTAGAGCTTGGTCCAGGAGAGACTCTTTGTCACCATGAAATCGGAGAGGTGGAATGTGCTATGGTAAAAACAATGCGGATCCCAAGGGCTGCTTGTATGGGCTTGAGGCCTGGCTCAGCTATTTACCAGATGTGTGGACTTTGGTGAATCAATAAACTTCAGTAACTCCGTTTCATTAGCGATAAAATGGAAATTGATGTAACACTTATGCCACAGAGAATTCGCAATGATTACATGAATTAATGTTTGTGAAGCACTGAGAACACTGCCTAGCACAATGTACAGACTGTGTAAGTGTTTTCTATAATTACATTTTACGAAACTGTCTTCACATAATATCGGGGGAAAAAGAGACTGTATAAGATGAATAACCCCATAGTTGTTGATCTTTGTTCACCTGGGAGAAGAAAAGACTGAAAGATTCAATTACTCACAGAACCCTGTATTATAAAGGACTACAGTGTGAATCAGAGATAATCTTTGTACAGCTAGAAAATGGTTCTGACCCCTCTCCAAGAAAGATCTTCTCTAGTAAAAGCTCACCTTGTTGAGAGTTGAATACTAATCCAGAAAAACCAGCTCAGAATCCGTACAGAGTTCCTACTTACAAAAAAATGAGAATTGAAGAAAAGAATTAAAGAGAAATAGAAGACGAAAGACACTGATCAGAAAAATGTTGTTGGAAAAGAAAGCAAACCTAACTCAAAGAAACAACAGAGCAAAACAAAGTGAAGCAAAACAAAACTATTGATCAGAATGGACTGAGTTATTCTGCAGCGACACAAAACCTCTAAATCTCAGTGGCTAAAAACAGCAAATTTTTATTTTTTGCTCAGCCTATGTGTCTTTCTTGGGTTGACTGAGCCATGCTTCATGACATTCCTACTTAGGGATCTAGGCTAAAAGAGTCACCATTATCTGCAATGTCCTAAAGTCTCTGTGACCCAGAGAAATGAAGACGTCATATCATACAATGGCTCTTAAAGTTTCCAGTGGAAGTAACATGTGACTTCCACAAACATTTCGCTGGCCACTCATGGAGCCACAATTAATTTCAAACAGGGAGGGAAGTTCAATGCCTCCATATGTCCAGAAAAAGTACTACAATATTTGTGTGTGTGTGTGTGTGTGTGTGTTTTGTATTTTTGTTTTCCTTCCACTTTTATTTTAGGTTCTGGGGGTACGTGTGCAGTTTGGTTACATGGGTAAATTGTGTGCCATGGGAGTTTTGTGTACAAATTATTTCATCAATCTGGTAATGAGCATAGTACCCAATAGGTAGTTTTTTGATACTCTCCTCCCACCCTCCACCCTTAAGTAGGCCCCTGTGTCTATCTATTGTTCCCTTCTTGATGTCCATGTGTACTCAATGTTTAGCTTCTACTTATAAGTAAGAACCTGTGCTATTTGGATTTTTTTTTTTTTGAGACGGAGTCTTGACCTGTCGCCCAGGCTGGAGTGCAGTGGCATGATCTCGGCTCACTGCAACCTCTGCCTCCTGGGTTCAAGCAATTCTCCTGCCCCAGCCTCCTGAGTAGCTGGGATTACAGGCGCATGCCTCCATGCCCAGCTAATTTTTGCATTTTTAGTAGAGACGGAGTTTCACCATGTTCGTCAGGCTGGTCTCGAACTTCTGACCTCGTGATCCGTCCGCCTCAGCCTCCCAAAGTGCTGGGATTACAGGCATGAGCCACCATGCCTGGCCTTTCTTTTACTTTTCTTTCTTTCTTTTTTTTTTTTTTTTTGGAGGGATTTCTGTTCCTGCATTAATTCAGCTAGGATAATGGTCTCCAATTGCATCCATGTCACTGCAAAGGACATGATCTCATTCCTTTTTTATTCTACAGTGTGTACATACCGTATTTCTTTTATCTAGTCCAGCACTGATGAGCATCTAGGTTGATTCCATGTCTTTGCTATTGTGAATAGTGCTGCAATGAACATATACGTGCATGTTTTTTATGGTAGAAAAATTCATATTCCTTTGGGTATATATCCAGTAATGGGATTGCTGGGCCAAGTGGTAGTTCTGTTCTAAGTTCTTTGAGAAATCTGCAAACCACTTTCCACATGGCTGATCTAATTTACATTCCGACCAGCATTGTGCAAGCAGTATAAGCATTCCCTTTTCTCTGCAACCTCTCCAGCATCTGTTTTTGTTTTTTATTTTCTTCTTCTTCTTAATAATAAGCATTCTGGCTGGTGTGAGATGATATCTCATTGTGGTTTTGACTTGCATTTCTTTAATGATTAGTAATATTGAGCATTCTTTTAATATGCTTGTTGGCCACATGTATGTCTTCTTTTGAGAAGTGTCTGTTCATGTCTTTTGCCCATTTTTTTAATGGAGTCGTGCAGCTTTTGTTTGATAAGAATGGCAATATTTGTGAACATCTCTGAAGACTACTACAAAAAACTTCAAAATCTAATTTAAGAAAACTTCTCATAAGTAAAATTCTATTTGAATCTAACATTAAAGGGCCTACTATATCTGGGGGAAAACTGATCCACAAAGATCAACAATGAGATTAATCCAGTAAAATTATTGGGATGAATCCTTAGAATCTAGAATCCAGGTAGGACACGCACACACACACACACACACACACACACACACACGGCTTATCTTTTTCCTTAGCAATATCCAGTGCTATAAAAAAAATTACAGAATAGATCATTTCTTTTCTAAAGGAAACATAATATGATAGTATTTATACCCAGCCAACTTATTATTTAAGCATAAAGGCAACAAAAAATGGTTTTAAACACTTGAGAACTCAAAAAACATATTGTCTTCAGCCTTTCTTAGTTACCTGAGGACAAATGTCAACCAATCAAAGGATGAATGTTGAAACTATGACAGAAAGAGTGGCAGTGAGCATGAAAATATTTAACTCAAAGCCAAGACAGAAGTGCTTAATCCAGGTATTACAATCACTGAACATATTGGAAATTTTTAAATCCTAACAGTTTAGAGTGATATAACTTAAAAAGCTGAATAGAAAATAATATTAGCAATAATGATAATGGGGGAAATATTGAGCTTTTAGTATGAGCTCTGCATTGTTTTAAGCACTTTAAACATATCAGCCAATTATTACCAACAGTCATACCTCTTTATGATTGGTAGCTAAATAGACCCCAAACACACAAAATTGCTAATAGTTGTATTTTTGTAATATTTCTTAATGAAAGTAGTAAAATTTAAAATATAAATTTAAAATTCCACTTTATTTTTAAAACTTTGTTGAGAATTTTATGTGCTTTCTAATTTTTATTTTATTTTTAGGTTTTTATTTTGTTGCTGTTGTGTTAAGATAGGGTCTCACTCTGTCATCCAGGCTGAAGTGCAAGTGACATGATCACAGCTCACTACAACCTTGACCTCTGGGGCTCAAGAGATTCTCCCACCTCAGCCTTCTAAGTAGCAGGATCCACAGGCACACATCAACACACTTGGCTAATTTTTAAAAACTTTTTTGTAGAGACAGGGTTGCCTTATGTTTATCAACCCAGGGTGATCCCAAACTCCTAGGCTCAAGCAATCCTTTTGCCGCACCCTCCCAAAGTGCTGGGATTACAGGGGCGAGACACCGTGTCCAGTCTTTACGCTATTTTAATGTGCAAAATTTGTACTTTTGGTTTTTAATATTAAATAGTAATTTGAGTATTTTTGAAAAAAAGAACTTTTTTGGGAAACAGGTACACAAATAATTTTTACTTTTTCAATTTCTTTTACTTTCATTTATGAGTTTATGACAAAAAATTTCAAACTGCATACACTTTGAAGATAACTGCATTTTATTTTTTTAATTTTAGAACATGTACAAGGAGCAATCTTGATAACAACATGTAACTGTTCAGATCATAATAGAGAAGAGCTGAAAGAAGAAAATCAAAATGTTGAGAAAAAAATTTGTTTACATTTTTGAAAACTCTCAACAGTAAAAGTGAATAGATGTCTTTAAAGTATAATTCACAAATAACTCTAAAATAGGACCTTACAAATTCTTTATTTAGGAAGATTTAATTACTGATTTAAATAATGAAATTAGGTATGAGCTGAGAGGAGAAATAAAAAAACAATGAAAAAGAGCAAGACAATCTTATTGAATCCAGAATTCAAACAAGTCAAATCCTTGAAACTTCATCTTCTTTATTAAATGAATATTTAATTTCTGATAAAAACAATGAGAATAAGAAAGAATTATTCCTATAAAAATCATGATTCAAAAACAACAAAGAGTGACTCTGGCCTCCCCATTAGAAGATGAAAAACAGTACATTCATGACCTATTGTATGTAGACCTGCATTTGTCCTCTTGCCCAAGAACTCTCAAATGTCAGGATGGGTCTCTAGATAACATCTCACACCAGTTAGAATGGCAATCATTAAGAAGTCAGGAAACAATAGATGTTGGAGAGGATGTGGAGAAATAGGAACACTTTTACACTGTTGGTGGGATTGTAAACTAGTTCAACCATTATGGAAAACAGTATGGCGATTCCTCAAGGATCTAGAACTAGATGTACCATATGACCCAGCTATCCCACTACTGGGTATATACCCAAAGGATTATAAATTACTCTACTACAAAGACACATGCACACGTATGTTTATTGCGGCACTATTCACAATAGCAAAGACTTGGAATCAACCCAAATGTCCATCTGTGACAGACTGGATTAAGAAAATGTGGCACATATACACCATGGAATACTATGCAGCCATCAAAAAGGATGAGTTTGCGTCCTTTGTAGGGACATGGATGCAGCTGGAAACCATCATTCTTAGCAAACTATCACAAGAAGAGAAAACCAAACACCGCATGTTCTCACTCATAGGTGGGAACTGAACAATGAGATCACTTGGACTCGGGAAGGGGAACATCACACACTGGGGCCTATCATGGGGAGGGGGGAGGAGGGAGGGATTGCATTGGGGAGTTATACATGATATAAACGTTATGCACATGTACCCTAGAACTTAAAGTATAATAAAAAATAAAAAAATAAAAAAAATAAAAAAAATAAATAAATAAATAACATTAAAAAAAAAAAAAAGAAATACAAACAAATTTTCATTAAGAAAACAAAGAATTCTAAGTTTGGATCCCAAAGCAACATTTAACAAAATGATGGAAACAACAAACATATCTTTTAAAAATCAGAATACAGAATGTTTGAAAATAAAGTTCACCAAAGGCGTATTAGGAAAATTCAAACGAAAGGAAAGCAAGAGTTACAATCTTAAGAAACAGGGCTGAATCAGGTCAAATAGGTGTTACATGAATCAAAGAAGTGCTCTTTAAAATGACAAATGTTACTATCAATAGCAAATATTCAATATTTATGACTAAGCACCACTTACAATGGCATCGGTATTGAGTAAGCCAAAATACAAGAAATCTATGGGAAAAAATTAAAAAAAATAGACGTATGAGACTTCACTCTTCTTGGCTGTAAAAAATAACACGGAGAAAAGTAAGAACAAATTAAATTTAAGATAGTCATCTGAAAATTGATATAAATAATATAATTAACATACTAACATGAAAAATATGTCCAGTAAAGTAGATTTAATTGGTGTAAATCAAACACTATACTCTCAAAACACAAAATACACTTTTATTTTTCCATTGAATGATGACAAAAATAACTACATGTTGTCCACAAACCGTAACTAACTTACAAAACATAGAAACTACATAGACAACATTCTTTGACTCTAATGCAATGAAAATAGCATAGAAATTGGCAAAAAACTCCGAAACAAAACAAAACAAAACAAAATCAAAACAAACAAACAACAACAAGAAAAAAAACCCAGCAACAGCCGTACTGAATTCACTTCTACTTGGAGTAATAATTTTCTTCACTCTTGTATAACCAAGGAAATAAGTATTGAAGATTGAGCATTCCTGGAAACATAAAAATAAATACATCACTATATATCAGAGGAAAATACATCACTCTTCAATACTTGGAAAATACGTGGTATTAAATAATTATTTTTTAAAAAGAAAGAATAAACATGAACAATTGTTTCCAATCCAAAAATGCTTGAAAAAAATGTTTAATACATGTTTAAGAAAGGCAGAAAGTAAAAATTAACGGTGATGGCAACAAAAATTAGTAACAAGGAAAAGTGGACAAGGTTTAATTATGCAAAAATAGAAAGACATCTACAGATACAGAAGAAATTAAGAATATTATGAGACTACTCTGTCAATACTGTGTAAATAAATTTGAAAAACTGGATGTAACGCATGATTTTTTGTAGAAGCCATAAATTATTAATACTGAGAACTAAAGAGATACAAAATCTTAAAGGAATAAATGTAAAATGTAAAACTTGTAAAAAATCTACCCAATCATGACATCCTCAAATCAAGCATATCATTCTCTGGGAGGGTCTCAGGAAATTCTATAGCACTAAGAAATAGACAAATTTGATGCTATTTATAATTTTCTAGAACACAGAAAAAAAGTTTCCAAATTGTTTTCTTGTGGAGGCATTAACATATATATGTATATTTTATATATTTATCATAGTAAATATATATAATACATACATATATAATTTTATATGCATTATGTATAAACAGATAACTAATGATAAAAATATTTACTAATTATCCTCACATATGAAAATTTATGTAAATCTCCTAAAAAATTTGTAAACAGAATTCAGCAGTCTATAAAAAAAACACACAATATGAGCAAGTAAAGTTTATTCCAGAAATCCAAGAATGAGTCAACATTAGAAAATCTTCAGTATTAAATCTAACACATTAATGGATCAATATAATCATTCCTATATACTTCAAAAAGGCATTCAATATGATTCAACATCCAGTCATAATAGTAACTCTTAATACAATGATGGATATTGATATCCTTAATATGAGTTTATGTACATACATACATGCACAAACACACACATACAAAGGCCAGGATCATATTTAATGATGAAAATATCTCCATCAGAATCAGCAACAGTACAGAGTATCTAGTATCCCTGTTATTTATCATTATTCTGGTGGTACGGGCTAATGTAAACATAAAGAGAAAATAAAGAGGAGTAAAATTTAGAAAGAGGGTTAAAAGTATCTGTAGGTTACAATTGTATTATTATATATCTAAAAATTCCAGAATCATCAACTTTGAAATGTTATAAACATTAAGAGAAATAAGCAAGATGACTAGGTATTAATATATGACAATCGAGAGCCTTCAATGTGTGAAAACAACACCAATCAGAATAAATAATTGATAAAAATTCACAATTACCAAAGTGACTGTAAACCTTCTCCCAAGTAAACAACAATAAAAAATGTCTCTAGACATGGACAAATATTCCCTGGGGAGGCCAAATTTCTGATTGAGAGCTACTGACCTAAACCTTCTTTAGTAAGAATGTTGAAGAAATTATGGCATAACTGTAGAATGAAATAATACAATGTAGAATGGAGCAGCTCTATAAGCACTAATGTGGAAAACACTCTCAAGTGTATTATTAAGCAAGCAAAGCAAGGCTGAGAACAGTGCGGAGATTTTTGTTGTTAATTTCATTTTTCTGTTTTGTATGAAAAAAGAGTCCGGGCGCGGTGGCTCAAGCCTGTAATCCCAGCACTTTGGGAGGCCGAGACGGGCGGATCACGAGGTCAGGAGATCGAAACCATCCTGGCTAACACAGTGAAACCCCGTCTCTACTAAAAAATACAAAAAACTAGCCGGACGAGGTGGTGGGCACCGGTAGTCCCAGCTACTCGGGAGGCTGAGGCAGGAGAATGGCGTGAACCCGGGAGGCGGAGTTTGCAGTGAGCCGAGATCCGGCCACTGCACTCCAGCCCGGGCGACAGAGCGAGACTCTGCCTCAAAAAAAAAAAAAAAAGAAAAAAAAGAAAAAAGATTACATATATCCGTACACACGAGCTACTTGGGTATGCATATAATATTTCTGGAAAGATACAGAAAAAATTCCTGGGGAGAGGAGCTTGGTTACTGGAGGCCATGAACTGGAGGATGTTAAACTCCTCTCATGATTATAACAAAACCTCAGACATACCTGGAGAGAGTAAATAATGAAATGGGAAAGCCAGAGTCCTGGTGAATACATGGAAATCTGCTTAGCTTGTTGCGTAAGTGGAGTAAAACACAAATTGTCTCATGGATTTGCTATCGGTCATAAAATTGACGAGTCTCATCATGGCAGCTGACAAACCCACCGTAATCAATCCCGCCGAGTAACTGTTTTGACTTGGAAACAAATATAATTTCCTGAGCAACAGTATATGGTTACGGGAAGTTTCATGTGAATTCTTTTGGAGATTCTGAAAGTCTGTTGTGTATTTTTCTTTTCGTTTCATGTTGTTTTGTTTTTGTACAAAGCCTGAGAAACAGGAGAGCAGAAGGCTTTCCTTCCTCCAGAGAAAATAACTGAAGAAACTCAAATGTAGTGGCAAAGTGGGGGAAATAAACAGATTTCCCGGGAAAGCACTAAGGAGTTAGAAAACTGAAGCTTCTAGTTTTGAAAAGACTGTTGGATTTCTAGACACCGACTATGGAAAATAATTTTTATTCTATTGGTTATTATTACAATTGAATTCTCCTGAGTAGTCTGAAAATATTTAAGTGTGTCAATTTTGTTGTCTAATATTTATAATTCATAGTTTGAAACTACAGGCATATATTGTCAATACCAATACCTAATACCTATTACCTACTATGAATGAGTTCACTTTTGGACTCTTAAATGCAAAATTCTCATTTAATGCATAACTGTATTTAATTAATATTGGTTTTCTCAAGCTGTAATTATATGCTATAGTTAGTAACCTTTTAGAGTTAGTCTTAATAATTGCTTAATAAAATATTCAAATTCAGCTTTTCGAAAGCCAGATTATTCTTTATGATAGTTACCACCAAAGATGAAGTTCATCATGGTGTACTTGTCATAGCAAATATTAATATAAATGTTATTTTAAAACAAAATAGGGATCATATTTATTCAAGAGAACATGCATTGTATGCTTTATTATAATATGTCATTTATTTAGATTGAGCCAAAGATAGAATGGTCATGTAATGCTATGCACTTGAACGATAATCTTGAAAGACGGAACAAATCCTGGTCTTAAAAAAGAAATCCCTAATTGCATTTGATTTGTTTCTCCTGCAGGGAACTCAGCGTGTCAGGTAGCCACTAACTGCTATTGCCAATTTTCTTCAGATTATCAGCAGAAATATAATTTTCCCAAACATCTGCCAAATGAGAAAAGGGTTTCAGTTCACTGAGATTTTGCTTAGAGCTGTAAATATTTGCAGGGGAACGGGCAAGCCATGCAGATACATCGGCGAGCTCCTAGCCGACAGGCACTGCTGACCCCAATCTGCCAGCAGGGGCTGCACCCTCTCCTCTTTGCCAATTCTGGAAAATTGAGGTTGTTGCCAATGCACCTGGGCCACCTCACAGCTGGCAGAGACACAACAGGGACACGCCCCAGAAGCACAAACAATGAGTTAGGATGAGACTGCTGTGCTCAGCTGAGAAGGGGGTCCGACCCATGAAAGGCCAAATATAGAGGGATTTACAGAGGCCCACGTCTGATCTGCATTTTATCTTTCTGTTAGAGAGATTAGTGAGCACATTCTCATAAGTGATAAAGGTCATTTGCCATTTGAAAGCTCTTTTTAAAAGCCAATTGCCTGTTCACCACTACAGTTGACCCTTGAGCAACATGTGTTTGAACCACACAGTTCCTTATATATATAGATTTTCTTCTGTCTCTGCCACCCCTGAGACAGCAAGGCCATCCCGCCATCCCTCCTCTTCCTCCTCCTCCTCATCCTCAGCCTACTCCACGTGAAGACGATGAGAATGAGGATGAAGAAAGACCTTTATCATGATCCATTTCCACTTAATGAATACTAAATATATGTTCTCTTCCTTATGATTTTCTTAATAACATTTTCTTTTCTCTAGCTTACTTTATTGTAAGAATGTAGTATGTAATACATATAACATACAATATATGTGTTAATGGACTGTTTATCTTATTGGCAATGTTACGGGAAAGGGGTCCAGATCCAGATCCCAAGGAAGGTTCTTGGATCTTGTAAGAAAAAATTCAGGGCAAGTCCGCAGTACAAAGCAAAAGCAAGTTTATTAAGAAGATAAAGTGGTGAAAGTAGAGTGACATAGTGTGGCTGTGTCCCCAACCAAATCTCATCTTGAATTCCCACGTGTTGTAGGAGGGACCCAGTGGGAGGTGACTGAATCATGGAGGCAAGTCTTTCCCGTGCTGTTCTCCTGATAGTGAATAAGACTCTCAAGATCTGACGGTTTTAAAAAGAGGAATTTCCTTGCACAATGTCATCCTCTCTTTGCCTGCCGCCAGCCACAGAAGATGTGATTTGCTCCTTCTTGCCTTCTACCATGATTGGGAGGCTTCTCCAGCCACGTGGAACCGTAAGTCCAATTAACGTTACGAATTAACGAATTAAACATCTTTCTTTTGTAAACTGCCCAGTCTCGCATATGTCTTTATCAGCAGCGTGAAATCAGACTAATACATATAGCTACTTCATAGACAGAGTAGGGGGTTCCCGAAAGTTAGAGGCGGAAGGCATCCACCTTAAGTACAATGCTCCTATATATAGGATAAAAAAAGATTATGGGGAGATGTGCTCTGCTAAGAGTTTGTGATAAAGGATTAATTTTCTTAATTTATTTTGCAAGAATCGGTATTATTGTCTTTAAAGCAAAATTAGGACTGCTTTTACTCTCAAGATACCAGGATATTAGGACATTCCCAAGTCTAGGCCTGTTTAGTAAACATTACCAATCTGTTCCCTTAACTATAAACATCTCGAGGTTAGGAATACCTAACTTTCTGGGAATGCAGCTGAGCAAGTCTCAGTGTCATTTTCTTAGCCCTCACTCAAGATGGAGTTGCTCTGGTTTGAATGCCTCTGACAGCAAGGCTTACAGTCACCGTTAGACCATTAGTAGTTAAGTTTTGAGATGGAGTCCAGGCTGGAGTGCAATGGCGGATCTCAGCTCATTGCAACCTCCACCTCCCAGGTTCAAGTAGTTCTCCTGCCTCAGCCTCCCAAGTAGCTGGGATTATAGGCACCCGCCACCACGCCATGCTAATTTTTGTATTTCTAGTAGAGATGGGGTTTCACCATGTTGGCCAGGCTGGTGTCGCACTCCTGAACTCAAGTGATCTGCCCACCTCAGGCTCCCAAAGTGCTGGGATTACAGGCGTGAGCCACCAAGCTGTGCCAGCATAGTTGTTTCTTTACCTCTACCCACCTCACTTCCACTGACTACATTTAAGTACACTAGCCAAGTAAATTGGAGACGTAAAGTCTCTTCACAAGGAAGCTCAGGTTTAACTTAGAACAAATGGTGGCAGGATAAAGTTAATTTTGTTGTTTCTGTTTTTTTGTTTGTTTGTTTTTAATTGATAGATTTCTGCTTCTTTCTTTATTGCTCTTTTCCTTCAAACCTATTCAGATTTACTATGATCTTATCCTAGTTTATAAGTTTACTGTTTAGTTAATTTATTTAGACTTTTTTTAAACAAATGCACTAAGATTATACATCTACCTTTACATACTACTTTAGGTGTATCTCACATTTTTAAAAAATGTAATGCTTTGTGGTAGTTCTCCTAAATGTTTTGTTTTTTTAATTAAACATGAACTACTTAGGAGTGGGTTTTGGGTTTCTAACCCTGTATTTTTTTTTAAGTATCTAATATTGTAGTCAGAGAATGTGTTTACGTAATAGCTATTCTCTGAAATTTACTGAAAGTGTGACATATATATGATCTGTTTTGTAAACATTCTTTGTGTACTCAAAACCCGTAAATATTCTTTATTTAAAGGATGTAGACCGATAGACCTATCTTCTTTTGAGAGAGAACTAGTCAGTCTGGCTAATTTTGTTTCTTAAAACTTCAAAAAGGCTTTTTAAAGTTATTGTGCTTTGTCTGTGGCTTCTAATAGAAATATATTAACATTTCACACTGTAATTATAGTTTTGTTAATTTTTATTCCTAATAATATTGTCAGGATTTATTTTATATATTTTAAAGCTAAGTGGTTTGGGTAATCATGTTCATGATTATTACATCTTCTTGGTAGATTTTCCTTTTATTTTTATGTAGTATCCTTATTTATCCTTATTAACACATTTTGGATTAAATTGTACTTTGCTTGATATAACTATTTCTAGGCAAGTTTCTTTAGGCTAGCATTTTCATACTTACCTTTTTCCATCCATTTACTTTAAGCCATTATCACTTGTCAGGAGGATTTGGCTAGCATCTGTTTGTTTGTTTTTTTCTAAGCTAATAATATTTTTCCAAAGACTATTTTTTTCAATTTACTTGTATTATAATTATGATATTTTAAAATTTATAACTACTATTTTATTTTGTGTTTTTTTGGCATATCATACTATCAATATTTTTAACACAGTCTATAATTATTCAGTATTCCTGTACTCCTTTTAAACATACTACAGACCTTAGAATTTTTTAACTACTGTTTACTTAAATTCTTGTAATACGATTGCTTCTAATGTTATTAATAATAGCCAACACTTACGTGGCCTTTATTACATTCCAGGGACTTTTGAAGTATTTCACATACATTGACTCAGTTACTTCTTACAATGACCCTGTGAGGTCTCCACTATTACTATCCCCTTTTACAAATAAGGAAACTGAGGTAAGGAGGTCAGCGTGACTTACCCAAGGCCATAGAATTAGTAGCAAGTGGTGGACCAAAATATGGAATAAAAAACTTTAAAGCTTTATGGGGGAAATGTAGAATAACAATTTTAATATTGGAGTGAAAAAGGAGAAACCACAAAGTAAAAGCTTGGTAAATCAGGCTTTATTACAATTTAAAACGTCTATTAGACAAATGGCACCTAAAGAAAGTTTCAAGGTCAAGCAGTGAACTGGGAAAGTTATAAGCCGCACCCTCGAAAGATAAAGGAGAGTTTTCTGGTCTATATAAAGAATTACCCGGCCAGGCGCGGTGCCTCAGGCCTGTAATCCCAGCACTTGGGAGGCCGAGCCGGATGGATCACGAGGTCAGGAGTTCGAGACCATCCTGGCTAACATGGTGAAAGCCTGTCTCTACTAAAAATACAAAAATTAGCCGGGCGTGGTGGCGGGTGCCTGTAGTCCCAGCTACTCGGGAGGCTGAGGCAGGAGAATGGCGAGAACCCGGGAGGCGGAACTGGCAGTGAGCCGAGATCGCGCCACTGCACTCCAGCCTGGGCGACAGAGTGAGACTCCGTCTCAAAAATAAATAAATAAATAAATAAATAAAAGAATTGCCCATCAATAAGAAAAGGACAAGCAACCCCACCCTACCCAACTCTGCCCACCTCAACTAAAGAGCAAAAAGTTTGAAAATGCAGTTGACTGAGAAGGAAATCAGAATGACCAACACACTCAATCCCCCAGGCAATTACAGAAAGGCTTGTGAAAACTAGGAGATGTAAGATTGCAGGAAGAGGTGGTATGTTTCCCTGCAGCTAACAGCGCCACCCACAGACACACTCCAGCAGCTCTTACACTCGGTGGAGTCAGGCAGCCTGTGGATAAGCCAGCTTGTTCATGCCTAGAGGATTGGAACATTTAACTGGGACATTGAATAGCAAGGAATATGAATGACATGGAGCCACAGGTACCTAAAATAATTTAACAGTAAATCTGAAAATGAATGAAGTGGCAAGTAGGAGAAACGTATTAGAATGCAATACCATTTATTCACAGGTTAAAAGCAGAAAGTTCATATTTTTTCCTTTTATTTTTACAAGATATATGCATATGCAAAAAGGCATACAATGATATTCATATGAAAATGATATTTACCTCTAGAGAATAAGGATATCCTCTGGAAAAGAAGAGACCTATGAGGTCATTGGGATTTGAGTATAAATATTGCTGCTTTAAATGAAGGATGTGAAAAAAATATGGCAAAATATTTACATTCATTTAATCTTGACGGAGGGGGTCTATAAGTGTCTGTTCTATATATTAGCTGTATGTGTTTAATATTTTGCAATTTAAAATAGAAAATAAAATATACATTGATTTGAAATTTCAGGGTTTTTGATAATTTAATTGAATTGAAATAGGCAATTCTTTAAATAATTCTGCAAGGTTCTCCATAAGCAGAAATACAGCAAGGAATTGATTAAACCCAATTCAATCAATGGTATTTCACCATTTGGGATTCTGGAGAATTTGCTCCTGCAGGAGATACTTTAAAAATTTTGAAAGGCATACCCTCTGTCTTATTGAAGTGTGTATTTTTTCAATGGTTGTCCCCTAATTCCCATTAATAAAAGAAAACCTCTCATGCAAGTAGTAGAGAGGTATTAGAATGCAATTTCATTTACTCACAGGTTAAAAGCAGGTTTACATATTGTATGAGATATTTATAGATCTGAGACAATTCTACAATCACTTCCTCTATAATTTGTTTGTTTGTTTGTTTGTTTTGAGACGGAGTTTTGCTCTTGTTGCCCAAGTTGCAGTGCAGTGGCACGATCTCGGCTCATTGCAACCTCCGCCTCCTGGGTTCAAGCCATTCTCCTGCACCTCCCAAGTAGCTGGGATTATAGGAATGCACCACCACGCCTGGCTAATTTTTTGTATTTTTAGTAGCAATGGGGTTTCACCATGTTAGCCAGGCTGGTCTTGAACTCCTGACCTCAGGTGATCCGCCCACCTCCTCCTTCCAAAGTGCTGGGATTACAGGTGTGAGCCACCGCACCCGGCCTTCCCCTATGATTGAGCTCCTTAAAATTTCTAATGTCTAGGAGTTATAATGGTCTATCATTTTCTGTGACATACAAGCATCTAACCTTTTACATAGTTTTTTTCAACATTTTCATTCCCGAGTCCATAAGCTCTGTATTAACCAAAAGGGTCACTGCAACATCATTCCTCTACTTTTTTTTTCTATTCTATGAAGAAGGAGAAAATACTGCGATTTGACATCATCAACACAGTCATGCCATGCCATAAAACCATCCAATACTTGTTACCTATTCTATTCCTATATGATATGTGTCTTTTACCCATTCAGGGCAATCTACTGAGCCTTCCTTTGAGGAGGGAGTCTTGCCTTTCCCATTAGAACATAAACCACTAGAGAAAAATGACCTTAGGAAGACTATCTAATGTGGCTGATGAATTAGTCAAGTATTGACGCAGGACATAGGCCTGTATTAGAAAGACTGAGACATGGTTATTTGGATAATGACAGGCAGGTCTTCTGGCTCTGATAGATACGGGAGTGTAGTGTTGATGTTATTGACTCTATATCCCCTCTCAGCCATAGACAATTCTATTATAGTGGAATTGCAGTCTTCTTACAAACTGCCTGTTCTGCTCAGAGTAACAGTAAACAGATAAATAAGATCTGGATGTTTACATATATGGGGTCTATTTTACCATAGAATGGTTTCTGACCTCCTAATGTTTAAAACAAAGAGAAGAATAATGTCAGTGTTACATAGAAATGATGGTACTAGGAGCAAGAAGTTTGTAGGCAGATTCCAGGCATGCCACACTGCCCCGTGTTATACCCAGTGCCTCCTGATGGAGATGCGGTATTGTTGCCTGTAGGGGTTGGATATCACTGGAATGGTAGGATTATCTCACAAGGGAGACTTGTAGCTCATACTAAACTAAATAGATTCCTAATCTCCAAGCCATGATTTATATTCCAGGAATAACCCATCATTCGTACTGTCATTCTCCTAGCTGGTGAAATCACTGTCAGCTCAAATCCTAGGGAATGTTTCTCTGTACAACAGGCAGACATTTAAACCAAGCTGTTTGTTCAATAACAGATGCAGGCAACAGTGCAATGGAATCTGAAAGCACAGACACACAGCACAGAAGGTAATGTGAATCTGTCCTGTCTGCAAGATCCAGATTGTGTCACTGGTGTTTGAATGAATTTGTGCGTGTGTAGCAGGCGGCCAACATACTCTCCGAAATGACGTCTGCAGGGAAATACAAGACTTGTGTCTGTGGGGTAGTATAGGCTACCGCTGCTGTTTGATTGAAGGACATTCAAGGAGACTTACTGTCTGTGTGTTTCCACTGAATTATTTTTTTTAAGGAGCTGGAGATTGAAAAGCTATGACAACAACAACAAAAAACTTGCTAATAAGATTCCATTTGAAGCTGAGTCATTATTTCTGCCAATCATTCACTCCCTTCTAAGTAAAATAAACTTCCAGACATGGAATCATGGAATCTGGAGTTGGAAAGGACCTTCGATGTCATCAAGTATTATCTCTCACTAATTGGAAGAATCACAGAAAGTCTGAAAATATGACTATTTTTCTCAATCTCTCCTCTCTCTTTTTATTTTCCTGCTTAATTTCTCTGTCTCTCTGTCTCTCTGTCTGTCTCTCTCTCTCTGTCTCACTCACACACACACACACATACACACACGCATTTGTCTGCCCCTCTGTAATGTGGTTCACTTACTGATTTTACTTTAACCAGCTTAAATAACAAAAAGAAACATTTTGCTCTTTGTTTCGCATTTGATATTTCTTTAAATATCATGGCATTTGGATTTATTTTCTTCTGGCTAAAATACTTCCCTTTATAGCTTGGTTTCATGACTTTGCCCTGTCAATCAGTTTTCTCTAGATACACCCTAATGAGAGAGGGACATCTTTATTTAATGGATGTTATTTTAAGATATTTAGAGATTTAACACAAAAATTGTATTGATACTAAAAGTGACTATCCGTTACAACTACCGTATTAAATGCAAACTGAGATTCTGTAGGTCTTCAGTCATGTCTGAACTCAGACTCGGTTCCTCCTCTTGTATCTCATGAAGCATGAAGGACTCATCTATTTGTGACACCTGGTAATCCAGATAGAGAGATACCTTCTTGGTCTTCAACTTAGAATCTATCTATGATGACCAGGCCAGAGTTTCATGCTGGTGGTCCCTTATCAATGCGAATGTTGAGAATGTTAATAGCGTTAGTCATTTCCTTTAGGTACTGCATGAGATGGAAGATGAGCTAGACACAATCATGCTTCAAATAACTTACCGTTTATTTTAGACAGAAGGCAAAGAAATAAACAGAGTACATAGTTGTAATAAGGCAAAATCAAAAGCTGCAAACTGTGGAGTTGTCTTAAATGTTTTACTGTTTTTTCAGAATTTGTTTTTGAGTATATATTATGGTCCATATCTACTGTTTATCTCTCACAAGGGTAAAAATGCTCTTTAAAACTGTTTACACCTAAAAATATATTTCAGATGTGTCACTGTCGTGGAGTTAGTCTATTGGTATGATAAATACTTCAGTTGACTTTGCATGGGTAGGAAAAGAGCTAATTGTCAAAAAGCAAATCACCAGGCAATGGAATTTTACTCCCTGAAACACAAGATTCTTAAAATTATGCTGTTTGAAAGGAATTCCTCCTAAAACATATTCTATATTCATTTGGCTTCATAAATAGATGAACTGAGCATAATTTAACCTTTCGTTGATGACTCACTGTCAACATTCTCAATGTTTTTTTTTTTTTTTCTTTTTTTAGAGATGGAGTCTCATTTTGTCACCCAGGCTGGAGTGCAGCGGCATGATCATGGCTCCCTGCAGCCTCGAACTCTGGGCTGAAGCAATCCTCCCACCTCAGCTTCCTGAGTTGCTGGGACTATAGGGGTAGGCCACCATGCCAGGCTAATTTTTGTATTTTTTTTTTTTTTAGAGACAGAGTTTTGCCACGTTGCCCAGGCTGATCTCTACTCTTGGGCTGAAGTGATCCACCAGCCTTAGCCTCCCAGTGTGCTGGAATTATAGGCATGAGCCACCATGCCCGGCCCATTGTCAACATTCTGAACATCAGCCTTTGTAGTGAGTAATAATATAGCAATGTTGTCAAGGACCACTGGGGTAAGTATAACTGTTTGTGTTACGCTGGCGCTTATGCTTTTCAGGGGTTCAGCTTTTGGCTTTATATTGTGACCTTAAGTTTACTGATTCAGTACAGTTTAATGTTCAATATTCTCAGCCCCCTCTTCTGAAATGAGATACCTCTACCTCTTCTCAAAACAAAGTTTATGGATGCTGACATGGCCAACAACTGTCCTTCGTCAGGAGAGGAGTTATATGATAGTTCTTAGCAAATGATCTCCAAATTTTACATCACATTCAAACTAACATCAAGGGACTCTAGATTCTGGGGAAAATATCTGGTAGGGAAAGAATATTTTAAAAGGATAGCATGAAGTCGGAGAAGTGCCTATGGACTGGAATATTGTTCCTATGTTTCTACATCCCCCAACCCCCACCTCACACTAGTTTCAGTCCCCAGACTTGCTGTGAACAGCCCAGCAAACCACAGTATTCTTTTTCTTTCCTTACCCATGATTCTGCTATTCGAAGACTTTTACCCTTAACGTGGGATTTCTGCTGTTTGAGTGATTAAACTAGACAATGTTTGGCTGCTAGACACAAGGTGGGGTTTTGTTTTCTTTTAAAGACGACAGCACCTTGTTCTCCTTTAAAGACGACAGCACCTAATAGTTGGTCTTCCATCCAAGTACTAAGCAGGCCGGACCCTGCTTAGCTTCCAAGATCAGACAAGGTTAGGCATGTTCATATGGCCATAGACAAAAAAGATAGGTTATTATCATTAACACAGAAGATGTCTTAGGATTTGAAGTACTATTGTATGAGAAAAGTAGTACTTTTTAAAATTTATGCCTTGTTTTTTTAATAATATAGATGTTAGGATGTCAAATATGATGATCTATAGTCACTCAATTCAGCATGTATGCATTAAGAGTTTGTTATATGCCAGGGACTTGGACACAGGTGAATAGATAACAGCATCTGCCCTCAAGGGGCTGATAGATTGGAAAGGAGAGCGAACACATAAAGCAGCAACTACCATTCAGTGCGTTCAGTCCTATATTAGACGTCGAAATTGAGCTAGGAAAGCATAGAGAAAAGAAAAATCAAATAGTGAAAGTGTGAAGTAGGGTTAATTTACTTAAGGGATGGAATGAAATTTAAAGAATGAAGATGGGATTTACGGTTGGTTTCAGAAGATGTGTAAACATGGAGGGAAGGACGATGTTGATGAAAGTTACCACATAAACAAAGCCCTGTTTTGATGGGAGCGTAACATTTTCGGAGTGGGGTTTAGAGACTGAGTGACAGAGACTGAGTTAGAGTTCAATCGAATGCCATGATTTGAAGAATTTGGGGACTATTTTGTATTTTAATTTAGGAGAATAGACAAGATTTTTTTTAATTAAGAAAAAAAAGTGAAAGCAGTATGGAAAATGGCCTGGAAATGAAGCAAACTAGAAATGGAGAAATCAATTAAGAGTTAGTTGGGGCCAGGCTCAGTGGCTCATGCCTGTAACCCCAGCTCTTTGGGAAGCCAAGGTGGGAGGATCGCTTGAGCACAGGAGTTTGAGATTAGCCTGAGCAACATGGCAAGACCTTATCTCCACAAAAAAAAGCTTTTAACAAAATTAACTGGGTATGGTGGTGCATGCCTGTATTCCCAGCTACTCAGGAGGCTGAGGCAGGAGGATCTCTTGAGTCTAAGAGTTTAAGGCTACAGTTAGTTGTAATTATACCACTACACTCCAGCCTAGGCCACAAAGCAAGAGTCTGTATCAAAAAAAAAAAAAAAAAAAGAAGTTTGCTGCACTAGTTCAAGCAATGGATGGGGAGGCCCTGATATGCAGTAGTGTCAGGCCTACAGAGGTGCCCGTGTATTCCAGGGACCAAACAAAAGCAGAACTGGATTTGGCTTGGAAGTGAAGGAGAAGATAAATTTTAGGATAACCACAGTGTTCTGGTTTGTGAAATTTACTAGATTAAACCGCAAGTTGGAAAGGGAAAATGTCGAGCTTAGTATTCTGGTAAGACACATTTGAAATGCCTGTAGAGCATATAGGCTGCCGGTTCTAATTGGCACTTGGACATATGGGTACTCTGGGGAGTAAGGTGTGACTGATCACATGCACCAGGTCAAATAGAGAAAGATTACAGTGGATGACATGGAGTACATCTGTATTGGAACTCAGCTTAGGTCTGATATATGTTTGTTTAGTGGTCATATTTTCCCAACCCCATAATCAGTATACTTATTCCAATAAGCATGTGTGTACTTCCAAGTAGAAATGGAACAAATCCCTTCAAGTCAGGACTGTCCCAGAAAATATGAGTCATGTGGTTGGTTTTTAAGTGAATAAACAAAATGGTCAAAATTGCTAGAGAAACAATGCAGTTGAGATTGCACTGGGATGCAAAGGAGACTACCGAATTGTTCACGACTCCTTTTGCACATAAATGAACGGACAGTGATATTCTCATACATTTATTTCCGTAGTGTCTGCATTTACTTCATTTCATCTTTTGTAAGGTGGAAGTTCTGCACAGGATAGGAGCACAGCTGACCCAGCTTTTCCTACCTGTAATGGCCACTGTAGCTGCCATTCTGAATCCCCAGCTGATTGTTTTGGCTCCTGTGTTTGGACTGCCCAGCCAAGGGACCACTGTGACCTACTTTCCCGGTACAGCTCTTTCTTCAACATTTTTTAAACTTCACTTTTTTTTTTTTACAACTTCCCCAGCTCATTTATTGGAAGAAGAAGTTCTGCTTTCTCACCATTTCCTTTTGGCCTTGGGCTTTTTAGTTTTTATAAAGTCGAATCTAGCTTTTATTGGGCAGAAAATAATGTACAACAAACAGTTGGCCACCTCTTCCTTCCTTCTCAGAAAAGACCAAGGGTTTGGAGACTCATGCTGTTGCAGCAAAACATTCACAGAATCTGCTGTCAAGGGCACTTGGTTCGACTGTATCATCGGTATCTTCAAAGGAGGATGGTTTGAGAAATGAAAACGTGAGGCATAGTTTGATAAAGCCACAAAAACAGAGCCCACACCTGCAAATAACCTCCTCTGGCCTTTTCTGAGCTTGCAGTCACTCACTACAAGCTTTGTCAGATGGAAGAATTCACATGGGAGGAAATGCTAACAGTTTTTTTTTTTTTTTTTTTTTGCATGTAAAGTATCTCTGTGTTCATCAGATTTTCTAAGGCACAGTGTTCTTTTTCACAAAATGAAAATGTCAGAAATATGATAGCCATGTTCATATATTTAAGAGAAATAGCCACAAATGTAAGGAGGAAATTAGCATTCTAGTCACGGACTGCAAGCAGTTTATTCTGGAGTTCATTCCGAAGAGGTAATGACTAGGAAAATGACAAAGAAAACTGTTACTGACCATTAGTGAGCAATCACTCTGTCATATTACTGAGATAATTTAGATAAATGCGGGGTTTCGCTGTTTCCTAGGGAGACGGGCTGCTGACGTCTTTGATAATGGCAGCCTACTTGAAGGTTGATTTTGACAAATTTATTTTTTCATCCCGCAGATGTAAAAGAGGCATGTCTGTGCCTGGCTGTTGGATGCAGTAATAGCTCTTTTTAGAAGTTTTTAAAAAATCTGTCAATTCCCTGTGTTTGGTGCCCAGGGACACATGCTGAAATGCCCCCAAGAAGACTTTTCAGCCACTGTGAAAAGCAGTGTTTGGAAACATAAGGTATTTAATAAATGAATGTGGATCATACCATATTTTTGTTCAATTGACTTCTATTCTTTTAGCAGCTGCTAATTATACACTGTTGTTATTTGGAGGCCGGTAACAGATTTCTCTGTTCCATCTGGGTAATCCGGCTTTTTGAGAATGGACTTTTCCCCACCCTAACATTAGTAGAATTTTGGCTGCCACATTTTGAAGGCAGTGATGAAATCAAGTCAAAATGAGTAGGCAGACAGCAGTTTTCAAGGAAGATGAGATTTACCTAGTGATGTTCACAAAATATTTTATTTTATCTTTGATGTCATAGCACAATAAATGCCATCTAAGTCATTTAATGCCAAGAGAAATATAGGAGTGCCTATACTCATTTGCAGAATGAATAATAGCTATGTACATGCTAAGAATATTTTATTTGGAGAAAATATTGAGCAAATCAGCCACAACCTCCATCCTATGTATTCAGCAGTTGCAGGAGCTGCACTGGGGCATAGGATCCAGCATTTCTATTCCAATGGAGTAGGGGGGAGCAGGGTAGCTGTGTGTCACAGCCTTGAAGGCAGACTGCAGGGGCTCAAAGCCAGCTATTGCAATGCACCAGTTGTTAGTATCGGAAAGTTTCCTCAGATTTCTAAAACTGGATTTCTCTCTATGTAAAAGGGGGTTAATATAACACCTAAATGTCAGGATTGTGAGAATGGCATAAGATCATGAATATAAAGCTGTGATGACAATAATGATTTAAAAGATGCATACCCCACTTTCAAGCGATCAAAGGTGATTTTACTTACTACAATGCAACATATTTGAGGGTAACAGGTAGACTTCCTCTTACTTGTCGTCCAAAAAAACAGGAAAGCAGAGAGCTACATAGACATTCCAGTTATTAGCCCCCCTTCTCTTTATCAACTATTTTGCTTTTTCCTTTACCCTTGCGCATGCAGCATTGTTCCTTGGGCGTCAGGAGTGTTTTCTTCTCATTTTAATGTGGCTAATTTAAACGCTTGTTCAGGTGAGTGGCTGTCTCACTTCTTTTTTTTTTTTTTTTTTTTTTGAGGCGGAGTCTCGCTCTGTCGCCCGGACTGGAGTGCAGTGGCCGGATCTCAGCTCACTGCAAGCTCGCCCTCCCGGGTTTTACGCCATTCTCCTGCCTCAGCCTCCCGAGTAGCTGGGACTACAGGCGCCCGCCACCTCACCCGGCTAGTTTTTTTGTATTTTTAGTAAAGACGGGGTTTCACCGTGTTAGCCAGGATGGTCTCGATCTCCTGACCTCGTGATCCGCCCGTCTCGGCCTCCCAAAGTGCTGGGATTACAGGCTTAAGCCACCGCGCCCGGCCTGTCTCACTTCTATAGACTGGGCAAGGAGGCCCGTGCCCCACAGGGGAGTTTGTTGCTGAGCAGAGAGGACACTGCAGAGTCAGTCATGCATTTCGGGACATCCAGTTTACTATGCATGTGGGCTCAGTCACCATGAAAGAGAAGTACATTTTCATAGACTCCCACATCCCAACTCTTAAAAACTACTCTTCAAAACTCTAAGCAAAATAAAGTACAGGAAATTCCTACAGGCTGACATGTTGTAAGTAGAGGTTTCATTTACACTGAAAATATTCTAAAATCTCTGACTACATCATTCCTTTTAGGCATGCTATCTCATGACAGCATTTGAGGATTTCATGCATATTTTTGAAATTTTATTGTTTTTAATCAAAATAGAGGATCTGTTAGTTTTAGTTCAATGAGCTGAAGATTTTTACCTTCAAAGCATCTAATGCAGAATTGACCAATCTCGGTGGCACATTAAAATCACCTAGAAAGTCTTTTTCTTTGCTCTGTTTGTTTTCGTTTTATTTTAAATGTAGATTCCCAGGCTCTTTCCTGGGCCATTTAAATCAGAATCACTGGGCATGGGTGCTGGCATTCATAGGCTGTAAAAGCTCCCCATAGGATTCTAATTTATGACCATGGTTAAGAATCACAGATATAATGATTTCCAGCTTTGTCTCAATTGCATTAGGGCCAGCACTTAATTTTTATGGGAAAAAATGATATCACAATAAAAAACCCAATTCATTGCAAAGCATTCCTTACAGATAGCAGCAATGCTGACAGGGAGCTGTTAACCTGAACAGTAATCACCTAAAGTTCTCCTCTTTCAAATGACGTATGAAAGTCTTAACTCGGCCGGGCGCGGTGGCTCAAGCCTGTAATCCCAGCACTTTGGGAGGCCGAGACGGGCGGATCACGAGGTCAGGAGATCGAGACCATCCTGGCGAACACAGTGAAACCCTGTCTCTACTAAAAATACAAAAAACTAGCCGGGCGAGGTGGCGGGCGCCTGTAGTCCCAGCTACTTGGGAGGCTGAGGCAGGAGAATGGCGGGAACCCAGGAGGCGGAGCTTGCAGTGAGCTGAGATCCGGCCACTGCACTCCAGCCTGGGCGACAGAGCAAGACTCCGCCTCAAAAAAAAAAAAAAAAAAGAAAGTCTTAACTCAATATACAAAGCCCTCAAAACCCCAATGGCGCCCATCTTGCTCAGAGTAAAAGCTAAGGCTCCTACAATGGCCCACAGTAACTACAACCTCCTCCCTTTACAGCTCTGACATCAGCTCCTCTCTTCTCTACCTTGCTTGCCTCTGCTACAGCCAACCCACTTCCCTCCTCTCGCCAGCCTGCCAGATGCGCTCCTGCCTCTGATCTTTGTATTACAACCATCCCCTCCTCCTGGAATGCGCTGCCTTAGACACCTAACTGACTAAGGCCCTCGTGCCCTTCCAGTCTTTTCTTCAAGTGGCACCGTTGAAATAAAACCTGACTGCCTATTTAAAGCTTGAGACCCACATTCCACTTGCCTCCGTGGCATTCTTGATCCCTATCTTTCTATTTCATTTTTTTTCTCCTATAGCATTTCTCAGCTTTGAACACACTGTAGAATTTACCCCATTATCATGTTTATGATTAATTGCTTCAGAATGAATATTCCACAAAGACAAGGATCTTTGTTTCACCAATATAGCCCCACTGTCTGGAAAAGCACCTGGTACATGCACCCAATTAGTGCATCATTATTGGTTTATTTTTTACTTTTTAGGGGTCATGCTAATCTTCTCCGTATTGTTCCCATTTTAGTATATGTGCTGCCAAGGTGAGCACTGCATCATTGTTACATGAATGAATGAAATGCCTGTCTGGACTTCCAATACTCAAGTCCTGCTCGATTACCTGGATAAAGCCCACGGCCTGCCCTGTAATTTTTTTAGCATTCCAGATTTCTGCTTTCTAGCCTAGTACCTACCTATTGTCTAGGCCTGGTAGGGAAAAATTAAGGATGAATCCTAGCCCACAGCCACTGTAATTGTTTTTATTTTGAATGGGAAATTATGTATTTATTTATTAAATTTTTTACTTCCACAGGTTTTTAGGGAACAGGTGGTGTTTGGTTAGATGAGTTAGCTCTTTAGTGATGATTTGTGAGATTTTGGTGCACCTGTCTCTCAAGCAGTATACCTTGAACCCAATTTGTGGTCTTTTATTCCTCACCACCTTCCCACGCTTTGTCCCCGAGTCCCCACAGTCCACTGTGTCATTCTTATGCCTTTGCATTCTCATAGCTTATCTCCTGCTTATGAAAGAAAACACACAATATTTGGTTTTCCATTCCTGAGTTACTTCACTCAGAATAATAGTCTCCAATCCCATCCACATTGCTGCGAACACAGTCACTCTAATTCTGTTTTTGCTCTTTTATTGCTGATGTACAGATTGAAGAAAAACTAAATTGCACTACTCCCTACAGAAGCAACGTTTTAGCTCTGTGACTTTGGAAGGTATTCCATGATATCCCCTTTGCTTAATTATAGTCTATTTTATCTTAGATCTTGTTCTTTGAGGGAGAGAGAAGCTTTCCTTAAACAGAAATCTTTTAACTCTTAGTAGGGAAAGTAGAACTAATGACTGATGAGTGGAACCATTAGAAGGAAGTAGACTCAATTCAACATTATTTACTGGGCAAAATTCCTATCAGAAGATGTATTTCTTAGCCTGATTTTAATCCAAATGAAAAATGTTATGGAGGTAGAGAAATCTAAGTATTCATCCTAATTTCCTGTAATTGAATTAATGGCTTTTGCCTCACCTCCTGCATCTGACTCACATTTGCCTCAAGAAAGTTGCTCCCCAGAAACCCCTGATTCAAAGCAGCAAAATCTGTCCTCTCAGGAAAACAAGGCTTGAGCTTTTTGTTTTGTTTATTTTTTTCATTTCTCCATCATCAGCATGAGAGCTCATCTTCAGGAAATACAATGATGCCAGAAATTCAAATTGGTTCTTAGCAGGGTTTTCCAATTTCAATATGTGGTTTTAGGAGGAAAAAGCTGTCTTAGCAATCTGAGTAATAGAGGGGAAAATTGCAGGGAAAGGTATGTGGCTTTGAGTACACACTTTCTTTTTGCTCCCCAGGTTTGACACATTATGGAATAACCTTTTAGAGAAATTACAAAGCTTTCATGTTGCCCTCTCCTACTTACATGTGGATAGCTGCGGAGAGAAGAAAATTATGTGCAGCTACAAAGCATTGACTTTTTAGTTTGCAGGGTTTTTTCCTCCTTTTCATATAGCTGTATTTGCCCATTTCTTTCATCCTTCACGTAATTTGATGGAAGTGGCCATTCAGGGCATGGCAGGGAAGGATGAAGAGAAAGAAAACACTCTTTTTATTAAGGCAATGAAAATTGAAACTGAAACAGGAAGATGAGCTAACATTGTCCGAACAATGGTCCCTGGAAGGTTCTGGTTCCTGATTAACTCAGAACAGCCGAGTGGGCAGGAATAATAAGGAGGCAGAGGTCATACGGCGTTTCTCTCAAACTCTGGCACACAAGAGAGCAATGAGGGCCTTCAGCTGTTGCCTCAGCATGAGGGGAGGCGAGAATCGACTATTCAGATTGCCAAGTGAACCTGATATTTGTAAATTAATACATGCAGATGGGAGGAAGTAATTGGGACCAGCTCTTCCTGTGCATCATGGGGCATCTGGAAGTCTTTCTAATTCTGGGGCAGTTATGCAATGGGAGTGAGGCTGAGTTTGGGTGTTATCTTATTTCCCCTTTCGGAGCCCCCAGCCTCCTCATTAGGGCTGCTCATTTTATGCCACGTTGTGACCTTTATTGCATTGAGACTGGACCCTACTTGAAAATGAGGTTGTAAAGATTTTGCATGTCTACCTCTGTTCCTCTTCAGGGTGTGTGTGTGTGTGTGTGTGTGTGTGTGTGTGTCTAATATATATATATTAGACAGAGTCTCTGTTGCCCAGGCTGGAGTGCAGTGGCACAATCTCGGCTCACTGTAACCTCAGCCTCCCGGGTTCAAACGATTCTCCTACCTCAGCCTCCCAAGTAGCTGGGATTACAAGGGCCCACCATCACACCCGGCTAATTTTTGTATTTTTAGTAGAGACAGGGTTTCACCATGTTGGCCAGGCTGCTCTCAAACTCCTGACCTCAGGTGATCCACCTACCTTGGCCTCCCAAAGTGCTGGGATTACAGGCATGAGCCACCGCGCCTAACCTTCTTCAGGGTATTCTTAATGACCGAAATCAGTTTTCAAAACCCAATCTCTCCTTGAACCACTGCAGGGCAGAGTGAGGATGTTGTGGGTGAAGAAGGCCTGTATGAAGCCTCTCCGATCACTACAGTAGGCTGTGGCCTGTTTGTGCTACCCCTGGAGCCATAAACAAAGCTCCAAGCCAGTCTGTCACTACAAAAAGTTTCCCATTACATTTCATTTTAAATTGTATTTCTATTTTTTAGAGACACAGATTTTGCTCTGTCACCCAGGCTGGTGATCACTGCAGCCTCAAGTTCCTAGGCTCCAGTGATCCTCCCACCTCTGCCTCCTGAGTAGCTGGCACTACAGGTGCACGCCACCAGACCAGGCTAATTTTTTAAACATTTTTTGTAGAGACCAAGTCTCGTTGTGTTGCCCAGGCTGTCCCATCATACTTCAAATCTGTATTGGTGCTTTATATTTCCATTTACTACCCCAGTATCTAATCAAATCACCTTAACCCCAGGCACTGACACCCCACAATGATGGACTCTGGGACAACAACAGACAAAACTATTGCAAAAGTTATTAACTCAAAGTGATAGGAAAATTAGGTCCCTGGATGATCTCACAACTTCAGGTGTGGAAGGTTTCTAGAGCTTCTTTGTCTCTGGAGAATGAGACACAACAATAAAAAGATACTTACATCATATAGCACTTATTGTAAGAAGGAAATAATAAAGGGCTAATCCAATGCTCTAGATTGTGAGTTGAGAAAATGAGGCTTGGAAAAACAAAATAACTTTCCCAGCCACTCAGCCCTTGTGTATTAGAGTCAGGTGGGAGCCCAGGTCCCTGAACCCTCTGTTCTGTTTTCTTTTCAATGAATCATGAGAACCCTTAACAGGTACTATCTTTTTAGAGAACCAACTTTTTTTTTTTTCTTTTTAGATGGAGTCTCGCTCTGTTGCCCGGACTGGAGTGCAGTGGCAAGACCTCGGCTCGCTGCAGCCTCCACCTCCTGAGTTCAAGCGATTCTCATGCCTCAGCCTCCTGAGAAGCTGGGACTACAGACGTGCACCACTATGCCTGGCTAATTTTTGTACTTTCAGTAGAGAAGGAGTTTCTCCATGTTGGCCAGGCTGGTCTCAAACTCCTGATCTCAAGTGATCTACCCACCTCGGTCTCCCAAAGTGCAGGATTACAGGCATGAGCCACTGTGCCCAGTCAAGAACCAACTTTATTATCATGCATTGAGGGCTCTCAGCTTGAGTCTGAGCTGTGCTCACTGCTGAGAGATGCACAAACCTGGTCATGTCCCTAGGGCTGGTAACGTGAGCCAGCCAAGTTACTTTTGCAAAATAACTCATCCTAAGTAGGAGTGAATTAAGGCTCTGCAATAGGGCTAATAAGAATGTCTTACGTTCAAAGGAGAAAGGCGATTTTTCTGTCAGTCAGCGTTCATCTTTCAATTCAGTCTTTACTGATTCATTCTTGAGTTGAGGGAGGCAACTGTGTTCTCATAAGAATTTACTTAGGAGCAAAAATCAGGGAGTAGATGTCTCCCCACCTTAACCCAGGGTGTCACTGGAGTGATATAAGCCAAAGGTTATATAGGAGGCAGCATGACCCCATTCTCTGTTTCTTACTCAGTCTATATGAACACCACCACCTGGAGTTGCTCTGTCACCTAGGCTGGTGATCACTGCAGCCTCAAGTTCCTAGGCTCCAGTGATCCTCCCACCTCCGCCTCCTGAGTAGCTGGCACTACAGGTGCACGCCACCAGACCAGGAGTATATTTTTAAAAATGATTTTTAGAGACGGGGTTTTGTTATGTTGCCCAGGCTGTTCTCGAATCCTGGCCTAAAGCTATCCTCCTGCCTCAGCCTCCCAAATTGTTGGGATTACAGATATGACCCATTGTGCCTGGCTGGGATATAAAATTATTCTCACTGGTGGACTAGGAGACAGTAAGGGATGGGAAAAGGATAAAACCTGACTCAGTCCTTAATAGCTGAGAAACCTCAAGTATGTTATATCAACTTTCTGGGGCTCAGTTTTCTCACCTACAAAATGGATGTCATAAATGGAGTCATACATTCTCAGTGGTTAAAATTATATAACTGGTTGCACCAATCTACACCTTTTGCTATTGTAGAGGGAGTGTATTAGTCCATTCTCGCACTGCTATAAAGAAATACCTGAGCCTGGGTCATTTATAAAGAAAAGAGGTTTAATTGGGTCACGGTTTTGCAGGCTGTACAGGCATGGCACTGGCATCTGCTCAGCTTCCGGTGAGGGCTCAGGAAACTTTTACTCATGGTGGAAGGCAAACCCAGAGCTTGCATGTCACATGATGAAAGCAAGAGAGAGAAAGAGAGAGAGAGTGGAGAGGAGGGGTCACCCACTTTTAAATGACCAGATCTTGCAAGAACTCCCTCTACTGTGAAGACAGAACCAAGTCATGAGGGATCTGCCTCCAGGACCCAAACACCTCCAACACTGGGAATTACAATTCAGCATGAGATTTGGGCAGTGGACAAATATCTAATCTATATCAGGGAGAGATTGCTGTGTCTGTGAAAATTATCTTTTGGGGAAGCACATTGGCCCATTTGAGAACTTTTCTGCCCACCCTGTGGATCATTTCTCAGGAAGAAACTTCCCGAAACAGGCATCATTTTGCAGACAAGTCAGAGTTGCTGGAGTGATGGCTCAGCCTCAGCACCTCACAATAGACTTTTGATTAGCACCCTGGGTGTCACGAGTAGGGGCTGAGTCAGCTGTGCCTCCTGCTAAATAAAGGTCTGGTCGTGCCTGCACCCTGACAGGACCCCTCCCCTTGACTTGAGAGATGTGACTTAGGCAGGAGACAGCACAGGGAGCTGCAGGGTTGATCATCAGCTGCATCCCGGTGACAGGAAACAGCACAGTGAACAGACTTCTCTGATTTTAAGTTTTCTATACTGTTGTCAGATGCTATGCTCAATCAGGTGTCCCAACAGTATGGCCACTGCAAAGAGAATTCTGTGTAGCCACTCCACGCATGTGCCCATTTCCTTTGGAAAATGAACTATGTTCATAGAAATGTCTCTTAGGATATTAAGATGAAGAAAGAAGACTGGGTCCTTTGATACATGCAACAAAAAGATTCTTTGGCTGCCATTTAACGTGTTCCAGAATATTAGGATGATGGAAAGCTCCCAAATTATTTGTGGTAAAGCCAGAATAACAGTAATATAAAAATCAGATGAAGGTATGCAAAAAGAAAACCTGAAAGCCCTCTCAATTTTGAATAAATATCAAAGGGAAAAGTTTAAATAAAATAGCACTAAACAGAATTGATCAGTAGTAAACTAACAGAACCATATCCCGGGACAAATAGGGTTTAGTATAGAGATTGAGCCCTGTGTGAATGCTGCCTCTGCCATTTAATAGCTGGATGATCTTGGGCAAATTACTAAATCTTTCTTGCCTCTATTTTCTTATCTGCAAAATGAGGATAATTATAGTACCTGTCTGATCAAATGGTTGTGTGGATTAAATTAGTTAATGCGTATGAAAGGCCTGGTACATGGCAACTTAGCTTTTATTTTGCTTATTGTTCATAATTTTGTTTATTTTATTTACAAACCAAAGCTAAGTTGCCATGGGCCAGGCCCTTCGTACACATTAACAAATGTAATCCACAAACAATCTGATCAACTAGGTACCATAATTAATGGGTACTATAATTATCCCCATTATTAACTAGTTCCAGAAATATAAGGTATGAATCAGGGGTCTAACTTTTTTTCTTAAATAAAATAACCATTTGTTTCAGCACACTTCATTAAATAATGGTTTATTTTCTGACTTATTTGAAATAATGAGCTTTACCACATTCTAAATATCAGACTCCTTCCTTTCTATTCTGTCACCTGTATTAGAAAGTCTATTTGTGAACCAGCAACATACTATTTAAATCATATTTTTAAAATGTTTTAATAACTCGTACAATATCTCCCTTATGAGCAACTTACTTATTGTAAATTATTTGGGTAATTTGCCCTTTTTTTCTGATAATATGAAAAGGAAACTACAAACTAATTCCAATTACATATAGCAAAGTAAAAAGCTTAAATAATAGTAAACACCTATCAGCTATTATTATTTTTCTAACTTAAAATTATTTAAATGATATTTGATATCTTTACTATATTCCAGGAAAATGATATGTTGATGGTCCAAGTGTTCTTCTAATTATCTCAGTAGGTTTTAAATGTTCTTATAATGACTTTTATCTTTATTGTTAAATTGATGATTTGTTTTATCATTAGAGTACACTGGTACTTTCTCCCTGGTATTTATATGTTCTAACTGGTCATTATTCATATACATCTATTGTCCATTAATGTTATACATTTAGTTTTTTAAATACACAGCTTTGTCTTTTTTTAGTTTTAGCATGTTTTTCTCCTTGAATTCACTTTCTTGAGCTTTTAAGATAATCATATCATCTGTAAATAATGAAAATTCAGTCTGAATTCCAGCTTAAATACTACTCTTATTCTTGACTAGTGAATGCCAGAATTTATAGGGCAATGTTAAATAATGGTAATAACTCCCCAGCAGCTTTTTTCCCAGACTTGAACAATTACGTGCCTGTGTTATTTTACTGTTAATGGTATTAGGTTTGCATTGAGATGCATTTAGTAAGCTATTCGATAAAAATATTTCTCAAAACTTAGCTTAATAAAACAATTTTTAAATCAAATACAGAGGTTACATTTTCAAATGCCTTTTCACTTTCTGATAATTTTCTCCTTTTACTGATTTATGAAATGTAATATTTTCTCTTACATTAAATGATCCTGGCATTCTGAGAATATCTGAGAATAAACAACATTAATTAATGTTTAACTTGGAAATTTTTGCATTTATAATAACAGGTATGATTGAACTTTATTTTTATTTATTTATTTTTTTGAGATGAAGTCTTGCTCTGTCACCCAGGCTAGGGTGCAATGGTACAATTTCAGCTCACTGCAACCTCCACCTCCCAGGTTCAAGCAATTCTCTGGCCTCAGCTTCCCAAGTAGCTGGGATTACAGGCACCCATCATCATTCCCAGCTAATTTTTGTATTTTTATGGAGACAGGGTTTTACCATGTTGGCCAGGCTGGTCTTGAACTCCCAAAGTCCTGGGATTACAGGTGAGAGCCACCGCGCCTGGCCTGATTGAACTTTAAATATGTTCCACTGGCTGTACCAGATTTGTAATTCACTATTCTGGCAGAATCATAAATGAGGTTTTTTTTTTTTTTTTTTAATTCTCTTCTCTTTCTTTTCATGTTCTGGATCATTTTGTATAGTAAATAGCTATTGTTCTTGAAAACATCTTAAGAATGTACTGGTAAAATATGTGGAGCCAGAGCCTTTTGGAAGATAATTATTTTTATAATATTTTTAATTTCCTCCCTTACTGTTGGTCTATTAAGATTACCTATTTTTTTGAGTTAATGATGGCAGTTTATATTTTTTAAGGAAAGTTTTAACACTGATATTTTCAATGTATTATAAAGCATAATATTCTATAAAATGTGTTATTGTCATAATTGCCATTCTATCTTATATGACATTACTTTGGTTTCACATTTGCTATATTTATGTTCTTTCTTTAATGAAACTGACATGTCCCACAACTGAAAACAAAACAAAACAAAAATCCTTATATATAGGGTTTTATTGACTGTTTTCCTATTGAATAATCTCTGCTTTTATCTCAATTTTTAAAGCTTCCTTCTTTATATAGTTTTGGTTGTTGATTTTGTTAGCTTTTTCATTTAAATGCTTCATTTTTAAAAATTACCCTTTAATAGTGTATAATATTTGATACTAAGCACTTGTCCCTGAGTACAGCTTTAGTCTCACGCTATGGGCTTGATTTGTAGAGTTCTTGTCACTTTCTTAATACTCCACTATTATGCTCAGATGTGTTTTGACCTTGAGTGATGCAGGTGAGCATTTTGTTTTGATTTATCCCAAGTGGTCAAAGTACATTGAAAACTATTACTGAAACACCATGTGGAGTTGACACTGGGCAGTCATTTTCTCCATTTGTAAGCTAGTGAGTAAGTGGAGAAAATAATTTTCCAGAGAGACTTAAGGAATGGAATTAGAAATCTACATTTTTAAAAAATCTCCAAGAGTCTTTAACATAATGGAACCACAGACAGATATTTAACGACCATTATACTAAACTAATGCCTCTTAGCTGAAGCAAACCAACAAATTAAACTCTTTCCCTTTCTCCTCTCCACCGCCCTATCTATCCTGCAGAACATACTAAAAATTAAACATTTGACCATGTTAATAAAACCATACACACAATGGCTGCCATTTACAAAGTACATGTTCTTGACTTTATAGTGGTTAAATATACAATAACACAAAGCAAGCAGATGGCAGAGCCCAGATTCAAAACCAGATTAAGCTGACTCTCACCAGCGCTTTAAACTAGGATGATCGGAAGCCTCCGTTAGGCTTTGAGATAGGGTCTTGCTCTGTTGCCCAGGCTGGAGTGCAGTGACACAATCGGGGCTCACCAAAGCCTCGACTTCCGGGCTCAAGTAATCTTCCCACCTTAGCCCCCTAAGTAGCTGGGACTACAGGGATGTGCCACAGCACCTGGCTATATATATATATTTTTTTTTTTTTTAATTTTAGTAGAAACAAAGTCTCACTATGTTTTTTTAATTTTAGTGGAAACAAGGTCTCACTCAGTGTTAGTAGAACTCCTGAGCTCAAGTGATCCTAGTTTTTGTAGAGATGAGATCTCATTATGTTTCCTAGGCTGGTCTCAAGCAATCCTCCCACCTCGATCTCCCAAAGTTCTGGGATTATAGGCATGAACTACTGTGCCCGGCCCTCCCTTAAACTTTGAATCAGACTCCAGCACCTGCCCTCTAGAACACAATGTCTAGTGAATGACATATCTAGTCATGTAAACATATGTGCTATGTAAATTGAACTAAATATTTTGTACTTGCTATTTGAACTTCTGCAGCAACCACAAGGTCTAGGGAATACCAACTACTAAACCAGCTATTTGCACATTACTGACAGGAGAGGGAAAAACGATGTATTTTTACTATCATGAAAATGGATGCACACCAAAGCCTTCTTGAATATTTTCTGACTCATCATCTCCTTCAAAATCCTCGCTCTCTGACTAGCTGCATTTCAGTATAAATTGACAGTAACTTTTACATTTTTCATGACATTTTGCCAGTAATACGCACTCTACTTACATAAGCAAAATTATCTCTATTATAATTTCAATTATGATCATTGCCAACCAAGTGAATATTAACTAAACACTTTCTCCCTCAGTCCCCACAAATAACTGCCTGCCCCAAAGGAAGCAATTAGCCATAGGACTTGCCACATGAATTCTTGCCTCATGATATATTTGTTTTTTAGAAAAAAAAAAAAAACCCTTCACATAACAACCTATAAATTCACTCCCTGGTGAACATCTGAAAGTTTTACTAATTGTGTTAAAGGCAATAATTACTGATGACAAAGAATGAGACATTAACTATTCAACGTTAGAGGTCAAGTCCTTGAAACGTGGCATGGACTCTGCTGAGTCCGCCATTTGTTTGTATTTTCCCTGATCAGTACACAGCTTACATATGCACCAAGCCTCTCGTAGGTTTTCATTCAGAAAAGTCAATATCCAAGGGCATATTTTAAATTAATCAAACCTGTTTTTGAGAGATAAGCTAAATGAGTTCTTTAAAAGGAGAATGTGAAATGCAAACTTATGTATTCATCATTATATTTAGCTTCAAGAAATAACCTTATATAACCCCACAGTGGATTTAAATGATGACTAAAACTCAGTTTCAAACTTTTAAGAGATTTTCTGTAGTCATAGGTAGCATTCAATATGTTTCAGTTTGCTTTCTGCACTTATAATTTAAATTATGAGAGAGAAATTCAGTCAAGTCAATAAATATTTATTAAGCACCATATATACTATGGGCATAGGAAAGCAGCGTGAGATACAGTCTGTCTACTCAGAAAGGAAAGTCTTGCTGAGCAAAAAAAGACTTAGATATGTGGAAACAGTCATAGATAAATAAGAATTGTATGGAAATGATGTAAGATTCGTGGTTTACAAAGGCTGTGCTATGCCCTACAGTTTCTCAGTTACTTGCTGGCCTCTGCTCTCCGGTTTATTGTAGCCTAAAGCCTACTTCTTTCCACTCTAACTGCAGCCCATAGAAGCCTTAGATGGAGTACTTTCTCTTTACCAAATGGGAGATTACCATTATCCTGTGATTGGAGAGTAGTTTTCATAAAAGTTTCTCACATAAACCTGAAGCATCCTGTGCTAAAGAAGAGCTTCAGTCACAACAAGGAAAGTGTCTTGGAGCCATTTCCATTGGTAGCAAATTACCCTCTGGAAAAACTCTAAAATCGTTAAATATCCATTGATTTCTTAACAAGTAGGAACTTGAGGATTTCTAGACTGTAGCTCCCTTGAAGAAAGATAATTTTTATCTTGATTGGCCCAGTGCTTACTTAGGTAGTACACACTAGACTTTCAGTATTCACTGTTTGCTTGATTTTGTTTTAAAAAAAGAATGAATGAATGCATCTTCTTAACAGTGTTAAAATACAAGATGAATTAGCACAGTACAAGTTTGGATAAAGTATTTTCTAATTCCTCTGAATAAGCAAAAGCCTGCATTTAAAACAATCTATAAGTTATTTCCAGTATTTGCCTTTGATAGCTGGCTACACTGTATGTCAGCAAATGGCTAAATACCAGAGCAACAATGACAGCAGACTGCTGTGTTCTTTTGGGTTTTTGTGTATAAATGTGGGTATTAAAAATGTTTGAAAATGTAGTAAGGAAAATTATTCCAAATGGTGAAAACAAAATCTAGCAAAAAAAGGTTATTACTTCCAACCTTCCCACTGATCTCCAGGTGATAACACTGCCCTTTCATGTCTGGAGTTCCACTCTCTCATCTATTGAACTTACAGTTGGCAATCAAATAGATGTTCTCAGAACATAAATTATCAAAATACCACTGATAAATTTCAATGTTCTCACTGTTGACTAATAATAGAAGTCCCTGATGTCAGAACTGTGTCCCACAAAATGGAAATGACCCTTTAGAGTCTGAAATGAGACTAACTTCTTGTTTATCAGGTGAAATAAAAAGATTAATGGGAGCAGATACATATAGATTCCCAATGCAGTGAGGTGAGTATAGGTAATCCCTCCTTGATGGTACAGTGTAGCAAAAGCTAATGCTCCTGTTGCTCCTTCTCAGCAGCAGGTATGAGCTCTCCTTGCAAAATTAGAATGGCCCTTACAAGTAAACCCCAGTCAGCTCCACTGTGGATGATCCAGTACTACAGGTAAAAATGACAAGCAGTCGCCCACCGGGAAACCTGGACATTCTGAAAGAATGTCATTACAGGAATCATTTTTGCAGAGGTTGCTATGGTTTCTGGCTTGCACTTTCTCCTCTCTCTATAGTTGGATGATTTTAGTTAATCAATGGCAAGTCACAGTGTAATCATTTTCTCTTCATAGAACACAAGGAAAAAGAACAAGCCTGGAGTCTCTTGCACAATGTCACTGCTGACAGTTATTTTTTGGCTACAAAAGAAAGACATATTCTTATTCTAAATGGGAGCAGAAAAGAAAAGTTGAGAGAACACCAAAATTACTTTCCAATCCAGACTAGTCTTTTGAGAACATCAGAAAGACTGTTTACCCAAGTGATATCCCTCGAATTTTTTTTTTTTTATTAGGATGCTCATCCAAGAAGGATGTGAGGGAAAAATGGTTCCTGCCCACGAAGAGTCTTGGAATTTTCTTATTACCTCTGCAAGGTGTCTGGGCATTGAGAAATCATAATGAGGGATTAATATTGCTCTACCTAAAGTTAATCACTGCTTCATGTTTCTGCAAAGTTTGTTTACTGGGTTTATTACGAGAAAAAGCCACCACTCCATATATTGTCCAGCACAAATGAAATGTGGGAAACAATGCTATTAAGGAAAGCAAAGAGACTGAGAATCCTTACAAGTAGGACCACAAAAGAAGCTCAAGAGACCACTCAGAGAGCTCAATGTGCAAGAATTGACACCAAGAGGAAAGGCAAGTCTTGTGTCTTGAGGAACTTTGCCTTTGTATGTAGAAATTATGAGCCTATGAGTGATTTAGCAAATCTCAGGTAACACAGAAACATAAAATTCAGTCAATTTCCTTTTGAAATTTTGTGAGCAGCAGTCAAGGCCAGAGTTCAAGGGCCCTTAGACAAGTCACATCATTTCCAACTGTTTTGATGTAAAAGCAGGTGTTTAATTCATTCTATGTGATTTTAGTTTATATTTGAAAACAGGATCAGCTTTGTACAGCTCTCTATTAAAGGGCTGTGTTTTCTGCCCACAGAAGAGAAATTCAGAGCCTTACACCCAAACTTACAAAAAACTGAATGGCAAAAACTGAATGGGAGCCTGCACACTTTAGTGGGCTCACCCCACGAGACATTTTGGTATAAAATATAACAATGGACCAGGCTAATTATAATGATTGAATGGGATTCTAGTAATGTTCAAGTATCTTTGAACTTTTATTTTTCAGGCTACATCTCCTACACTCTAATATGATCTGACACTGGCATTGTTGGTAAGATTATAATACTGATATTAGTGGTTAAATGTGTTGGGAAATTGAATTAAAATCTCCAGTCCTTACCCTACACTGGCTTCTCCAAATGTTAGGTGTATTTATGTGATACTATTGCTGTATCTGCTATATAACTGCTATACCAAATGGGAATGTTCAGATAGCACTTTGCTGTAAGAGAACTATCACCAAAGATCAGAAGATAGCCTGTTGTATAATAAAGAATGTGGTCTTTGTCCCTGGGTCCTGGGAAGTTAATTAGAATTTCCCGTGTTATCGGACTGTCTTTTCTATTCATGAGCCCTTTGAACCACACCTGAGTTTATGCTAATAAGATGATTCCGGTGGAGGTTGGCCATGCTAGAAAGGCCAACCATGTGATTAGAGGATTGAGGCTTTGAGTCACATAAAATCAGCCCAACTTCTCAACCTCCAGGGAGACGAGGGGGCTGCAGGTGGAATCAATCATGTTTCAAGTGATTCAATCAATTGTGCCTACATAATGCCGATAAAAACTCTGTGTTTGCCCATTACTGGGCATGGTGGCTCACGCCTGTAATCCCAGCACTTTGGGAGGCCAAGAAGAGAGGATCACTTGAGGCCAGGAGATTGAGACCAGCCTAGACAACACAGCGAGACCCCATCTTAAAAAATAATAATTAGCTGGGCATGGTGGTGCACAGCTGTAGTCCTAGCTACTCAAGAGGCAGAAGCAGGAGGATCACTTGAGCCCAGGAGTTTGAGGCTACAGTGAGCTGTGATTGCACCACTGCACCTCAGCCTGGGCAACAGAGTGAGACCTCATCTCTGAAAAAAAAAAAAAAGAAAGAAAAAAAAGAAAGAAATTAAAAATAGGAATAAACTCTGGACATAATTTGGAAACTCATCACAGTGCTACAATAATCAAAACAGTGTCATATTGACATAAAAACAGACATATAGACCAATGGAACAGAATAGAAAGCCCAGAAATAAACCCGTGTGCACACAGTCAACTAATCTTCAATAATGGTGCCAAAAATATACAATCAGAAAAGGCTAGTCACTTCAATAAATGGTATTGGGGAAACTGAATATATACAAATGAATGAAATTAGAACCTTATTTTATAACATATACAAAAATCAAATAAAAAATACATGAAAGACTAAAATGTAAGAGCTGAAACTATAAAACACCTGGAAGAAAACACAGGGAAAAACTTCTTGACATTGACCTTGGGAATGATTTCTTGGCCATGACACCAAAATACAGGCCACAAAAACAAAAGTAGACAAGTGGGATTACATCAAACTAAAAAGTTTCTGCACAACGAAAGAAACAGTCAACAAAACACAAAAGAAACCTATGGAACAAGAGGAAATATTTACAAGTCATATACCTGATAAAGGGTTAATATCTAAAATATATAAGGAACTCCTACAACTCAATAACAAGAAAACAAATAATCCAATTTATGAGTGGGTGAAGGACCTGAATAGACATTTCTCCAAATAAGACATACAAATGGCCAACAGGTATATGAAAAGGTGCTCAGAATCACTGATAATCAGGAAAATGCAAGTCAAGACCGCGATGAGATATCAACTCACAGCTTTTAAGATGGTTATTACCAAAAGGATGAAAGATAAATGTTGGCAAAGGTATAAAGAAAAGGGAACATTGTATACTATTGGCAGGAACAGAAATTGGTGCAGGCACTATGGGAAAAAGTACAGAAGTTCTTCAAAAAATAAAAAATAGAGCTAACCTTTGATCTAGTGATTCTGTTTCTAAGTGTACAGTCTCTCCTCAGTACATGTGAGGGATTACTGTTAGGGCTCCCCACCATACCAAGATTCATGCATATTCAATTCTTGCAGTCACCCTATATGAAAAGTTAGCCATACATATACATGGGTTTTGCATCCCACAAATACTGTATTTTCCCTTTGTGTTTGGTTTTTTTTTAAAAAAAAAAAAAAACATGGATAAGTAAGGCCGTGCAGTTCAAAACCATGTTGTTCAAGAATCAACCATATTTCCCAAAGAATTGAAATTAGGACCTGAAAGAGGTATTGGCACTCCCATGTTTAGTAGCATTATTCATGATAGTCAAGGCCAGGAAACAGCCTACATGTTCATCTTTGGATGAATAGATAAAGAAAATATGATATGTAAAAATGATGGAAGCCAGGCACGGTGGCTCACGCCTGTAATCCTAGCACTTGGGGAGGCCGAAGCGGGTGGATCACTTGAGGTCAGGAATTTGAGACCAGCCTGGACAACATAGTGAAACCCTGTCTCTACTAAAAATACAAAAATTAGCCAGGCATGGTGGCATGTGCCTGTAATCCCAGCTACTCAGGAAGCTGAGGCATGAGAATCGCTTGAAACCAGCAGACAGAGGTTGCAGTGAGCTGAGATCACACCACTGCACTCCAGCCTGAGCGACAGATTGAGACTCCATCTCAAAACAATAAAAATAAAAATGATGGAAAATTATTTAGCCTTAAAAAGAGAAAATTATGCCATTTGTGACAACATGAGTGAACCTGGAAGATATCATGCTAAGTGAAATAAGTCAGAAAGAAAAAAATATACTACATGCTACCACTCATACGTTGAATCTAAAATTGTCAAACTGGTAGAAGTAAAGAGTAGAATAGTGGTTGCCAGGCAGGAGAGCAAGGAGAACACAGGGAGCTATTAATCAAAGGAAATAACCTTTGGTTACACAACATGAAAAAGTCCTAGAGATTTAATGTACAACATAGTACTGATAGTTGACAATACTGTATTGTATACCTAAAAATTTCCTAAGAAGGTAGATTTTGGCCAGGTGCGGTGGCTCACGCCTGTAATCCCAACACTTTGGGAGACCGAGGGGTGGATCATGAGGTGAAGAGTTCAAGACCAGCCTGGCCAACATGGTGAAACCCTGTCTTTGCAAGAGATATAAAACTTAGTCAGGCAAGGTGGCAGGCACATGTAATGCCAGCTACTC
Organism: Trachypithecus francoisi; assembly: GCF_009764315.1. Lineage (NCBI taxonomy): Eukaryota > Metazoa > Chordata > Mammalia > Primates > Cercopithecidae > Trachypithecus > Trachypithecus francoisi. The sequence goes on from NW_022681474.1 coordinate 28,231,952, forward strand.
GGGAGGCTGAGGCAGCAGAATCGCTTGAACCCGGGAGGCGGAGTTTGCAGCGAGCCAAGATCACCGGCACGGCACTCCAACCTGGGCAACAGAGTGAGACTCCATTTCAAAAAAAAAAAGATAAGTGTTCTTATTAACAAACAAATAATAATAATAATTTTAAATTGGTGAGAAACACAATTTTTGAAAGTGATATATAGCTTTAGGCATAAATTCTTTTATTTATTTATTTATTTAAGTTGGAGTCTTGCTCTGTCATCCAGGCTGGAGGGCAATGGCGCGATCTCGGCTCACTGCAACCTCTGCCTCCCGGGTTTAAGCAATTCTCCTGCCTCAGCCTCCCAAGTAGATGGGATTACAGGTACGCATGACCACACCCAGATAACTTTTGTATTTCTAGTAGAGTTGGGGTTTCACCATTTTGGTCAGGCTGGTCTCAAACTCCTGACCTCAGGTGATCTGCGCACCTTGGCCTCCCAAAGTGCTAGGATTACAAGCGTGAACCACAGGAGTGTTTTACTTCCAATTATGTGGTTGATTTTAGAATAAGTGCTATGTGGTGCTAAGAAGAAGGTATATTCTGTTGATTGGGGTGGAGAGCTCTGTAGATGTCTATTAGATTCTCTTTCTTTAGCTGGGTAGAGGCTCTATGACTCTTCATTTATTTTTCATTTTCACCCTAAGATTTCACTAAAATCCATGTCATTAAAGCTCACCAAATTAAAGCTGTCTCATTTTTCATCACAAAGAATCATGGGTTAAAAATGAAATAGTAAATCATATCAAGCAGCTTACCTTGGCTGTTTTGTACCACTGAGGCATTAAACTTCAAACTAATATTCTCCAGTTTTGAATAACCACAAACATCATATTTCACTGCTTACATAGTGCCCTTAGCACTATCTCCAGTCTTATCAGGACCATTTTTAATAATGTAGTGGATCCCAAGAGTATTAAAATCTCATTTATTTGGTATAATTATCCTAACTAATGCACTTAACTTTCACGAATGCCCTAGAAGTTTCTATGTGTCCACTCAAGACAAGTGGTAGTCTAGCAAGTAGGGAGAATAAACAGTCCAAAAAGAGGACTATTAAATTGCAGGCTCTTGGATCAAACCAGACTAACCCAGAGAGGGAAGAATCCCCATCTTTAAAGATAGAGGTATAGGAATGATAAAAATAATAGTTCAACATACTTACATACAGCATGAAAGCAGTGACTAAATGGAAATACATACCATTTTTCACGAATGTAGTGACTAACATGAATACAATTTTTTATCAGGAAATCTTTCTTGAGACTTGGTAAATTCAATCACTCCTATTTGAAGAGAGACAAGAAACAAAATAGGAAGGAGATTTTCTTCTTCTAATTTACCATACACCAAGTAGTTAAAATCAGGCAGTGCCTTAGAAAACATTTGGATATTATTATAACACCATGTTTGTGAACATCCCCTCCCCTTTATATAATACCATTCACCATGCAGCAGAAATCATTATATCGCTATTTAACTTTGGACTCCTTTCAATGGAATCTGGTTATCTCATTAAAAGCTAGGCCTGAAGGCTTGTGGGACATGTGTGTGTGTGTGTTCATAATGTCTTTATACATGAAAATTGTAAATATATATGAAAATAATGTCACTAGTATTCTTAAACTTATGCCAAGATTCATAGAAGAGAGATGATTGAAGATCACTTTGCTTTATTTCCTTTAATTTTCTATTTTAGCTGTTTCTATTATGTGAAATCTGTTTTCCTTTTTCCATCAAAGCTCTTCTGGCTAGCAAACATCCAGTGTGTCAATATCAGTAATAACTATTATTTGACTTATGTGAGCAGTGTGAATGAGTAATAGATTAAAACTGGTTCTGTCAATAAGTAGCTTGAAATTTTTAAAGATCAATATGAAACCAAAGGGAATGCCCGCAAAGAAAGAGTAGCCCTTCATGGTAGCTCATCAGCTGTGACTTACCCATGAATGCACAAAGGGAACCTGTTCACACATGAATCTGGGACTCTGATTTCCCCACAGATATGCCATGTCAACTAGCCAAAGGGCTTGCACAAATTGTTTACGCCCTCATTTCAGAAGGAAAAGTACATACATCTGGCACTATTATGCCTGACTGGTGCTAGCTTTTGGCATATAAACAGCTGAAGGATAAATCTGGGGACATTATTATCCAGGACCAAAATGTGCAACTCTCTTTCATTCGTTTAAACTAATAGTTCCCATTTTTCTAAAATGTAATTGTTCTAGTTTTGTAGTATGCACATTTCAGGGTCAGTTACCAGTAAGTGTCTAACCAAACAACTCATAAATCGGGGATTTGTAGCATGTATGCATCTATTTTTTAGCAAACTGAAAATATTAACTCAGGAATTTTAATGGATATTTTAAAAGACATAGAAGAGCTCATCCCAGAACTTGTAAACTTATACTGATACATGAGAAATCACATGGTGAGTCACTTAACATCATAAAATCCTTCCGTTTAAAATTGATACTTAAACAAATGTGGTACCAATAATATCACAGTCATTGGGACAACAGTTTCTGACTAATTCAGAACTTTGTCTACTTATAAATAATCATTGATAGTACAAAATAGAAGGACATTTGGATTTGAGAGTCAAGCCATTTTTGCACAGTCGTTTGTGATGATGCAGAATGAAAACCCTCTAAGAAACATTTTGAAGGTCTTCCGTGAGCAGATACCATCCTACATGCGGGGAGATATAAACAGGTACAAAGTATAACCTGAGCCTCCAAAGATCCTACCATCCAGAAAAGGAAATTGTCTATGCAATGAAGACTTGCACTAGGGTTAAACCAGCAGGAATGAAGAGAACATAATCAATGTGAGAAATATATCTATAGGAAGAGTCTGAAGGACTTGGGGACTCACTGGAATAATAAGAAGGTAAGCATAATATAATGAATATATAATGAGTGGCTGGGGATTTAACATCATTAACAGAACAAGAACCAAATAGAATCAAGTTTAAGTTCGGGTGGAAAGTATGATATGTGTGCTTTGACCTTTGAATAGTTTAGCTCCACTGTCCCTCAAGTGAAATATCTGATATTGTTGGAGGGAAAAGAGGACTTTTTAATAATGGTTTATTATAGTAAAGATTAGTAAAAAGAGGGACAGATTCTTAACTCTTCGGTTACCCAGCTAATGAGAAAAAGAAAGATGCTGCGTCCCTCATCCCTCAGCCCAGAGCAGAAGGTGCAGGAGTCAGAGGAGGCATTAGCTACTATACCTACAAGGAGAAAGTAATTTTGGACTGAATTTTGAACATAAATTTATACAGTCTCTGATTATGGTGATGCATTACACTGAATATTTGATCAACAAAGTTGGGATTAAAAGTGTAACTGAGTATAGAACATAGCAAGTAAGGGAATGGTTGATGCTAAGATTTCAAATCAATGAGGAAGGAAGTGTGGTTCAAATGCCCAAATCCCACGTGATTCAAGATACACCTATGCATGAAATCAGATGATTATAAAGGCAAACTTTATTCCCCCTTTGCATGAAAAACTACACGTTGATATATCTGATTAAATTTATTTGCAGAGCTCATCCCAGAACTTGTAAACTTATACTGATAAATGAGAAATCACATGGTGAGTCACTTAACATCATAAAATCCTTCCGTTTAAAATTGATACTTAAACAAATGTGGTACCAATAATATCACAGTCACTGGGACAACAGTTTCTAACTAATTCAGAACTTTGTCTACCCTTATAAATAATCATTGATAGTACAAAATACAGTGGCATAAACTGGGGAGAGAAGAAAGCGAGGGTACTTAACCACTACTCACAATTCATGATTTTGCCTTTGAACTCACCTGATCCATCCTTTTATATATGTACTGAATTTTGAAGTGTAGAGAATGGGTCAGGTACTCCAAAACCTTCACAAGTGGATTTATCCCTCATTCTTAAATCGATCTAGTACTAGGGAATGATCAATATCAATTTTGATCAAAGTTCATAATGAGATTTCTCTTGTTCCCCTTGCCACAACCAGGCAACAGAAGAATGGCCAGAATGTGGGGCCCTTCAAGCTGCAGGCTATAGGCAAATGGCTCTGCGGGGATGAACGTGGCCCTATGTTTCCCCAATAGTACGTATAAGAAGAGGCATTTTAAAAAATTAGGTGGTATGTTTCTATCATCACCAGGAATACTAAATTAACTTTTTATTTTGAGGATTTTGGTGTGTGTATATGTTCTAAAGTCAAAGAGGAAGATACTATTTTAGACTACCTTTGGCTTAATCTGTGCAAATTATAATCAAAACAAGTAAATTTATTTTATTATAAATTTATTTCTGATTATACTTTTCTTATTAATTCTGTCAAAGAGCCATGAAATGCTGTGTACATTAGAATTTTTTTAATTGTCTGTAGTCTTCCTCACGGGCCTCTCATCCAAAAATATAAAAGTGGTAAAAGAAATTCACCTTTTAAATAATGGGCAGTAGCAACTCTCTAGTCACTCTAAATGAAACTGGTAAGCTACCCAAATTAAATAACCAGCCCTGCTTATGCACTTAGCTCAGCAAATATGCTCAAATATTGGCCACACATATGTTATCACTTTTGAGCTAATTATGTTTCTAGCAGCTTTAAGTCTCTTAAATCCAATAGATGAGGAAAGAAGAATATGAAGGAAGCTGCAGAAAGTGAATCATCCTAATGGTGGTAACAAGATATTGCGTATATCTTTGGTTAGAAAAGCACTTCGCCAGCGGGGCACAGTGGCTCATGCCTGTAATCCCAGCACTTTGGGAGGCTGAGGCGGGCAGATCAAGAAGTGAAGAGACCAAGATCATCCTGGCCAACGTGGTGAAACCCCATCTCTACTAAAAATATAAAAATTAGCTGGGCTTGGTGGCAGGCGCGTTTAGTCCCAGCTACTCGAGACGCTGAGGCAGGAGAATCACTTGAATCCAGCAGGAGGAGGCTGCAGTAAGCTGAGATCATACCACTGCACTCTAGCCTGACAACAGAGTGAAACTCTGTCTCAAAAAGATGAAAGAAAGGAAAGAAGGAAAGAAAGGAAAGAAAAGAAAGAAAGAGAGAGAGAGGGAGGGAGGGAGGGAGGGAGGAAGGAAGGAAGGAAGGAAGGAAGGAAGGAAGGAAGGAAGGAAGGAAAGAAGGAAAGAAAAAGAACAGCAGTTCCCTCAAAAATAGGCTGGTGAAACATTCACAGTCCATTCAACAATCATTTGGGCATTGACCAGCATTTCTTCATCATTGTCCCTTCTTTCCACTCTCTCATTCCAAATGGGGCTAGAATTTTGCTCCCCTAAATTTTAAATGCTTCTTCAAAAGCTATTGAACAGGAGGAATACTTATAAAATCTTTAAGAAGTGTCTCTGACATTTTCCAAATTTTACAATTTTTGTAACAGTACAGAACTAAATCCATGGTCCAATTCCTGGAAATTCTGTCTTCAGAGAGTCTCAATAATATTTCTCCGGATGAAGATGTACGAGTTTGGAACATATATGTATTTTTCTCTGGAAAAAGTCTATGAAAACTAATAAAGAAAGCATTAGTAATAGCAGCAGTAGTCACAGTAAACCTCCACTGAAAGCTCACTGTGGACAATCACTATTGAAAACACTTTATATATGACCTCATTGGATGTTCATAGCAACCCCGTGAAATGCTATTTTTTTTCCTTTTTTTCTCTTCTTTTTTTTTTTGTAATCTGTGCTTCATGTTACTCATCTCATCTTTTTTTTAATACATTAGCTGGTTTTATAGTAAAAACATTTTATTTTATGTACAACTGTAGAGAAACCACTACACAGATAGCTCCAACTTAAATTAGAAAATATTTTCTCTGTACAAAATAGTAAAAATGATAACATTTCCCAGGCTAGCCCAACAAGTTCATTTAAACCAAATAGTAGCTGAATACATGATACATTTATAAATACAATTTGAATTCTGGGATCCAGGAGAAATTTTAGTTTCATTTACTGAAACGGCCATGTTTTTCTCTAAGTTACATGAAGTGAAATTCCTATTAATCAGCTCATGTTTAATTATAACATCCTTTATCTCTTCCATACTTTATATTGAACTGCTATACTTTGTTTAATATTTAGTGTGACATATGTAAATGTCTTCTGATGTCAAATTTCTGAAATTCTCTGTCATAAACACACATTCCAGCTAAACATTGATCAAGTCTTTTATATAGCAGTAAAAGTGAAGAAATGAGGGAAATACTGAATTTTAAAACACCTGTGAGCGATGGGAGAAAGTTTTTGCAAACTATCCATCTGACAAAGGGCTAATATCCAGAATCTACAAAGAACTTAAACAAATGTACAAGAAAAAAAACAACCCCATCAAAAAATGGGCAATGGATATGAACAGACACTTCTCCGAAGAAGACATTTATGCCGCCAAAAAACATATGAAAGAAAGCTCATAATCACTGGTCATTAGAGAAATGCGAATCAAAACCACAAGGAGATACCATCTCATGCCAGTTAGAATGCAGATCATTAAAAAGTCAGGAAACAACAGATGCTGGAGAGGATGTGAAGAAATAGGAACACTTTTACACTCTTGGTTGGAGTGTAAATTAATTCAACCATTGTGGAAGACAGTGTGGTGATTCCTCAAGGATCTAGAACCAGCAATACCAATGAGATTGCTGGGTATATACCCAAAGGATTATAAATCATTCTACTATAAAGACCATGCACACATATGTTTATTGCAGCACTGTTCACAATAGCACAGACCTGGAACCAACTTAAATGCCCATCAGTGATAGACTGGATAAAGAAAATGTGGCACATATACACCATGGAATACTATGCAGCCATAAAAAAGGATGGGTCCATGTCCTTTGTGGTGACATGGATGAAGCTGGAAACCATCATTCTCAGCAAACTGACACAGGATTAGAAAACCAAATACCTCATGTTCTTACTCATAAGTGGGAGTTGAACAATGAGAACACATGGACACAGGGAGGGGAACATCACACACCTACACACCAGGCCCTGTCAGGGGGTGGCGGGCTAGCCAAGGGATAGCATTAGGAGAAATACCTCATGTAGATGACGGGTTGACGGGTGCAGCAAACCACCATGGCACAAGTATACCTATGTAACAAACCTGCACATTCTGCACATGTACCCCAGAACTTGAAGTATAATTTTAAAAAGTATACAAATAAGAAATAAACAAACAAAAAACTGTTAGGAAGATTACATCCGCTTTTAGAAGTTTTAAATGGATAAGTAGTTATCTGTGCCTTTTATGATCATAGGCACCTCACAATAAATGTTTTAAAAACTCATTTGTGAAATGCATTTTGTTTTTATTTCTTTGGGGCACTTTAAGGACCCTTCACACCCCTTGTCCATCAAGCTGTATGCTTCAAGACAGGAATATTTAAAAGCTGCATCCTTTCAGCATTATATCTTCAGAGTTGAGAGATTAAGCTCAATTGACATCTTTAGGTCTGCTGACCTCTTATAGTAATAATGTAGAGATTAAGTAGCAAAGTTTAGAATTTGTCCTTTTCACCAAAAACCGCTTGGAATTCAGACACTCACATTTTATTCCCCTTACCTCTCTTTAAATATTGAAAAGTAAGGAATGGTACCAGCTCCCCTTTGTACCATTGTACAATGTAAATGATGAGTGAATGGGTGCAACAAACCAACATGGCACATGTATACCTATGTAACAAACTTGCACATTGTACACATGTACCCTAGAACTTAAAGTATAATAAAAAAAAATTGAAATGCATATGAATTCATTTAAATCAAATAAAATGTGTCTTTGGGAAATGAAAAATGCTCCCTGGAGGCTGTTCCCTCCTTCTAGAATGTGTACAATAGTATTCTGGGAGATCCTTATTCCTAAAATGCACTGGGAAGCATTATAGGATTTCCCAAGTAATACATAAATTGTGCTAATTTGTATGCCATTAGCGGAGAGATGAAGACAAAGGAACACATGCTAATGGAAATAGGGCCCGAACAATTAAAGCATTTCGAGGTGAACAGCTGCTCCTATGTAGCTGACTAGCTGTGGACATTTACATACCGGCGGGTTTTGGGAAAATGAGACTGGCTGCTGGCCAGCAGACTGGGCTCAGGGGCATGGACTCTGAAGGGTTGAGCTTATTCTTATAGCTCCCCTGAGTGTCAGCTTACAGTTGCAAAGAACAAATGGGAGTTCTGGACCCCACAGTCAAATGACAGCCCCCTTTCCCTTCCTGACCCATCAAAAGCTCTGTATACACCCAAAGCAGTAGAGTCACCTTAGGGTTTGGTCAGTTTTCTGCCCTAAGCCACAAGGAATTGATTTGAAAACACCACACAATAAGTGATAGAGATATAATGAATGTTCAGATTTGTTTTTCAATTCTAGTTGGCTTCCATTAAGAAATATTTGATGTTGAGGAAGAGGATAAAATAATAAAATGGCAACAGCAAAAACAACAATAAAAACAGAAATATACCATATTTTAGCTTTTAGTTCTTCAACATTACACTATGAGAAAGAAAAATCTATCCAACAAGTCATTGACATGAACTTAATACAGCCTACATAGTTACCTAAAAATATCTGGATTAGGTTAAATATAGAAATAAATACGTATCTTAACTTTGTTTACATACTATGAATGAAGCTCCTTCCTCTCTAGAATCAAGACCAAGCTAAGCTAAGCTAAGCTATTTTTAAGTGTATAGTTGTGTTTCCCGGATTTTATACATCTCAGTCACTTTCCTTTTTTTCACTCAGTAACCTGGTCAATCAATCAAATCCTGAAGATTTTTTTTTTTTTTTGACACAGTCTTGCTTTGTCGCCCAGGTTGGAATCCTGTGGCACGATCTCAGCTCACTGCAACCTCTGCCTCCGGGACTCAAGCAATTCTCATGCCTCAGCCTCCCGAGTAGCTGGGACCACAGGTGTACATCACCACGCCTGGCTACTTTTTCATATTTTTTGTAGAAACGGGGTTTTGCCATGTTTGCCAGGCTGGTCTTAAATTCATGAACTCAAGTGATTCTCCCACCTTGGCCTCCCAAAGTGCTTGGATTATAGGCCTGAGCCACGGTGACTGGCCCCTGCAGAAATATTTATTTCCATATCTCAGATAATGAAATTGAGATAAGAAGAGGTTTGGAGACCTGCTGGAGGTCAGGTGGCAGTTACTGAAGGACTTGAGTCTGCAACCAGGTCTCCTAAAGTCAAGGTCAGATCCCTTTCCCACTCACCAAGCTGTTTCCATATTTTTAAACTGCAGGTTATGCAACTTTAAGGTTATATTTCCACAAAATGAAAAAGTCACTGTAAAAACCCGAGCATCCATAATTATGGCTTGTCGAATCCTCAGCATTCTCATCTCCTAAATCAATCCAGCTCATTCTCAACCTGAAGTAGGAACAAATGAGGCTGCTTTTGGATTTCTCTTCCCACGGCCGAATCGGTGTTCACTGAAAACAGGATTGCATGTACATTGCTCAGATTTTCTCAGACATATTTCAGTGATTTTCATGTTCTTACTCTGTCTCATATTTACAGTCTACCCAGGCTTTTGTGATAAAGAATCCTCAAGGCCATTACTCCGAGCCTTCGCATGGGCCTTGTCTCTCTTCTTTATCAATGATAAATGATCTGCATGAGTCTGCCTTTGACTCCTCTTCTTTTTCAGTTTCTCATATTTTATAATGCACACTGCCTTGAGCAATAAAGGCTCATCCGAGGAAAAATTATTGGCTATTCATCTCCTGGCCTTCTATAAATCTTCTTTATCTTTACAGCTGCCTTTTTGTTTACCCCCAAATACGTGTTGTGCTCTGTTTCTAACAAATACCTCTCACTCCCACCTCATCCCCACCCTGGCTTTTGATTTCACCAACCAAATCCCAGTTTGGCAATGATTGCTCATCTTGGATTTCTTGCAGATATTTCAGGATTGAATGCAGCACGTGATAGAAAAGTTGTTTTGGCCCGGGAATCATCTACTATTTGTAGCATACAACTAAAATATAAGCGTAGACTTCTTATTTCTTTGAAATGCTTTGTGTCAGAGATGAAAGTGGCTGGGTAGTTTAGGTGATATTCTAAGAGTGATATAATTTTGCAGTTCTGGCTCCTAAGCAGAAATCTGGGGAGTCTGTCCAGTGGACCAAACTAGTGGTCTGATTTCAAGTCTACCTCATTGTGCTAAAATAAAATCTAAGTATGCAGAAAAATAAGGATATAAATACACAGAGCAACAGCTAAATGACAAAATTACAGGTCCTTATGCCATCCCATGGGAAACTTTCTTGGCCATTACTTACAGTGAAACGAAAATAAAACTTGGGACCCCAATTCACTGTGCCAAAAGGAAAAACTTCAGTCAAAAGCTGAATCATGCAAGACACTGCCTTTTCTTTTGCTAATCAGGCAGCTGCAGATGAAAGGTAAAAGGCTGGGTGCAGCAGCCCACACCTGTAATCCCAGCACTTTGGGAGGCCGAGAAGGGAGGATCACTTGAGCTCAGGAGTTCAAGACCAGCCTGGGCAACATGGCAAAACCCTGTCTCTACAAAAAATACAAAAATTAGCTGGGCATGGTGGCACACGCCTGTGGTTCCAGCTACTCAGGAAGACCTCTTGAGTCCAGGAGGTTGAGACTGCGGTGAGCCATGACCATGCCACTGCAATACGGCCTGGGCAACAGAGGAAGACCTTGTTTCCAAAAAAAATAGGTTAAATATCTCCACAGGTATCTACTCTATGCTCACCTTGTATTATGTAAAGTGTCCATTCTGAGCCACAGATGAATGTGTAATTGATTCCTCCCCTCCCTGCTTCTTTTCTCTTGTTACATGTGAATGACCATACCCATCCTCTTTCCCCTCCAGCCCACTTTTCCCCTTTAAATAAAGATGCCCTCAAATTCATCTTTGGAGAAAGACACAGACCACAGACTGTGTCTGTGATTCCCTATTATTTTCTTCCAGAGATGTCCTTAACCTTGCTTGGCAAAATAAACTTCGAAGTTGATTGAGACCCGTCTCAGATACATTGTGGTTTACATTACCCTAGTACAGATGCCATGAAGGCTGTTCCATTAGTAGTATTTCTGTTGACTGAATAGAGCTGAGCCCTCAAGATTTGCTACATCTACCTCTTGTTAATTTGTTTCAGTTTGACCTGCTTACCTCTAGCCAGGTACTTGCTAAGGCATTACTCCATGTGTGGCTCCCTACAAGGTAATATTAGAAACTGAAAGTAAGCATTTAGAAACTTTAAAGCAGTTGATGGCATGCAGGAAACACTACCCTAAAATGTGGCATCTTTGCATGCTGAGTATTTTAAGCTGGAAGAAATTGAAAAAATCATGGAAGCAGAAAGTTCTCTCCGATCTTCTCTCTTGAAGACACTCATGTGACATATGTCCTGCCCTATACCCTGACAAAAGGAATGTTACATAGAAAAGCCCAGAAAAGGCTGAAAAAACAGACTTTGCTAAGTTACAACCAGTTTACTGCCATTAGTTCATATCTCCTTTACGTCTAATCATACTTCTCTGCATGACTGATCCCTGTTCATCAAACTTAACTATAAAATTACAATTTTCCCTGGGTCCTTGGATCTTCATCTTGAAGGCTCTCATATTACGTAAAACTTGTGTTAAATAAATTTGGTTATGCTTTTCTCCTGTTAGTCTGCCTTTTGTTATAGGGATTTTGGCCATGAAATTTGCAATGGATGAGGAACAGGTATTACTTTTTCTCTCTCCTACACAACTTTATATCTATTGAATCATATTTATATTATTGCTCTGTCTCTCAGACGGGAGTGCACTGGCACAATCATGGCTCACTGCAGCCTTAATCTTCTGGGCTCAAGATATTCTCCTTCCCCAACCTCCCAAGTAGCTGAGATGACAAGCACACATCACCATGCCCAGCTAGAATCTAATAATTTTTTTAAATGGTATTTTATTGTGTATGCCTTTGATTTTTAAACATGCTTTTTCTAGTAATTCATGATTTATTCTAATTTGTAAAGTATTAGCCAATGATGGAGTAGAATTTTGTTGTTAATTATTCTTCAGGTGGTCTGAGAAGCACAGTTCTGACTGACCATTAGCAGTGTACCAGTGCGCCTGGCAAATTGGCAAATTTGACACAGAATGATAATGCCTCATGTTGGAAACTTTACCCAAAATCCTGGCCTTTTCTATATTTTGGATACGTGGTAACATGTATTCACAAAGCATTTTAGGAAGTGTGGAGCCAACAGAGAAAGTGGCTGGTGGCAACTGTAGCATTAAACATTACTTTGAAACAACAGATGTGAACAGTGACTTCGCTTGGTCCACTGGAGTAAGTTTCTCTTGATGTAGTGACCATAGAAATGCTCTTCTGGGACATACAACAAAAATGAACATACACAAACAGAAACTATATAGAGTTCCCAGAAAGGAAATAAGGACAATAGCCTGGAAAAACATTAAGAAAATATATGAGTGACATGAGTGTGGTTAGTGCCTTGATTTATAATATTGGTTCCTCACCCATGCTTGATAAAATTAGTTTAAATGGGGCACAAAACCAATTTTTTTCACCAGAGTTTTATCATATAACATCGTTATAAAGGACATGCTGTCACCAAGAAGACACAATATATCCAATTGAGATACATTTCTCAATAGTTAAAAACAAATACCCCTTATTTGGGAGAATTTGTTTCTCAAACAGAAAATCAAATGTGCCTTTGCAGAAACTCATTCTCTTTCTTTCTAATGACATATAATCATTCTACCTATATCTTGTCATGTTTCTCTTCCCTGGGTTTGCAAGAAGCCAGTTTTTAAATGTCTGTTGCTTTTTCCACTCACAAAATAGAAATAATTTTGCTCTTAGTAGCAAGTCCCAACATAAGACATTACACATGCAGCAAGCAATTTACATTTCTATTGATAGACTAGAAATTCATATTAGGAAATACCTTTAAAAAAAAAAATCCCTCCATGTCAGGGTTCTACAAGCCCTTATTTCTATGTTGGGTATAAAAAGTTTTCCTGGGCATCCTTTATTAAAGCAACAGCTTTTCACAGTATCAGTAAAGGGATATGTCAGACAGCAAGTCAGCAAGTACTACATTGGTGCAAAAATAATTGTGGTTTTTTTTGTTTTTTTGTTTGTTTGTTTTTTGTTTACCCAATCTTACTCTGTCACCAGGCTGGAGTGCAGTGGCGGGATCTCGGCTCACTGCAACCTCCACTTCCTGGGTTCAAGCAATTCTCCTGCCTCAGCCTACCAAGTAGCTGGGATTACAGGTGTGTGCCACCACGCCCAGCTACTAATTTTTGTATTTTTAGTAGAGACGGGGTTTCACCATGTTGGCCAGGCTGGTCTCGAACCTGACCTCAGGTGATCCGCCTGCCTCAGCCTCCCAAAATGCTGCGATTACAGGCATGAGCCACCGCACCCAGCACATTTCTTTTTTAAAGTAATAGCAAAAACCGCAATTACTTTTGCACCAAACTAATACCTTTTGATTTCCTTATGGCCTGAAAAATGCTGCGTTTTGACCATTTATCAAATTGAAGGGTACTTTTTCTAAATAAGGATGGCAATTTGATGCGTCGTTCTTATGGTTATTGAAATAATGAAAAAGAAGAAATGCAAGAAATCACTTTGCAAACAAAGTAAGCTATTCCAGGAGGATTCATCATTCTGTGAGAGGCTGTTTACTTGTCTCCAGTTCCATGAGGTGATGAGGAATGAGGGGTACTGGCCTGAGCAGAAACCAGGAGTGCAATGCCCATGGATCCCTCGTGGAAGAGACCCAAGACACCCCATGCCGCTATGATGGCTGGCTCCGCTCTCCACTTGTCAGGCCTCCAACAACCACACCTGGGTGGAGGAAGGTGGCCAAATCACTTTCGGACCTTCAGGATAAGTGTGAAATTTACACTAAGATGTAAGTTCAATGAGGATAAGGACTTGATCTCATTCACCAATGAATCCCAGTGCCTGGAAGAAAAACTGCCACAGAGTAGATGCTAAAATATTTAGTGATGGGAGGGAAGAAGGAAGGAAGGAAGGAAGGAAGGAAGGAAGGAAGGAAGGAAGGAAGGAAGGAAGGAAGGAAAAAAGGGAGAAAAAAAGGAGGGAGGAAGAAAGGGAGAGTGGGAAGGAGGGAGGAGGGAAGGAAGGAAGGAAGGTGATTAGTCTGTTCTCAGGCTGCTAATAAATACATACCTTAGACTGGGTAATTTATAAAGGAAAGAGGTTTAATGGACTTACAGTTCCACATGGCTGGGGAGGCCTCACAATCATGACAGAAAGCAAAGGAAAAGTAAAGGCATGTCTTACATGGCAGCAGGCAAGAGAGCTTATGTAGGGGAACTCCCATTTATAAAACCATCAGATCTCATGAGATGTAGTCACTATCATGAGAACAGCACAGGAAGGACCCGCCCCATGATTCAATTATCTCCACCCGTCCTCACCCTTGACATATGCGGATTATTGCAATTCAAGGTGAGATTTGGGTGGGAACACAGCCAAACCACGTCAGAAGGGAAAGGGGGAAGAAAGAGAAGGAGAGGAAGAGAGAAGTCTATTGATGGATTCAGATTTCCTGCACTGATGAGTGTAATTATAACTATTGCTTGAATAACATTTGCTGATGCAAACACTGTATATAAAGAGAAGCAAAGAAGCGAGGATATTTATCATTACTGTGCAGAGTGTTTTTGTTTAAGGTTGGGGGTGTGAGGACTTAAATTTTAGGGATGCTCTGAAGTGAAGGTCACGCTGAGTGGACGTCAGGCACAGGTTTCTTCTCCTCTTTTCATTCAGAGAAGACACATGCCGCAGCTTGGAGCTGGATGCCTGCAGACAGACAACCACATAGTCCTGCTCTGAAGGACTGCACCATCTAAAAAGAGATCAAAAGCTTGTACCTAAGTAAATGCAACAGTGGTATAAAGGGATAAGAGACTTTAGGGGGCTCCCTCAGAAAAGACTGGACTGTGATTGATTAAGTGATGGAATACGGACAGTTGTCTGAAAAGGGGCCAATTGAGCCAGACCTGGAGAGATGACAGTGTGTGGAGTTCAGATACCACATCTTGGCCCTTTCAGAGACGAATAGATTGTAAGACAGACTGACATCATTCTTCTCCCATCTAGGTGAAGGACTGGAGCCATGGGATAGTCAGGGAGGAACAGAAACGGCTTCCAAAATGCTCCCTGCTAGAGTTTCTCTGTGTTCCCCAGCACAGCCGGAAATGATCATCAGATTCTTGTATCTGAAGACAGCCTTTGACATTTTACCTCTTCCGAACAAATAAACCCCAAACCTTACCATCTCTCTCAGTCTCTCATGGAGATTAGACATCAAAGGCTGGGATGGGAAGAGGCAGAGGGGGGAATGTGATCCATTCATCCCAGCCACTATCTTGTGAGATCAAATCTATTGTTTCCTTATGCCCTGAAAAATTCTGTGTTTTAGTCACTTACTAGACTGACGGGGGCTTTATTCAAATAGGAGTGGCAGTTTGATGCATGGTTCTAAGGGTTATTGGGATAATAAAAAGAGAAAATGCAACCGATCTTTCACCAGGAAAGATCGGTTGCAAGTTCTGGTATCTTCATGACTCCTTGTACTTCACACTATTCTAGTTTAAAGATATGTTGAGTGTGTGTCTTAGTAGACTCTTAAGATTTTAAACCTCAAGCACAGGATGTAGGGAAGGCCATAAATGAGGGAATGGAAAGTGGGTTTTGCTTCTGAGAAGGATAATGTGGTGAGTCACTATTTAAATGAATCCACAGAGCTTTGTAAAGTCTTAAAAAGGACCATTTAATTGCATAATACTGATTCCTTAACTTTATAGTGTCTGGGAGAAATAGTCTCTGTGAAGTGGTGGGAGGTAAATGTTATCACGTGATACTGGAGGAAGAACAATAGCTCAAGATGTGAGGAGGAAATTGATGTATTGGATGCTGAAATAAATTACAGCCATCAGGAGCTCTTTGCTTCGCCTGGGAATGAGCTGTCAAGCAGGAAGGAGCTGAAAGTGCATTTGTGAGACAGTAGGTTCTTTTCTCTTTTAGGAAAATATCTTGACCAAAAAAAAAAAAAAAAGTCCTGAATGCAAAATCAATAGGAATGGATTATCTGAAGCCTCTTTCTTCTTTCTATCTTTTTTTTCCTACTGGAAATTGTTTTCTCAATTCTTTGAAGACCTGCTCAGGAAAATTAAATATAGTGTGAGCTGAAGGCTATGATTTTCCAACTAGAGTGATTTTGCACCATCATCACTCCCAGGAGACATCTGGCAATGTCTAGAAACATTTTTGGTTGTCACCATTGAGAGGATGCTATAAGCATCTGGGGGAGATATCAGGATGCCGTTAAGCAACCTACAATGTGCAGGACTGTCCTTGTCCCCACAACAAAGAATTATGCAACCCCAAATGTCAGTAGTGGTGAGGTTGAAAACTCTTAGTTTAAGGTAAATCCTGGCTTTTGTTCTCTAAATTGTCCAGGTGAGTCATATCTGTAATGACTTTCAAGACCAAAATGGAAGCCTTAACATGTGGGTAATCAAAACCTGCCATGTCTATTTCTTGAAAACTGATGAAAAATATAGTCACTCCTATAAATCAAGTCACATGTTACTGCTATTTGTCTCACGTAATTTTCTGAGAAACTATGCAATTACATTTAAGCAAAATTATAATAATGTATCCTGCAGTAAGTTACCACTCCTCCTGCAAAGCCACATAATAAAGCAACACAGCAAAACACACCAAAAGCATCATATCCATATACCAGCATTATTTATGACAATCTTGGATGTATATTTGGTCTCAGTGAAATAAACATTTATCAGGATCCTGCAAATACTAATAACTACACAGAAACACCGTCAGAGTCTCAGAGAAAATTGCTTCAATTCACATAAATAAGATAAATAAGAATAGCTACCACTGTTTAAGTGTTTGCCTTTTTTTTCTTACTACTTTATCTCCTCCGTGTTTCATGTGATTAATTTTATCAAATACTGTTAATCGAGAAAAATGACGAGACAAGCCTCAATCATTTTGGGAGGTTTTTTTTTTTTTTTTGCCAAGGGTAAGGCCATGTACACAGCCTCAGGAGGTCCTGATGACATGTGCCCAAGGTGGTCGGGGCACAGCTTGCTTTTACACATTTTAGGGAGACGTGAGACATCAATCAATATATGTAAGAAGTACATTGTTTCCATCCAGAAAGGACAACTCAAAGCAGGGAGGGGACTTCCAGGTCACAGATAGGTGAGAGACAAATGGTGGCATTCTTTTGAGTTTTGGATAAGCCTTTTCAAAGGAGGCAATCAGAATATGTATCTCTCTAAGTGAGCAGAGGGATAACTTTGAATAAAATGGGAAGCAGATTTGCCCTGAGCAGGTCCCAGCTTGAATTTTCCCTTTAGCTCAGTGATTTTGAGGGCCCAAGATATTTTCCATTCACAGTACCTAATCCTAAATACACTGTTTTTTCAGCCTGATAACCAAGATGGTTCCTAAGTGACTAAAGAGTGAGTAGCACATACAGGATTCTCTGGACAAAGGGATGATTCGCAGTTCAGGCAGGATGGAGCAGGACAGCAGGAGATTTCATCATGCTACTCAGAATGGCACACAACTTAAAGCTTATGAATTGTTTATTTTCTGAAATATTTTTGTACCTCGGTTCACTGCAGGTAACAAAAACCCCAGAAAGCAACACTGCAGATTAGTGGGCACTTCTGTACTTACAAGAGAAGGCAAGGTTGGCATTAGTATCCTTATTTTAGGTGGGTGTTGTCTCAGGCCTAGAGCAGTAAAGGAGCTCAGCTAATTGAGTAACTTCTGCTATAGTGTTTTCTATCCCACCTTCATCCCTTTTGGGGTCTGACAGGTAATAAGTCAAAGACAACTGAGAGGGACCTTTTGGAAATGAATCCAGAGCAGAGAAACAGGTTCATCTCAGCAGAGTAGATGCATATCCCTGCACAGTAAAGGACTATTTCTGTCACCATCTTCAACCTGAGTGATGAGAAGCCTCCTTCCCCTATCCCCAAATGGAAGCTGGACTCAATGCAGCTAAGTGGCCACAGCCCATAACCACAAAGACTCCACCTACTTCCCTGCAGAGGACAAAGAGAGGTGGATCCCAGGAGGCAGCCAGGAGATGCAAGGAGCCGAAAGGCCATCAGAGAGGGGTGAAGAGATGAGGTCGCAAGGAAAGTTATTGGAAAGCTTTCTACCAAAAGGGAGATCAAGGACCACTGTGCGCATCCTGAAAGACAAGATAGGAATCACAAGCTCAAATGCTCTCAGGTATCTGCCTTGGGGAGGCAGGAGAGTGACTGGGGTCAGGGACTCCAGCTGCAACTGCTTGCATTCACTTCCCAGATTCACCACTTAGCAGCTGTGTAAACTTGGGCAAGATCACGGACTTCATCATGGTCACTTCTCCACAGTGTTCGCTTTCTGAGGTTGCTTTTATTTCATTTGCTTCCTTTTTATGCTGAGATTAACCTTAAAAGTCATCCAACATTTGATAGAAATAATAACTAATTTTAGTTGATTTAACTAAACGTTTGGATGTTTATTCCATGCTCTGTCTCCAGGCTGGAGTGCAGTGGCACAATCTCGGCTCACTGCAACCTCTACCTTCTGGGTTCAAGAGAGTCCCCTGCCTCAGCCTCCTGAGTAGCTGGGACTACAGGCGCCCACCACTGCACCTGGCTAATTTTTTGTTATTTTAGTGGAGATGGGGTTTCGCTATGTTGGCCAGGATGGTCTCAATCTCCCAACCTCGTGATCCACCTGCTTGGGCCTCACAAAATGCTGGGATTACAGGTGTAAGCCACCATGCCCTGCACACAAAATGCTTTTAACAAGGATAAATTACTCATTCCTGCTATGGAAAATGGTATTGCAGGAGGGGGGATAAGGAACCGAGAATATGGGGAGGGAAAGTAACAGATACTAAAAATGATGAGGAGAAAAGGGATATAATTAGAGGGGAAATGGTGAGAAGAAACAGTAAAATGAGTGTCAAATATGGACAGAAGGATGGAATGGCTAGTGATGAAAGACATTATATTTATGCATCTTAGTGACAGGTAAAATGAGCCTTATGATTACAGTCTTTATAATTTAAACAACAATTTGTAAGCTATAAATGTTTATCATGAGTATAATTTGTTCAATTTATATTAATAGAATAAAGACATGATGTTAGCCATTAAGAGATCCTTTGCAGATTAACAAATGGATAATTAATTTTTTATGGGAACATAACCAATTCAAAAATAAATCGTTTTATTAATCTTCCAAGTCAGATACACTTAAGTTTTATATAAACCTAAAACATGATTCTGTCTACAGCTGCACTGCTGTCTGGATTTGAAGTATAACAGCAGAGTGACTATTCTAGATTAAAAGAGACTAAAGAAAAATAACAACTGGCCAGGCCCAGTGGCTCACATCTGTAGTCCCAGATTTTTGGGAAACCGAGATGGGCAGATCATCTGAGCCCAGGAGTTGCAGACTAGCCTAGCCAACATGGCAAAACTCTGTCTCTACTAAAAATAAAAAAAGTAGTCAGGCACGTGGCTGTAGTCCTAGCTACTCAGGAGGGTAAGGCACGAGAATTGTTTGAACCTGAGAGGAAGAGGTTGCAGTGAGCCAAGATAGTGCCACTGCATTCCAGCCTGGGTGACAGAGTGAGGCCCTGTCTCAAAAAATAAAAAAGAAAGAAAGAAAGAAAGAAGGAAGGAAGGGAGGGAGGGAGGGGAGGGGAGGGGAGGGGAGGGAAATAACAACTAACTGCAATAGCTGATCTTGATTAGATCCTGATTGGGAAAAAAAAACACTATAAAGTATATTATTGGGACAATTGTACAAATTTCACTTGGGACTGTATATCAAATAAAATTATCAGATATTATTGTATCAATGTGAATAAATGTCTTATTATAATAATGTTATTGTGGTTCTATTTGAGAATAAGCTTACTTTGGGTAGATACATTCTGAAACATTTAAAAGTAAAGTGTCATGAAGTGTACAACTCACATGCTTCTTTGAAATGGTTCAGCAAAAACAAAACAACGGTGACTCACATACCCACAGAGGGTACGTTAATAATTGGTGAATCTAGGTTAGGGATAGATGGATTAGATGGATGTTTGTTGTGATAGTCTTTCAACTTTTCTAGAGTTTTTTTTTTTTTTTTACATTTTCATGATAAAATGTTGGGAAATATTCTATTTTAATATGTTTATGAAGTCAGAAAACCAGATGGAAAGTGTCTGAGATTACCAAGGAAGTCACAGTAATGTAGCTGCTGTAGATTCAGAACATCTAACTCTCCAATCCCACAAAAGAGAGATGTAGGCAATTGATCCATCATCTTACTAGTCAGGCAGTTAGACGACTCTCTTAGAGTCTAGCTCATATAGTTTCATAAAATAACCAGACTCCTCTAAGGGAAAATAGAAGTAGAAATTTTGGAAACGTTTTTCTTTTTTGAATAGATCAATTTTATGAAATGAAGAAAATCAGCAATATTAAAAAGAGGTGATCTGTGTTACAAAAATGTTACAAAAGTCCTTAAAATCAAGAAGGAAGCTAATATAGGGAAATGTGCAAATATAGGACTACTGGCTTTCAGTTCAGTACCAACACTTCTTCCAATTTCCCATGAAAAGCACTACGTCAACAGCCAAATAATCACAAAACCCAATTATACCATTTAAAACTAAAAATAATAACACACTTGGAGATATTCCCATTAAATGCAAATTATGGAGGATAAAAGAGAAATGTGTTCCCTAACATCATGCATTCTGCCTTCGAAGCAGAATATAACAGACAGCATTAAAGAAGGCAAATCTTAAATTAACTCCCTATTAGCTCCAACATAGGGATAGAAGGATGTACAGTTGGCATAGCAATCTTCAATGATACAGGGATTGTTTTTAACTAGGTGTTTTTTAAGCTGCACCTTTCTCCTTCACTATAACCCCTTCAATTCCTTTTATTAGCTTCTTAGTGGAAAGCATAGTATGCTATGAAATGCGTGGTAACCAACAAAGAAACATTGCTGATGAGCGCAGAGACAGCAGGGGCCCTAGCAGTGGGGTCACTTATGGGGAAAGGCTTTCAGAGCCCATACCTAAGCCAAGAAAAAAATATAGGCTGTATCTTACTCTAGTCGTGTTAGAGTATAATAGGCAAAGCAGAATCTCCTTGGAGAAGTTTAGCAAGTGTTGAAGGAATGTTTGCTAATCACATAAACTTGTATATCACATGACCAGTAAAAACGGGAATTAGTCAACAATCATATATACAAAAAGAGATGTTTAGAACACTCTCCTCCTTTCTGTTGTCCCCCCTTGGCAAATCCTCAGCTAATATACATCATGAATTATGATTATGAAGAAGACTCAGAGAAAAAGCATTTCTCTATAATAGTTCTACAGAAAACTTTAAAAATCAGATCTTGCTCTCCTCAAAAAGTTTTCAGAAGAGGAAATGTGAACAAGAAACTGGAAGACAGAGTGGCTAAGACCAAAGTGGAGATGAAAAGAGAGCAGTCTGAAGTTTAAAAAAACAAATGAGGCCAGTCACGGTGGCTCACGCCTGTAATCCCAGCACTTTGGGAGGCCAAGGTGGGAGGATCACCTGAGGTCAGGAGTTCGAGACCAGCTATGGCCAACATGACAAAACCCCATCTCTACTAAAAATACAAAAAAAATTAGCCAGGCGTGGTGGCTCGAGCCTGTAATCCCAGCAACTCGAGAGGTTGAGGCACTAGAATCTCTTGAACCTAGGAGGCAGAGGTTGCAGTGAGCCAAGATCCCACCACTGCACTCCAGCCTGAGCAACAGGCAGGATTCCATCTCAGAAATAAGTAAATAAATAAACATTAAAATAAAAATAAATGAAAAAGAAAAATAGGTTAGGGAACAGAATTTTACATTTGAATTTTATTACTATTATTGTTGTTGTTGTTGTGATGAGGCAGGGTCTTGCTCTGTCGTCCAGGCTGGAGAGCAGTGGTGCAATCTCAGCTCACTGCAGCCTCAACCTCCTGGGCCCAGGAGACCTCCCTGCCTCCATCTCCTAAAGGGCTGGGATTACAGGCATGAGCCACTGCACCTGGCCACATTTAAATTTTAAAAAAGAACATTCTTTTTTAGGTATATTGCCATTTTTATTTTTTATGTGTTTTAGGTTACATTTTCTTCTTTTTTTAATTATATTTTAAGGTCTACGGCACATGTGCACAATGTGCAGGTTTCTTACATATGTATACATGTGCCATGTTGGTGTGCTGCACCTGTTAACTCATCATTTACATTAGATATATCTCCTAATGCTATCCGTACCCCCTCCCCATCCCCACAATAGGCCCCAGTGTGTGATGTTCCCCACCCTGTGTCCAAGTGTTCTCAGTGTTCAATTCCCGCCTATGGGTGAGAACATGCAGTGTTTGATTTTCTGTCCTTGTGATAGTTTGCTCAGAATGATGGTTTCCAGCTTCATCCATGTCCCTACAAAGGACATGAACTCATCCTTTTTTATGGCTGCATAGTATTCCATGATGTATATGTGCCACATTTTCTTAGTCCAGTCTATCATTGATGGACATTTCGGTTGGTTCCAAGTCTGCTATTGTGAATAGTGCTGCAATAAATGTATGTGTGCATGTGTCTTTATAGCAGTATGATTTATAATCCTTTTGGTATATTCCCAGCAATGGGATGGCTGAGTCAAATGGTATTTCTAGTTCTAGATCCTTGAGGAATCGCCACACTGTCTTCCACAATGTTTGAACTAGTTTACAGTCCCACCAAGAATGGAAAAGTGAAAACAGAATATTTAAACAGGAATTTTCAACAGTAATACAGTACAAACTTTGACAGTTTGTTAAAAAGGGATAGGAAAAAGACCAGAGTGAAAATGAAGAGAAAGACTATAATAGCTATGTAGTGCAAAGATACAGATTCAAACTAACAATATTCTTGTCTGCATAAATGCTTCAGAACTGGGGGAGAATATCAATATATAGATTTGGGAAGAATCATCATAATGGAACTGCTAAACACCAAAGAGAGACAAAGATCACAAAAGGATAATGGAGTAAAACATCAGCTTCAAGGTAATACAAAAATTAGATTGGTAGCTGACTTGTCCAAAGCAATACAGGATGGCAGAATTCAGCAAATAAAAATTGTCCTCAAATTACTTACCATACCAAACCAAACCAAACAGAAAACATTAATCAAGAATTATATTCTCCATAAAAATATCTTTTTAACAACAAAGTTAAAATAAAAATATTTTTAAGATAAATAGAAGCAGGCCGGCTGCAGTGGATCATGCCTGTAATCCTAGCACTTTGGGAGGCCGAGGTGGGCAGATCTTGAGGTCAGGAGTTCGAGATCAACCTGACCAACATGGTGAAACCCCGTCTCTACTAAAAATGCAAAAAAATTAGCTGGGCATGGTGGCGTGTGCCTGTAATCCCAGCTACTCGGGAGACTGAGGCAAAGGAATTGCTTGAACCAGGGAGGTGGAGGTTGCAGTGAGTCGAGATCATGCCACTGCACTTCAGCCTGGGCGACAGAGTGTGACTCTGTTTCAGGAAAAAAAAAAAAAAAGATAAATGGAAACAGTTTCCAAACTACATATACCCCAAATAATTTAAATAGGATATATTTCGAGGTATGTATATAAACACATCTAAACAAACACTGGAATGATGAAACAGCAATAATAATCTAATCTGTGGGATTACAGATAATTAAAGCATGATAGAGATAAGATACAGAACAACCACGAATATTAACTGGGAGGAATATGGTTGAAGTTATAGCATTCCAAGAGCACTTATGTTATATGAGAAGAGACACTGAATACATCAGTCTTTGGTAAATACAAAGGCTAAAATTCCAAGGGTAGTCACTCAAAGAATATGGTTCTTTCAAACCAGTGTGAAGAAAAGAAAATGAAATAAGGGAAACAAGAAGCAAATAAAAAAAAAGAAATGATAAAATTGTCATGCAAGACCTTAAGGAAGACTTAAATAAGTGAAGAGATAAATGATATCTAGGGCTTCCTTTCATGCACTATTCTATATCTAGTATACACAGTACTTGGCCTCTAGAAGATGCTCAATAAATGTTTGTGGAAGGGAATATGAAGAAATGAATTGATGAACTAATAAATGTAAGGAAGAAATACTATAAAGATATCAATTGGAGGTGATTTTATATACCAAATAGAAGCTATAAATTCAAAATGTCCTATTGTAATTCAATGAAAAATGAACAAGAACGGTAACATAAGCATTTTTAAAACAATGCAGAATTGCAACGTTTTTCTTGACAATGGCATTTTAGATGTTTTCTAATTTTTACCTTTTATGTACCATGCTGCAACTTTCTTTCTTGTACATGTAACAATGCACACTTAGTATATTTTATAGAGTATGTGCTAGTTCTAATGGGAGAATCTGTGATTGTGAGCACTTCATATTCCATAGACAAAATACTCTCAGTTATTGTACTAACACTCTAGCAATTGTGCAAAATATTTCCTATTTTCTTAGTTTCTTGCCAGAACAGATGTTACCAAACATCTTAACTTTACCCTTCTATTTTTAAAAATTGCTATTCCATTGTAAATGTAGTTTGTGTTTTAATATTGTAAGGTTGAAAATTGTTGCACAGGGATAACCTAAATGAAATGGCTATTCCTAGAAACACACAACCAACCAAGACTGAATCATAAACAAACAGAAAATCTGAGCAGACATATAATTAGCTAGGAGATTGAATCAGCAATCAAAAACCTCCCGACAAAGAAAAGCTCAGGACCAGATGGCTTCATTGGTGAAGTCTATGGAAAATATAAAGAATTAACAACAATCCTCTTTAATCCCTTCCAAAAAAATGAAAAAGGAGGAAACATTTCCAATTGTATTCTATGAAACCAGCATTACCCTGATACCAAAGCTAGAGAAAGGCACTGCA
Organism: Trachypithecus francoisi; assembly: GCF_009764315.1. NCBI lineage: Eukaryota > Metazoa > Chordata > Mammalia > Primates > Cercopithecidae > Trachypithecus > Trachypithecus francoisi. Next base: position 28,257,069 of record NW_022681474.1, read on the forward strand.
AGAAAAGAAAACTACAGACCAATATTCTTTATAAATATTGACACAGAAATCCTCAACAAAATACTACCAAACCAAAATCAACAGCATATTAAAAGGATTATACACCATGACCAAGTGGGATTTATTCTTGAAATACAAGTTCAATATATGAAAAACAATCAGTATAATACAGCACATTAAAAAGAGGAAGGATAAAAATCACATGATTATTTCAATAGATACAGAAAAACATTTGATGAAATTCAACACTTTTTTTTTTTACAACAAAAACACTAAACAAATTAGGTATAGAAGGCCAGATATGAAAAGCCCACATCTAACATCATATACAACAGTGAAAGACAAGGCTTTTCCTTTAAGATCAGGTGTAAAACAAGGATGCCTACTTTCACTTCTATTTAATACGATACTGGAAGTCCTAGCCAAAGCAATTAGACAAGAAAAAGAGATAAAAGTCATAAAAATTGAAAATAAAGAAGTAAAATTATCTCTCTTCACAGCTGACATGATCTCACATGTAGGAAACCCTAAAAATTCCACCAAAAAAGAAACTGTTTGAACAAATAAACGTCAGTAGAGTATACAAACTCTACTTGCAAAACTTGGTTACATTTCTATACATTAACAGTGAACAAATTTGAAAAGGAAATTAAGAAAACGATTCAATGGACAATAGCGTTTGAAATAATGAAATATTAGGAATAAACTTAACCAAGGAGAAAAAAAAAATGTACACTGAAAACTACTAAACATTGCTGAAGCCGAGCATGGTGGTTTATACCTGTAATCCGAGCACTTGGGGAGGCCACAGCAAAAGAATCGCTTGAGTTCAGGAGTTTGAGACCAAACACTACTGAAAGAAATTAAAGAAGACACAAATAAATGGGAAGATATTCTGTGTTTATGGACCATAGGCTTAATATTAAGCTGTCAATACTACCCAAAGTAATCTACCAATTTAATATAATCACTATCACAATACAAATCGTATTTTTTGCAGAAATTAAAAAATCCATTCTAAAGTTTATATGGACTCTGAGGAGACCCTAAATAGACAAAATATCCTTGAAAAAATGTTGTGTGAGATCTCAGTCTCCTGGTTTCAAAACGTATTACAATGCTACAGTAATCAAAGCAGTGTTATACTAGTGTAAAGGAAGACATGTAGACCAAAAGAATAGAATAAAGAGCTCAGAAGCCAACCTTCACATACATGGTCAAATAATTTTTGACAAGGGTACCAATACTATTAAATAGGGGAAAGGGCAGTGTTTTAAAATATTTCTTGGAAAACCAGATATTAACATGCAAGAGAATGAAATTGGATCCTTACCTTACACCATATACAAAAATTAGCTCAAAATAAGTCAAAAACATATACAAGAGCTAAAACTATAAACTCTTAGAAGAAAACATAGGATAAAAGTTTATGAAGTTTGGTTTACAATGACTTTTTTTTTTTTTTAAGAGAAAGCAAGTTTATTAAGTAAAGGAATAAATAATGGCCACTCTATAGACAGAGCAGCCTGCAAAGACTTTTTGGATATGATGCAAAAGCACAGACAACAAAAGTAAAAATAGATAAATTGAACTATATCACAGGTATATGTCAGTCTATTTTTTGACTCATGATTCTATTCTATGGAACTTTTTATACATTTTTACTATACTAGAGCTTTATAAAGAGTTTTTAACTGTTATATTAAGATAACCTCTGTTATACTTGGCAGTCCTTATGTAAATTCAATTTCAGATGACTGATAATAATGCAAAAGAAGAAAAAACTTAAGGATTGTATTAAATTTATTGATTAAGTTAGTGTAAATATCTTTACAATAATGAGTCTTCCCATTTAAGGACATAGTCGAGTGGTGTTTAAAATATTCTTCCTAAAATCATATTTTTTCTTCATGTAATTCTGCTCATTTCTTGTTAGGTTTGTTTCTAAGCATTTTATAGATTATTGTCATTGGAAATTTTTTTTCCAAATTAACTTTCCAATTTGTTATTTCTTTCATCTAGATTCTACTGATTTTTAAAATTTTTTATGTATTTTAGTAGATTTATTAAATTTCAGAGAAAACATTAAAAACTGGATGAAAGCAAATAAATATATAGAAAAAATTTAGATTTGAAGAAAGACACACATTTTCAGGTTAAAAATCTCACCAAATGCTAAGTAGAGTTTTTTTTTTTTTTTTTTAAATACCTATACCCAGAATCATCCTGGATAAGAAATTGCTAAAAGTTTCAGAATAAAACAAAGAAATCTCAGCCAGAAACAAGCGTCATCTGACCTCATAATTCTCATTACCAAGAATGGGGCTGGAGGATGACGGAGAATGGCTCCAGTCTTCTGAGTGAAAGTGACTACGAGTCACTTGCAACCAAGTGAGAGGATCAACTTTGAAGAAGTTCACCTCCACTGTACCCAGGAATACAATGAAAATAAATTATAGGACTTTTGGCTAAAGATGCCTATTGTATACCTCTTCTTCCTGCCAGGATCAATTAAAATGTAAGTGCAGATATTTTAAATGTACAAACTCACAATGATGATAATAGGAAAGAGATTATCAATAGGCCATAGATTTAAAATATTACTGGCAGAAGAAAGTTGATGAAGAAAGTAAAACTGATGTAGCAGGGCAGAAGAAATTACAGGACAAGGGATGCCTTCTAGGGGACATGGAAAATAATAAAGCCAAAGAGTGAAGCCAAGGCACATGCCCCTCCCTGAAAAGGTTACGGAATTAGACTGGGAGTCTGGTCCCAGGAGACTAATGGAGAAGAGTCAAACATGGGGCTGGAAACAGGGGAACAGCAAACGTGTGGGTAGAAGACTTTATTCCCTGACTGACCCTGTGAGGAGGACACAGGTGACTAAGTCTCTACCTCAATGCGGGAGGTCAGAGGTCACTGGGGTCCCTAACTCAGGTGAGCAGCCATTAGAAATGATACACATCAGTCCACAGAAGCCTTCACCATCACCAACACACAGAACTCTCATTCGGCTTTTCAATGCCTTGTTCTTTAATATTACCAGATACTTGGTTAGACTTTTCAACATAAAGGAAAAAGACCAATCTTAAAGAAACTGCAGAACAAGAGAAAAAATGATCACTGAGGAAAGAGATAGAAACATTTGAACCTTTAAAATCTCGATTTGATAGTCCTCAGAAGTTTTTGAGAAGATCAGATTATATGTTTTCAAATAAAAAGGAGATAAAGTTAAGAAAATATCCTAAAAAGACAAAGGATGGATAATATAAGAGGGGAAAAAAGAGGCAAAGATAATCCAGAAAGTTCAACATCTTTCTAATAGGTATTTCAAAAAGAGAGAAAGGAGCAAAAATTTAAAAAAATAATCAAAGAGGCCAGGCATGGTGGCTCACACCTGTAATCCCAGCACTTTGGGAGGCCAAGATGGGCAAATTACCTGAGGTCAGGAGTTCGAGACCAGCCTGGCCAACATGGTGAAACTTCATCTCTACGAAAAATACAAAACTTAGCCAGGCGTGGTGGCAAGCGCCTGTAATATCAGCTACTCGGAGGCTGAGGCAGGAGAATTTCTTGAACCCGGGAGGCAGAGGTTGCAGTGAGCCGAGATCCCACCATTGCACTCTAGCCTGGGTGACAAGAGTGAGACTCCATCTCAACAAAAGAAAAATAATCAAAGATGTAATTGAAGGAAATTTACCCAAATGAAGGACATAAACTTTCAGACTGAAAGAACAGAGGGAGTATTTGTTATAAGTAATGAAAGGATGTCCAGCCCTAGAAGTGACATTACAAAATTTCCTTCATGAAAGGACATAATGCCTCAAATGAATAAATTAAGAAAGTATTAAGGATATTGAGGGTAACTATCACAAGAGATAGCTAAAATAACAAAATAATTGCTTCTGGGGAGTATAATAATGAGGTTGGGGAAAGTTGGTACAGGGCATTGTTTTTTAAAATTATCATTATGAATATTTACACTATTTTTTAAGCCTCATACCAAATATTACTTTAACAAAATTATTTCAGTGATTTTTAAAACTAAAAAACACACTTATAAAATGATGACTGCTGGGTGCAGTGGCTCATGCTTGTAATCCCAGCACTTTGGGAGGCCAAGGTGGTAAGATCACCTGAGATCAGGAGTTCAAGACCAGCCTGGCCAACAGGGTGAAACCTCATCTCTATGAAAAATACAAAAATTAGCCAGATGTAGGGATGGGTGCATGTAATCCCAGCTACTGAAGGCCAAGGCAGGAGAATCGCTTGAACCCAGGAGGCAGAGGTTGCAGGGAGCCAAGATCCCACCATTGCACTCCAGCCTGGGCAACAAGAGTGGGACTCCATCTCAAAAAACAAAGAAAAATAATCAAAGAAGTAATTGAAGAAAATTTCCTCAAATGAAGGACATAAACTTTCAGACTGAAAGAATAGAGGGAGTATTCATTATAGGTAATGAAAGGATGTCCAGCCCTAGATGTGTCATTACAAAATTTCCTTCCTGAAAGGATATTATGCCTCAAATGAAAAAATTAAGAAAATATTTAGGATATTGAGGGTAACTAATTAAAAGGGATGGGTAAAATAATAAAAGAATTGCTTCTGAGGAGTATAATAATGAGGTTGGGGAAAGATGGTGCAGGACACTATTTTTTTAAATTATCATTATAAATGTTTATGCTATTTTTCTTAAGCCTCATATCAAATATTACTTTAACAAAATGATTTCAGTGATTTTTAAAACTTAAAAGCACACATAAAATGATGGCTGCTGGCCACAGTGGCTCACTTCTGTAATCTCAGCACTTTGGGAAGCTGAGGCGGGCAGATGACTTGAGGTCAGGAGTTTGAGATCAGACTGGGCAACATGGTGAAACCTTGTCTCTACTAAAAATGCAAAAATTAGCCAGGCATGGTGGCATATGCCTGTAATCCCAGCTACTCGGGAGGTTGAGGCATGAGAATAGCTTGAACCTAGGAGGCAGATGTTGCAGTGAGCCGAGAGCACATCACTGCATTCCAGCCTGGGCAACAGAGCAAGACTTCATCTCAATTAAAAACAAAACAAACAAACAAAAAAGATGGCTGTCAGAGTTCTAGAGAGCAACTCATTCCATGGAAACAGAGAGTTTGAGGGCTACAGAAGGAATGTTTCCAAGGAGGAAGTAAACTTACTGCAGTAGACATGATTTAGTGAACAGATCATGTTGATATGGTATAGGCATATAAGAAGAAGATTTGAAAAATGGAAAAGAAAATAGGATGCAAGAAAAACAACAGCTACACAAGAAAGACATGATCCAAACCAGAGGAAAGGAAAACATGTGCTGAACAACTGAGGTACAGTCAGAAATTAAAATTGATGTGAACACGACACAGGGAAGATTCTTGCTTAACACACTTCTTTTCTTTTTTTTTTTTTTTGAGGTGGAGTCTCGCTCCATCACTCAGGCTGGAGTGCAGTGGCGCGATCTCGGCTCACTGCAAGCTCCACCTCTCGGGTTCACACCATTCTCCTGCCTCAGCCTCCCAAGTAGCTGGGACTACAGGCACCCACCACCAAGCCTGGCTAATTTTTTTGTATTTTTAGTAGAGACGGGGTTTCACCGTGTTAGCCAGGATGGTCTCGATCTCCTGACCTCGTGATCCGCCCATCTCAGCCTCCCAAAGTGCTGGGATTACAGGCATGAGCCACCACACCCGGCCCACACTTCTTTTCTTTAAGGGTGAAATCATATTACTTGTTTCAGCAGTGGAATAATATAACAATGGGAGCATGGTGTGGGGAGAGTAGAGTTTTAGCTCACTGACTAAAGCACACCTTCAGCTGAAAGTGTAGAGGACAGGTCAAGTTTAGATGGCATTTCACAGCGCTTTAGGGACTATATTAGTCTGTTCTCATGTTTCTAATAAAGATATACCTGAGACTGCATAATTTATAAAGAAAAGAGGTTTAATGGACTCACAGTTAGTTCTACAGGGCTGGGGAGGCCTCACAATCATGGCGGAAGCTAAAGGAGGAGCCAAGGCACATCTTACATGGTGGCAGGCAAGAGAGCATGTGTAGGGGAACTCCCCTTTATAAAACCATCAGATCTCATGAGACGTATTCACTATCATGAGAATAGCATGGGAAAGACCCGAACCCCATGACTCAATTACCTCCCACCAGGTCCCTCTCACAACACATGGGAATTGTGGGAGCTATAATTCAAGACAAGATTTGGGTAGGGACACAGCCAAACCATATGAGGGATTGAAAGAGTAACTTCAACGAATTACTTGTTCTGGGCCCCAGATTAAGCATTGTGGTGAATATGTAACATTTCTGTAATCCCCTCCTCATCTAATAGAAGCTTATGTTTTTCTTGCAAACCACTATCAACGATGGATAATAGCAGATCATCACAATGTTCAGTAATTAATTCAGTATAATTACTATGATTGTTGTTTGTTCAAACCATGAGGCTGCATAGATGGTAAACTGTAATTCTTGCATTTTCAATGAAATGGGAGAGAGAAAGAGGTAAACATAAATGGTGAGATGGGGACAGAGTCACTGTGGGAGGCTTTGAGAACCAGGCAGAGAAGTTTAGATTTGTTTTGCTGATGTGGGATTGAACAAAGGAGTTAGAGTTTGAAAATAAAGTTTAACAGAGAGTTACAACCTAGTGCAGTAAGGTTATCTAAAAGGCCAATTCAGTAATCCGTGAACTGTACAAGAGTTACTAATGCTTATGAGTTTTCCCAGCCTTCACAAGCCCTTTTCTGAGAAGGATGCCAAGTCAGAACAATTGGGCTCTGTGTCTTGTGTCATGCAGACAAGGGATACTGAAAGCAAGCTACTATGAGGATATTTGATACTCAGAGACAAATCGTTTTTAACAGCCCCTGATGTGTATGAAATAATTATTTTCAGTAATAATCATGCAGTTATCACTGTTAATCAATATTTTCTTGATGCATTTCTTAGATTTGAAACAACAACTTAAAAAGAAGAAGTTTTCAGGCTATTCAAATTTAGTAAATTATACATTTCAATTTTACACACTTTGTTTTGCTATTTTAAACTTTAAAGTCAAAGTAAAACTCTGATTGGTCACATAAAATGCCAAAATTGAAGAAATTTAAGTTCAATTTCTTTGTCTTTACAGTCACTGTGATACCACCGTTTATTTTAAAACTACTGTCTAAGTGCAAGAATATGCAATACCACAGGAGTTGAACAGAGATTGTGCTTGAATCTGCTGGAATGGCTCTAAACACTCGTAAACTTATTGTCAAAACAATATGGAAATTTTAGTTCACACGTGTCAGGGCCAACTGTGTTAACTGGGAGCTCTCAGAATTAATTTACAAGTAGAATCTAATGTTGACTAGAGGATAAATAATAAAAATGAAATAATATAAAGCATATACATATATTCATGTAAATACGTATATATGTGTACATTATATATATATATATGCTGTTAAAACTCAACAGCAACTATAGAAATTAGATCAATAAAATATTGGAAGGAAGAAGGAAAGAGCAGTTTATCACTTAGTGCTTTTTCTTTCTTTCTTTTTTTTTTTTTTTTTAAGAGATACCAGGTCTTACTATGTTGCCCAGAATGGATTTGAACTCCTGTGTGCAATCCTCTTGCTGCCTCAGCTTCCTGAGCAACTGAGCCTACAGGCATGTGCCACTGTGCCTTGACTTTTACAGATATTTTCACTAATTGCCAGCATATGGTAAAGATTAGAGTCAAACAGACTTTTTATCAATTCCATTGATGTCTTTGAAATTCTCTGTAATGGATGCATCTTTTATCCCCTGTGTCTGGTAGACTGGTTTCACCATGTTCCTTTTGGTAGAAAGTTTGAAAAATCTGAAAGAATAAGCGATGGGCTAGGGAATTTTGCCTTGGGAAAAGACAAGAAAAGGATCCACCAAGTTGAAAAAATTGCCAGAGACATTGGGAGCAGTGTAGCCTGGCTTCTAGAAGAGAATTTGGGTGGGCAGTAGAGAGTGGAGATGAGAAATAAATTAGGGAAAACAACTGCTATCCCCTTTGATAGTGACAAAGACTAATAAGGGGTTTTAACAATAAGAAAACTAATAATAATAATAGCTTTTCATATACCAGGCATTGTTATAAAAGTTTTACATGTGTTAAGTCATTTGGTTGTCATTATAATCCTATGATGTTTAGAGTGCCATTATTATTCCCATTTTACAGATAAAATAACTGAGGCACAGCTAGGAATCGCCAGAGTCCATTTTTAACTCAGGCAATCTGGCTTCAGACCTTGGCTCTTAACTACTTAGACTGCAAAGTTCTTGAGAGACTGAGTCAAAGTCTTGTGTTGTAATCAATTTTATTTTTTGTTTCTCAGAACTGACATAGCACAGAGATTCAGGTACCCAAGGAGTATTTAGGCTACATGAGGATAAGGCAGTGAGGTTATGCAATTATAAGCAAATGGATGCAATCCAGAGATATCTTGCAAAACAATTATATAGGATTTCATGGTGACTAAAATCAAAAGATAAGAAGAATGAGTCAACGATGACTCAAAAAATCAAGCTTTTGTAATGCAGAAAATGATGGTGCCATTGACAGGGAGTGGGAAATAAACAAATGAGTATATCAGTGGGCAGGAGGTGAGGATGAATTCAGCTTTGAAAATCTAAAGACAAAGTTTTGGTAAACATTTAAAAATACTGCAGCAGTACTGAGAACACTAAAGAATGGAAAAAAAGATTTTAGAAATAGAAGCATGCATGACACAGTTGAAATTTTACCTTTTGTTTTATCTTGAGTGGGTGATGGATTGACTGAATGCTATATATTGCTTTTATTCCACAGAGGATTGGCAACTTACACTAAAATGAATAAGAAATTATTGTTGATATTTTAATCTCACATATAACTAAATTCACTTATGTTGAAATTCATTTTTGTCTTTTCCAAATAAAAAGATTTCCATTTTTGGTAGGGCCCTTATTCTAGGTTGAACTTTTTGTTGACCAAATGATATATATATTTAGGCCAGTTGCAGTGGCTCACACCTGTAATCCCAGCACTTTGGAAGGCCAAGGCAGGCCGATCACTTGAGCCCAGGAGTTCAAGACCGGCCTGGCAAATCGCTTAAGCCCAGAAATTCAAGGCCAGCCTCAGCAACTTGGTGAAACCCTATCTCTACAAAACAAAATAAAAAATTAGCTGGGTGTGCTGACGCACACCTGCAGTCCCAGCTACCCGGGAGGCTGAGGTGGGAGGATTACCTAAGCCCATGAGATCAAGGTTGCAGGGAGCTGAGATCGTGTGCACTCCAGTCTGGGTGACAAGTGAGACCCTGAAATATGTATATTTTAACAAAGTGTTTTGTAATCCTCTGAGTTGAAGTCATTACACTGTTAACTTTGATTTTACTTTACATGTATTGTTTTGTGTTGTTTTACTTGTTATATACCATATAAAATGCTGGAAGCATAAACCATAAAAATCATGGTAGCAGCGTTTGAAATTCATGACTAAAGTGATCTGAGTATATATATATATGTGTGTGTATATATATATATCTCCTCCAAAAAGTATTTTATACTTTTGCTCTTCGTTTGCTCCCCTATTCTATTATCTAATGTGATGGTTAAAATTAGGTGTCGACTTGATTGGATTGAAGGATTTGGAGCCCTCCCTGATAATGCAGGGCGACTTCCTATCAAGATCCTTAATTTAGTTGCATCTACAGAGACCCTTTTTCCATATGTGGCCACGTTCACAGGCTCTGGAGTTAGGACATGGACATATCTCTCCACTAGAAATCCCTGACATCTTGAACAATAAAGAGACTTGTCCTGTCATCAGTGCATCACTATGAAATTCAGTGCTGATCTTTTTAAGCAAATGGTACATACAGTAACAAATTGTGTTTATGGATGACTAAATGCTGAGGCAAAACACTGGTGTCTGATAACCTCAAAGATAAGATATTTCTAGGCATGTTCTAACATCAGAGTATAGAATACAGGTGAATAGGAATATAAAGTCACTCTTCTTTATAGGATAGAAAATCTTTCGTGTATGTGATTATAATTCCCAGTGCACCTTGGTTCTGGCAGATCTATGGATGGGATTGTATGCTGAGGATTTATAAGAACAAACATCAGCTAAAGATAGATAACCATTTACAAGAGTGATCATTTGGGGAAAACTGGGTTCTCTGTTTATTTACCTATATATTCAGAATTCCCTTGATACATTGTCATTGATCATAAGTGAACAACACGAATGTGGATCACATTTATTTGATTTTGTGAGCACGTGGTTAGTTGAGAGACAGTGGAAGCAGAAAAATTAAGTTCACACTCAAATCCTTGCCTAAGACACAGGACAGGAACTCATCCCTATTAAACTGTCTCAGGATAATATATTTGGCATAAGTGTCCTTATTGACAGTACCCCTCCCTTTTGCAGAAAGTCTATAAAATTCTCAGGTCTTGATCTTGCACAGCACTACATCAAAGTGGAGTTTAAGATAATAAACTTTTAGCATCCTCTTCCCAACCTCAGGCCTCAATGGAAATTTGGCACTCTAAAAAGTCCATTAAATATTTAAGAAAATGTTTAAAGAAAAGCCTAATTCCTTTTATAATAAAAAGTGGAACAAGCTCCAAAAGGTTGTTCTGAGAGACACTAATGAACTAAGGAGGCCCTATCTCTAAGGTGGCTCCCTTAACTCCCTTGGGTGCCCAGAACCCGTGTCAGCAGAGGCCCTTGGGTGGCCGCTGAAGTGGTTCCTGCCTGGGATGCCAGGATACTCTCTATTTTATCCTGCTCAGCTCCAGGTACCAAGAGCCTTCAACCGAGGGGTTCAGCCCTTCCCAGTCTTTAAGCCAATGAAAGCAAGTTTAATAGGGCATTGGAGGTTCCAATCTCCCTAATTTTTAAGATCTGGACTTGCTCTTGATGCCTTATTAAGCCCAGCACCTTGTAGAATGCCAGCAGCAGCCCACATCAGACCTAGATGTCATTCTGCCTTTAAAACTGTAATTTGGGGCCGGGCGTGGTGGCTCACGCCTGTAATCCCAGCACTCTGGGAGGCCGAGGCGGATGGATCGCAAGGTCAGGAAATTGAGACCATCCTGGCTAACATGGTGAAACCCCGTCTCTACTAAAAATACAAAAAAATTAGCTGGGCGTGGTGGTGGGCCCCTGTAGTCCCAGCTACTCAGGAGGCTGAGGCAGAAGAATGGCGTGAACCTGGGAGACGGAGCTTGCAGTGAGCCGTGATTGCGCCACTGCCCTCCAGCCTGGGCGACAGAGCGAGACTCCGTCTCAAAAATAAAAATAAACATAAAAACACATGTAATTTGGATTTGGATTTCTGGCTACCTCTTTTGGGGCCAGCCCTATAGCACAGCTCTGCCCAGAGACCAGCTCAGAGACAACTCTTCTCCTCCCTCCCATTCTCGAGGTCCTAGCCTATGGCAGATGTTCTGCAGGTTTTTCCAACTAGGGATCAAGGTCAGGAGAGGGAAAGAGGCCAAGAGACATGAGAAGAGTATTTCCCTAGTCTGAAAGGAGCTGATTTTAATACTAAAAATTAACTAGGCCGGATGCGGTGGCTCATGCCTGTAATCCCAACACTTTGGGAGGCTGAGGCAGGTGGATCACCTGAGGTCAGGAATTTGAGACCCGCCTGGCCAACATGGTGAAACCCTGCCTCTACTAAAAATACAAAAATTAGCCTGGTGTGGTGGCTTGCGCCTGTAACCCCAGTTACTCAGAGGCTGAGGTAGTAGAAACACTTGAACCTGGGAGGCGGAGGTTGCAGTGAGCCAAGATTGCACCATTGCCCTCCAGCCTGAGAGACAGAGCAAGACTCTGTTTCAAAAAAAAAAAAAATTAACTAGAATTTTATCTTGTAAATTTGTATGATACTTGTATCAAATATTATACATATAGTCTCTATATATGAAATAATTATAAGAATCATGCATGCATTTCTCTCAACCTTTTTTATGTGACTGTTCAAATATATTATACATTGAAAGAATTTTACAGTAAGCACACTGATACGGTTTGGCTGTGTCCCCACCCAAATCTCACCTTGAATTGTAATAATCCCCATGTGTCAAGGATGAGGCCAGGTGGAGATAATTGAATCATGGGGGTGGTTTCCCCCATACTGTTCTCATGGTAGTCTATAAATCTCACAAGATGTGATGGCTTCATAAATGGGAGTTTCCCTGCACAAGCTCTCTCTTGCCTGCCAACATGTAAGATGTGGTTTTGCTCCTCCTTGCTTTCCACCATGATTGTGAGGCCTCCTCAGCCACATGGAACTGAGAGTCCATTAAACCTCTTTCCTTTATAAATTACCCAGTTTTGGGTATGTCTTTATTAGCAGCATGAGAATAGACTAATACACACACATATATCCAATCAACCTAGATTCTGCCAGATTGCTTTATTATGTTTTCATCTATCCACTTTTCTATCCATTTCATTTTCTGAAGTAGACATCAGTACATTTCACCCCTAAGCATTTCAGCCATATACATGTAGCATGTTGTTGTTGTTGTTGTTGTTGTTGTTGTTTAGAGATGGGATTTCACTATGTTGCCGCCAGGCTAGAGTGCAGTGCTATGACCATAGTTTATTGCAGCCTCAAACTCCTGGCCTCAAGTGATCCTCCTGCCTCAGCCTCCCAAGTAGCTGGGATTACAGGCATGCACCACAGTATCCAGGTTGCATGTAAGTTTTAAGGTAGGTTCTATCTACTTCAGATTTTGTTTTGGCTTCAAAGTTATAAAATTCTCATGGAGTTCCAGTGGGGTGGGGATGGAGGGATGGGGTGTGAAGAGAACTGTTAATAGCTTAGAGAGTTTGCGAAAGTACAAAACAGACATATTCAACTTATTTGTAATAAGTCCTGGATGTCTTGGAGCTACTATAAGGTGTCTGTGAATTAATACATGGGCCAAACTCTGTTTATAGACTGAATAAATGCTCTATATGTATGTACCAATATACATAAAATATATATATATAGGTAGGGATGTGATTACTAGTAGAGTTATATAAATGCACTCAAAGATGAGGCTGAATTTACAGGAGTATTTGTCATCACATTTTTCTCAATCAATGAGTATCAAAACACAACGACTAGCATGGAATATCACCCTTCAAAAGTACTTCACACATTAGGAATGACCTCTTTCAAGAGAGCCAGAACATTTCAGACAAAGGGACTTTGGGCTGCCTGTGTGGATGATGGAAACGAGAACTCAGCAGCACTGCCATTTGATGTTGTGCTCTTTACCCAGGATGAGTTTGTTGAAAATGAGCTACTTTAAGCTAGTTTCCTGACCAGAGTGCAGTGTGGACAGCTGTTTAAGCCATCAGGTGTAGGTCAAAGTCTGCAACACTAAATATGATTTTTTTTTTTTTTTTTGCCTTTAATTCCAGAACAAAAGTCGGTTTGCGACTAAGTTGTAGAGCACGTTACAGATCCTTGGGTTGTGGTGCTCACGGAGAACTAAACCATATTAATATGAACAAGAGATGGTGGGAGTGGCTTTCTGACAGTAGTTAAAATTTCCTGCAGGCCGGGCACAGTGGCTTATGCCTGTAATACCAGCACTTTGGGAGGCTGAAACGGGGGGATTGCTTGAGGCCTGGAGTTCAGGACCAACCTGGGCAATGTGGCAAGATACCCATATATACAAAATTTAAAATAAAAAAAAAATAGCTGGGCATGGTAGCACTTGCCTGTAGTCCAGTAACTTGGGAGGCTGAGGCAGGAGGATCACCTAAGCCCAGGGAGGTCGAGGCTACACTGAACTTATCATAAGCACACTACTGCACTCCAGCCTGGGCAACAAAGCAAGACATTGTACCTAAAAAAATGCAAACCACCATGGCACACGTTTACCTATGTAACAAACCTGCACCTCCTGTACATGTGACCCGGAACATAAAATAAAAGTTGAAAAAAATTGAAAGAAATAAATCTTCCTGCAAAGGAAAACAGTTTTGCTGAGTCCCTTAAAAACAAATAAACTTGTTTTCTAGTAGTCAGTCAACTACCAATTTTGGGTGCAGTTGGTGTACCAAAAGTAGGAAAACCAGTTTTCCTCCATATGCAGTTGATGCTTTTACTATCTAAAGCGGACAAGTACTGACCCTGCTAGTAAATGATCTCTCTGCATAAGAACCATGGCTATATTTTCCTAAAATTGAAGATATTATTCATGAAAGGTGCAAGTGTAGTTGCTAAGCACATATGTTCTAGATTGAGATGTCTTGTCAAAACCCTTAGCTCTATCATTTGTTAGCCCGTTTAACCTTAGACAAATTATATGACCTCACTCTACCTCATCTGTAGATTAAGAGTAATAACAGATTTTGCCTGTAAAATTAAATCAGATAATACATTTGAAGTGCTTACTTACCACACTGCTTGGCCACAGCAGTCAATTAAAGTTTATTATTATTATTATTATTATTTATTGTTTTAGAAGATAAGTCTCCAGCTTTTAAATTAGTAGTACTTAGAATTCCTAGGCAAAATTATTATTAATAAATTAATATTATTTTATTATACAATTTGTGACATTATTTTATTATAAAATTTCAGGATGGAAAGGCATCTTGAACATTTGTTTTATTGTGGATTCTTCTAGAAGTAGAATTGTTCAAAGCTGGGCATTTGGATGGTAGTGTAAGGTAGCTGAAATGAAGGTCTAGTTAACGCTTTGTCTTACAAATTTCAGGCTAAAACTATTTTGTGCCCCTGGCAATGAAATAGAACCATGGAAAATCTATTAATTGACCATTTATCTGCACAATTAGGAAAATTCAGAACTGTCTGGAAAGGATCTTGGCCCAAATTTTGGTTCCTCTCTCAGCTGACGTCAGAACACTATCATGGATTCTGGTTATGAAAGAGCCCCTCTTGGCTCCTCAGTTTCCATATTTGGACCTTAACCAACCCTGAGTTGATAATGATTAAGAAAGATAATTTGGAAACAGATGCAGTGGGTCATGCCTGTAATCCCAGCATTTTGGAAGGCCAAGGAGGGAGGGTTGCTTGAGAACAGCCTGGGCAACATAGTGAGACCCAGTCTCTACCAAATAAATAAATAAATAAATAAATAAATAAATAGTTAGCCAGGTGTGAGCCTATAGTCCTAACTACTTGGGAGGACTAACTACTCCTAAGTGGGAGAATCACTTGAGCCTAGGAGTTTGAGGTTGCTTGCAGTGAGCTATGATGGCACACTTCAGCCTGGAAGACAGAACAAGGTCCTGTCAAGAAAAAGAAAAAAGAAAGAAGGGAAGGGAAGGGAAGAAGAGAGGAGAGAAAGCAAAGGAAAGGAAATAGGGAAAGGAAAGGAAAGGAAAAGGTAAGTGGAGAGGAGGGGAGGGGAGGGGAGGGGAGGGGAGGGAAGGGAAGGGAAGGGAAGAAGAGAGGAGAGAAAGGAAAGGAAAGGAAATAGGGAAAGAAAAGGAAAGGAAAGGAAAAAGGGAAGTGGAGAGGAGGGGAGGGGAGGGAAGGGAAGGGAAGGGAAGGGAAAGAGAGAAGGAAGGTGAGTTGGTTCTCACTTATCAGCAAATAATAGCTCTTGTCTAGAAGCTTCCTCGAGAACCCAATGTAGTGTTCACTGCCCTTCAAATAATTAAAAACAGTGCTTACATATGTCCCTGATGCAGAAGTTTAGCAAAGAGGAAGATACCTATAATTCAGCTCTTCCAGAGTTTGTTTAGACGCATTGTAGATTATTGTAATGGCATAAATCTAAACAAGGGCCTTATAAGAAAATGTCACAAATGCATTATGATGACATGATTTATGTTATACCTTGTCCCTTTTATGAGGAATCCTGGAGAAATTCTTGTCTGACCCTAGAATCAAAAAGACTTGTAATTTTCCTGCGCTGTTGTATTTCCTTTTAATTTCATGAACACTCTGAGTCAGATCTCTTCTGGTTTCCTTTTTGACCCTGCCTGGGAATGCTGTAGTGGGCTTTCAGCTGTCCACAAATTTCTGCCTCCTCTCCTTACACATGGAAGACCTGACTTTTCCCCTCTCCTGTGGGTAGAGATGTGAGGCGAGTTCTGGCCAATGAAAGTAAGTAGAATTGATGGGATCAGAGCATTTAATTACTAGTGCAAGATTTTTCAAAGCTCTTCCCCTCTGCCATGGTGGCAGGCAGTGTGAGTGACAATGGCTGCTTGCTCCACTCGCTTAGAAACCAAAAGAAACCTGAGATCTGTAACGAAAGAGAAATTAAAGCACTGTTGTCGAAAACTCCTGAGATTTGGGAGCTGTCTTTACCATAGTAGAACCTGGTGCATACTGATTAATATACAGCTAAATATATCATCGATGGGAGGATGGTTAGTTGTTACTTTACATGTATTTTGATTTAATTGCTTGATCACTTTGCCTCACCCTTGTTATCTTGTCTCATCCAACACAGCCTAATGTTTTCAATTTTGTCATATTGTATGAGTTCTTGTAAGTCACCTTTGAGAAGAGATGGGAAATAAATAAGTTAAGTTAACGAATTTATATGAACCCTGTAGAAACACCTCAGTGTGAGTTAGCTACGCAGGATAAACAGATTTTAAGCACAGCTGCTCTGGAAATTCTTAAGAGAGAAAAGACCTAAGCTTAGGACTGGTAGCTGCATTTCCAGATGGATGCACTAGAGGGCGCGTGGAGCTTAGTCATCATGGTACCCTTTGGCCTGCTTGGGTATACTGAGAAGAGATACTATCAATGGATTATGGTGGGAGTTTTTGTTTGCATGCTTCCCTATATTCGAAATTTCAGAAACTGGTATTGATTGATTTTCTTTTTATAAAAAGTTGACCCTAAGAAAAATGAGGTTATAAAAATGAACTTCACCTGTCTGTAACATTATTTTATTATAAAACGTTAGAATTGAAAAGCATTTTAATGGGGGTTTATGGGATCTTTCTTCACATCAGGAATTATTTTTTCAGTGCAGAATTCCACCCAAACTTGTTCAATGTTCTTCTGTTTTTCTGACCTCTTCCCTCAAAATTAATACGTCCTAGCTTCTACTTCCTAGGAGGGTCCTAGTGGCTAGTTTGTTAATCTGGTTGTCTAATTGGAAACAAAATGTTAATGGTTGACAATACCTTAGTTATTAACCATACCTACCTGTCCAGATAGAATTCTGTTTTCAACTGGCTGTAACATCAACATAGAAGGGAACAGCATTGGTAAGTGTGGGAGCGGATCCCAGGTGTCAGTTTCATAAGCAACCTCCTGTATGATATTCATCCAAGACAACAGCTTTATTCTCAGGAGAATTACTACTCATATGATAAGTTAAATGCCATTAAATATTTGATAGAGGAATTTTGTTGTTCAGATTCCCTGTCTGAGGTTAATGCTACTGCTTCCGGAGTTTTGATGCGTTATAAGCTGGTTTTGTGGTGGTTCAGATCTTTGGTAACAGTAACAGGAATTGGATACAGGGTTGAAATGCATTTGTTAATCTCCAAACATTCTTTTAGTCAATAGCTTTAACCGCCTTTCTTTTGAGGAAAAGTAAGGATAAATGAAATTACACAGACTTTGGAGTCAAATAAGTCTGGAGTTAGATACAAACTATCGTCATATCCTGAGTTTTAAATTCCTCAACTGTAAAATGGGGATAAAATACACATCCCGAAGATTTGGGGGAGACCTTATATCTTATGAAATCCTTGAAATGTCTCAAAAAATCTGTTTTCCATCAAATCTTTTGTCAAATATGAAAATCATTAATAAAGTCAATTTATTTTAACTGCATTTCTGATATACAGAATTGAAATGACATTTCTAGTTAATGTTGGCAAAGTGAGGCAGCTGATAGATTGTTCTAATACTGAGATCCCCAAGGTGGGCAGTGTGGATTTGGGTTTGGTGTTAGAACCTAGTGAACAATCAAATTGTGGAATCGCTCCACTCTGTAAGGTCCTGGTATCCCAGTCCCCCAGTGGGAGTGAGTCAATGGTGAGCCCTCTGACTGGCAGCCTCAGCTTCCCGCATGAGCCTTTATTTCTATCTCAGCTCCATCTGAGAAACTCTAGTGATTCCACATGAAGAGCAAGTGAAAATTTACACTAAGACAGTCAATAGAGTTTAAATCCTTGTGTTGCTTAGCCACAAGGTTCGTTTTTAAAAATTAGTCTTTTCAGTAGAATCGTTAACTGCTCTGAAGGAATGTTTAGTTTTAGGGACATTTCCCAGGTCATATATTATCTCAGTGTCTGCTAAAATAACTGTATGCTGAATTAAATTCCATTATTGTAAATTGTCATTTCAAAGTAATTAGTTAAGTGTAACTTTTTTTTTTAACCAATTAGAATATGTAGACCAGGCTTGGAGGCTCATGCCTATAGTCTTTGCTACTCCAGAGGCTGAGGCAAAGGGTTCCTTGAGTCCAGGAGCTCAAGGTTGCGGTGAGCCATGATCATACCACTGCACTCCAGCCTAGACAACAGTGAGACCCTGTCTCTAAAATAAATAAATAAGAATATGAGCCAGAGCCAATAAAAAAATATAGATATACATAAAGAAAAGTTTCTATTTTAAGTGTCTGCTATGGCAGGGCTCCCCAACCCCTAGGCCACAGATCCATCCTGATCTGTGGCCTATTAGGAACCAGGCCACACAGCAGGAGGATAGGGTGGGCAAGCTAGCAAAGCTTCAACTATATTTACAGATGCTTCCCATCACTCACATTACCACCTGAGCTCTACCTCCTGTCAGATCAGCAGCAGCATTAGAGTCTCATAGGAGCGTGAACCCTGTTGAGAACCGTGTGTGTAAGGGATTTAGTTTGCACAATATTTAAGAGAATCTAATGCCTGATGATCTGTCACTGACCCTGTCATCTCCAGATGGGATAGTCTAGTTGTAGGAGAACAAGTTCAGTATTCCCACTGATTCTACATTACGGTGAATTGCATAATTATTTTATTACATGCTACAATGTAATAATAATAGAAATAAAGTGCACAATAAAGGTAACGCACTTGAATCATCCCCAAACCATCCCCCACCACCCACCCTGGTCTGGAAAAATTGTCTTCCATGAACTCAGTCCTCGGTGCCAAAAAGATTGAGGACTGCTGTGCTATAGAATGTGCCTTTCAGAAAAAGTTATTTTTCTAGAAAATAATCATTGAAATGTCAACAATTCTAATAACAATCGAAACCACTCTTATCTCCAGAGTGAACACAAAGGGAAATACACAATTCCATGAAACCCTTGATTCTTTACACCTAATTTTTATGGAGTCTTAGCTTGATCCTTGATGCTCTTTGCTATAAATCTTTTATGTTTTCACTCATTTCTTGGAGTGTGTGCTGATTGGATTGGGGAAGTGGGGAACACATTCTCTCTTTAATTTCTGCCCTGGGTCTCAAAACATTCTGAGAGGGGAAGAATCTTTTTTATCACTCTCTCTTCAGAGGGACAAGCAGCTCTACTCAAAGGATTAAATTCCACAACTGTCTTATTATGATGCCTTGTTTGAACAAAGGATGGTGGTCAAAACTGATCAAAATGCAATAATTAATGTGTAATCTCTTGGGTTCCATGGTAACATGTAATTTCATGCATTTCAAATTTCGTTAAGTTTTTACAGCTAAATTTTGAGCTTTTTTATGTTAATTTGTATCATTTTGAATCACATACATATTATTAAGTAAGGTTAAAGGAAGCTATGTCATATGGTAAATCACTGTTTGCTGTGTTGTTGTTGTTTTGTTTGTTTGTTTTTGAGATGGAGTCTCGCTCTGTTGCCCAGGCTGGAGTGCAGTGGCACGATCTTGGCTCACAGCAACCTCTGCCTCCCCGTTTCAAGCGATTCTCCTGCCTCAGCCTCCCGAGGAGCTAGGATTACAGGCATGCTTCTCCACACCCAGCTAATTTTTTGTATTTTTAGTAGAGATGGGTTTCACCATGTTGGCCAGGCTGGTCTCGAACTCCTGACCATAGGTGATCTGCCTGTCTCGGCCTCCCAAAGTGCTGGGATTATAGGTGTGAGCTACTGTGCCTGGCCAATTCATCCAGTTTTGATAGTTTACTATCCTTCTTCATTTCACTGAGGAACTACAAAACTGAATTGCTCCTTATTCTAATGACAGGCTTCTTGGATCTCACTTTCAGTCCTCTCTGCATTCTTTCTCCCTCTGCCTTTCCTCTCCTCCACACCTCTTCTGGATATCTCATTCCTTTGTCCTTCTAACTCTGACAATGAGGAGAAATTGCATGAAAACCCTAGTTATTATTTATTTATTTATTTATTTATTTATTTATTTATTGTTTTGGAAAGAGGATCTGGCTCCGTCGTCCAGGCTGGAGTGCAGTGGCCTGATCTAGACTCACTGCAACCTCTGCCTCCTGAAAAACCCTGGTTATTTTTAACAAAGGATAAACCATACAATACTAGGAATGAGAGGCAGATCCCTAAAGAATGGGGGATGCAGTTCTGGGAGAGGGAGAGGTATTGGCAGTTAAGTCTTGACCAGGCCAGAGAGCAGCGTCATCTGGAGGGAGGGTGAGTCCAGTAGCCAAATGGAAATGAGTGCACTGAGGAATTGAAAGAGGAAGAGCAAAGTTCAGTGAGAACCAGAAGGCAGGAGAGCCCAGCAGCCTGCTCACATCTGAAGACATGGAGCTGAGAACAGGAAATCCGTGTGACATTTAGGATTTGGGGTGAACCAAAGGAAGGAGCTGCTGCCTGTGTCAGTATTCACAGGGTGACGGTTGGTTTTGTTGTGGAAGGCAAGAATGAAAACAGGAATGCCAATGAGACTGATTCTGAGATACTAGGAAGCCTTCAGGATTTAGAGGGATATATCTCACCCCATGAAGGTCTTATCTGAAAACATGTTGGGTATATTTTAGTAGGTGGGAGCAGGGCTTACTAAACAATGAATTTGCTCCCCCGGCTTTGAGGCATCTCCACAAAAGGGGAGAGATCAGAGGAAACAGAGTATCATGTGTGACGTGATATTAGCCAAGGAATGGCTGGAGTGATGAGCTTTGGTCCAAACGAACATCGAGTAAATAGAGTCAAGAGTGAAAGTGCTAAGGTGAGAGACAGGAGGGATTTGTAGAGAAGCCAGTGGAGGGAGAAAATCCCCACTCATGACATCTTCATTTTTTCATGAAAGAGGAAGACAAGGTCATTTGCTGAGAATTAGAGGAAAAGGATATAGGAGCTTCAGAGAACTAATGATAGTTCATAATTATTAATAGTACATGTCAATTAAATTCTAAGTGTATTTTAACTAAACACTAAATATCAACCCTTCAATTTATACTGGGCCCTATGGAATGCACAGAAACAGAAGAAAAACATTTTCTCTATATCCAGCAATTTAACTAGGCTGAGAGACCCTGGAGACAATATAGGGTTAGAAGAGAAGAGAAGCAAAAAAAAGGCACTGACATATTTTCAGGAAAGACAAATGGGGTTAAAATTAATACTGGATGAAAGGGTTGGGGGATTTTTGGTTTCTGCTTATTTCATTCCTGCGTAATACAAACCCAGAACATATAATCTGGTTGACAGAGAAACAAGTAAAGCACTATGTACTTACCAAAATCACACCAAAAAGAAATGAAATATGATATTGAAATAATGATTTATACTTCCAAAAAATGTATGTTTGCTACTTTTCATTTTCATGTTCCACAAGCAATGGCAGTATTAAATGAGGTAGTTTATGAATTCATATTCCATTCTTGTTTGGTACTCCTGGATTACAGAAAGGTTATTACGTGTATCTCGTACATATTGATTTAAGAAAACAAAACAAATGAAAATTAGCCATCACCATCACCCTACCCCAAACCCTTAAAGCCTCTTTTTCCTTTTTTGTTATCCATTTACCTTATTTTATTATGACGGGAAGCACCCTGGGCTTGGGATTTTATAACTCAATACACAAAATCTAGGCATGTGATCCTGAGCAAGCAGCCAACTTGCTAGAACCTCAATCTTCCCATTAACAAGAATGGGAAAAGGGGCCTCTCGCTCTTTCTGGGATATTGGGAAAATATCCCTAAGCTTCTGTCTTGCCCAGAGACTTTCTTCAAACTCAACAGAGAGGTGAGAGTCACAAAGCTGACACTTATGGTTAAGAAAGTACTTGGAATTCCTGGCCATTCCAGAGCAAAGAGCCTGGGGATTCGGTCCTGAGGTATGGGACTTGCTGTTTTGGGGGGATTTTTGGAGATACAGGGTCATGTGATGGGAATATGAAAGTGAATGTGACCTTATTCTGTAGTCACAGGCCAGGGACACTTGGGTCACGTCTGCAGTATCTCACTGAGTCTTCTTCACGACAAGCTGATGAGAGAGGAATTCTCCTCTTCAAATTATAGATGTGGAAGTGAGATGTGACCAGTTAAGTGTCTTTATTTCAGATCATTTAGTGGGAAATACGGAGCTGAAACTCTAATTGGCAGTTTCTAAGAACATTCTTTGTTTACAGGACTGCTCTGCTTTATAAAGGCCGTCTCTGTCCAGGAATATTAAGGCAACGTATTGTTAAAATAGAAATTTCACACTTGCTACTACTTTAGCTCGTGATTAACACTTGGGGCACAACTCTGTATTGCTTTAGATTACAGTTATTTAGACCAGGCACGGTGGTTCACCCCTGTGATCCCAGCACTTTGAGAGGCCAAGGCTGGAGATCACTTAAGCCCAGGAGTTTGAGACCAGCCTGAGCAACATAGGGAGAACCTATACAAATAATTTAAAAATTAGCCAGATGTGGTGGCACACGCCTGTGGTCCCAGCTCCTTGGGAGGCTGAGGCAGGAGGATTACCTGAGCCTAGGAGACGGAGGCTGCAGTGAGCCATGATTGTGCCACTGTACTCCAGCCTGGGTGACAAAGTGGAACCGTCTCTCAACATAATAATAAAAAAGTAATTAATTAAATAAATAGATGACAGTTATTTACATTTGCTTCCTGTCCTAAGCCGTAAACTCCTCAAGGACAGGAACTACGTCATATTCATCACTGGCTCTCCAACCAAGGAGAATTTTTCCAATTAAGTGTTTGCTGAGTAACTTGATACACATGTGAATGAAAAAAATGACTGAACTCAGAAATGTGCAAATGTGCGTCTTGTAGCCCTTGCTTATGTGTACAATTCTGAAGAGTGTCAGGAGCAACTATTTTTGACTCCTCATAGCATCCAGGGCAGAGCTCAGTAAGTAATGAATGAAATAGTTAAAATTCCTTGACTGAATTTTCAGTATAGTCTTAAGTATCTAAACTCACTGACTTTTGAATTGTTTTCTTACAAGGTGCACATTAAACCACACTAGTTGATGGCAACACACTGCCAATCAAGAATATTAAGAAGACTCCAGAAAAGAGGTCAGGCATGGTGGCTCACGCCTATAATCCCAGAACTTTGGCAGGCCAAAGTAGGAGGATTGCTTGAAGTCAGGAGTTCATGACTAGCCTGGGCAATATGGTGAAACCCTGTCTCTACTAAAAGTACAAAAATTAGTCATGCATGGTGGCGCGTGTCTGTAGTCCCAGCTACTCAGGAGGCTGAAGCAGGAGAATCACTTGATCCTAGGAGGCAGAGGTTGCAGGGAGCCGAACTGAGATAGTGCCACTTCACTGCAGCCTGGGCAACAGAGTGAGACTCTGAAAAAAAAAAAAGAAAGAAAGAAAGCAAGAAATTGAGAAAAGAAAGAAAGAAAGAAAGAAAGAAGAGAGAAAGAGAGAAAGAGGAAAGAAAAAGAAAGAAAGAAAGAAGAAAGAAAGAAAGAAAGAAGAGAGAAAGAGAGAAAGAAAGAAAGAGAAAGAGGAAAGAAAAAGAAAGAAAGAAAGAAAGAAGAGAGAAAGAGAGAAAGAAAGAAAGAGAAAGAGGAAAGAAAAAGAAAGAAAGAAAGAGAGAGAGAGGAAGAGAAAAGAAAAGAGGAAGGAAGGAAGGAAAAAGAAGATGCCAGAATGCCGGAAGAGAAACCAAAAATTGTAAGGACAGGACAAGTAACATCAAATAAAATACAGTTGCCTATATGATCTCTTTTCCATAGGAGTTTCTACTTCTTTTTACTACAAACAGCAAAACCTCTGGTCATTCACTGGGAACAGGAGATTCTGTTCTAGTTAATTAGATAAAACTTATGGTTTTAAAGATCTATATTTAACATGGCATGTATTCTTTTGTTTAATTTTTTGAAAGAAGATCATTTTATTCTCATTAATTTGCAAACCATTCACACCATAACAACCCCTCTGAGGGTGCCATGCAAAGAGTCGTCCCATCCCAAACTCCACACCATCTCAGCTGACTCTTCCCAGCAAGAACATCTTTCTGCTGCTGTGATTCTGAAGCATAGAAAGCATAGAAGCTACTAATGGTGGAAGGGGGGTTACCTGGAAGCTTTACACTTTATCATTTCACTATCAATTTTAGTTGTTTGCTAAATTAATTTGATCATGAGAGAAAATTTTCCATTTCTTTTATTTATTTATTTATTTATTTATTTATTTTGAGACGGAGTCTTGCTCCGTTGCCCGGGCTGGAGTGCAGTGACACGATCTTGGCTCACTGCAACTTCCACTTCCCGGGTTCAAGTGATTCTCCTGCCTCAGCTTCCTGAGTAGCTGCGATTATAGGTGCCCGCCACCACACCCGGCTAATTTTTGTGTTTTTAGTAGAGACAGGGTTTCCCCATGTTGTCCAGGCTGGTCTCAAACTCTTGATCTCAAGTGATTCACCCGCCTCGACTCCCAAAGTGCTGGGGTTATGGGTATGAGCCACCGCGCCTGGCCCATCTCTTCAATTTAAACTGTTTGCTTAGGCTGCTCCATTTGCAAACCTGCCCTTCTTCTGCACCTCACTGAAACCCTCACAAAGTTCAAGGTCACTATGGGTCACTCCAAAAGCCTTCATCTCATAGTGGCTAAGACTAAGCTGCTGCTGGTACATGGGCAGGGATCCCTGGGGCTCCTGAAGGCTCAGGTCAAGGATGTCAGGCCTTGGGGGCTCAGTATTTACATCCTCCATCAAAGCCCCCAGAAATGGCATGACCTAGTGGGTGTGCAGCACAGAGCCCATGGCCATGCCAGCTGCAGGGGTGCCATCGATCTATCAGACCTGGCTACCAGGGCACAACACAGGGGAGCCCACTGCAGATGGTGGGGCCATGGCTGGCCACTGAGCTGCTAGTGCTGGCCTGGGGCAGCTCTCATCCAAGGCACTCAGCTGGCCAGACGCTCTGGCTTCCACAGGCATTGCAATATCTCAGCATCTCAGTGTTTACAAGTGCAAAACTGAGAGCATTCATTTACTTTTCAAGCTTCATCTGTTGGATAATTTTTCATATAAAGTCTGCTGATAGTTTGTACTGATACAATCTGTACCAGAAAGGCAATAGTGCAAGCCTTTCTCATATAGCTAGTTGTAATAGAAGTCACTCCATGTTTCCTTCCCAGTTTTTATATAAAGTATGAGTTTGTCATTTTAAACATGTTTCAAAACAGGTTTTTATTTAAAATAGGCATTTGATCATTAAGGAGCACTCACTATAACTTAAACAATCTCATCTAGACTTTCAGTTTCATCAAAGAATGTGCTTTCCTTGCTTTCCTCCAATAATAAGGTAGAAACAGCTCTGCCAACACTGTTAGCCTCCTACTTGTGAGATAGAGCAGGAACCTCTCTTAGGGACTGCTGCACCCCCAACCCCCTGTCCAAGAATGGAAATAAAGGAAAATCTTAAGTTCCTTCAAGAGAAAATATCAAGCACCTAGCTAGCCGTGAGAAGCAAATGAGCAACTTGATAATCAAGAAAGTAATAGTAGCTTAAAACAACCGCCAAGGAAGTGACACTCATGAGATGCTTTGGTTCTCTATAGAAACTCAAAATGACATCTTAACATATGTCCCTGAGTTGTTTTTCAGAAAGGCGGACCCCCACCAAATGGATTGGCTGGTTCGTAGACCTCATAAGGGGAAACTGAGGACTGAACTCTGACCATTCTTTGTTCTAAATTTCTTCTTGGGAAGTCACATCCATGGGTAACCCTAACCTCTGTTTTATAAAGCCTTATCTGTCAGGCATCAAGGAGTTTGGGTCTTAACCATGAGCTACTCAATTCCCCTTCCATGGTGCCCTGCAACAAATGCCTCATTTTCTCCTGCTGCAAATCCAGATGCAGTGTTTGGCTTTGCTGCACTGAGCAGGCAGACCCAAGTTTGGTCCACTAACACACAGAGCAGATCGAGGCTCTTTCATATAAAATCTCCATTTCAAATTTTTCCTAAACCCTCGACTTTTTTAATTCCTTTGCTCATCTTTTCCAAGGATAATTCCTCTGTGTTCCTGATTCCTTTTTTTCTAGCTGGCTCCAGACAGCCTCAAACTTTCTCTTTCCCCTTTGTCTACAAATTGGCTCCAGTCTTTTCTATTCTGAAACAGTTTCCTTCTTTCATTTCAGTGCTTCTATTTACCGATCTTTTTCTCCTTTCTGTAGCTGCTACATGACTTGAAACATTAATATGAAGGAAGCTACTGCCTTATTCCATTTGGGCTACTATAACAAAATACCATGGACTGGGTGGCTTAAACAGCAGACGTTTATATCTTCCGGTTCTGGAGGCTGGGAAATCCAAAATAAATATGCTGGCAGATTCCGTTTCTGTTGGGGGCCTGCTTCCTGATTCAAAGACAGCTGTCTTCTCACTTTGTCCTCACATGGCAGAAGGGGCCAGGAAGTCTTTTTTAATAAGGGCACTAATCCTATTTACAAAAGCTCTGCCCACATGGCTTAATCACCAAAGGCCCTGCCTCCAAAGACCATCACATTACGGGTCATGTTTTCACATATGAATTTTGGGAGGGACACAAATATTCAGTCTATAGCAGCTAACTACCTTCACTTCCTCAATACCCACTCACTCTTTTAAAGCAACTTGTAGAGCGTATGTTACGGTTTGAATGTCCTCTTCAAAATTCATGTTGAAACTTAATCCCTAATGTGGTGGTTTTGAGAGGTGGGCCCTTTAAGAAGTGATTGGATCTGCCCTCATGAATGGATTAATTCATTCACAGATTAATGCATCAATGGGTTATCATGGGAGTGGAATCCATAGCTTTGTAAGAAAGACCCAAGCTAGCCCGTGAGCATGCTCAGCCCTCTCTCCATGTGACACCCTGTACAGCCTCAGGACTGTACACACAGTTTCCACCAGCAAGAATGCTCTCCCCAGATGTGGCTCTGCCACCTGGGAATTCCCAGCTTCCAAAATGTAAGAAATAAATCTCTTTATAACTTACCCAGTATCATGTATTTTGTTGTAGGCAACAGAAAATTGACTAATACAGCATATATACATACAAATGCACAAACCGTCAACATACAGCTCAATAATTATTATTATTATTATTTGAGATGAGTCTAACTTTGTCACTCAGGCTGAGGTACAGCGTCGCAATCTTGGCTCACTGCAACCTCTGCCTCCCAGGTTCAAGTGATTCTCCTGCCTCAGTCTCTAGAGTAGCTGAGATTACAGGTGCCCGCCACCACACTTGGCTATTTTTTCTTTTTTTTTTTTTTTTTTGAGACGGAGTTTCACTCTTCTTGCCCCAGCTGGAGAACAATGGTGCAATCTTGGCTCACCGCAACCTCTGTCTCCTGGGTGCAAGCAACTCTCCTGCCTCAGCCTCACGAGTGGCTGGGATTACAGGCATGCGCCACCACGCCCACCTAATTTTGTATTTTTAGTAGAGATGGGGTTTCTCCATGTTGGTCCGTCCTCCTCGGCCTCCCAAAGTGCTGGAATTACAGGTGTGAGCCACTGCACCTGGTCTTTTTTTTTTTTTTTTTTTGTATTTGTAGTAGAGATGGGGTTTCACCATATTGGCCTGGCTGGTCTGGAACTCCTGACCTCAAATGATCCACCTGCCTCGGCCTCCCAAAGTGGTGGGATTACAGGCATGTTCCACCACGCCAGGTCAATAAATGTTTACAAAGTGAACATGACCGTATGGCTGCCATCAAGATCAAGAAACAGAAGACCAGCACCCTAGAAGGCTCCTTTACCACCCTTTTCCAGGAACTTCCCCACCCCAAAGGGAAGTACTTTCTTGAATTCTGTTACTATGCATTAGTTTCGCCTGTTTTAAACTTTACAAAAAGGAATCGTAAAAGCATATACTCTTTCGTGTCTCACCTTTTTGCTTAATATTATGCCTGGGCAATTCATCCATGCTCATGCATGTAGCAATGGTTTATCCATTCTCATTGCTGTATACATTCTCTTGACTATAGTAGGATGTATATGTCCTTTCTACAATCATTATTTGTTTGTTTCATTGTGTGTTTTCAAATTACAATGGCTTCCCTAGAGGCAATCTTTCAAGACCCTGCTGGTTCTTCTCAGGGCCCAGACTGACGTGGTTTGGCTCTGCGTTCCCACCCAAATCTCACCTCGAATTGTAATCCGCATGTGTCGAGGGAGGGACCTGGTGGGAGGTGATTGGCTCATGGGGGCGGTTTCCCCCATACTATTCTCGTGACAGTGAGGGAGTTCTCACGAGATCTGATGGTTTTAAAGTGGCAGTTTCCCTGTACCTCTCTCTCCTGTCACCTTGTGAAGACGGACCTTGCTTCCCTTTCACCTTCTGCCATGATTGTCAGTTTCCTGAGGCCCCTCCAGCCATGCAGAACTATGAATCAATTAAACCTCTTTCCTTCTATAAATTACCCTATCTCAGGTAGTATCTTTATAGCAGTGTAAGAACAAACTAATACACAATCCCACCGTTCCTCTTTGCTTCTGGACTTATACTAGACTCATGTCCTAGCAGGCCCCTGAAGGCAAGGCACAAGATGTGACCAATGAAGAGGTATACTATACTCCAAAAGGACTACTTGATTTTTCCAATTTATATAGCCGAATCTGGGAAATACGTGTGGAAATGGTCATTAAGGATGCTGGATAATGGTGGAAGAATATAAGATTGGATCAGGCCAAATTTATTGATATGGGACCACTAAGCAGAGATTCTTCATTTAATGTTGTAGCTTGGGGAGTCAGAAGAAGCTCATCTGCTTGCTTGGATGGCTGGAACATGGACCAAAAAGATTAAATGAACAGTAAATGAACTTGAAATGCCAGAACTATCCTGGTTACTCCAGAGGAAGGGATTGACAAGCTGATGGAGAAAGAAAAGTTGGAGTGAATTTATCATTTCAGATCTGCTCATCCACCCTGGAACACTTCTTCCATATCTGTGAGGAATAAATGCGTGAGGAGAGCCCTACCAACCTTGAAGAGTTCTGGGGTCACTCTCTCACTAGGCAAGAACTTATAGTGGGAGCTGCTGTCACTGAATTGGGAAACCTAAATT
Organism: Trachypithecus francoisi; assembly: GCF_009764315.1. Taxonomy (NCBI): domain Eukaryota; kingdom Metazoa; phylum Chordata; class Mammalia; order Primates; family Cercopithecidae; genus Trachypithecus; species Trachypithecus francoisi. The sequence continues at coordinate 28,286,496 of NW_022681474.1, forward strand.
TGTGTCCCATATAATATATTTGACATTGAATTTTATGTTTTCTGGTGTTATTGCTACAATTGCCGCTCTTTTTGTCAGACTCAGCTGATATATTTTATCCATCCTTTATCTTTTGGGGGTCCTATTTTCAAGTGTGTCTCTTACATTCTATAAGGTTGGGCATGCACAGCCACATTCCATAATCGAATGGGAATGGTGTTATATTCAAGATTGGGCTTCATCAGGACCTGAAGGCATGTGCATGAATGATATGAAAAAGTGGCACGAATGTCCACAGTCTTCTCTCTCGCTACCCACTTTCTCTCTCCCAGCCAACACCTATGGCCTCATGAAGAGTTTCCTACAATCGGTTGACAAAACATGAAAGATTTCAGGCCTAATTTTAAAATGGATGTTCATGATATACAGATACTTCCAGGAAGTGGACAGCTGCAGCACTGTAGCCCCTCTCTAGGACATTCCTGAAGGAAAGGGTGAAGGAAACTCCACCCAGTGGGGACAATTTTGAGCAGTGTACCTGTTGATCAATTTACTTAGAAGGAGAAATTACCAAATGTGTGGCCAATAGTCAGGTAGGATAATTAGGGAATTGAAGTCTTATTATTAGAAAATCGGTAACAAGGAAGTCATAGGAAGAGGTCAGAGGATAAACCTCTCAGAACAGACAGTTACAGAGGATATTTCTGTCCCACGTGAATGCTCAAAAATGCTGACCTCAGCAGAGGAGGAGCTGAATAATGAATTGGATAGGATGACCTATTCTGTAGATACCAGCCAGTCTCTTTCCCCAGTCACCCCTATCATCACCCAATAGGCTCATGGACAAGGTGGCCATGGTGTCAGGGATGGAGGTGCCAGGGATGGGGTCAGAGATGGAGGATTCATGGACTTAGCAGCGTGGACTTCCACTCACCAAGGTTGAGATGGCTACAGTTGCTGAGTACCCAATCTGCCTGTGGCAGACATCAGCACTTAAGTCCCCAATATGGCAGCATTCCCAGGGTGATCAGTCAGATAGGTGGAAAGTTGATTATAATGGACCATTTTCATCATAGAAGGGACAGCATTTTGTTATCAATGGAAGAGACACTTGCTCTGGATACAAATTTACATTTCCCATATGTAGTGCTTCTGCCAAACTACCAGCTACGAGTTCACAGAATGTCTATCCACCATCATGATATTCTGCACAGCATTGCTTCTGAACAAGGAACTCACTTCAGAGTGAAAGAAGTGCAGCCATGGGCCCTTGGTCATGGATTTTACTGGTCTTAATATATTACCCCATCATCCTGAAGCCACTGACTTGGTAAAACAGCACAACGGCATTTTGAAGACTCCATCACAGTTCCAGATGTGTAGCAATACCTTGCAGGGCTGGGGCAAGTCTCTCTGGAAGGCTGTGCATTCTCTTCATCAAAGGCCAATAGATGATGCTTTTCCTCCCATAACCAACATTCACAGGTCCAGGAATCTAAGGATGGAAATGAAAGGGGCATCACTTGCAATTACCTCTAGCAACTCACCAGCAAAATGTTTCCTTTCTTTTCCCAAAGTCTTATGCTCTGTTGTCCTAAATGTCTTTGTTCCAAAGGAAGGAGTGGTTCCACCAGGAGACACAACAATGATTATACTGAACTGCAAGTTAAGACTGCCACCTGAAGCCTCTGAATCGGCAGGCAAGCAGGGAAGTTACTGTGCTGGCTGGGTTGATTGATCCACACTACAAATGGGGAAACTGGACAGCTACTCCACAACAGAGGTAACAAAGAATATGTCTGGAATACAGAAGACTGCTTAAGATATCTGTTAACATTACCAAGTTCTGTTATTAAAGTTAATGGAAAGCCACTACCCCATCCAGGCAGGACTACTAATGGCCCAGATCCTTCAGGAATGAAGATGTGGGTTACCCCACCAGGTAAAACACATGCACAGCTAAGGGCAAAGGGAATACAGAATGGGTAGAAGGTAGTTATAAATGGAAGCTACATAAACATGACCAGTTACAGAAATGAGCATTATAATTGTCAAGAGTATTTCTTCCTTATTTTGTTATGAATGTGTTTGTGACTCTGTGTGTGTGCTTGTATGTATGTGTTTGTGATATCTGTTTTCTTCCTTTTCTTTTTTCTTTCTTTTTTTTTTGAGATGGAGTCTTGCTCTGTCGCCCAGTCTGGAGCAGAATGGCATGACCTTGGCTCACTGCAAGCTCTGCCTCCTGGGTTCATGCCATTCTCCTGCCTCAGCCTCCTGAGTATCTGGGACTACAGGTGCCCGCCACCACGCCCAGCTAATTTTTTTGTATTTTCAGTACAGACAGGGTTTCACCGTGTTAGATAGGATGGTCTTGATCTCCTGACCTCATGATCTGCCTGCCTCGGCCTCCCAAAGTGCTGGGATTACAGGCACAAGCCACGGGGCCTGGCCTGTTTTCTTCCTTTTCTTATTCTCTTCTTATGCAACGTAAGATTCGTTGACTTGATGTCATAGTATTAAAATGCTAACTTTACATCATAGTATTTGTTGTCAAGGAGATAACAAAGGATATCAAGGAGAAGAGTAAACATCACCCAAGGATTTTGCATCCTCTTCTGGGGAAAGGGTCATTGCATTTTCAGTTGCGCACAGTTGTATCATTTTAGGTGGAAGCATGACCTTGTTATTGTCGCTATTTGGAAAGTAAGTATGGTTCAGGGAGCTGGGTATGGGTGCCAAGTTGACACAGGGTAAATTTGTGATGGGTTATTTTCTGTGTCAATTTAGGTAGGTCAAGATAACCAGATATTTGGTCAAACATTATTCTAGATGTTTGGTGGATGTATTTTTAAGATGAAACTAATATTTAAATCAGTTCACTGAGTAAATCTGATTATCATCCATAATGTGGGTGGGCCCCATCCAATCAGTTGGAAGCTTTAATAGTAAATTTCATGGTAAAAGACTGACCTCCCCAAGAAGAAGAAAGGCTGTCAGCAGACATCCTTTGGACTCATACCAAAGAAACTCTTCCCTGCCAGCCTATACTGCATACTTTGGTTTTGCCAAGCCTCCACAGTCTCATGAATCAATTCCATCTGAGTACTATATATATCCTGTTAGCTTTATTTCTCTGGGGAATCCTTATCATTATAGAGATGTTTTCCATATTTTTATGATAAGAATTCTTGGGCACATTCTACCAAAATTGCAATGAACTAGGTTGTTTATTACCTTTTTTTTCTTGATCAGGTATATCAGTAATGACTATTTTATTAGCCTTTTATTAGGCTTTACAAAATGTTGTATTTTTTAATTGAATAAATATACTGATTTGTATTTGTTCTGTGTTCACTAAATTTTCTTTTACTCTTATTATCTCAAGGATTGATATGTGCTTTCTCATCCTTATTTATTCTTCAGCCATTAAAAATTCTCATCTTTTCCTCTTGTGCATATCCTCTTGCCTAATTATCTTTTTGTTATTAATAGCATTGCATTTTAGTCATTTATGAGTCTGTAGGAAATATATTTTTAGGAACTTTTCATTTGTGGCCTGTTTCAGTTTGTTTTTTAATGTTCTATGTGTCTGACAAAATATTTACTATATATTGGTTTAAAATTCTATTTAGATCTAAAAGATAAATCTTGTTAATTATGTTACTCAAGTTCTCTATAGTCTTATGTAATTTTTCCTTTCTTTATTTTGTCATTTCTTGAAACATGTCATAAGTTTCCCAACATAACTGTGGATGTGTCTATTTTTCATATTAATTTTTGCCTTATTTATGTGTTGTTAGTTACATATTTATAGTGGATATATTCTTGACTGGCTTTCCACCATTAAATAAATCAATGTTTGTCCCATATAATATATTTTACATTGAATTATGTGTGGTACAGCGTTATTATTGCTACTTTTGCCTTTCTTTTTGTTATTGTTTATCTGACATATTTTATCCACCCCTTTTCATTATATATTTTTGCTCACATTTTCAGGTGTATCTCTTGAATACAACCTATAGCTACACTCTACTTACATACCGGAATACCTCTGTATTTTATTAGCAATGCTTAATTAATGTTGCTGTTATTACTGATATGTTTAGACTTATTAATGTCATTTTATTGTATGTTTTCTTTTTCTGTACTTTCTGGTTTTCTTTCTGTTTCCATTTCTGCCTTCTGCTACATTCATGGATCCTTGTTCCATTTATTTTTCTTTTGTTGGGAAGTTGTTCATTCCAAATCCTTACCTTTGTGACCAAAAAAGATTTATGCTAAGGTGAATCTTTAGCTTTCTAGCATACATACATTTCTAACATACATTTTATCTTCTAAATTTACAATATTGTTGTGATCTCAACATACAGGGCAAGAACGTTTGCATACTTTTGCCTCCCTCCAGGTGCAGCTTGCTTTCTGAGAATGCAGGCTGCCTGTCACTGCCCTGTGTTGGTATCTTTCTAAGGCCCTACCTGTACTTGGAGCTCAGCCCTCACCTCATGCATTAGGTTGTAAGCAAATGGCTCTGTTGTCTGTGTTGAGTAGTAGAGACTCATTCATCTTGCAGTTCAAGATGCAATTGTCCAATAATTATCCTGAAGATGGCCATAATGCTCTCTCCTGTTCCTTGGGCTTTTTGTCTCTGGGATTGGAGCTCCCTGGAACCTATCCTGCCTGGACAGCATGTTTAATGAGCTAAGATTTCCCCCAGTTACTTTTCTCCATAGAGCTGATCCTGATTGATTTCATATCAAAGATTCTTCAAAATTTCTGGTGCATTGATTAGACTTTTGTTTTCCCATGTGATTATGGATTTTTTTTTTTTTTTGCTTTGTTCTAACATAATGTTTTCATGTGATAATTGTGATGATGGAAGGAGGGCATATATGCTTCGACTGCCATTTTGACCCATTCTCATTTCCCTCTATGTTCTCTTTTAATCTGTACCAGCCGCATTCATCTAATAATGACCCTATGGGCACATACGCTTTGCTTTTCTTCCTGCAAGCCTTGCTTATTCTAGAGAGACTCTTGCTACATATTTCTTGTATTATTCTTTGTTTATCTTAAGGACTTTCTCTTCCTTGAAGATGTACCTTTTCCTCACATTTAAATGTTAATATTTTCCTCCACTCAATTCTTATGGTCCTATATGTGAATCTCTGTTATGAGCAAGTTGTAGCATAAATAAGAATTTAATATTTGTGGGCCAGGCACAGTGGCTCATACCTGTAATCCCAACACTTTGGGAGGCCAAGGCAGGAGAATCACTTGAGCTCAGGAGTTCAAGACAAACCCGGGAAACATGGCAAAACCCCATCTCTAGCTAAAATACAAAAAAATTAGCTGGTTGTGGTGGTGTGCACCTGCAGTCTCAGTTACTTAGGGGGTTGAGGTTGGAGGATTGCTTGAGCCTGGGAGGTGGAGGTTGCAGTGAGCCATGATCACGGCACTGCACTTCAGCCTGAGTGACAAAGTGAGACCCCATCAAAAAAAAAAAAAAAAAAGCATTAAATGTTTGTGAACTTATTACCTCCTGAGAACAGAGTATGTTATCTTTCCTCTCTTTGGATTCCCATTGCATGTAACAATGCCATCCTTACAACAGGAAAAACATTTGTGACTAAAATTGAATTAATTTGAATGTATGACCCGCTCCTATCAATAAAAGAAAATTCTTCTGTATAGTGTGCTTGGACTGAACAGTTCTATGATCATTGTTTATTTATTGTATTATGTAGTATTTTTTATAACATCGAATATTTGTTGAGAAGTATAATAAAATAAATTACGCTGGTGATTAACTTTTGCCCTTAAATTGAATTGACATCTTTGTAACACCCCTCGACATTTTCATGTGAAGAACCCCAAGAAGAATATTAAAATATTAGAATATTTCTTCTTTGTTCATTACTTATAGACATTAGCTGCTATCAAGTATTTTCTTAAACAATGCTATCTACGCGGCACACACACCCTTAATCTCGTGCAGGGAGTGCTACGCTGAGGCGAATCCTTATTTTTCACAACACTGCCCCCTAATCATTCACGCTGCTCAACCTCATCACAGGCCTTTCCATCAGAGTGTGTCTCCATGGTAACACAAGCCAGATTTGGCCATTTGGTTACAGCTTGGAACACAAAGGTCACTTGAAGGTTTATGACATTTGGATTTTGGAGCACATTTACAAAACTACAAATTCTACATGGTTTTGACATTTGGATGCAATCTTTATTAATAGTATCTTTCCCTTGGCATACATATATGTTTCCATTTGGATTATGTCTGTTTATTGGACAAAAGCAGCCAATGTAACCAAGTTTAAGACAATTCAACGTTTTTCTTCATTACATTTTTTTCCAGAAAATAATACTTTGTGCTTAAAAAGTGCTATGCAAGAAAATCATTGGAAAACATAAATCACTGAGATTGCTAAAAATATCTCAAACTGCCAAAACTAAAAGGTTGATTATGGATTTTTTTATCATGGTCTCTTTTACCTCAATATATAATTGTGTTTTAAATGTGTATTGAAGTGGGATAACATAATTATTTAATTTGTCAACATACTTTGCTATCTTTTTATGTCCAGAAAGTATTTGATTTGTAGATAGAAAGAACAAACGTATTTTTATTGAAACATAATAATTTGCATTTAAATGGGAGAGTGTCTAAAAGAAGGAAAGCTTTAAGTCTTTAAGAAAGAAAATGTTTAAAATCTTCAGTCTTGTAAAAGAAAATTTAAATATTAGAAAAAGCATATTTGTTTGTGGATAATAAGGCTCAATATGAGAGTCAATATTTTTCAAACATATCTATTTAAAATAATAATAGCATGAACCCTGGATGTGGAGCTTGCAGTGAGCCGAGATCACGCCGCTGCACTCCAGTCTGGGCAACAGAGTGAGACTCCATCTCAAAAAAAAAAAAAAATTAATAATAATAATAATAGCTAACACTTCCTAGTCACTTTCTATGTGCCTGGTTCAGTTTTAAATACTTTATAGATATCAAATCATTTAATCCTCACAGTGACTCTATTTTACCAATTATCTCCATTTTACCAATGAGAAACTAATGCACAGAGACAGTCATACTTACTCAAAGTTATACAACTACTACTGGCATAATCAGGATTCAAATCCAGGTAGTCTGGTTCCAAAGCCTAAATTAGCCTCTAGTCCTCTAAATTAAGGGGATTACAATCAAAATTTACATAAGATTATTTCTTCAGAAATAGAAAACACTGTGAGGCTAGGTGCAGTGTCTCACACCTGAAATCCCAGCACTTTGGGAGGCTGAGGCTGAAGGATCACTTGAAGCCAGGAGTGTGAGACCAGCTTGAGCAAATAGAGAGACCCCATCTCTACAAAAAATACAAAAATTAGCTAGGTACCTGTAGTCGCAGCTACTCAGGAGGCTGTGATGGGAGGATCACTTGAGCCTGTGAGGTAGATGTTGCAGTAAGCCGAGATCATACCACGGCACTCCAGCCTGGGCAAGACAGAGTGAAACTCTGTCGAGAAAGAGAGAGGGAAGGAAGGAAGGAAAGAAGGAAGAGAGGAAGGGAGGGAGGGAGGGACGGAGGGAGGAAGGAAAGAAGGAAGGAGAGAAAAAGGAAAAATTATATTCGTCTATACAAATAAGCATCTGAAAATAGCTATAAAAACAGAGAATGAGTTTAAACAGGCATTTTTTTAAATTATGGGTTTTATTTTTCTCGACAAGAAACTTAAAAGTAGGCAGTTAAGGACCAGTACAGTGATTCTACAATACCTTCAAGAGAATGCTTTCCTCTTTAATTTCTTCTTAGCCATCCTCAGTGAGTGCCTTAATGCTCAAGCTTATTAAATCATGGTGACAAGAGGGCTGCACTTGATCCAACATCACTTTTGGATTCCAGTGAGCAAGAAGAAGATGAGCAAATGAGAAAAAGATGTAAGCCAAGTGAGTTGCTCCCCCTTAAACAACTTTTTTAGAAACTTCTCACAGTGATTTAAGACATTGCAGCTACCTAAAACTTTTATATGAACAAACTGAGTAGCAAGGAAAGCTGATTAAAAAAAAAAAAGAAGAAGAAGGACCAGGTGTGATGGCTCACGCCTGTAATCGCAGCACTTTGGGAAGCTGAGGCAGGTGGATCACGAGATCAGGTGTTTGAGGCCAGCCTGGCCAATGTGGTGAAACATCGTCTCTACTAAAGATACAAAAAAAAAAATTGCCAGGCACGGTGGCATGCACCTGTAATCCCAGCTACTCAGAAGGCTGGGGCAGGAGAATCGCTTGAACCCAGGAGACGGAGGTTGTAGTAAGCCGAGATTGTGCCACTGCACTACAGTCTGGGTAACAGGGTGAGACTCCATTCAATAAAAAAAAAGAGAGAAAAGAAAAAAAGATAGATCTATGACTGAGTATATTGCCACTCTGATCAATATCAGAAACTAAGAGTAAAGAAAGGTTATTGAGGCAGGTCCAGAATAGCTTTCGCTCTAGAGCTAGTTTGTCCTATTACTAAGGTATGGCCCTTAGTGTACTCTGTGTGTTCAACAGTGAGCATTCTCACCTTGGCTAGTCAGGACTCAGCTGCTTGAAAGTGTTCAGTTTACAACTCCCTGGAAATTTCATCCTAAAGGACTTTTTTTTTTTTTTTCCTTTTTTTCTGGGTAGCTCACTCCTCTCCAGGACCTTTTCTGGAAAATTCTAGACTTTTCAACCTCCATGTACTCCAATCTCTGACAACTCAACTCAGGGACACTGTGACATTCTGCTTGGGTTTCCCCTTCTTATGATACAGTTCTGAAATCCTTCCTGTCAATGATCTGAGGCAACTGAGGCCTCATGCAACTCATTTCCCTTGTCCCAGGTATCATACTGAGTCAGTAGAAAAATTCCTGAAAAATTCCAGATTCCTCCTAAATGTGGCAGATGATCTGTAAGTCATTAATACTCTGCTATAAAAGAAACCAGGCTTCCATAAACAAACTCCAATAGTTCACAGTCTTTGGAAAATGATTATTTTTTATCCCTTTAAAGTTACAATTATGTAAATCTGCCACATCTCATAATAAATGTGCTATTAAATATTTGGTTTTTAACATTAAGGAATAGGTTACTATTTTTGAGAGCTTTACAGATAATTTTATAATAGGCCTGAAGAGGAATGCCATGTGTCTAGGGTTCACAAATCCTATTGTAAGTAAAACTACTTCATGCCAGATAGACTTTGAAATGGGAGAGTTCCTTGACCTCCCTCACAGAACATGTAACAGGGTGTGGCTCATCTGTTTGGCCACCACATGCTCAAACCCCTTACAAGAGCGGGAGCAGGCAGATGGGCAGATGCAGGAGCCGGGGTGCATACTTTTGGGCTCCAGCCCCATGGTAGCATCTAGGGATGGGTGTCTGTGACTCCTGAAGCCCCAGGGGATATGTTACAGTGCTCCTTTAGCTCTGCCATCTGCAAACATTAAGTGTTAACCAGTTCGGTGCCCTCTTGGTACTCGGGTCCTTGTCTGGCATCCAGGAAGAATCAGGTCACAAATAGACTTGAAGGATGGTGAATGAAGGGATTTTACTGAGTGGTGGAGGTGGCTCTTGGCGGGATGGATGGGGAGCTGGAAAGGGGATGGAGTGGGAAGATGTTCTTCCCCTAGAGTTTGGTCATCCCACAGTCAAACTCCTCTCCAACCATCCCCAGCTAAACTCCTCTCAACGTTCAGATGCTCCTTCTCTTCTCTCTTTCTCTGCCATGCCACTTTTCTGTTCCTCTGCTCTTTTGCTCATCTGCTTGTCTGCTCATCTGCTTGTCTGCTCATCTGCTGGTGGAGCCTTTTGTTTGGGGTTTATATGGGTACAGGATACAGGGGTATGGCAGGCCAAAAAGGCAAAATTTAGGTTCAAAAACAGGACCTGTTTCCATTTAGGACTTCTGGTTTCCTGGCTTGAGTATGGGTTCTTTGCCAGGCAACCACCCTCTTCTGCCCAGTATTTCCTTGCTTCCTGTCTGTATCAACTGCAGTAACTTTTATAATCATATTAAATATATTTTAATAATAAATACAATTATGGGAATTTAGGGTAAACTATAATGTTTAATACAAAATTCTTTTGTGGTTGTGCTTTTGTTTTCGTTTGTGTTTTGTTGACTATTCAAAGTGCTTTAAACCACCTCTCTAGTTATGCCTAGCTCAAGGAACTGAAGATGTTAGCTCTCATGTAGAAGAAATAACTATGCATAGAATGATTCGATCAGTAGCAAAAAAAACTGGCTTGCACAGCATCTCTTCTCCATCTCTCTTATCTTGCAATCACAACTAAAAGAGATCAGTTAATTCCACTGGGTGAAGAAGGCAGGCTGGAAGGTGCTGTTTTCTAGACATAATTTCCTGGATTGGCCAAACACTAGAGATACAGGTTCTAGGAGGAATGTCAGTCAAGCACAGAGAGCTGGGCATCCAGAACCTAGGAAAACAGACATGAGGCACCCTGTGGCAGGGAAGGGGGATTCTACACAGGCTAATAGAAAAGAAGCATAGGTAATTCCAAAGTGGATGCTATTTAGGATCAGGTAAGCAGAGAGAGCTTGCATGGAGGAAAATCTCTCACAGCAAGTAACTGGCAGGGACTCTAGGATTCAGAGCAAGAGAGCCAGTCTCTTGAAACAAGACTGGAAAGAGGAATGAATTCCATAATCTAGAAGGACAATGGTACTACAATAGGGACAAGGCAGAAAACCTCAGATTTGAGTTGAACCAGCCACAGAAGGATCCATTCAGGGTCTCAGAGTGTCAAGCAAGAACTCCTCCTTCCATGCCCTGTATAGGATGATTTGACCTTTTAGGCTTTTATGAAGCTGAGCCCAGTGGAAGGAGTCCAGAGGCAGAGCTATGGGGAAAAAAAGGCCATACTGCATGAGAACCCTGGCAGGAGATGAAACCACCAGCCTTCCTGCCATGTGCTCAAATGCCTTATCTTTAGAATACCTTTTAGGGATTCTTTTAGAGGATCTGTTAATGTGAAATGTGCTACCAGAGAGGTGACATACTAAGCCCCTCAGAGATCAGCCATTAACATATATTAGTTTACCACATTAGCCATTAGTTTCAAACAGAGAGAGTAAGGTCCTGAGGGAATAAAATTCAGCCATTTAGAGTTAAAGGAAATTTAAAGAGAATAGAGTTCCAGAGCAGGTAATCTAATACATATTACAAATCAGGGAGAAAGTTGTCCTTTATGTTCCTCGTTGTGCACTTCCTTCTAGCCAACGTGCCTTGAGAATTTACTACGTGCTAGACACTTCCCAAGCACTTTAAACAGATTAATTCATGTAACCCTCCGATCCTATTGGTATGTTTTATCATTTTTACTTTAGAAATGGAAACATTGAGGCTCAAAAAATTTCCTAAGATTACATAGCTGGTAAGTGGCAGAACCAGGATTCAATCTGTGTCTGATGGCCCAAATATTCTTATAGTAAGGTCTTTCAAAGTCCAAGTGACAGGCATTGATGTTTTCACTAGGGAAGATGTCATTGGCAACCGTGAGACAGAAGTGGAGCAAAAAAAAAGGTATCGCACAGAACAGATCAATAGTCAGCCAGTATTTTTTGGGTGCCAATCATTATCAGAGATTGTGCTAGGTACTAGGGATACTGTCATTGGGAAACCAGATCGACCCAGACTTCATGGGGCTCACAGCCTTATGGGGAAAGAACATTCCTATGCTACAACAGTAGTGATTTAACAAACAAGCAAACCTACAAATAAGTATAAACTTTACAGAGGGTTGAAAATAGAGGTACCAGGTGAGGCTACCATCAACACAGCTAACACTTCTGTTTTGGTAACTGTCATGTTTAAGCAAAAGGAGGGAATTGAAATAATTCTGAAGAACACTCATCTGTAATCCCAGTTATTCAGAGGGCTGAGGCAGGAAGTCCGCTTGAGGCCAGGAGTTCAAAACTAGCCTAGGCAACATAGTCAGACCCCATCTCTCTAAAAAAAAACAATAAAAGGTATTCTAAAGGTTAGAGAGAATGAGGATAGGAAAATCAGGAAGTAGGGCAATTTGCAGGAAGGGGGAAAATGTGCTGAGATGGATTTATTATGGTAAATTCAAGGTGAATTTGAAACATCCAAAGATAAGGCCAGGTGCCAGAAGTAAGGGAAAGAGATGCTGTTGTGAGCCCTGGAGAATCACTCTGCACACAGCCAAGCTGCATGCAAGAAGGGTCTCAGAGCTCTCCCAGGAATGATCTTCAGTCTGGATCCATGTCTAGGGCTGCCCATGTGGTAGTAGTGGGGAAGGAGAGATCATGGAGGATAAAAAACAAAGTTGATAGCAGCATCTGGTATCTGAAACTAAGAATCACTTAAAAATTTCACAATCCTTCTCTTTTAATAACAACAATAGCTAAAATTACATGTGTCTATTCTGTGCCTGGATACAATCTAGTCTAGTTCTTGTTACAACACCATAAAGAAATCACTGTTATTAGATCCCCAGTGTAACACCAAGAAAATGTAAGTTCAGGAAGGGTAAGTAACTTCCCTAAGTCCCATCTCTATAAAGGCTGTATCCAGGATTCAAGATTCAAATTCAGGCGTGAGCTTTAAGGACTACAGATCAAGAAGAGGAGGAATAAAAGGACTTTTCTTTTCTTTAATTCCTGGTGTGAATGAGGTAGAATGAAATTCCTGGCCAGGCATGGTGTCTCACACCTGTAATCACAGCACTTTGGGAGGCTGATGTGGGTGGATCACCTGAGGCCAGGAGTTCGAGACCACCCTGGCCAACATGGTAAAAAGCCTGTTTCTAATAAAAATTTAAAAATTAGCCAGGCATGGTAGTGCACACCTGTAATCTCAGCAACTCGGGAGGCTAAGGCACGAGAATCTCAAATGAATTTTCTTGTTTTACCTAGCAAAAGCAAGATGTATGACTTTACCCCCCAATGCTATTAGAGGGGAACTTCATTAGTCTGCATCCCTCAGAGTCTAAGGTATTTTAGATACTTTGTCAGACCCTGATAGTCTGAATTTTGTCTCATCTTCTCAATCTTTCAATTGATTGAGATAATGGGTACTCCCTCTGTGTGTTCAAACTAACCTTCCCTTTGTGGTTGCTTCCATAAGAGATTGGAAGGTGGGGAGGAAAAATACAGAAGGAGACATAAGAGGATATCTAATACTGGAAAAACCAGCTTATCAAGAAATGCTCCCAAAGTATCCTTGGAAATACACGGAAGTTGTGCCAGGATAACCAAATGCAGAAGGAAGAGCTGTCTCTTTTCTTAGCACTCACAGGAAGTGGAGAGTAACCATGGGGAAATTACCTGAGCTCTTTAACCTCTGTTCTTCCATCTGTGTAAAAAGGCTAATCTGAAAGTCACCATGTGGAGCTCTTGTAAGGATTTGATGAGCTAGTGCTTATGTGTTCTCTGCACGGTGTGTGGTGCTGAACAAGGCCTCAATAAATGTGTGTCTGTTTAAAAAAATAGGTAATATATATGAAAGCTTCTATAAGCCCTAAGTGCTATATAAATGTGACTATTTTTTAAACAAAGAGAGAAAATAGACTTATTTGCGTAATGTGAATATGCAGACACCCAGGAAGATCTCTTTCTATCTGAAATATTGATGCTACTGTTTCTCTTTAAGGCCTTTTCTATTTGGTCATGCTTAATGTAATAGTATGTAAAAGCCACTTAGTATTTTCTGTGCAAATGTGCCATTGCAGAATTGAGTAATAAAAGTTGCACCTTTGAAAACAATATGAAACATTTAAGCACCAATGACCTAGTAGCCTCATCGAGCTTTGTGACTCCTTATCATGCAACATCAATGTTTCCATTGTCACTCTGCTGTTTCAGATAACATTGCCGTCTGGACACTTGCCTGTTGGCCATTTAAGAGATTAGAGGCGTTTTTTTCCCTCCTTAGTCTACCACTGTGTTCATTCCCAGCTATACAGTTACCATTTGTAAATCAGTGAAGCAAGAAATTGAGGACACACTAGCAGCCCTGCCTGTGGAATACCAATAACAACAAAGGTGTAGAGTTGCTTTGCTGCCTTGTTGCTGCCTACCGTACACCCAACTAAAACATCACTCCTCCAAATGAGCACAATTATCTCAGTCACCAGGAGGAATAAATGAGGCACAGTGATAACCAGATTAGGATATAATGAAATAAATTTTCTGGATTTTATAGTACAAAAATGAAGACCTATTTATTTTCTAATGCTTTGTTTTCATGTTTTTGTGGTTTGATTCTCAGGTTAGATTTTAACTTCTATGCTGTCTGGGGTGGTTCCCTAGCTTTGCTTTGAAGTGCAAATTGTTCTGCACAAATGACATCTGATAATTAGGAAACAAAAGAAGGGGGTAAGAAAGTTGTTGAAATACAACTGAGCGAGCTTAGGTTTTTTCTCTTTGTATGGAGGGAACAAAATCTACCTTCCTGGTTAGTTACACTATCCCTGCAGAGGCTCTGATGAACTGTCCCATTAGTAAGAAGCCACCAATATGTCTGTATCCTGCCAGTATATTGTATACAACACATATTCTTCCCTCTCAAAAATCCAGGGCAAGCAAAAGAAACAGATTCATATGCAACAACATTTGGGAAATGACACAAAATCCTCAAACTCCAAATAGTTTCCTGGGTCATTGGACCATGCTTCCAAGTGTTCTCGGAGCAGAAAATACTAGTCCATTGACATGTAAGATTTTTTGTGTTGGGAAATTACCCTAACAGACATTATGGTGTAATAGAATGCTACAATAATGAAAACTGGATGGCTGTGGCAAAGTAATCAGCAGACAGAATGAACAGCCCTGAAATTTTTTTGAAAATAGAATATGCATAGGGAAGGGATGTATTTATTTCATAAATTATATGAGAAATTGGCTAATTACTTGAAACAAGAGTTTCAGCTTATAACATGACCCAATTAAATTCCAAATGAGGAAGTAAACATAATAAACGAAGCTGGTAGAAAACTAGAAGAAAATGTAAAATAAATAATTAGTTTAGTGGGGCAAGGACTTTTGATATAAACATAATGGAAGACACTATAAATGTTTAAATGATGACAGGTTTACATAAACCAGCCTCCACTAAAAGAAACTAGGATTCTTCGGAGAAATGACAGATTCCAGGGCTAGGGTAAGAAGTACCAGATGGGTCTAGAACATCTTACTGTGCCAGAAAATAACAGCTTACAGAATATGAAGATACATCCAAACGATATAGGAACTTCCACTGGCCAAGTCTGGGACTATTTGAACATAAATATAAATGATAATAATAGATTATACCCCATTGAATAAGTTAGGTATCCATGAGTCTATATTGATATAAATTAATAATGAATAACTGAAATTTTGAGTCAAAGTAGGATAATGTAGTGATATAGGAGTTAAAAAGAAATTATTTAAGCAGATAGCGAGGGTAAGAGAGTCCTCAGTAAGGCTTTCGTTTTAATAAAAAGCAGCCCCCAAATCATTTCTTTTCTAACAAAAAAAGCAGCTGCAAAATCGAGCTGCAAGCATAGACAAGCAAGTTGGAAGCTTGCACAGGTGAATCCCGGCAGCTCTGCCAAGAGGGAAAGGCAACCTGGGGGCCAGGCATGTGTGACATGGCAGCTCCGTCTTCCCTTTCTTTCATCAACCACGTGTACAGTAAGGAACAGACATCATGGCCAGGTAGAGAACTGATCTGCATAATAAAAGACTAGTGTGGGGTGGCCAGCTTCTTCACGTGCTATGTAAATGGCACATCTGGTCCATCCAATCTTTGGACCCTATGTAAATCAGACACAGCCTCCTCAAGCTAGTCTATAAAACCTCCGCCCCTGCCCCTCCCCCTCCCCTCCCCCCCACCCCTCCCCCTCCCCAGCCCACCCACCCGCCGCCCCTTCCCCATCCCCCACTTCCCTACTGACCGGAAGTCACACTTGGGAGCCCCTTTGTGAGAGAGAGCTATTCTGTTTTTCTTTCAACTATTAAACCTCGACTCTTCTGTTTTGTTTTGTTTTGTTTTGTTTTGTTTTGTTTTGTTTGAGAGGGAATCTTGCTCTGTTGCCCAGGCTGGAATGCAGTGGCTCCACTCTTAAACTCACTTCTTGTGTGTCTGAGTCCTGGATTTCCCTGGCCTGAGATGACAAACCTGGGGTATTTACCCCAAATAAGGACAAATGATGCTGCTTCAGTAGGATAACACAGCTTCAAAATCCTTCCCTTCAAAACACTGTTACTGAACCAGACTTAGGTCTGCCCACCCAATGAAGCAAAGCCAAACACTGATATCAGGATTTGCAGCAAGAGAAAAGTGAGGCATTTATTGCAGGGCGCTCATGCTTAAGACCTGAACTCCCCATTGAATTACATGTAAGGGTTTTTAAAGGCAGGGAGGCAGAGGTTCCAGGCAAAGTCATAAATCTATATATGGAGGTTATATATTTATTTAACTTAAAAAAATAAAAATAAAAAAACAGACATTTTGAAGCGGGAGCCTACAGGTCTTGGGTGGATTCAAAGATACCAAAGATACTCTGATTTGTGATTGGTTAAGGACACAAAGATTTGTCTAAAAATTTGAAGTCAGCAGAAAAGAATGTTAGCTGTGGTTTTACCCGCTCCAGGCCCCTCAGGAAGAAATTTGGAAGAAAGAATGGTGGTCACAGTTCAATCCTCAGTTCCCTCTTACCTGAGGCCTATGTGCCAGTGGGTGGCATTTTCCATCTCATGGGAGTTGGGGTTTCTGAAAAACAACTCAGGGACATATGTTAAGCTGTTATCTTTAGTTTTTATGGGGAAATCATCTTGTGACTCTAACTTCCTGGGCTGTTGTTTTAAGTTACTATTACCTTCTTGCTTATCAAGTTACTCATTTCCTTCTCCAGGCTAGCTAGGTGCCTGGAATTTCCTTTGAAATAACTCAAGATTTCCCTTTCTTTCCATGCTTGTGGGGGATGGGGCGTTGGGCTGGCACGCCCCTAAGAGGGATCCCTGCTCCATCTCAATACTATACTCACTAAAGACAAAAGGGAAAAGATAAACTTTACAGTGAAGGATCCTGACAGATACCACCTTAATCAAATGTTTAATGTGCCAATCACTGGTAATAGGGCGAATCTAGGTAGTGTTCTGCCTGGTAAGAGGTGATAAGAAGACTGGAGCCTCCCTTCTGTGATATCACTGACAAAGGTGCATGCCCTGAATTTAATCATGAAGAAAACTCAGAGAGACTCATGAGGGACATCTCAAAAAATAATTGATGTGTAATCTTCAAAATACCAAGGCTGTGAAAATCAAGGAGATACTGAGGAACTGTTCTAGGTTTATGGAAGCCAAAGAGACCTGAAAATAATATGCAATGTGATTCTCAATTAATCTTTTTACTAAAAGATACTGTTGGGACTATTGGTGAAACTGGAATGGGATCTGAAGATTAGATGTCAATGATGTACCAATGTTAATTTCCACCAATTGGATGGTGGTATTGTAATTACGTAGAAGAATATCTTTGTTTATAGGAAATGCACTAAAGCATTCAGAGGTGGTGAAGCCTCCTGTAGGCAACTTAGTCTCAAATGTTTCATCAATAAAAACATTCTTGCAACTCTTTATAAGTTTGAGATGGTTTCAAAATAATAATAACATTAACCAAAGAACAACTGTATCTATTCCAAATTCTCTTTTCCCTTCTGCTAGTTAGGTACATCTAAATATTGTGTTTGTATCATGATATGTTTTTGGTATATCTGTTACCACAGTTTAATCTTCCCTTGCACAAATTTAAATGTCAAGCAATAGGGAAATTATTATGCCATAGCCATATCCTAGAACATTATAAATATTTTTAAGTGTTTTTGTTTTGACAAATAGGTAACAACATGGGAAGATTCTCATGGTGTTCTATTGTTTTAAAATGAGAGTAAGGTAAAATAGTATTTACAAAATTAATGTGATTCTGAAAATATGTTCACAACCTGAAAGGAAATATGCACTTCAACCAAGGTTATATCTGGGTAGTGTGAATATAGGTGATTTATTTTCATTTTTATTTTGGTGTTATGGCTCAATTTCCTGTAATGACCATTCATTTGTAAACAACAACAAAAAAAAATTGAAATTCCAGTAGCAATTAATATAAAGTGATGTGAAGAGGAATATGAAAAAACTGTTGATTAAAGAATGAAGGAGCATGGGGAACTTCACCTGAAAATATGGTATATGGTATATTGAGTGTTTTGAATTAAAGATCAGACAGATCCTCAAGAGCAATGGAGAACAATCCATCTCAACCCCCACACCCCAAAATCCTCTCCCTATCCCAAAGCACATATAAAGTTGTCTTATCTGCCTAAAATCTAGACCTAACAGAGAAGAAAATAATAACCTCTGGTCCTTTCTCTTAAGTTTTCATTAGCTGAACCCATATCACAGGAAGGAAGACTAAAGTCTGACAACAAACCTGGATAAATTTTTGTCATAACCTTTATCCACTCTGAGGGCCCAACAGACTTTGCCCTGAACCATTGTATGTTCTTCGAGCCCACTGAATTCCCCTAAAAATTATTTACTATCTCCCTAAAATGATCCACACTTTTCCTTAAGAAGTAGGGTATATAAGAGGCTGTATCTCATTGGGACATTAGGCAGTCACTCTGTGATTCTCCCTGTGCACATGGTAGTAGTAAATCTGCATGCTTTTTCTCTTATTAATCTTCTTATTAGTTGAATTTTCAGCAAACCTTCCAAGAGCAAAGGGGACCCTTTCCCTTCACCGCTGCAGAGGACGTCTCTGAGGAAGTGAAACATTGCTGGATATACTATAGAAATCATCATGGTAAAGAAAGTATTAGAATAAGACTGGAAGCCAACTATTTTGCCCAAGGGACAGCCCTTCAGCTGTGACTCTGCACCTGATCTCTGTGGCTTTGCTGAAATGTAGCTTTAACCCTGAAGTACCCTAAAGGTGAGCATGATGGAGAGGTGAGAGCATAGACTCTGACTGTTGGCCTCAGTTTCTTCCTCTGCAGTTTGGTGTGAAGCTCAGAGATGGTGTATGGAGCCCCCAGAGACAGTAGCTAGCACCTGGTGACCCAAGTTCTGATTGGGCCACACCTCTGCTGGTGCAGGGAAACCTGGGCAGCCGGAGGTGCACAGACCAGTTCTACTGGAAGCTGGTCCCCATCACCTGTACTTTCCCCAAAAGACTTCCTTCCTTATCCCCTTCCTTACCCACAAAAGAACTCTTTCCTTACCCAGTACCTGTACTTTACCCCAAGAAACCCCCTTCCTTACCCACCCCCTTCCTTACTCAATCTGGCCAAGGGCAGATTGCAGGGCTCAGAGTGCAATAAAGAAGGGTCAGTAATCCACAAATCCAAATATTCAGTTTTCTGGCAGACGTAGAATCGTTCATATTCTTGAATCAAAAGGATCTGTTCACGATTAGAAAAAAAAAAATTCATCTAATTGCTCTTTTCATTGATAGAAACTGCATATAGAAATCCTCTAGAACAACATCATACACCATGGAGTTGACAATTCATCACGCTCTATTCTAGGCTCAGCTTCAGCATATTTGAAATCAGCTAGGAGGCTTCTGTTGATACAAAATACAGTATTTGTAGTCTGATCTAGTCCTGCAACAGGTGGTAAAGAAGTATGAACTGAAACTGCCATATGGCGATGTGAAGGAAATGTTTCTCTCCAGAGAAATACTTGAAAGTGTCATAAAAACAGTAAAAACATTTAACATTTCAAAAGGCTTAAATTCAGTATGTACATAAACTGTGTCAACTTTGGAGTCAGGCTGCTTTCGTTCAAATCTCAGCAGATAGATGATACCCAGGCAGATAAGTAATGTAACTTTGTGCAAGTGACTTAAACTCTGGAAGCTTTGGTTTCCTCATAGGAAACAGGGAATAAGCCCTTGGGATTATAGTGAAAATGAAAAGAAATAATGTATATACAGCAACTAGCCTGGTCTCTGGTTTGGAAAACACTTGATAAGATTATCATTGTCATTATTGTTTTTATATTATGAATACATTTGTTGTGTTACATATAATTCATGTCTGCCTCCTGTGAAAGTATGTATAGGCATACAGATGGAGATGGTAAGAGAAAAGAGGAAGAGAAAAAATCAGAAAAATATATGCCTGATTCACCCTCCCAATCCTGCTACTCAAACCTTTTATTCTATGCCCAGTCTTCCCCATCTCCGTAAATGGAATACCATCCACCCAGTTGCTCAAGACAAATATTTCAGAGTCAATGTTAATATCTCCCTTTCCCTTACTGGCTGGCCACTCTCTATCCAATTTCAGTTATTATAATCCCATCATCATCTCTCCCTGGATTTTATATTTTTATTTAGCTTTGTCTTTCTAAATCTTCTCCCTGCTTTCATTCAGAAACCCTCTAACTACATAAAACCAGAACTTTCTTCTTAAAATAGAAATTAGATCACATTTCTCTTCCCAACTGGAAACCCTTTAGTGACTTCTCATTGTACTTCAAGTAAGACGCAAACACCTTTCCAGGGCCTCCAGATCCCTTCATAATTGGGCTCCCGATATTCCTCAACACCACCTCCTACACCCTCCCTGACTATATTTCAGTCCCTTAAGCAAGCCAAGCTCCTTTCCACCTCACAACCTGTGCACAAATTGTTCTCTCTGCCTGGAACACTCCTCCATTTTTGCATAAATGTCTGCTTCCTTTCTGACCTTCAAGCCAAAATTTCAAGGTCAATTGCTCAGAGAGGCCTTCCCAGTACACCAACTG
Organism: Trachypithecus francoisi; assembly: GCF_009764315.1. Taxonomy (NCBI): domain Eukaryota; kingdom Metazoa; phylum Chordata; class Mammalia; order Primates; family Cercopithecidae; genus Trachypithecus; species Trachypithecus francoisi. Next base: position 28,307,285 of record NW_022681474.1, read on the forward strand.
AAGCAGACGACCTCCTCACCTCAGTTGTTCTCTAAATCCACATTGTATCTTAACAGCACATAAAATAACTTTTATTTTATTAGTTTTTTATTTTTTCTTGTGTCTGTCTCTCCCAAAGGCTGTAAATAACTTAAAGGCTGGGGCCATATCTGTCTTTTCCATTTTTTCACTTGCAGTGCTCCATATGATGCACTGTGCTGGGCATAGAGAAGATGTTCAGTAAATATTTGATGTAAGAAATTGGGGAATTGAATAAAATAATCTTGTAAATTTCCATCGATAAAATGCCCTAGATGTATAATAATTTATTTTAACTCATTACTGAAAAGTCAGAGAGGAAAAAAGACAACACATTTTTATATGTTTATATGTATGCTTAAAGGGTTAGAAGTGTTTGATCTTTTATGGATCAATTGTTCAAGAATTATCTGTTGCCTAGAAAGAGGTCATGTGAAAGAGGCAGATGTAAATTCAGGAATTTTGCTCATTGCAATTAATTGACAGTTTCAGGGCCAATGGATCACATGACTCACTTTTTAGAAATCTTTCTCCTATTTCAGAGGATACAGTGGTTTGAAACCATCATCACAGCAGCATGTTTCATAGGACTTGTTCCTTATTGATCATGGGCAAAGTTCAATTTCAAGCAGGTAATTGTCATCTGAGGGCCTGACTTCTCATGGGCCCCAGCTGCTTTTTTTCTGGATAATTTAGACAATATTAGAAGTTGACTGCAGTGAATGCCATGTTGTGTCTCTCAGATCCCCCTCTTTGGAACTGGGGCCCTCACCCCCCAGCAGCTAGTGTGCTGTTGAAGAGAGCTAAGGTCCAAGGTCATGTCCCATCTCAGGGAATGGTCCTTATTCAAAAGCTGCCCTGGGTGCGTTGGGAGTGGAGGAAATCCAGCCTCTTGCATAAGGTGATGGCACAAATCCGAGGAGCCATTCCAGCTCCAGAGATCTGTTGGACAATTAAGGCCTATGTTGCATTTACATTGACTGCATTGAGTTTAGCTCCTGCCTCTGTCCAATCCTACTTTCTTTACTTCCCTACAGATGTTGATCCCAAGATCACTCCCAGTAATATTCCTGCAGCCAGATCTCCATCTCAAGGTGGAAAAGATAATGTCTTTGATACGGTCTGGTTGTGTCCCCACCCCAATCTCATCTTGAATTATAGTTCCCATAATTCCCATGTATTATGGGAGGGACCCAGTGGGAGATAATTGAATCATGGGGGTGCTTTTCCCCATGCTGTTCTCGTGGTAGTGAATAAGTCTCACAAGATCTGATGGTTTTATAAGGGGTTTCCCCTTTCTCTTGGCTCTCATTTCTCTCTTGCCTGTTGCCATGTAAGATGTCCCTTGCTCTCGATTGTGAGGCCTCCCCAACCATGGGGAACTGTGAGCCCATTAAACCTCTTTTTCTTTATAAATTTTACAGTCTCAGGTATGTCTTTATGAACAGCATGAAAGCAGACCAATACAGTCTCCTTCTTAAGACACTGATTAAAGGGATTTGGTGCCACATTTTTTTATACCATTCCCCTTTTCCTTGGCTTGAAAGGAGACCTTTGGGAAAAGGGCGAACAAGGGAGTCTGCTGTCCAGCTCTCTCCTAACCATAGGTGGTATTTAATGACAGTTTTGAAAATGTTGATGGCACAGTCTCCTGCTGATCCATCTTGAAACCGAAACTATCATCCATTTCCTTTCTACACTCCATGGCTTCTTCCCAGTAAAGATAAAAATGTAAGATGGACCACTTCATTCTAATTAATTAGGAAGAGACTAATCATAGATACATACTTTGATATAATTACAGTTGTCCTCCCAACTGTGGTTTTGTACTCCAAAGTTTCCCCATGGTCAACTTCAGTGCAAGAGTATTACATATAGCAAGATATGTTGAGAGCGAGAGCGAGATCATATTCATTTGACTTTTGTTACAGTATGTTGTTATAATTGTTCTATTTTATTAGTAGTTATTGTTGTTTGTCTCTTGCTGTGCCTAACCGATACATTAAATTGTATCATAGGTATGCATATATAGGAAAAATCACAGTATATGTAGGGTTCAGTACTATCTGTGGTTTCAGGCATTCACTGGAGGTCTTGGAATGTATCCTCCATGCATAAGGTGAGACAACTATATTTTAAAGACATGTGTTATGAGCTGAATTGGGCCCCACCCCCTAAAATCAAATGTTGCCATCCTAACTGAGAATGGGATTGCATTTGGAAATAGAATTTTTAAAGAGGTAAAGTTAAAAGGTGGTCATATGTGTGAGCCCTAATCCAATACAAATTGTGTGCTTATAAAAAAGAGGAGATTGGGACACAGCCACAAACAGAAGGAAGACCATGTGAAGACACACAGGGACAAGACAGCCATCTAGAACCAAAGGAGGGAGGCCTCAGAAGAAACCAACCCTGCCAAACACCTTGATCTCCGGCTTCAAGCCTCCAGCACTGTGAGAAAATAAATTTATGTTGTTTAAACCACACGGTCTGTGATACTTTGTTATGGCAGCCCCCAGGAAGTAATGCAACATGGAATCATAAGACTTGTGGATTTTGTTTCACGTCCTTTAAATGCCCTGAGCACACCTAAAAGGTCAGGCAGAGGCACCGATAGAGGGGCTCCAAAAAGCCTCTAGGCTGTCTGACTTCTTTGACCCTTGCCCTGGTTTCTCTGACTCATCCTCTTTTCCATATATTTATTTCTCTTTGGTGAGGGTACTATGAATTGATCATTTGGTTTTAGAGTGTTTCCTCCAGTCACATCTTGAATTCCTGTACACACTTTCCTCTGCTTTTATGCTGTTGCTGTTATATCCTGCACCCCACGCCCCAGGAAGCGATCCTGGCCAGGTTTCTACTAACTTAGCTCTTCCTGAACGAGGAAATCGGCTGGAAATTTCAAGAGCTGCACACAGGTAAGAGGGCCGGAGTTACTAACAGGGGAATCATCATATTGATTTTATTCTGATCCCCTACCTAAAAATTTAGCAAATACATCTTATTGGACAGCCTGGGGCTTCCTAGATTTAAGGCATCTGACTGTAATGTATCGACCAAATTTAATTAAGGGAAAGAAAAAAAGTTAGTAAATATATAGATTTGAAAGGTTTTAAATGATAATGGCACAGTCTCCTGCTGACCCCTGACCCATCTTGAAATGGAAACTACCATCTGCTTCCTTTGTCTATTCCTTAGTGTCTTTCAATTTTGCACAAATGTCTTGTCCCTTCCTGACCCTCTGGAATAGATAGATAGATAGATAGATAGATAGATAGATAGATAGATAGATAGATAATTATAAATAATATGTAAATATATATATATGTATTTTTTTTTCCCAGAAAATAACATCACTGTAAGTGACAATTCCCATTGTCCCCCAGGAATCCTTTATGTGACAGTTTGGGGCCTACATTCAGTCTTCCCAGGCTCTCTGCTGATCAAATCCTCTCTGATGATTGTCTCATGGCACCATCATGCTTCTGCCATCTTGTACCTGCACGACTGCAACCACTCAGGAGCCCTCAAGGGGCCTGGACTTTATAGTGTTCTATGGCAGAACAGGCACCTCAGTCCCCTGCAAATACAGTTAAAGAGCATCATATCTGCGCTGCCCACATGGAAATGCTCAGCTTCTGATACAATAGCTGTTTAACTGCTTCACGTACAGCTCCCTCTCCTGTTCTTGGACTCAGTCAAGGTGCAGGGACCCATTTGAGTGACAGGTTCTGCTCTGTGCTCCATAGTGATGACTAAGGCTTTGTTTCTGGGTCAAGCTTGTCACGACTCCTTTTTCCCTTAGGGGAAGCTCTCTCCTAACATATTCCTCAGTGTCTCATGCAAAGAGGCTTCTGGTAAGCTGTGAATATGCCCGGGAGAGCTGAATAGTCATTTCTAGGACAAGCCAGGGACTTCCTGCCTCCAGTAACTCTCTCCATGGCTTCCTTCAAATAGGTTTATAGGGTGGGAGTTATAGACAAAAAGTAGAGAAGATACCATTGCTTCTTGAGGGAGAAGCTCAAATGCTGGCTTTATTTTCCCTGGATATTCTACTTTGCTCTTGTGCCTATTGTCTGGTTTGAGTTAGGATGTTCAACTTTTGACTTATTATTATCACAGATGGTTCTAGTGCCCTTACTTGTGCAAACCAAAAAGTATGTGAGACAGGTCTCAATCAATTTAGAGGTCTATATTGCCAAGGTTAAGGGCCATGGCCCACAGCACAGCCTCAGGAGGTCCTGAAAGCATGTGTCTAAGGTGGTTGAGTTACAGCATGGTTTCTTGCATTTTAGGGAGACAGAAGTTACAGGCAAAGATATAAATCAATACATGGAAAGTATACATTGGTTCAGCCCAGAAGGGCAGGACATCTTGAAGGGAGGTAGGGGGCATCTTTCAGGTCATAGGTAGATTCAAAGATTTCCTGATTGGCGATTGGTCAAAAGAGTTAAGCTCTGTCTGAAGAGTTGAATTTGGAAAATAAAATAAAATAAAGACTTGAGTAATTTAGATAAGGGGGAGTGTGGAAGCCTCTACGTAGCAGGCTTCAGGGAAAATAGATGGGAAATATCTCTTATCAAACTCTAAAATATGTCAGACTCCCATGAAAATACCTAGCAAGGGAAGGATATTCTCTACAGAACAGAAATTTCCCCCATAAGAGATGGTTTTGCAGGGCCTTTTCAAAATATGTCAAAGAAATACATTTTGAGGGTAAATATTTTGCCTGCTATCTGTCATATGATGTTATACTAGAGTTAGATTGGAATTTGTATCCTATTGTTACAAAGAGTTTGTTTTGTTAGTCTTAAGATCTCTGTTTTGATTCTAATGCTGGTCATTTGTTCCTGAACTCCAAAGGGCAGAGGCCAGAATGAGGTATGTTTAGCTCCTCCTTCCTGTCATGGCCTGAAACAGTTTTTTAGGTTTCTTTGGGGTCCTCTTGGTCAAGAGGGGGCCCATTTAGTAGTCTATTGAGGGGGCTTAGAATTTTATTTTAGATTTACACTTGTTTACCAGACAGTGATGACAATACATCCAAAATCTGTCACCTAAGATCTTGTAGATTTCCTGTCAGCCTAGTCTTTGTTGGAAGATCAGTATTCTGTTCTGGCTGGTTCCTGATTTAACTCAGTGCACCTCCTCCCTTTATCATGGGAGGAGTTTGAGATCTTTTTCAGTAACAATACTGAAAAGTTTCTTTCTGTATGGAGTCCAGATGAAAGGTTAATACTCCTGGATGTTTCAGTTTGAAAAATCTCATGTCTAATTTGATGTGGAAATTAATTTTTTTAAATGACATATATGATGACATTATATTTTGGACTGGAGAGACAGTGATATGGTTTGACTGTGTCCCCACCCAAATCTCATCTTTAACTGTTGCTCCCATAATCCCCGTGTGTCATGGGAGGGACCCAGAGGAGATAATTGAATCACAGGGCCGAGTTTTTCCCATGCTGTTCTCATGATAGTGAGTAAGTCTCATGAGATCTGATAGTTTTATAAAGGGCAGTTCCCCTACACATACTCTCTTGTCTGCTGCCATGTAAGATGTACCTTTGCTCCTCCTTGGCCTTCTGCCATGATTGTGAGCCCCCCTAGCCATGTGGAACTGTGAGTCCATTAAACCTCTTTTTCTTTGTAAATTACCTAATCTCAGGTTTGTCTTTATTAGCAGCATGAGAATGAACTAATACGGTAAATTGGTACCAGTAGAATGGTGTGCTGCTATAAGGATACCCAAAAACGTGGAAGCAGCTTTGAAACTGTGTAAGGGCAAAGGTTGGAACAGTTTGGAGGGCTCAGAAGAAGACAGGAAGATGTGGGAAAGTTTGGAATTCCTGGAGACTGGTTGAATGGCTTTGACAAAAATGCTGATAGTGATATCGACAATAAAGTCCAGGCTGAGGAAGTCCCAGATGGAGATGAGGAACCTGTTGGGACCCACAGTAAAGATTACTCTTGCTATGCAAAGAGACTGGCATCATTTTGCTCCTGCCCCAGAGATCTGTGGAATTTTGAACTTGAGAGAGATGATTTAGGGTATCCAACAGAAGAGATTTCTAAGCAGCACTCAAGAGGAAGCAGAGCACAAAAGTTTGGAAAATCGGCAGCCTGATGATGTGATAGAAAAGAAAACCCCACTTTCTGGGAAAAATTCAAGCAGGTGCAGAAATTTGCATAAGTAACAAGCTGCAGAATGTTAATCACCAAGACAATGAGAGAAATGTCTTCAGGGCATGTCACAGACCTTCACAGCATCTCCTCTCCCATCATAGGTTCATAGGCCTAGGAGGAAAAAATGGTTACTTGGGACAGGGCCTCCCTGCTGTATGCAGCCTTAGGACTTGGTGCCCTCTGCCCCAGCCATTGCAACCATGGCTAAAAGGGGCCAACATACAGCTCAGGCCATTGCTTCAGATGGTGTAAGCCCCCTAAACCTTTGACTGCCCTGCAGGATTTGGGACTTGCATGGGGCCTGTATTTCCCTCATTTTGGTCAAATTCTCCCATTTGGAACAGGTGTATTCCTTCATCCTCATTGTATTTAGGAAGTAACTAACTTGGTTTTGATTTTACAGGCCCATAGGTGGAAAGGTCTTGCCTTGTCTCAGATGAGACTTAGGACTGTGGACTTTTGAGTTAATACTGAAATGAGTTAAGACTTTGGGGGACTGTTGGGAAGGCATGATTAGTTTTGAAATGTGAGGATATGAGGTTTGGGAAGGGCCAGGGTTGGAATGATATGATTTGTCTGTGTCCCCACCCAAATATCATCTTGAAATTTTAGCTCCTATATTCCTCACATATTGTGAAAGGGACCTGATGGGAGGTAATTGAATCATGGGTTTTTTCCATGCTATTTTTGTGATACTGAATAAGTCTCATGAGATTTGATGGTTTTATAAATGGGAGTTACCCTGCATATACTTTCTTGCCTGCTGCCATGTAAGATGTACCTTTGCTCCTCCTTGTCTTCTGCCATGATTGTGAAGCCTCCCCAGCCATGTGGAACTGTAAATCAATTAAACCTCTTTTTCCTTATAAATTACGCAGTCTTGGGTATGTCTTTATTAGCAGTGTGAGAACAGACTCATACAGATGGTAATGTTGTATAGAATTGTTCAAGAGTTTGTCATCACCGAATCCTTCAAATATGTAACTTGGGATCATCTGCTGACCAGAAACGACTTTGTTCAATAAAATATTCCTTGAGATAATGACATTTTCTATTTTTTACTGGTATGTAAATGTGAAATGCTGCTGTTATTAAAACAAGAGTTTAGAGCTAAGGTGTAATGAAGGTTTTGTTTGTTTGTTGGCTAATTTTTCCATATGGAAAATGATATGTAAATATAGCTTTCATAAAGATTTAGCAAAAGTGGAAAGCAAGAGAGGTAGAAAAGAATTGATTCCATGAATGTAAAACAATGGCTTTTGATTTTTCACTGTGCCATCATCCCATCCAGATGTGCATGTGACCTGGTGTTGGAGAATGCTCAGGGAACAGGCCCAGGAGCTGCTGCCCAAGGATTCTTTGGCAGAATCCCAATCTGGGATTCTTTGGAGGCTTTTTCTCTGCAGTGTACTAATAACCCTGAGTATTCAGCCCTTCCTGAGGTCAAAATTAAACATGAGAGCTAAAGGCAGAGCTAGAGGACATAGAGAAATGCAAATCCAGTAAAGCTCTAGGGAAAGAGGCTCACCTATGCACTCTGCAGAACATCTGCCTCCAGCTTCAAAGTCTGCACCCAAGAAATACCATGAACAAGTCTTCACACATGAATGCAAATAACATACTGATGGCTGAAAACGACAAAATGAACAAGAAAAAATTTCTCACTAATTCAAACTGTCTACATTCTATCTCTGTGATTATTCTTCTAAGCTCACCTCCATAACTTTATTTATTTATTTATGTATTTAAGAGATGAAATTTCACTCTGTCACCAAGGCCGGAGTGCAGTGGTGCAATCAGAGCTCACTGCATCCTTGAACTCTGGGCTCAAGTGATTCTTCTTCCTCAGCCTCTTGAGCTGGGACTACAGGCAAGCCATGATGCCCAGCCACCTACCTCACTTTGAAATTCTCCTTTTTCCATTTGAAATTCCTTTTTTTTTTTTTTTTTTTTCAGACAGAGTCTTGCTCTGTCATCCGTGCTGGAGTGCAGTGGTGCAGGCTCAGCTCACTGCAACCTTCCCCTCCCATGTTCAAGCAATTCTCCTGCTTCAGCCTCCCCAGTAGCTGGGACTACAGGAGGGTGCCACCATACCCAGCTAATTTTTGTACTTTTAGTAGAGATGAGATTTTGCCATGTTGGCCAGGTTGGTCTTGAACTCCTAACCTCAAGTGATCCACCTGCTTCTGCTTCCCAAAGTGCTGGGATTATAAGCATAAGCCACCATGCCCAGCCTCCATTTGCAATTATTGTCGCTAGAGCACTTTGAAAAGAAATCGCTGCGTGAGAGTGTGTGTGTGTGCAGTTTTCACAGATTCCTCAAAAAATAAATTGTGCAAGTACAATATATTTTTCAGTAGTCCATGTCAATTATGGTTTCATTTAAACTGAATATATTCTAAATTCTTGTTCACATAATCTCCCCTCCCATTTTATATGGGACAAGGATCACATCGTTTCCAACTACCATGTCTTTCCATCACAGTCTGCTGTGCTATGGCTGATGCTGCAGTTCCAGAGCAGGCTCCCTGCTGTGATTCTACTCATGAGATGTTTCCCAGCAGAGGAACTAGCCACAGTGAAAGAGGTGACCCCCATTTCCTGTTTCTGGGAAGGCTGCAGAACGAAGCTTTGAAGTGGATTGCCAGCCCAGTTCCAAGCTAGATGTCCAATCTACAAGCTAGATGTCAAAGGTCATACTGAATCTTTGATGCATGACAGAGGCTGATACTGGAAGCTTTGTAAAAGCAAATCTTCCTGGGTATCAAAGGAATTTAAGTCTGGTAATGTAGCAAAGTTTCCCAAAATTTCAAACAGTGGCAGCATGTTTCCAAAAACAGGTAGCACAATCTTCTTTTCATAACAAAAACTAAAGTTATAGTAGGATGTAAATGTATTTAAATAGCAGAGGCTATAGAAGACAGCATATAAGAGGACATTAGTCTATTACCCATAACATTGAGAGGAGGCCTGGTACAATGGTTAAACAAGTCCTGGGTTTGAATCTGTGCTCAACTCTCTGCAAACTGCATAATCTCTCTGAGCTTTAAATATCATTTCGAGATGTCTATTCATGTAAAATACCTAGGATGCTGCTTGGCACATGGTAATGAAAGACCCTAATGGAGGATAACTGGTATATAACAAAGACTGTCAGGTTTATTTCACTTAAAATTAGGAGCAAAACTTTATGGTGAATGACAAAAACAAGCTACTAGCTGATAAACAAAACTGTAATTAGGGCTTTATATAAAAAGAAAATTCAGTCACAGTGACTCATATGTGTAATCCCAGCACTTTGGGAAGTTGAGGTGAAAAGATTGCTTTAGCCTAGGAGTTTAAGACCAGCCTGGACAATATATATATATGTGTGTATATATACACACATATATATACACACACACACATGCACACATACATATATGTATAGATACATGTACATACATTTATTTACATATATATTTACATATTTGCATATGTATATTACTTTACTATATATACACATATGTATATGTATACTGTATGTGTAAATATGTAATATATGTATATTATTTTACTTTATATACACATGTATGTAAATATATAAATAATATGTGTAAATATGTAATATATGTATATATAAAGTAAAATGATATACATATATAAATAAAATAAAGTAAAATAATGCAAACAAATTTATTTTATAGCTAATTGGGCTTAGATTATAATTGCTTACAAATTCCTGCTCCAGTCCTCTCTGTAGGTGGCTCAACCCTGGGCACAGGGAGCAGACATAAGCAGCAAACTGCCAGTGGTTTGTCTCAGAAAATAAGGAAACCCAATGAGAGGGAGAAAGATGGGGGAACAGCTGGTTGGTGGGGCAGTCAGAACACACACAACATTTATTGATTAAGTTTGCTGTCTTATATGGGCAAACCCCAAAACAACTACAATAGTAACATCAAAGGAAACTGATTATAGATTACTATAAGAGGCATAATAATAATGAAAAAGCTGAAATATCGTGAGAATTACCAAAATGTGACACAGAGACAAGATGTGAGCACATGCTGTTGAAAATATGGTGCCAAAAGACTTGCTTGACACTGGGTTGCCACAAACCTTCAATTTGTAATAAATGCAACCTCTGCAAAATACAGAAAAACAAAGCACGATAAACTGATGCATTCCTGTACTTATGGGTAATTGTATTTTCAGAAAATCTGTCTTTGAAAAGAAAATGTTTTAAATGAAATATTTTGCAAGAACTACAGAGCCCATCAGTGGCTTCAGAATATCTTACTGCTGTCATTTAAAAATAACTCCCCCTTCCTTTCAATTTGGTAAGCTTGTGACTTAAAAACTTGTCACTCAAAAAAATTAAGAATTGAGCTAAAAGTCTATTCTTCACTCAATAATGAGAATGGAGCACTTAAATATACTTTTCTTCCTGAATATTCCTTGACCCTGTATATCAGGGATGTGCACGTATGTGTTATGCAATGTGTTTTGTGCTAGTGGCACATTAGCAGGAAGCAACCATACCTGCCACCAAGCAAGTCTCCTATTTCTGGTAGAAGTATGAGGTCTTGGAGAAGAAAATGTTGTGCCCTTCTATTCCAGAAACAAAAAACAAGGAAATGATACAGAAGTCTCTTGGGGAGAGTATCTGCCATTTCCATTTTATTTCTTGGTATGTAAAGAAATATTCAGTGTCGGCCGGGCGCGGTGGCTCAAGCCTGTAATCCCAGCACTTTGGGAGGCCGAGACGGGCAGATCACGAGGTCAGGAGATCCAGACCATCCTGGCTAACACGGTGAAACCCCGTCTCTACTAAAAAATACAAAAAAAAACTAGCCGGGCGAGGTGGCGGGCGCCTGTAGTCCCAGCTACTCGGGAGGCTGAGGCAGGAGAATGGCGTAAACCCGGAGGCGGAGCTTGCAGTGAGCTGAGATCCGGCCACTGCACTCCAGCCCGGGCGATAGAGCGAGACTCCGTCTCAAAAAAAAAAAAAAAAAAAAAGAAATATTCAGTGTCCCCTCTATATAAAATAAGAAAACCATGGTATATAATGATGTTCCTATTTATATTGTGACTTTCAGAATGGCTTTATAAATGCTCTTTCATTGGGTCTTCACAAATCTCCTGCAAAAAGAAAATGTTAGGATTGGACTTATTCTTTTCATTTTTCAAACAAAGAAACTGCATTTGTGTACCCATGATCAACAATAAGTGCTAAATCCAGAGTGAAACCTGAGTCTGGAAATTGCACGACTTTTTTCCCAATTTATCTGTGGTGTACTAAAAAGATTAAAGGATTTAGAATCCAAACAACTGCATTTGAACCTTGGTTCTATCAAGAGCTACCCATAAGACTGTTAGAAGGAAAAAAAATGCACAAGAAAGCACTTAACTATAAATCACTGTAAATGGCAGTTATTAAGTTCTTCCATCATGCTCTTCAAAATATAACAGATAAATATTAACTACTTGAAGGCAAGAGCCATTTCATCTACTTCTTTTCTGTTCATCACAGAACCTAACACAGTGCTGAAGACATATGAGTCCTATTAATAAGAGATAAATAAATATATGCTGACTGAGAACAATTATGGGTTTACTAAGGTGCCAAAACATTTTAAAGAAAAATATGAATAAAACCTAAAGAAAAGGGAAAAGAAAATGAGACATTGAGAGTTGTACAAGGTGAATTGCTAATGGAAAATGTCTCTGATCAGATGCATTTTGCTTTGCTCAGTTGCTCATGCATTGCTAGCAGTGGTTTCAAGTACCTTGGAGTGAGGCAACTGCCATCACAAAAATGTTTTTGCATGCCCCTGTAGTCCCAGTTACTAGGGAGGCTGAGGTGGGAGAATCACTTGAGCTGAGTCAAGTCTGCAGTGAGGTCGAGTCTGCAGTGGTTGAGTCTGCAGTGAGCTATGATCCTGCTACCGCCCTCCAGTCTAGGCAAAAGAGCAAGACCCTGTCTTGAAAAAAAAAATAAAAGAAAAATAGTTTTGAAAAAAATAGGCTATAGTATCCCAGAACAAAGTGTCAAGTGCAGTAGTTTCTTATATTTACTTCCAGAAAGACTCAGATGTCAGATATTAAATGTGCAAAGTGTTTAAGAACCTGGAAGACAGTTCTTAATCACAGAAGTAGAAGAAATAATATGTCACCTCAGACATGACAGAGCAGGAGCATCGCCATCTTGGACAAGCACCACCATTTTAAAGTTCCCCTTGATCAAAAACCACCTAAATCTGAAGGGCATCAACCTAATGGTTAAGGTCAACATGACCATAAACCAAAAATGACATCTCCAACCAGAAACATTCCAACCGTAAGATAAACCCCTCCCAGACCAGAGACATACCAGCCCCGAGATAACCTCCCTTCTGGCCAGAGAGATGTCAGCCCCAAGATAACCTCCCCTCCTACCAGACATTCCAACCCTACAATAAATTTCTCCTCCACACAGAAACATTCCAAGCCTGTGATGGGCTCTCTCACCCTAAAACCCTTAAATACTCTTAGCCTGTGAGAGACAGTGCACCTAACTGAAACTGGCCAGAAGCCCCTCTCAGGTTTATTCTTCAAAATAAACCTGTCTTTGACTGTTGAGCTGTTTGCTGTGTTTCTCTTTCTTTCTTTAACTCTTACAAGACAAGTATATATTGCATATTAATGTCAATATATGTGAGCCATTCATGGTGGCTGGTCATGATCTGCAGTACCTTCTCCGTGGATGTATTGGTATTGCAAGCAGGCAGTTCATAGTCTCTAGCGGGAACTATAATAGTTTTCACTGAATGGATTTAGTTGAACTTCATATTTGCTGTTTTTCTGTGTACTTCACTCCAGAGGGGAGACCAGAAATTTCCTCACTGTTGGTTTTTCCTGTTCCTAAGGAAACCTGAGGACCACAGATCAATCTTAAGAGCCAGATGGCAGTGATTTGATGAAGGGATAGTGCTTGGCTACACACATACCCTGGGAGTCAGCATCCCTCCTACTTCTAGATTTGTTCTGCCTCTGCGTAGCCTGTGGTTTGGGTTAAGGATAGCAGTTTCTGCAATGAATTCTGACTCCCTAGGATAAAACACCATCTGGAAATTAATCAGCTAGGATATGAAAGAGGATCTGGCTGCTTTTAGGAAAGAGCACACACCTCAGAGTTTCTAGCATTGGCCAATCACACACACACATGAAAGAACCAAATTAGAAAGGATGGAGGGAAATCTGGGTTTGCGTTGGTTGATTTTTGGGCCCTCCATCTCCACAGACTGGACTCCACAGCCTGCCATGCCCCAGTACACTCATCTCCAACTTCCACTTGTTCCCTTCCTTGGCATCTGCACTTTTCACTTTGCCAATTTCTAACCATGTGTAATACCCTCATTATGGCATTCCTATTCCCATTCTTGAATTGCCAATTACAGTAGGAGAAAAGATTTGAGCCCCAGTGATTGAGCTTACTCCAGTTACCGCCCATTACACTTTCTTCATGGGCACCCACATTGTCTTTACTCTTCCCTTGTTACAAACTCCTCTTTGCCAGGGGACCCTGGTCCTGGCCACATCTGTGCACACTCTCTCAATGTGTACCTACTTACCATACTGAATGGCACTATGCTGCACTGGCCTGCCTTCACTTTATGTTCATCTCCCCAATTCAAAGTTTTCCCATATATTTACTCTCTAGATCTTATGTATGTTTCACTGAAGATGAACACTACCTTTCCAGGCTATCAGCGCCCATGCGTTCATGAGTTTGCCCCATTTGCCTTCCCCTCGATTTGCTCCATTGCTTCTTCCTCTTCTCCCTTTCTCTTTATCCAGTCACTTATTCATTCACCAATCAGGACTTCTGTCCTGTATTAAAGCACCAAGGACACAAAAATGAATAAATGATGGGCTCTACCTTTGAGGAGACACACAAACAAAAGTAAAATTCTAATTCAATGGGATTGGAGCTGTTTGAAAGGTACCAGTGAAGAAAGTAAGAAAGTTCATGTGCCTCATGTGTTGTTCTAAAAAACATGAAAAAGTAGTAGCACAGGGCATAATATGTATGTTTAATATACACTATGTTTTTCAAAGAAAGATCGGTGCTTGATCTGCAGTTGATTCTCTTCTAGACTCCTTTCTCTTGCTCTGATATCTACAAACCCCATAAAAAAGCCTTTGCAATGTTGCTACCTCTCACTTTATTACTACCTCTCACTTTTTTTTTCCTTTCTTTTCTGAGACGGAGTCTCCCTCTGTTGCCCAGGCTGGAGTGCAGTGGCGCAATCTTGGCTCACTGCAGCCTCTGCATCCTGGGTTCAAACCATTCTTCCTGCCTCAGCCTCCCAAGTAGCTGGGATTACAGGTGCCTGCCACCACACCTGGCTAATTTTTGTATTTTTTAGTAGAGATGGGGTTTTGCCATGTTGGGCAGGCTGGTATTGAACTCCTGGCCTCAGGTAATCCACCCACCTAGGCCTCCCAAAGTGCTGGAATTAACAAGCGTGAGCCACCACACCTGGTCTCACTTCTTTCCTTTATCATCAGATTGTTTGAAAGTCTTCCTTGGGTAATCTTTCTCCTTGATCACTCATTTATTATAAAAATATTTGTGACCTTGAGTGAAAGAGGAATCATCTCAGTATATGTATATAGATACACCTATATATACCTCTCTCTCTCTATATATATATATACACACACACACACACGATGAAATTCATTTTATAAATAAAATCTTCTGAACTGTCTATATTTCTGTGTATGTATGTATGTATAATTTTAGAGCTATTTAGTGAGAACAGCGAGAAAACATTCCTGTTCTTGTATTCTGAGGTTTTTCGGGACCTGCATTTCAGAAGCACTTTAATCAAATTTGGTCCTTTTAGGATCTGTGTGATCAAGAAAGGATCATTTTTAGAGTTGTCAGACTCTCCAGAGTCACCATTAACCAAAGCCAATCCCTTGGTGGGGGTGATAAGAGTTTGTATCTGAATTTCCAGGACTGTCCTGGAATTGGATTTCCCTCTATGAGCCAGAGTCAGGTAACATTTGCTTAGGCACATCTCCAGGTGAGTATAATGAACCATGGAAATAATCTTCCATATCACACTCATCAAAAGCAATACTATCTCTTTTTAATTTGAAGATATTTATTTATTTATTTATTTATTTATTTTGAGACAGAGTCTTTCTGTTGCCTAGGCTGCCATGCAGTGGTGTGATCTTGGCTCACTACAACCTTTGCTTCCCAGGTTCAAGTGATTCTCCTGCCTCAGCCTCCTGAGTAGCTGGGATACACTCATGTACCACCTGCCTGGCTAATTTTTTTTTGTATTTTTAGTAGAGATGGGGTTTCACCACCATGTTGGCCAGGTTGGTCTCAAACTCCTGACCTCAGATGATCCACACGCCTTGGCCGCCCAAAGTGCTAGGATTACAGGCGTGAGCTACTGCGCCTGACCTAATTCGAAGACTTTTAAATTAGGCTCCATTCTTGATATTGTGTAATACCTAATTCACAATATTTTTTATAATGAACTATAATGGCTAATGTGCTTTCCCTACCCTACAGATAGAGTATGATCTTGCTAGTTTATTCGGTTTTAAACTTTTATTTAGAAGTCATGTTGAATGTATGAATTACAGTCACCACTTGCACTTCTACCACATCAACTAAGAAATGTTTTGAAATGGGTAAGGTCCATGAAGAAAATTTTATTAGAGATATCTGGTTGTGTTAGATCATTCTAAAGCTTATTTCCATACTCTTTCTTATATTTTTCTATTTATTCATGTTTCTAATTTAGTCTCATTTCTGAATTCTTTAACATATGACTATTCCATTCTTCCAAATTATTTTATTAACAGAATTACTGGATTACTAAATGGTTGTCAGTATTTAAGTTCTGTTACTGTTAATTGATCAGATAATAAATAAATGACTGGGGTGATAATTTCTGGTCATTTCATTTCTTCCTGGCTGGCAAATCTCAAAATACTGGCTTTGAAGGTATTTTTTAAAATCACACTATTAGAATGCCAAATATTACTAAAGTCTTCACTTTTTTCTTTGTCTTTTTTTCATTCAGTCTTTATAGAGACTGACAAAAATTACCAATGTGATTGTATTGCAAGTCATCAGGGCGAGGTGTTTGGAAAAGTTTTCAATTAGCAATAATCATGCCTCCCATTCCCCCAGGGTCCGCTCTCTGCTGTCAATACAATAATTTTATGTTTTATTTTTAGAGACAGGGTCTCACTCTTTCACCCAGGCTGGAGTGCAGTGGCACTACCATAGCTATCACAGCTCACTGTAACCTCAAACCCCAACTACCCGCAATCCAATAATTTTTACCAGTGATAATAGCTTCTTCTTTTAACACCCTTCCCAACTGCCTTCATCCCCTAGGTATGGAACAATACAGAATTTAGAGCCAGGGGATCTAGGTTTGAATCTTCTAGTTCATGAATAAGACAGACATCAGTTTCCTTATGTCTAACATGGGGATAATAACATTGACTTCAAAGAGACGTTGTAAGGATTAAACATACATGAAAAGAATAAAACAAATGCTATGAATAATTAATAATTAATCTGCATTCTCTGGAGGGCCTTTAATGACTCACACACTGCAGAGAATTTCAGGTTCAGTGATAAGTAAATGGGAAGATATTTTTGGATATCTACAAAGTTTCCTACCTTTTCATGCAGAAGCAACCCTGTGCATTGATAGACAACTGGCCGGGCGTGGTGGCTCATGCCTGTAATCCCAGCACTTTGGGAGGCCGAGGTGGGCGGATCACAAGGTCAGGAGATCAAGGCCATCCTGAATAACACAGTGAAACCCCTTCTCTACTAAAAACACAAAAAATTAGCCAGGCATGGTGGCATGTACCCGTAGTCCCAGCTACTCGGGAAGCTGAGGTAGGAGAATCGCTTGAACCCGGGAGGCAGAGATTGCAGTGAGCCAAGATCACGCCACTGCACTCCAGCCTGGGCAACAGAGTGAGACTCCGTAAAAAAAAAAAAAAAAAAAGACAACCAACGCCACATCCTTAGGATGGCTACTACAAAAACAAGCAAACAAAATGTAAATCAAAAAATAACAAGTATTGGTGAGAATGTAGAGCAATTGGAACACTTGTGCACTGTTAGTGGGAATGTAAAGTGATGCAGCCACTATGGAAACTATTATGGTGGTTCCTCAGAATATTAAAATAGAATTACCATTTGCTCCAGCAATTCCACTCCTGGGAATATATCAAAAAGGACTGAAAACAGGGATTCGAAGAGATATTGGTACACCCAGGCTCACAGCAGCATTGATCACAATAGCCAAACGGTGAAAGAAAGCAACATTTGTTATGTGTCCATTGACAAATGAATACGTACACAAAATGTGAGTTTGTATTTGAATGCATACCTAAAATGGAATATTATTCAGCCTTAAAAAGGAGGGAAATTCTGACAAATGCTACAACACTGATGAACCTTGAGGACATTATGTTAAATGAAATAAGCCAGTCCAAAAAAAAAAAAAAAATACAGTGTGATTCCACTAATATAAGGTTAGAGCAGTCAAATTCATAGAGACAGAAAGTAGAATGGTGGTTGCCAGGGGCTCGAGGGTAGAATGGAATGGGAGTTAGTGTTTAATGAGTACAGAGTTTCAGTCTTACAAAAGAGTTCTATGGATGGATGGCGGTGATGGTAGCACAATATGAATGCACTTAATAACACTAAACTGTAAACTTACAAATAGTTGAGATGGTAAATTTTATGTTATACGTATTTTACCACATCTTTAAAATATAATCAACCAATCTGGCACATAAATTTACTCCATTTCTTATCTGTCTGTAAACAAAGTATCTAAACACCAAAGTCATGTGAATAGAATGTATTATTTTAGGCAACTTTTATAATAAGTCAAGTCTTCTACACATCCCATGCTCTATAAAGTATAACTGCATAAAAATTGCTTCTCACTGCTTGGGTCCACCTCTTATAAACAGTGCTACCTTGAGTTAGTTACTTAACCCCTCTTAGCCTTACTCTAGTCATCTGTAAAATGAAAATGTGAATTTTTTTCTAGTAGGCTTTTTTGTTTTTGTTTAAGACCGGGTCTTGCTGTGTTGTCCAGGTTGGAGTGTAGTGGCACAATCCTTAGCTCACTGCAGCCTCAAATTCCTGGGCTCAATTGATCCTCCTGCCTTAGCCTCCTAATGAGCTGGGACTACAGGTGTGTGCCACCACACCCTACTAAATTGTGTTTGTTTGTTTTTGTAAAGATAGGATCTATGTTCTCTATGTTGCCGAGCCTGGTCTCAAACTCCTGACCTCAAATGATTTTCCTACCTCAGCCTCCCAAAGTGCTGGCATTACAGGTATGAACTACTGCACCCAGCCTCCAGTAGGGTTCTTGTGAGGATTAAGTTAAATGATGTATGCAAAGGACCTAGTAGACATATGGTACAGGGTTAGTGTTCAATATGCTTGTTTCTTTTTTCAGATAAACTCATTGAAATGACAATTAATTGTATCTTGACTGTCACAATAAAAAAAATTTCAGAAAGGCAAATGCATATGGAAGGGATGAGGGTAGTTCCACTCTTTTTCTTGAAGATGATGAGGACATTGCAACCTTGCAGTATACAGATGTACATTTCAGCTTCAGCTTCTCTTTGGCACCACAGGAGGCAATCATCCTCAATATTTATCCTCCCACCTATCACCCATCCAATCTGGACTCTGCCTAGTACCAACAATGGCAAAAGCCCGTATAACAAGAAGCTAAAATTATTTGCTATGATTTGCTTTGCCTGAAAGATGTCCCTGCATTTGTTTATAAGGATCATAGACCAAATGCTCAAAAGTGTAAATTCCTTGTGAGTTTGGCTGAAAAAGAAATGAGATGGTGACTCTGAAAACATGTTCTAACTTCTTTACAAAGGTGTATCTTTTCTTTTTTTTTTTTTTTTACATTTACTTAACTGGTTTTCCTGCTTTTCAAAGCTATCTTGTACAGAATCTGGTGCCCCCATTACACTAATTGGCAATGTAAATATTTTAACAAACTCTGTGGGATTACTTTACCTCAGCTTTAGGTGAATGTATAATTTAATGCCACCAAGATAACTTGCATCATCCCATCACTGGATGCTTCAGCATCAAATGAATTCATTACATGGCAAAGACTTTTGCAACATTTTGAAATCAGAAGTTAGTTTGCAATGGGGAAGACAAAGCTATGCCTTCGTTTCAGCCCCATGAACCCTCAAAAAGAAGGCCAATTGGAAGTTTTATTGCTATTTGCTTAAATCAAAGGGAACAAAATTCTTCCATGAATGCACATGTTCAGAACTCTTGGCCTATTAACTAACTATTGCAATCACAGGGAAGGCTTATTGTATTGCTAATCATAAGTTCACCCTGAACCATGCTGCTCTAAAAATTCTATTTCATGGTCATTAAATGACCTTTATGTAATTCCTTGATATCCTTCCTTTGATGTTGAAGAAAGTTTGCTTTGGAGTGAGATATGCAATAATTATTTTCTCTGTTGATTTTTCCCTCCTTTTTCCCTCTTCTTCCTTCTCCTGACCCCAATGTGCAGTATTATGGAAGTTTTTGTCAAAGAAGGACTTTTTAGCAGTAATGAATTGACAAGGGAAAATGCAATTATTTTGTCAAATAGATTTTTTTCCATTATTATATGATCCATCTTTAGTTGCTCCTATGATTCCTCATTGGAAGCGATGGATCAGGTTTGAAATCTGGGGCTGTTCTTCAGGGGCACCAGCCTGCCTTTCAGTGTTGATGAGATCAGTCATAGGAAATGTGATAGAGCTGGCTCAACCCAAGTTCCTCAGTGACAACGCTCTGTCCTGGTCTGGTAGAACTTGAGTCTGTGGCACTCCCCAGTGACAGAACCAGACCCCTAGGTGTGTTCCTGTTGAAAAGGAGCCAGGCAGTTGCTATGTGTAGCTATTTTGCTACATTTAATCATCTACATCAGGAAGACAAGGATTCATTTATATAATTCAGAATATTCATTCAAGGAAAGAATATGGTTAGCAAAAAACAGTAGGTTCTCAGAAGCCATACTTGCAATTTTATTTGTATTCCTGCAGAAAACTTAATACCAGGTAATTAAAGTTAAAAATATATATTTTTAAGTGGTATTGCTGGGGGAAATTTCTCCATCAGTCTTAATTTTGGTTGTCTCTGTTGGAAGAAGCACCTAGTTTTAGTATGAGGATTTTCATGAAAGGGAATAATAGCTCAAAGTAGTAGCTACTATTTATAGAGTCAAGGAAGTGCCAAGCCCTTAAATGTGATATTGTTTACCATCCTTAACCTTTCTGAACCTTGTTCTTCACATCTCGTTGAAGGGATTAATAATATCTACCTTGTTGAACAAATGAGAAACATCAAGGTTCCAAGAAATTAAAAGAATTATGCAAAATTCACGCACCTAGTGACTTTATGCTGGTGCAAAAGTAATTGTGGTTTTTGCCATTACTTTTAATACATTTAATAGAATGAATCATAGTGATGACAAAGGCCACTCTCTCTCCATAGGCTATTAATTTTTTTGATTGAAATAGTTGGTGCATTGGAAACACAAGGGAAAGAGTTTTGTAGTAATAGCCCTGAAATCCTTCTGTGAGAAAATGATGGTAATTATAATAATGATGACACAACAGTAATAATTATAGCTAATATATAATAATTATGTATTATATGCCATGTAATGTCCTGAGCCCTCATAATGTTAATTTTATTTAATCCTCAAAATAATTTTGTGATGTAGACAATATTAGTACTCACCATTTTCTAGAGAACTAAATCAAGGTGCAGAAATACTAAATGTTGTATTCATTGTAATATAGCTAGTAAGTAGTACAACTGAGAGGTAAACTGAAAATAAATTTAATTAAACGTGTGTAGTAAATTTTTTTAAAACTGCTATCTTAAAATAAGAGTTGAGTTTTGTGATGGTTAGTTTCATGTGCCAATTTGACTGGGCTAAACGGATACCCAGGTAGCTGGTAAAACATTATTCCTGGGTGTGTTTGTAAGAATGTCTCTGGAAGAAATGAACATTTGAATCAGTAGACTGAATAAAGAGACTGCCCTCACCAATGTGGGTGGGCACTATCCAGTCTATTGAAGGTCTATAAAGAACAAAGAGACAGAGGAAAGGTGAATTATC
Organism: Trachypithecus francoisi; assembly: GCF_009764315.1. Lineage (NCBI taxonomy): Eukaryota > Metazoa > Chordata > Mammalia > Primates > Cercopithecidae > Trachypithecus > Trachypithecus francoisi. The sequence continues at coordinate 28,328,695 of NW_022681474.1, forward strand.
TCTCTCGTGTTGATCTGGGACATGCATGTTCTCTTGCCCTGGGACATCGGACATCATAGCTCCTGGTTCTTGGGTCTCAGAAGTCAGTACTCACACCATGGGCTCTCCTGGTTCTCAGGCCTTTGGGCTTAGACTGAAACTATACCACCAGTTCTCCGCAGCAGATGGTGAGACTTCTCAGCCTCCAAAATTGCATGATCTAATTCCTTATAACAAATCCCTTTTTATATGTCTACATATATTCTATTGGTTCTGTTTTTCTGGAGAATCCTGGCTAATACACATTTCATAGGTGAAAAAGGAGCAAAACTAAATAAATTCTATTGAAGTGTAACAACATAAAAGGAACTGCATAACTACACCTGTTGGCTTTCGTAGCGTAGAGAGTAGTTCTGAAGTACTCTCATACATTTGCAGCACTTTTATAACCAAAGTAGTTTCATTCTATTTACCCTCTTTTTCAAACTGATTCCCTGCCATACTCACCTCCTAGGGGTTTTCCACACTGGTAACATCCTGAATGTTTGTTTGCCTGGTTTTGCCTGAATATGTTCAGGATCTCCTAGAGGTTATCTGTAATATCACACTGCCAATAGGAGACAATTACCCGGTGCATTTTGGCCCGAAAATTCCTCACACCCTAGCATCTGATCATTCAAAGTTAATGGATGGTTCTGTACATACAAAAGTCATATATAAGGTTTATAAAATACCTGGTAACTAATGGAAAACAAGAATTTTGCTCTGTATTTTCAGGTCACTTCCCTCCAAAATAGTTTTTACCTCCATCCTTTTTCCAACTCTACCATACTGTGAATACATCTACCTAGGAACACCCAAATCACTACTTAATTAAATTCACAATTCAACCACTGAATGGTGACATTCTGCATGATGCTGATAAATTAAGAATATCCTCAAGGTTACTCTTGCATCAGAGCAGAAACCAGGGGTTGACTGATGTTCTCTCTTCCTTCTCAAGCAACTATAGGAAAAAGGGCTCTGCTACAGAGCGAATTCCCAAATGACTTCTGGAACCCTTCAGACTGGGAGGGAGTCATTCTGGTCAGCCACCAGAGGAAATAAAACTGTTTGGCTTCTCTTCTCCACCAACATCATGTCTATGTGCATATGAATGAAAATTGGTTAAAATGAACATCAAAGAGAGACTTTGATTTGTGGAGCGCAAGAAGTAAACACTTGGAATCACAGTTTAGGAACAGAGGTAGTCTTCAGAGCAAATGTCATCAACAGGCTGGGGTGCCACAAAGGGATGAGGTGGAGAGGAGGCCATCAAGGGGAACAATGTTAATTGTGTTACATAAGCTCAGAATCCCCATGAGGGAGCTTCCAGCTCTTAATTCCTTCCTTCTACTCCTCTTCCACTTATTACAAGCGCTTGCAACATTTTAAATTCCTAAATTCTTGAGACAGCTCTGGTCAGAAGGTAAACTCTTACACCAGCCATACATCCACTGGCTGGAGCAAAGAGGGAGTAAGGAAGGAATCCCTGGAGATCAGGGTGCTTCAGAGGAGACACTCCTCTTCCATGCCACTCTGCACCTCCGTGGTTTCAAAGGAGCCTCTGTGCTCCACAGGCTCCATCCCCCAGCCTCACCCCACACTCTCATTCCTCTAGGGCCCAACTCTCACCTTCGCCGTGGATCCTGCCCTCCCATCCTGCTGAAAATTGCAGCCTCCATCCTTTTACCCACTATTTATCCCCTTTCCCCATTCTATTTATTTTCACATTTATCAACATCTAAAATACAGTATATTTGCTGGGTGCGATGGCTCACGCCTGTAATCCCAGCACTTTGAAAGGCCAAGGCGGGAGGATCACTTGAGGTCAGGAGTTAGAGACCAGCCTGGCCAACATGGTGAAACCCTGTCTCTACTAAAAATACAACAACAACAACAACAACAAAAAATTAGCCGGGTGTGTTAGCCTGCACCTGTAGTCCCAGCTACTCGGGAGGCTGAGGCAGGAGAATCGCTTGAACCCAGGAGGTGGAGGTTGTAGTGAGCAGAGATTGTTCCACTGCACTCCAACCTGGGTGACAGAGCAAGACTGTCACAAAAAATAAATTAATTAAATTAAAATAAAATGCAGTATATTTTACTTATTTGCTGATTTATTTTGTTTCCACAACTAGAACACAATTTGCCTAAAGGCAGAGATTTTTGACAATTTCTTGGGTTGTCATATTCCCTACACTTAGAACACCTGGCGTACAAGAAGCTCTTGAGTCATATTTTTTGAATGAACAAAATAAGAAATAACTTATTAATTTTTTTTTCTAGGTACTGATCCTTTACAAGCAGGATTCTACACCATTGGGGTAAGGATGTCCTTGTTTCCTGCAGAAAATGAGTTGTGGTCCATGAGTATAAGCTTAACAATAGAGACTGTAGCAAATTATATCTATTTGTAGGACCATCACAGGTACCTTCCCAACTGAGTTTCCAGTAGCCCAAGCCCAACTACCCTAATATTGATCAGAATGTGAGTGGAATGTCTGGGCAAGAGCGTGTGCAAAAAGAAAAACCACGGCTCTCTTTGAGATCGTGGCTGTGCCACTACCTTGACATACGACCTCAGGCAGGTGAATTAACCCCAAATGTCCTACTCCATAAAACAGGGAGTTGGAGTAAATGATGTTCAAATAACCTTTCATTCCCATGACTCCCCTAGCCTCCAATCCAATATACTCCACAAAGGAAAACGCAGGAGTATAAACATAGACTGCTAGTACTGCTGCTGTGATACAGAGGGCTTAAAAACAAAAATAAGAAAAACTTATGGTAATATCAAATGTTTAGAAAATCATGTTAGCTGTAAATATTTTGAAGAAAATATGTCAAATACCTTCCTTTACTTCTTTTTATCTTTATTTAAAAATTTTTTTATTGTAGAGATGAGGTCTCACTATGTTGCCCGGGCTGGTCTCAAACTCCTGGCCTCAAGGGATCTTCCTGCTCTGGCCTCCCAAAGGGGACCCTGAAGCCTGCTGGCCTGAGCCACCGCACACATCCACTTTACTTTTTAAAGACTTTTATTATTATTATTATTATTATTATTCAGATAGGAGTCTCACTCTGTCACCAAGACTGGAGTACAGTTGCGTGATCTCGGCTCACTGCAACTTCGTCTCCCAGGCTCAAGCCATCCTCCCACCTTAGCCTCCTGAGTAGCTGGGACTATAGGCATGCACCACCATGCCTGGATAAATTTTTGTATTTTTTGCTAGAGATGGGGTTTTGTCATGTTGCTCATGCTGGTCTCGAACTTCTGAGCTCGAGCAATCTGCCTGTCTCAGCCTCCCAAATTGCTGGGATTATCGGCATGAGACACGACTCCTGGCCTTAAAGAGGTTTTACACCCTACTTTGTTTTCTCAATACTTGTCCTTTCTCTCTATCCCCAAAATGTGTGGATTATAAACTCGTCTTATTTATGGTCTTCATTAAGTTTTCTTGGAAAACACACCTTTCAGAATGAAACTACTTTTAATCTGCAGCTTTATTTCCAGTGAAGAATCCAAACCAAATATTTACATTCTAATAACAATTATTTGAAATGTTATTGTGTCAGTCATGAGATTCAATGGAAGTATCTGATAATAAACGAATTTAGGTCCAGGTAAGAAATAAATGGCAAAAAAAGAAAAACTAACTATACAGCAAATGAGACCTATTCTTCCATTCTATTCATTTTAGCACTGCCTGAAATGTGCAGATTAGTAGGAAAATAAAGTCTATGCAGTAGGTGCTATATGAAACAGTTGGCATGCACTTTACAAAAGTGCACATTTCAGTTAAATTATATGTGAAATTATACCCTTCCTCTCTCCCACACAGTAACATAATGGCAAAACGATGACAAAAGTTCAAAATTAATAGAGAAATATCAAGTAGAGGCCACCAATAAGATCTTAAAATGTGGAATATTTTACTAACAACTGTGTGAGTCAAATCGTGGACTCCTGCCTGAATACATATAAGATGATCATTTTGATGTACTTGAATGAGTAGTATGGATATGTAAATGTTTCAAGGTCCTGATAGCTGCAAAACTGACAATGAAGACACAACCAGCCAAAAGTGCCCAAAATAATAAGAAAACACCAGAGCCACATGTTCTAAAAAGTTAATAATGCAGATGGTCAGATGATTTAGATAAGTTTAGTAGTGAAAGAATGTGTAGGTTTTAACTGAAAATCACTTATATTGGTTATCTTCCATCTTAGAGTATCAGCACATATAGAAGGCAATTTTCCAAACATTTTATAGTTATATATGGCAAAGACGGGTTGCAAATTCAATGCCTAGAACAGTTGCAGCACCTAGAAGCACCAAGTAAATATTAATTGAGTAATGAATAAGAAATGGAGGGATGGATTCCTTAAAAGTGGTCTGCTATATCCATCATGCTAACTCTGGCAAATGCATTTTCCTATGAAAAGAACAGTCAAGTATATCACAATTAAGATGATAGTGGTTCAGTAAGTATAAAAGGGAGTGGGAATTCAGTGTGGATACAGAGAAGAAAGAAAGGTCCTAAGAAAGTCCCTAGGACACAGGAAGGCTGAAGCCCATTCTTGGGCCACTACTGGGAAGCAAGTTCAAGGGTGTTTAGAACATTTGAAGCATCATATTTTCATCCTTGATAGCCCTATGAGAATCAAACTCTAATTTGAGCATTTACAGAGGTGGTAACTTTTGGAATTTATTGTGATAAAGAGGTGATTACTAAGATGGTGGCCTTTGAGAAATCATTGATTCCTCACTTCAGCTTCCTTATTAGTAAATAGAGACACCTACCTTACAGGTATTTCCATTAAAGAGGGACATTGTGCATACAAAATTAAATAATGCACTAAAAGAAAGTTTGCACTTTTAAAAGAGAGAACTTTTAGACCTACAGGTGATTTACTTTGTTTTCTTGCCTGAGAGGGTCATCACCCAGGCATAATTATAAACGCATGGAGTCTTCCTACAAGGGGTGTGAGTAATACATGCAATGATTTGACTTATTATAAAGTGGAGAGGGCAAAGCAGTAGAAAAATCAGGAAACATCTGGAATACTCTAGGATGGTGAAGGGCTAAATTAAGGCAATATCAGCAGAATAGACAGATCAAGCTAAATTTGAGAACTAATTTTATTGGGCTGCAATTCATGCACAAATATCACAAGGTAGGGTTTCTGAAGCTCAGAAAGCAGGAATGAGCAATCTTTCTTCCATTAATTGATCTCCCAGATCACTGGGTCACTTGTGCTGGGCTCACTGATGAGATGCCATTAGCCTACAAGGTGGAAGTTTGCTCCTGGCAAGTGTATTCATTTCTCTCTCTCTCTTTTTTTTTTTTTTTTTTTTTTTTGAGATGGAGTCTCGCTTTGTCAATCAGTGCAGAAGCGTGATCTCCACTCACTGAGATTGCTCCACCTCCCCAGCCTCCTGAGTAGCTGGGATTACAGGCATGATCCACCTTGCTTGGCCCAGTTCTGCTTTCTCTGAGCCTTTTTGACAAGAACTAGATGGGTGGGTTAAAACTGGAATGAGGCTGGACTGTGGCATGCACCTGTAGTCCCAGCTACTCAGGAGATTGAGATGGGAGGATCTCTTGCACCCAGGAGTTTGAGACCAGCCTGAGCAGCATAAGGAAAAAAAAAAGTTGATATTGCCAGGTGCAAGATGAACAGGACACCATGCTTCTTCCAAGGGCAGGCTATGCTGTGAAATGTCAACAACAGTCCCATTTTTTGAGTGACTACTTCTTTTTAAACTCATCAGAAAATCTTGCTTCCTATGCTTATAGACTACCAGAAAATTTGATTTTTGAAATTATGTCACTAAGAATGAAATCTCCCATAATTGGCTTGTAGGATCTAACTCACTTTGACAACAGAGACATGGGCCCGATTTACAACTCAAGTACAGAGCTTCAGATAAGGAGTTTCCTAAGACAGCATTCCACATTTATCCAAGGAAACAGAACCCTTGGTCACAGCCCAAACCTCATGTTGACCCCTTACTCCCAGCTCTGCTTTGGTTTGAGCCTATCAAAACTCCACTTCATGGTTCCTCTAGTGTGTAGTATCTCCACTGTAACATTGAGTCAGTGAACTCGACTTTGTGGGACTGTAGGTTTTGTCCTTGATGGTCTTAGGTTGGTTGGACTGGACACACTATTCTATTCCGTGTTAATGTCATTCTTTTCATTATTATAGCATAATTACATGTTTCTTTTTCCATTGTCTTATCTATCAAAAGGGTCTTGGGGCCGGAGGCAGTGGCTCACGCCAGTAATCCCAGCACTTTGGGAGGCCGAGGTGGGTGGATCCCAAGATCAGGAGATCGAGACCATCCTGCCCAACATGGTGAAACCCTGTCTCTACTAAAAATACAAAAATTAGCAAGGCATGGTGTCGGACGCCTGTAGTCCCAGCTACTCGGGAGGCTGAGGCAGGAGAATCAATTGAACCTGGGAGGTGGAGGTTGCAGTGAGCCAAGATCATGCTACCGCACTCCAGACTGGCAACAGAGTGAGACTCCATCTCAAAGGAAAAAAAAAAGGTTCTCAGTGTTTTGGTCTTAAAACCCTCCTTTACTTACACTCTCAAAAAGTTTTGAGGACTCCAAAGAACTTTTATGTTATAGCAATTAAAACAGAGAAATTTTAAAAATATATTTCACTAGTAAGCTCATTACATGTTAACATGAATAGCATATTTTTAAATGAAAAATACCTGTATTTTCCAAAACCAAAAAATTTTAATGGTAAGAGTGGCATTATTTTATATTCTTGCACATTTCTTTAATGTCTGGCATAATAGAAGACGTTATCAGTTTCTGCATTTAATCTGTGTGATATTACATATTACAGAGCCACTGGAGAACTTCATAATAAATTCATTTTTAAAATAGTAGATAAAAAGGAGTGGAAAAAAGTCTTATTGCTATTATTAAAGCAATTTTGATCCTGTGAACTTCCTGAAATGGTTTCAGAGAACGCCCCCGACCCCCAACAAATTTCTCCTAGACCACACTCTGAGAGCCACTGGACTTAGCTCTTCTAGCTTCTGTAGTTTTCATATGAATTCTAGAATACATTTGTCTCTTAATTTGGGAGGTAGTAATTATGTGTTTAACATCTTGTCTTCTCAATTAGGATTCCTGTGTCTTTCCAATTATAAGTAGTCTCTCAAGAATCCTGCATTTAAAAAATTTTCCCACTTTTCTCCTGTATTTCTCATTTTTTATCATTCTTAGTTATTTCGTGTTCTTTCATGTTTCTGTTGTGAACGGGATCTATTTTTCTATTGTATTTTAATTGGGTATTGTTTATCTCTGTTGTGATTGTGACTTTATTTTGTATGTGAGCACTCAGTTGCTCTGTTTAATTCTTAAAATCTCACAGGTACGTCCAAATGGCCATAATTATATTGAATAATATATGTGCTGTGATCCGTTTTCTGATGAAATAACTTCTTGAAAATTTGAAGCTGTTCATATATGTTAGGCTATTGATTCAATATCATCCCTGTTAAAAACCACTGTTCAATTTCTAAATTTCTTTTTCGAGACGGAGTCTCGCTGTGTCGCCCAGGCTGGAGTGCAGTGGTGTAATCTCGGCTCACTGCAAGCTCCGCCTCCCGGGTTCACGCCATTCTCCTGCCTCAGCCTCCCAAGTAGCTGGGACTATGTACATGGGCCTGCCACCATGCCCAGCGAATTTTTTGTATTTTTTAGTAGAGACGGGGTTTTACTGTGTTAGCCAGGATGGTCTCGATCTCTTGACCTTGACCTCGTGATCCGCCCGCCTCCGCCTCCCAAAGTGCTGGGATTACAGGCGTGAGCCACCGCGCTGGGCCCAATTTCTAAATTTTAAAGCTACTTTAAGAGGAAGGGTCTTGAATATACTGAATGACCTTTTGAAATAGATTTTTTAAATCACATTTTTTAAAGATACACATTGATTAGGATTAGATAACCTCTTTTTGGTCTCTTCTATAATTCTCATTTAGATAACATGAAAGACAGACGCACTGAGATAATTAACAGAATCAAAGGATGTTTTTGTTGTAGTTCTCACCTGTTGAATGGATGAAGGTATAGCAATACTCAAAATGTCCCTAGAGACTGTTCAAGAGAATCTGGCCATAAGGGTCCCCCCAAGTGAGCCCTGTGTGACAGGAGACCACAGATGGTCTGGAAAGGATTGCAAAGGACCAGGTAGAGGGTTGGTGACTAACGGGCTGCCTCCTGAGGGCTGAAGTTCCTGCCTTTGACTTCAGCCCCAGCCCTAACCTCCTTATCAGTCTGCAAAAGGGAACTGGACCCTGGGAGCGATCTCATTAGCCATTATCCCTCTTGGACCTGAAACCCATTACATTGTCCAGGTCCGGGCCCCTCGAAGTGTGGGGAAGTTCCTGGGAGGAAGATACCACGTGGGGCCAGAAGCAGAATTTGCTCCAGGCACTGGGCCAGTCCCTGAGGGCTCCTGGATCCGGGGGCCCCACTCCCTTCTCGCCAGGCTCTGGGCCAAGGAGGCGCGGCGGGAGTCCCGGGAAGCCCCTCGGCAGCCAGCCAAGGGCCCTCCGAGGATCTGGATGGCGCGGATGGCGCGGCCTCCACCTGCGGGCGGTGGAGAGTGCGGCGAGAGGAAGAATATTCCCCGCGAGCCGGGATAAGGGGCGCCCTCCGTCCGGCAGGCCCAGGTCAGATCCTCCCGCCGACCTTCGGCCCGCCCCCTGCAGGCGGCCCAGTTCCTCCCCGGCTCGGCTGCCCCTGCCCGCCCCTCGAGGGAGCGCCCGTAGCCAGCGCCCGGAGAAAGGAGTAAGGAGGCGCGCGGCTTCCTGCCCAGGTACGGGTCGGGGCAGCGCCGGGGACTGGCGTGGGGCGGCGGCGGCGGCGGGTTGCGGGGTGCGCGCGGCGCTGGAGGCGGCCCCGCTTCCTTGGACCCTGGGGCTTGAGGGGCCGGCCCGGGGCTCCCTGAGCGCGAGGCCGCCGCCACCGCCCGCTCACCCAGGTCAGACCCGGAGGACCTGTGTGTGTGTCAGGGCCTAGGGTGAGAGAAGGGACTCGAGGGGAAAAGTGGAGCGGGAAACAGAGAAGGGGAACGTGAGGCTTGAACTGCGTGGGAGAGCTCGAGGGGAGAAGGAGAGGGATGAATTTGAGGGGGAAACGGGGGCGGGGGGTGAACTCGAGGGGGAGCCAGGAGGAGGGAACGGGAAGGGTGAACGTGAGGGGTGGACTTGAGGGAAGATCTTGTGGGTGAACCTGAGGAGGGAACGCGAGGAGATAGTGAGGGGGGATCTCGAGGAGGGAACGTGAGGAATGAACTTGAGGAGGGAACAGGAGGGGTGAATGTGATGGGGAAACAGGAGGAGGGAACGGGAAGGGTGGCGTGAGGGGTGAAGGAAGATCTTGAGGTGTGAACTTGGGAAAGAAACGTAAAGGGAGAACCTCGAAGAGTAACGAGGGGCGAGAACTGAGGGGGACTTCAGGGGGACTGGAGGGAGGAGGCGCCGGGTCTGGCGCCTGGAGACCTGTGGCGCTCGCGGGCTTGGCGGCGCCGCCCACAGGTGGCGCTGGGTGGCCCGTCCCTGAGGGAACTGCGTTCTGAGTGATTTCTCCAAACAAGCAGGTGGGTGGAGCTGGGGTTCCTGCAACCCCAAATGCGCCTGTAAAGGAGTTTTCCTTTTAAGGAGATAGAGCAGACAAGAAAAGTATGATCATTATTGAGAAACAGAGAAACCTACCAGAAGAAGGATGTCCTTTCACCTCTGCTCACGAAAAGCTCTGTTCCGTTCTCCAAGTAGTTGCTAACTCGCACCTTGCTGCTATCCCAGAAAAAATTTTTCATTATTATTATTAGAATGGAAATTGACCATAAGCCTTGAAATAACTGTTGTAATGCCACTGAACCCTATACACTAAGCGTTTTTGAAAACTCAATCTTCATGGATTTTCTGGTTTCTAGTTTTCTTGGTAAATTAACTAATTGTACAGGTGCACTTAAGGCCTCTTAAGCATTTTTATAATTCACACGGATCTGGTAGCCGGAGAGTTGTTTAATGCCAGCACATGAAATGAGGGGCTCTGAATTCCTTGTTCATTGTGTAGAAGTGCGAAAACTTAGTTACTGAGGAATAAACTATTTGTCTTGCCCTTCTACCTAGAAGTTTCTAAGTTCAACTTCTGGTTATTTCCCCTAGATCCTGAATGTTTACTCCCATAAAGCCATGATCTTTTTGTTTTGGGTTACAGGCCCAGGGCCCCAGTGCAGCCTGGACACAGTATTCAAAGTCTTGGCGTCTGAGCATTATTATGCGTTATTTTCAAGCTTTGCTAACGGTAGGTGATAAAATTGAGAAGTGTTCTGGATTTGCCAGAACCTAAGTGCCAAGTTTTGACAGATAAATGGGGGTGCATGTTATTCCTGCCATATTGATTTTTATTACATTATAAAAGATAATTATTTTAATATGGGAAAATTTACAGATGCATAAGCTTTCAAAGATAACATGGGCTTTATGAATATATTGATGGGATGTCTAGCATGTGAAAAATTACATTCATTTGTCTTAGTCCTTTAAAATTATTATCTGGGGACAAAAATGCAAACTAAAAGATTGAATTTGGTAATCTTTAATATCAACTTAGTATATGTGTGTATATATACATATATTAAAATTTGGTCAAGTCACATAATTTGATAGCATCATCTTGTCTTCTTTCGACTGCATCTTTACACGCTAATTTTTTTTGCATATATTCTTTGAAAAATAACTTTCTCTATCAAATCCAAAATGTTTGAAGGTCCATTATTTGCTACAAGTGGTTTTGATAAATATTTGGAGGCTGAAATACCCTTTAGAATGTATAATTATTTTATATAAATCATATAAAGTTTGTAAAATGTTTATTATGTAAATAATTTCTGCAGTGTTATTTCCAACTGCGTTCTTTTTCTTTTTACGGACAAGGATCCTTTCATTAGTTTTGTCTGGGAATTGATAATTTGAATGATTGTACCTAACAAACAAACTCCCTTCCCTTAGTAATAGGAAACAAACTCAGTTATTCATTAGAGGGTAAATAGAAGATTTCTGATAAGCTTTCAGATTGATTCACAGACGATCGCTTACTACTTTGGCGACACATAGGGAGTTAGGAACCTCAAGTTGGGAAGCATTACTCTTTTGAACTAAAATCATCTGTCATTGGACACTTAATTTCTACCATGAACTTAAACATTACGACCTTAAAAACTTTCTAATCTTCAGTTTTCTTTTCTGAAAATATGGGTTACAGTAATGCTTTTCTAAAGGGCTTCTCCTGAGAATTAAATGACATACTGCATGTAAAACTTTAAGCACAGTAGGTACCTGGAATATGGTATGCAGTTAGAAAAAAGAAAACTAGTCACTGTGAATATACATTTTTCCTGATATCTGAGGGTGATTAGACAATGTGGATATGTTTATATTTATAGATCATTTCTTGATAAAAAATGCAGAACCTCATATAAAAGTAGTATGCTGATAGTTTCAAGCCTGAATTTGGCCTTCAAAAGTGTTTCTTTGGGTCAGCTCAGTACTTTAAAATAATTGATTTACTTACCAATATTTTCAAATTAGTTAATTTTGTGTAAGTTCCTGGAGTCCTGGCTTCTAATGAAAAAACGGAGCACCAGGCAAGATAGCTCTTGCAACTGCTCATGGCAGAAGCCAGGAAGAGTTGCCCACTTTGGATAGAGTATACATTCTCCACTTTGCCATTGCTGTCATCCTCTGCCTTTATTTCATCAAGACCTGCTTCACTCATGTGTTTCACCTCCCTCACCCCTGCAGACATTTGAGTTTGTGACTTCTGACTCTGGAAATATCCGTTACTAACTTGAACAGTTCATTGTGTGGCTCACACAATAACTTAACTGTCATCCTTTGAAAAGGAGAATAATCCTATATTGCAACTTACAAAGCAGTTACTCATAAAACTCAGGTGATACTTATATCAACTCTGAGATAATTTGTTCAGACATGCATTATTATCCCATTTTACAGCTGTGGACATTGACTTATACATTTATACTAAAACTTAAAATAATGATCTGGTGACTTAAAGTTTTTGGGGGGGCTCACCTTTTAAAGATGGAGATTTTTTTTAAAGGAAATTATAGCCTTTCTTTTGGTTCCAGCATTTATTTTAAGCAAGTACTTTAATCCCCATAATTATAAGGGGAGAAAATGAATGGTGGAGAACTGAATACATGTACAAAAGTATATAAGTAGATTTTGTATTTTCCTCTCTGGAAAACATTTTAAAGCAAATTGAAGGGAACAAAACATTGGTTATGGCTCATTCAAAACAGAGCATACATATAACTGGACAAGGTCTGTTTTAAACTATACTTTACTGTTGTTGGAAAACTGGAAAGAATGTGTGTCCGGTTCATCTGGTCTATAATTAAGCTAGACCAGATTTCTGTGACCAGTTAAGCTAGACCAATTCCTGTGTTTTAGTGTTCTGTAAGAAAGGAGACACCTGAAACTTGTTTGGTGATTCAGACTGGTGTTTTACATGGCAAATTTAATTTTTTGTAGGTTTCTTTGAACCAGGAGGGCTTTGTTTTATTATTTTCATGATCATCCCAGGAGAATAATCTATAGAATAAATTAAAATCAGGGATATTGCATTTACGGGTGTAGTAACTGTGTATGGTCCTGCTGATGTGTGACTATGTGTGAGAGAAGTTCAAACCAGTCTGATAGAGGCTGAGGGAAAGCATCTAGGCAAAGACAACAGCAGGTCCTGGGACAGAAAAGGGTTTAACAATGTTCTAAGTCCTATCAGAAGGCAATTGAGGCAGAAGTCACTGAGAGTGGTGAGAACACAGGAAAGTCAGAAATGGCCAGATCATTCAGCATCTGGAGAACTTGGTAAAGAATGTGGATTTTGAGGGATTTTTAGCAGGAAAATCAGATGATCTGATTTCTATGTTGACATCATCCTGGCTACTCTGTGGAAAGAGACAAAATTCTATAGCTGACCAGCTGAAACTCCAGTGTGTTTCTTCCATCATAGGCAGCAACTTCTTTTTGAATCTGATGTAATCCTTGTGTGATGCAGTGTAAGCAGCTTGATAGAAGTGGGTCCATAAAGGGAAGGATCTGTGAATAATATTCTACAGAATATACATGATGAATGTTTATAAAAGTGAAACTCGTGATATTCAAATATTGCTTGGTTTTGAGTAAAGCCATCTGCTGCCTTCTTATGTTCCATATCAATGAGGCAACTTGTATTTTCCTTTAAAAATGGTGCCGCTATGTATTTTGGAAAGTTAATGATTAAATTTATTGATATTTGCATTATATTAGAAAAGAAAATGTGCCTATGTTCACTTACAAAGCAGTTATTACTAAGGTGGGTTTCTAGCCTCTTCCACCAATGGATTTGGTCATTACATATGAAGTATTATGAGATACAGAGCTTGGAGAGAATGGTTTTTGTTTAACTTATGTACTCTCCTTGGAGGTTATATGAGTAAAGAATTAAGTGTTTGGGCCGGGCGCAGTGGCTCAAGCCTGTAATCCCAGCACTTTGGGAGGCCGAGACGGGCGGATCACGAGGTCAGGAGATCGAGACCATCCTGGCTAACACGGTGAAACCCCGTCTCTACTAAAAATACAAAAAACTAGCCGGGCGAGGTGGCGGGCACCTGTAGTCCCAGCTACTCCGGAGGCTGAGGCAGGAGAATGGCGTAAAACCCGGGAGGCGGAGCTTGCAGTGAGCTGAGATCCGGCCACTGCACTCCAGCCCGGGCGAAAGAGCAAGACTCCGTCTCAAAAAAAAAAAAAAAAAAGAATTAAGTGTTTGGAGTTCAAATATGAAGGCCCATGAATGCAATCATTTCAAGAAAAATAGCTTTTATTTTTCTATTTTTTTCCTTCTGTAATATTTCTAGGAAATTGTCCATCCAATCTGTTTTTAGATTTATTAATATAAAATTATCTTTTTAGTCTCTGCGCTAATTTGTTAGTCTTTTCGTACTTAATGTTACACATCTGTACCTTCTTTCTTGCTTGTTTGCTTGTTTTGTCTTGATCAATCTTGACAAGGATCTCCCTATTTTAAAAAATCATCTTTGAAGAACGATTACATTTATGAATTCCCTAGTCTATCTTTTTCTTTTCCTGTAATGTTTTTCTTTAATTTATACCCTTCTTCTCTCCCCTTTTTCTGATTTCATTGGTTTTATATAATTTTAGCTTTTCTTCCTTTCTAATGTGAAATTTGAGGCTATGTATTTTCCTCTGTGCACTATTTTAGTTGCTGGTCATACATTTTGATGAGTAGAATTTTCATTATTACTCAGTTCTAAGTCTATTTTAAAATGTTCATTATGTTTCCTCTTTGACTTTTAAACTGTTTAGTGCCTTTTTAAGGTATGCAATTGTATAGTTTTTTTTTTTAACAACGTAGTTTGTAGTAGTTAATTTCTTAATTGCATTGCAATCATATGTGCTTAGAGAGTGTATCTATTCTTTTTTGTATGTAGGATTTCATATGTATTCTGGCATATCCATTAAATTCTCCTTGTTAATTATGTTGTTTAAATTTTATTTATCCTTACAAACACTTTTTTTGTTCAGTTAATCAAAAAATTACAGAGAACGTGTGTTAAAATCTCCCATTAAAATTGTGAATTTATTTCTTTATTTCTTTCAGCTTTTATTTGACATATTTTGGGGTTCTGTTTTGAGTTTTTGTATTTTCTTGCTGAATTAAGTCTTTGATGACTATGTAGTGGCCATCCTGCCTCTAATAAATATTTTTGCTTTAAAATATATTTTGTCTGATATTGAGCTAGCCACATCACTTTCTTTTATTGAAGATTACATGGTACCATATCGTACTTCCATTCTTTTCTCTCTATTTAGATTTTAGGTGGATGTCTTTCAAACAACCCATAGCTACCAATTTCTTTCTTTTCACTGGTGAGTATAGTCCAGTTACAATTATTGTGGTTACTGGTGTATTATAGTGATTTCCACATGTTATTTTGTGCTTTCTATTTCTACTGCTTTTTCTTTATTTTATGTTTCCTTTATTCTCCTTTCCTGAAATTTTTAATTGAATGACTTTTGTAAAGTCAGTTTTTTTTCCCTTTAATATTTTGGAGACTATACATGGTAATTTGAGATTCTACTGTTACAAGTATTTGACATATATATTTTTCTTTTAAAGTCTAAAGTTATTTCTAACTGCTTCCTGAACTATAGAGGAACTTAGAACATTTTAAATCTTATCACATTTCCACTTTTGATTATTACTGTTCTGCCTTGTCCAACATAGCCCTTTATTGTATCCTACAATTAGTGTTAGTTTAGATACAACATAAAGTTTCTTTGCTGTTTTCGGTAATTTAGACCTTTCTTGCAGGATCATTGTCATTTTTGAAGCATATCCTTTAGAAGTGCTCTTTCTCAGGGGTCAGTGGTGTTAAACTTTTTTTTTTCTGAAAAATACCTTTATTTTGCCTTTCATCTTGAAAGATAATTTTATGGGTACTTTTGTTAATTTCAGATTAGCAATTATTTCTTTCAGTGTTTTGAATATATTATGCTACTGTCTTCTTTTGAAAAATCAGCAATCATTCCAATTATTTTCCTCTGTATGTAATAATCTTTTCTATCTGGTTGACTTTAAGAGCTTCTTATTGTCTTTGTTGCTGTATAGTTTCATTGTGGTGTATATAAGTGTGAATTTCTTTTTATTTATCTTATTCGAATTTTCCTGAATTGGAGTGTTCATACCTTTCATCTATTTTGGAACCCTCACAGTCATTATTGGTTGCCTTTTCTCCATTCTCTTATTTTCTTCTCAAATTCTGATTAGATTTGTATTAGGCTGAATCAGTCAAGAAAACAGAGTTAATGCCATATAGTTCAACAGAAGGAATTTAATATGGAGAATTAGTGACAAATGTTTGTCACATCTGAAAGCCAAATAGGGGATAGTGAGGCAATTTAAAAGTTAAGAGTGGCAAAAAACTGTTGTCACTTCTCAGGCTGCAGGAAGTAGTCTTAGCAGAACCCAGAATCTGAGGCTATCTAGAACCCTGGTGGTTTCTGTCCTACAGGAACAGCGACCATAGAGAGCCACAGCAACTGATGAAGACATCACCATAGAAAGCAAAGAAGGCAGAGGAAAAATATTTTGATTTCTCCCTTCTCCCTACTTGGGACTCACTGGCAGAATTTCTCAGGGCAGGAAGCCAGTTGGACAAGGAGTGTAGGAAATATGGTTTTGAGATGTCAGTCCCCGAGATTCAGGAGATGGACGATTATGCATGGATCTGAGAGCAGCCTGATCATCCCATTCTCCTCTCCATATCTTTTAACTTGGTTTTCACATTTTTCTATGATTTTGACCCCCTGTATTACATTCTGGGTAATTATATTGCTGTGGTAAAACATACATTACATAAAATTTGCCTTTCAAACTATTTTTAAATGTGCAGTTCCGTGGCATTAAGTACAGTCACATTGTTGCCCAACCATTAACACCATCCATCTCCAGAAATTTTTTATTTTCCCAAACTGAAACTCTGCATTCAACAATAGTTCCTGTTCTTTCTTCCCTCAGCTGCTAGCAACCACAATTCTACTTTGTGTCTTTGAATTTGACTATTCTAGACACCTCATATGAGTGGAATCGTATATTTCCCTTTGCGACTGGCTTACGTTGCTCAACATAAGGTCTTCTAGGCTCATCCATCTCATCCATGTTGTATTATGTGTCAAGTTTCCTTCCTTTTTAAGGCTGAATAATATCTCTTTTCTTTTTTCTTTCTTTTCTTTCTTTCTTTCTTTTTTTTTTTTTTAGACAGAGTCTCTCTCTGTCGTACAGGCTGTAATGCAGTGGCACGATCTCAGCTCACTGCCACCTCTGCCTTCTGGGTTCAAGTGATGCCTCTGCCTCGCCTCCTGAGTACCTGGGACTACATGCATGTGCCATCACACCTGGCTGATTTTTATATTTTTATTAGAGATGGGGTTTCACCATGTTGGCCACGTTGGTCTTGAACTCCTGACCTCAAGTGATCCGGCTGCCTCGGCCTCCCAAAGGGCTGGGATTACAGGCATGAGCCACCGCGTCCAGCCAAATAATATTTCATTTGTAGGTGTATACAGCATTTTGTTATCCATCTGTCAGTGGACATGTAGGTTGTTTCTGTCTTTGGCTATTGTGAATAATACTGCCATTAACGTGGGTGTACAAATATCTCTTTAAGCCTTTGATTGAATTCTTTGGCTTATATTCAAGAGATGAAGTTTTTATCCTATGGTAAGTCTATATTTATTTTTGTGAAAAATTGCCATACTATTTTCCACAGCAGCTGCAATATATTCCTGCTAGCAATGCACAAGAGTTCCAATTTCTCTACAACATTAACAACACTGAAATCTCTTTCTGGGTTTCTTTTTTCTAAATAATAACTTATAATGAGCATGAAGTGGTATCTCATTGTGACTTTTTGATTTGCGTTTTCCTAATTATTAGGATGTTGTACATCATTTCATATGCTCATTGACCACTTGTGTATATTATTTGGAGAAACTTCTAATCAAATCCTTTGCTCATTTTTTAATTGGGTAGGTCTTTTTTTTTTTTGAGTGGTGGGAGTTATTTATATATTCTGTATGTTAACCTATTATCAAATATATGATTTGCAAATGTTTTTTCTCATTGTGAAGATTGTCTTTTCACTCTGTTGTTGATGTTTTGTACATCCCTTGATATCCAAAAATTGTGGTTCTTATCAAGTCCAATTTATGTATTTTTTCTGTTCTGCTTGTGCTTTTGGAGTCATAGCCAAGAAATCATTGCCAAATCCATTTTCATGAAGCTTCTCCCTTATGTTTTCTTCTAAGTGTTTTATTATTTTAGCTCTTATGTTTGAGTCTTTGATCTATTTTGAGTTAATTTTTGTATATGATCTAACAGTAATATTCTTTTGCATGTGGATATCCAGTTTTCCCACCACCACTTGTTAACAAGACTGTTTTTTTCCTATTGTTGGAAATCATTTGACTCTATTTCTGGGCTCTCTATTTCACTCTATTTGTCTCTATGTACCAGTACCGCAATGATTTGATTACTGTAGCATTGTAGTAAGTTTTGAAATCAGGAAGTATAAAACCTCCAACTTTGTTCTTCTTTACAAGATTACTGGAGATCCTTTGAGATTCCACATGAGTTTTAGGATGTATTTATTTCTTTTTCTGCAAAAGAAATCATTGGGATTTTGATAGCAATTGCATTGAATTTATAGATCACTTTGGGAAATATTGACATTTAACCAATATAAAATCTTCCAATCCATGAACACAGGTATCTTTCCATTTATTTGTGTGTTCTTTAATTTCTTTCAGCAATTGTAGTTTTCAATACACAAGTCTTTCATCTCCTTGGTTAAGTTTATTCCTAAGTATTTTATTCTTTTTGATTCTATTGTAGATGAAATTGTTTTCCTAATTTCTTCTAGTTGTTCATTGTTAGTGTACAGAAAAACAACAGATTTTTGCATGTTGATTTTGTATCCTGCAGCTTCGCTGAATTCATTGATTAGTTCTAACGTGTGTGTGTGTGTGTGTATGTGTGTATGTGTGTGTGTGATTCTTTAGGATTTGGTACATATAAGATCAAATAGTCTGTGAACAGAGATAATTTTAATTCTTTCTTTCCAGTCTGAATGCTTTTATTTATGTTTCTTGCCTGATTGCTCTGACTGGGATTTCCAGTAATATGTTGAATAGAAATGGTAAAAGTGGGCATTTTTGTTTTGTTCCTGATCTTAGAGAGCTTTTAGTCTTGCACCATTGAATATCATGTTAGCTATGGGCTTTTTATAAACGGTTATTATGTCAAGGTAGTCTTTTTCTGTTCTTAGTTTGTTGAGTGTTTTTATTTTGAAAGGGTGAATTTTGTCAAATGCTTTTGCTGCATCAACTTAAATGAACATGTGTTTTTTCCCCTTTCTTCTGTTAATATGGCATATTACACTGGTTGATTTTCATATGTTGAATAATTTTTGTAGTCCAGAATAATTCTCCGTTGGTCATGGTGTATCATCCTTTTAACATGCTGTTGAAGTTAGTTTGCCTGTATTTTGAGGATTTTTGCATCAATCTTCACAGATATATTCATCTCCAGTTTTCTTCTCTTATAGCGCCACTGTCTGGTTTTGGTGTCAGGATAATGCTGGCCTCATAGAATGAGTTAGGAAGTGTTCCCTCTTTTTAATATTTTTGGAAGAGTTTGAGAAGGGTTGTTGTTAATTATTCTTTAAATGTTTGGTAGAATTTACCAGTGAAGTGATCTGGTCCCGAGATTTTGTTGTTGTTGTGGTAGAGAAGTTTTTGATTACTAATTCAATCTCTTTTATAAGTGATACCTCTTTTCAGATTTTCTATCTCATCATGATTCAGTCTTGGTGAGTTGTGTGTTTCTAGGAATTTGTCTATTTCATCTAGTTTATCCAATTTGTTAGCATACAAATGTTAACAGTACTCTCTTCTAATCATTTTTGTTTCTCTGAAATTGGTAATAATTTTCCCTCTTTGATTTCTTGTTTTAGTTATTTATGTCCTCTCTTCTAGTAAATCTGCTTAAAGATTTGTCAATTTTGTTGATCCTTTTGAAGAATCAACTCATGGTTTTGTTGATTTTCTCTACATTTTTGTTCTCTGTTTTATTTATCTCTGCTGCATCTTCATTATTTTCTAGTGTTTTTTTTTTTTTTTTTTTTTGCCACTTTTAGGTTCAATTTGCTACTCTTATTCTTGTTCCTTGAAGTGTAAAGTTACATCATTGATTTCATATTTTTCTTCCTTTTTAAAATTTAAGCTTTTAGAGCAACAAATTTATCTCTTAGCAGTACTTTCACTGGATTCTGTAAGTTTTGCTATGTTGTATTTTTATTTTCATTTGATTCAAGATATTTTCGGTTTTCTCTTGTAATTTCTTCTATAACTTATTGGTTGTTTAATAGTGTACTGCTTAATTTCTACATATTTGTGGATTTTCCAGTCTTCTAGTTTCATTGCATTTTGATCAGAAAGGATGTTTAGCATGTTTTCAGTCCCTTTAAATTCATTAAGGCTTGTAATGCAGTCAAACACATAGTCTATAATGAAGAATGTTCCTGTGCACTTGAGAAAAATGTGCATTCTGTCATTGTTGGATGCAGCGTTTTGTATATGTCTGTTAAATCCAGTTGGTCTATAGTGTTGATCGTGTCCTTTATTTCTGATTTTCTGTCTCATTGTTCTATGCATTATTGTAGATATTGAAATCTTCTACTATTATTGTAGAGCTGTCTCTTTTCCCCTTTAGTTGTGTCAATGTTTGTTCATATATTTTAGAGCTCTAAATTTTGGTACATATATGTGTATAGTTGTTATGTATACTTGGCAAATTGACCATTTTATCATTATCACATTTTCTTTGTCTCTTGTAAGAGTTTATGGCTTGAAGTCTTTTGTAGATAGCATATAGTTGCATCAGGTGTGTTTCTTTCTAAAATTCATTCTGCCAGTCTCTTTTTTGATTGGAGAATTTAATCTATTTACATTTAAAACACCAATAGAGAAGAACTTACCATTATCATTTTTTGGTTGTTTTTTGATGTTATAACATTTTTGTTACTCATTTCCTCTAGTATTATCTCCCTTGTATTTAGTGTATATTTTTTAATGACATGTTTTGATTCTTTTCTTATTTTCTTTGTGGTTACCATGGGTATATCCTGAAATTATAGCAACTTATTTTAAACTGATACCAACTTAACTCAATTACTTATAAAAATTCTACTGCTTTACAGCTCTGCCCCCACACTTTGTTATTGATGTCACAAATTACATTTTACATATTGTAGATATGTAAAATAGATTAACATAGATTTATAACTATTTTTATGCATTTGTGTTTGAAATTAAAGGTAAAACAGTGGCATTAACTAAAATTACAGTACTACTGGGTTTTATAATTTTCCATGTAATTACTTTTACTGGAGAACTTTACATTTTCATAAGACTTCAAGATATTGTCTAGCATCCATTCATTTCAACCTGAAGGGCTCCATTTGGCGTTTCTTGTAGGGCAGATGGAGTGGTAATGAACTCCATCCATTTTTGTTTATCTGGGAACAAAAATTAATTTTGTTCTCTTTTTTGAAGGATAGTTTCCCAGATATAGAATTCTCAGTTGACAGGTTTTTATCTTTCAGCACTTTAAGCTGCCTTCTAACTTGCAAGAGTTCTGCTGAGAAATTCACTGATAATCTTGAGAGTCCCTTGTATGTAATAAATTGCTTTTCTCTTGCTGCTTTTAAGTTTCCTTTTTTTTTTTTTTTTTGTTTTTGTCTTTTCACAGCTTGATTATAATGTCTGGGCTTGGGTTTCTTTGGATTTGCCTTCCAATTCAGTGAGCCTCTTGGATTTCCAGATGTATGACTTTCCTTAAATTTGTGAATTTTTGGCCATTATTTCTTCAAATAAGCTCTCTTTCCCTTTCTCTTTCTCTTCTCCTTCTTGAACTCTCATAATGTATATATTGGTCTTGTTGGTGGAGTTCTATATGTCCCTCAGGCTCTGTTTATTTTCTTTCATTCTTTTTTCTTTCTGCCCTTCAGATGATAATTACAAGTAATTTGTCTTCAAGTTCACTGATATTTTCTTCTGCCTATTCGAGTGTGCTCTTGAACTCCTTTAGTAAGATTTTCAATTCAGTTATTTTATTTTTTATATCCAGAATTTCCATTTGGTTGTGTTTAATAAATTTATCTGATTTTGTACAGTCTGTCTTATTATAGATACTTTCACATGTTCCCTCTATCTCTATTCTCTGAAAACAAAATTGCATAAGATGGTATTATTTCTTTTTTTTTTTCTTCTTCTTTTTTTTTTTTTTTTTTGAGACTGAGTTTTGCTCTTGTTGCCCAGACTGGAGTGCAATGCCAAGATCTTGGCTCACTGCAACCTCCGCCTCCCAGGTTCAAGCGATTCTCCTGCCTCAGCCTCCCGAGTAGCTGGGATTACAGGCATGCACCACCATGTCCGGCTAATTTTGTATGTTTAGTAGAGATGGGGTTTCTCCATGTTGGTCAGGCAGGTCTCGAACTCTTGACTTCAGGTGATCCACCCACCTTGGCCTCCCAGAGTGCTGAGATTACAGGCGTGAGCTGCCGTGCCTGGCAAAGATGGTATTATTTCTTTAAAAAATATTTGATAAAATTGATTGTTGAAATCATTTGAAAATTTTCTATGTATTCTTTTCTATTCATTTCTACTTAATATTCACCAAATATTTATGGACTGTCTACTATGTGTCAGGCATGGTTTTAAAGTCTTTGAAGTATGTCAGTGAAAAAACAGGATAAACATTTCAGGCCTCAAGGAGCTTACATTCTGGTAGTGGAGAAAACAAATAAAACATAATTATAGGAAATTATGGAGAGTGTTAGGAGGTGATAAGTGTTATCAAAATGCAACAGGGTAAGTGAGACAAGGAGTTGGGAGGCAGGATGGGATGTAGGAAGTCAGATTGGAATTTTAATTAAGATGATCAGGGTGGGACTTACTGGGGACGTGAAGGCTGATGTAAGACTTGAAGGAAGTGGCGGTGTGAACCATGTCAATATCTGGAGAAAGAGCATTCTAGGCAGAGGGAACACAGATAACCCTGTGGGGGATCAGCCCTGCTATGTTTTAGAATGAGCATGAAGCCAATTTGGTTATTTTATTAAAGAAGAATTAAGTGCATGTTTACAAAAACAAGCAGAATAATTGTTGAGATGAGTCTGAAGATCCTGAAGTAAGATACGTTTTTCATTGTATTATGACCAATTTTTCTATCTTAAAAAAAGCCAGAAGCTCAATATATAATAAATCTATTCAAAAAGATGAGTATTCATTTTAAAAATGTAGCTTGGCGAGTACCTTTTCAGAATTATGGTAAATGCACGTATCAAAATATGTTAAATATATATGTTGAAAATAATTGGCTTACATGATCATATAACTAAGAACTTAATTATGTGTTTTAATTTTACAGGCTAGAGAATTACTTTTAATTCTGTGCATGCTAAAGGATTAGGGAAAATATACAAACATTTTTATGTCAAGTGCAATTTCCTGTAGTTATTAAGTAATTAGTTGTTTACTAGCTGTGACATTCTATTTCATTCTTAAAGAATAAACAACTTTGTATGGTAAAAGTATAGTTTAGCAGTCAGGAGACTTGATTCTAGCCTAATTCCAGCCTAATTATTTTGAAGCAGTCATTTTAAATGGCTTCATTTTACCTATGTGTTGGGAGTTTTGTTCATTTGCTTTATATGGAACATGGCTAGGTATATTCTGTTTCCAAAATGCCTTGTTTTTGTCATTTTGTGATTATTGCTTTATAATGTTTTACACCGTATTGATATACTGCTTTAAATATTTGTCTGATTGAGAATTGTTAAAGAAAAAATTGCATTTTAAACAAATTCCTGCTTATTTTTAGTGTCCAGCTCAAATCTTTTCCTGACCACTTCAGAATTTTCTCTGATTCTTTTCCTGATCACTTCAGAATTAATTGCTTTTCACCTGGGCTATTATAGTACTTTATTTATATTATTATTTATCACTTTTCATAATATGTTATAGTTACATGTTTATTAATCTATCCATGAGTTTTCTATCTTTGTATTTCCAAAACTCATAAAAGTACTTTGCCTATATTTGTTGTTCATTCATTTTTTCATTGAATTCTTATGTCTGTGTATTGAAAAACCAA
The DNA here is from genome assembly GCF_009764315.1 of Trachypithecus francoisi. Taxonomy (NCBI): domain Eukaryota; kingdom Metazoa; phylum Chordata; class Mammalia; order Primates; family Cercopithecidae; genus Trachypithecus; species Trachypithecus francoisi. Next base: position 28,352,553 of record NW_022681474.1, read on the forward strand.
CAGTTAACTCCTAAGAGTTAATATATCAGAAATGAAAACTGTGTTCAATAACATTCCTGCTTGAAAGGCAGTATTCCATGTAATGAATGTTTCTCTTGCTTGACAACTCCTATTTCAGACCTTTAACAAGATTTAATTTGGTCTTTTGGTCTAACGTTTATGTTATAGAGATGGCATAAATGCTTATTTGCATGACTCAAGTAGATGTAAGAAGTAGTGATTTTGTCACTGATTATGAAATTGTTAAAGAGGATGATTATTACTGATTACCTCTTTGCATTTTGGATCAAAGGCATGAATTTCATAAAGATTAAGTGTTCTAAGAACTATTCAGAAGTGTGTTTTTATATAGTAATACAATTTTTAGCATGCATTCATAACCATTTACTAGATAATGTGCCCTTAAGTATAATGAATCAGAATGTGCTCTTATTGTGTTTTGGATTTTCGTATTCTTTTCAGTTCTCCATAAACCTTATTTCTCTTCCTAACTTAAAAAAAATGTAGTTTTTGAAGAACCCTATTTATTCATTTATTCAACAGCTATATATTTAACATTTACTGTATGTTCCAGGAACAGAGTTAGGCCAAATCGATTATTAGATTTGGAAATGAACAAGATAGATTAGGGCTCCACTGTCAGAATTAACAATGAACAAATAAACATTTGCCCATTTAGTCAATATTTATTGATTGCCTATCATGTGCTAGGCATTGTTTTGGGAATTGTGGATACAGTCACAAAATAACAGAGCCCATACCTCATGTAGCTTACATTCTAATGAAAGAATAACAGCATAAGTGGAGAAGGCTAACTTTATAAAGGTTCGTCAAGGAGGGCCTAAGAAATTGACATTTGAACTGAGATCTACAGGACAAGAAGGAACCAAAGGAAAAGGCTATTTGAGGACAAACAGCAATGACCCCGGATAGCAATGAACTTACTACATTTGATGCACATTGGTTTATAGCTTTTGATGTCAGAATATTAAGGATTTAGTATTCCTTCCATTTTTTCAATTAATAATGAAGTACAGGCATCATTTGTAAAGTTTGGTAGGAAAGAGTAAACGGCAAAGAGGGAAAAATTTGTGGAGAAACACATTTGAGGAAAGATATCACTGTGAAATAGTAACTCCAGAGAACAGGGAATATACAAACAATAGAAGCGCTGTAGGGTTGCTGAGCAGAGTTGATAGTGTAATTGTCAGTTCCTTATCCTCAATTTTAGGTGAAACTAGTCAACATGGTTGTATTGTTTTCTCAGTTACGGGCACAGATGTGAAGAAGATGTAGTATTTAACCAGAGTTGTTTTCACCCTCCAGGAGAATATGATGGAAAAAGGGAGGAACAAGAGTGTTTAGGGCCTTTGTAAAGATGTCACAATAATACAAGTCTTTAGAGTCTATCCTGGGGAAGGAGAAATGAGTAGGGAGTGAAAAATTAAGAGGGCTGATGGGCTTAAAGAAAGTTGAGGATCAGTGGATTGGTGATGTGAATAAAGCTGAAAGTTGTGAGTGTGGCCAGACAAGTGAATTTCATGGGCTAATATGGAATATTGATATATATTGAAAAGAGTGTGGTTTATATAGATAATTGAAATAATGTGAGGGCTACCAGAAGTGCTAAGAGCACTTTCCTTTCTTTTATTATTCTCACCCTTTTTTGTAGTTTTATAGAAATGGTGTAATATAATATAGGGAGAATACAGAAAAGAGCATCACTTGGAAGTCAAGAAAATGTAAAATGTCCTTTATAAAGTCACTTGATCTCATTGACCTATTCTTTTAATTAATTGACAAATCAATTATTTCAGCAGTGTGCCAGGTGTTGGACATACAGTGATGACATCAGATACATAAATGCTATCTAATTTACAATCACAATAATGGTACCATTGATGATATCGGATACTGATATTATTGATAATATTGATAATGATATCAATAAATGACCTCATTGACCATATTCTTTAATTAATCAGTCTGTCATTTCAGCCCTTGCAGTTGCTGGGCATACAGTAATGATGTCAGATAACAGCAGTGCAGAGTGCTGCTGGAGTACTGAGGTGGGGCATGCAACCCAGATGGAGTGGAGAGTAGTCACTCTCCACTGTATGAAGTGGTATCTACGCTGAGATCTGAAAGATAAGTAGGTTTTGCAATTTAGCAAAGAAGCCACAGCCAGATGGGGTCAGGAATAGTGTGTATTAAGGTCCTCAAGAAAGAAATGCCTTGAGGTATCCAGAGTAGCTGAATCATAGTGTATGAGAGAAGAGGCTGGAACATTAAGCAAAGGCCATATTTTAAAGAATTTGGTAGGTTATGTTAAGGAAATTTCATCCTAAAAGCCACGTAGAGTACCCATTATTGAGTTTTGCATAGAGAAGTGACACAAAACATGATCACTTATAAAGTGCAAGATCTGCTTAAATGAGGAAGTTGAATTTTATCTTCTCTAAGGTTCATTCTAAAATTATTTGATTTGTTGTGATACCGGAGTATAAAGAAGAAAATCAAAATTACATAAATGTCTCTTATTTTAATCTAAAAAGAATTAACAGCAATTAATAAGAGACTAGATTGGACATAGAAATAAAGCCCTGTTTACAAAGCATTATTAAATTCATATTAATGTTTGCAAATGAGAATTAAAATTCAAATTTCCTATGACTGAAATATGTTTGGTTACTATTGAATATTTTCTATCATATCAGTGAAAATATTCGCTAATTTCCCATGGGTTTGTGTATGCCATTTGATATCCTCAATCAAATGTAGATGAAACTGTACTTCTTATCTCCAGGTATTTAAACCTTTGAGATGTTTCCATTAATTGGAAAAACAATCGTCTTTGATAATTTTCCTGATCCTTCTGATACGTGGGAAATCACTGAGACAATTGGCAAAGGAACTTACGGGAAAGTTTTTAAAGTACTGAATAAAAAAAATGGCCAAAAAGCAGCAGTCAAAATTCTTGATCCAATTCACGTAAGTCATATTTTTTCCTTCTAATTAGCTTTATTTTTATCTGTATGAAACACTTAAAAAGACTGTAAGTATTTTATCTTGATTTATTCATCACAATAGCAGTCTAAAACAGGTTACAATTTGAAGATAAAGGTGAAGGAAAAGTCTGCTTATTTGCTTTTCCAAGTTTCTGTGCTTAATATGTGTAATAAGGCACAATAAGTACTTGATGAATACTTGCATAAGCACACAAAAAATGCAGCTCTCAATCGACAATGTTATTGAAGTTGACTCAATGTTATTTTAGACATGAAAAATTGTAAAGATACAAACTCAGGGGTCTAGAAGTAATCCTAAAATGGCATCTTAACCATATCTTCTTTTCGTCCTGTGTTTATTTAGGCTTCAGGAAATATTTCTCTTAGGCCAAACTAAAGAAGACTTTTTAAAATTAAATTTATTTCAGAGAAGGAAAATTAATTTTCAGGTTTGCTTAAATGTTTCCAAAGCAAACGTGGTGTGGATTTATAATCAGGGCAAAGTTCTTATTGTGAAGAATTAAATTTCATGTTCAACTCTGCTGGTCTCTGCTTATAGGAGGCCACAGTAGGGGCCCCCATTTGCTTTTTTTTTTTTTTTTTTTAAGTAGCAATTGTAATAAGCAAAACGGCCAAACCTTTTTTCTGTTTTAAGAGCGTGAGACTACTGAGATTCTATTTTCTGGTAATGAGAGCTGGCAGTTTCCGAATATCTTCAGGTTGCTGGTAGACACCTTTCTCTCCCATAGCGCATGCGAGAGCCAGAATGAGCTTAGTCATCAGATGCTTCTCAAACATCTACTGAAAGCAACTTCTCCATCTTGCACACATGATGGGAGCATGGCATGATGAAAATGGTGAAATGTGTATAGAGAGGGCATCAGAGTCCTAGGTCCTTGTTACAGCTCATCTACTACTTGTGAGATGCTGCAAAAGGTCTTGTTCATCTTAGGGTTGCTGTTCCTTTTTTTTTTTGATAGTTTATTTCTGCTAAACCCATTATAACTACACTCCTCCATATTATTTTGAGCAGAGGAGAAAGGTAGGGGAGGTATATTTTAAAGTAATAAATTAAATACACTGGAGGAAAAAAAAATCAGACTCAGTATGCCCAGGCTTAACTGTTGCTGAATGTCTTCACATTCTCTTGGAAACGTCTAAGCATTTAAACGGAAGGAACAGAGGTACAAATTAAGTTCTACCAAAGTGACTATACCTCTCTTTCCTCTAGCCTTTGCATTAGGGATTCAGGTGTGTGGCAGCAAGAGAAAGAAATTCAGTCCAATACCATTGTCTGGCCCATGGTGTATCTCTTTCCCTTCCTTCTTAATGGAGAACAAATGGCTTATAATCCATGTAACCACTATTCTTTCATAATTGACTCACGTGTGGTATACCTACAAACCTTATAAGTCATATTTAGTACTATTGAATGAAATACTGATTTTATAACTATTATACTTAATTTATCCTTTTGCTTTCATTCTTGTCACAGTACATACATATTTTTCTAATAATTATTTATTTACTCTTCTTTCATCTTGTCACAAGTCAAATGAAAAAGATTTATAACCAAGAGATTATAATCTTAAATAAATTTAAATGCATCCAAACATCTTGAAAAGATTTGCTTATTTTAAATTAAAGGAGTCTTACCATTACGTATTTTTAATCAGTCATTTTATTTTCAAGAGAGGAGTTGAATGAGTAAGATGAGAACGTAGCAGACTTGGGGTCTTTATCTGGATTTTACACTAACCAGCTCTGACTCCAGCTTCTCAGGGCTTAACTTTATGCCTCTAAAATTAGAGTTCAGATTTAAATTTCTACCTCTGTGATTCCATGATTCTGTAATAAAATAACATAAGCATTAAATGTCACTTTAAAATCAATATTAATAAAGCTTTCTCTTATTTATTACTCTGTGAATTGTTTCGTATATATATGTGATTTTCTAGAAATATGACTAAGTGGCTGTCTTTCATTCTTATTTATAAGATAGCAGCCTGTTCTTCTTTTGCTGAATGGACCTTTAGATCATTAAAGGTTTTGAGCAATCTTTTATAACTTAACTCTATTTGAGTTTTTTGGAAAAGTGGGAATTTATTGTTTGTATGACTGAGTTTTGGATAGCTTCTAAATGTCCTGTTTTCCAAAGAAACAAAATGAACCAGATTTCCAGTCTTAAAATTTACTATTTCAGATCAATGGCTTTGCCATTGTAACAAAGTTAATAATACAAAAAAGCAAAACCATCTGGAGTAGCTCTCCATAGATGTTTACTTATAATTGCATATAAAAATAACATTTATCCATTTTAAAATTTGATGAAATTGATATAACTTGAGATTCACTTGATTATCATGAAAATCACAATCTCTCCCCTTAAATAATGTAATGAGAAATTACAGTACATAATACTAAGCACAGTAAAGACTATTATGACCTTGACATAATCAAATTCTATATTTGGTATTCTATAATCTGTTTCTTTGACATTACTTATGTTTTTCTCACAGTTCTATTCTTATGACTTTTTGAAACTAGGATATTGATGAAGAGATTGAAGCAGAGTATAACATCTTAAAAGCACTTTCTGACCACCGTAATGTGGTCAGATTCTATGGGATATACTTTAAGAAGGATAAAGTAAATGGAGACAAGCTGTGGTTGGTTCTTGAGGTAAGTGTTTCAGCATTATTTGTATGGGTGGAAACTTAGAGTATGGTTCTGAAATGACTTATTATACTATTTATGTAACATTGATATCATAAAAACAATTCTGGTAAATTCCTGACCAGCCATGAATGTTGTGCCTAGTTTTGGCCTTGCCGTCTTAAGAAACATCAAAAAATTGAAGGAAAGCCACGAAGACTAGTAAATGTTAAAAGGAAATTACTCCACAATAAAAGACTAAAGAAACTGAGATTATTTTTCCCATAGGAAAAAAAAATTAAAAGGGATTTCATTATAATATTTATTTATTCATCTATATTTTGTTTCATTAACGTGTGATGAACCTCTGTGCCAGGTGCTAAGATATAAGAAAATTAATGTTAAGTGGGGCTTCATTAGGCAAAAATAGTGAGCTATAATTTTCTTTTTCTGTCTTTATTGAATGCTAATGACTTGAGCTACAGAACCAGGTATTTATATTTACAGGGAAGAAAACTTACTTTAAATGGTGTTGATACTGAATAAGTTGCTAAAGGGAATTTGTAGAGTCTGCCCTTTCCAGTCCTGAGAGTAGTTTTTCTTACACTGGAGCAATCCTCTCTAAGGCAGGAGTACTAGCAGGTCCCACACTAAGGTGATTGCCAGTCCCAGAAAAATTCCGTTTTTCTGATTTTCATTGAACATTATTCAAGTGCGGTAAACATTATTTCTAATAAAATCTATTAGAATTTTTTAAAATCACTTTTATCAAATTCAGGGACAGTAGATACCTTTATTTGACAACTATAACAGCATATATTTATTGTGTTCATCATTGTTTTATTAGCATTTGAGTATTTTATTTCTTTTTGAATGTTCCATTGCTTTCCCTGAAGTGGCATTGTCTTAGTCTATTTGTGCTGCTATAACAAAAATCCACACACTGGGTGACTCATAAAGAACAGAAATTTATTCCTCACAGTTTTGGAGGCTGGAAGTCCAAGATCCAGGAACCAGCAGGTTCACTTCTCTGGTGAGGCCTGTTTACTTCCAAGATGGCACCTTGTTGCTACATGCCCTGGAAAGAAGAAATGCTGTGTTCTCACATGGCAGAGGGCAGAAGGCAAGAGAGCCCAACACTGTGTGGAGCCTCTTTTTATTAAGGATCTTAAAACCCCATTCATGAGGAAGAAGCCCTTATAGGTTGATTACCTCTTAAAGGTCCCACCTCTTAATAATATCACATTCACCATTAAGTTTCAACGTATGAATTTTGGAGGGGACACAGCCAAAGTGTAATAGGCACAATAATCATAAATAAATTATATTAAGACTTTATATTCACATTTTTCTACTTTTTTTTTTTGAAATGGAGTCTTGCTGTGTTGCCCAGGCTGGAGTGCAGTGGCACAATCTTAATTCACTGCAACCTTCACCTCCTGAGTTCAAGCGTTTCTCGAGCCTCAGTCTCCCGAGTAGCTGGGATTACGGTCACATGCCACCATGCCCAGCTAATTTTTTTATTTTTGTATTTTTAGTAGAGACAGTGTTTCACTGTGTTGGCCAGGCTGGTCTCAAACTCCTGATCTCAAGTAATCCACCTGCCTCGACCTCCCAAAGTGCTGGGATTACAGGTGTGAGACACTGTGCCTGGCCTCCATTATGGTTTTTAAATGATTCTACAAATAATAGATGATCATTGTGGAAAATATTTGAACCTATAAAAAATTCTTAATATTTAACATATTTGCTTCATTTTTTGTATGTTTTTTTCTTTAAAAATATTTTAACTTCAGGAGTACATTTGCAGGTTTGTTATATAGGTAAGCTTGTGTCACAGGGATTTGTTGTACAGATTATTTCATCACCAAGGTGTTAAACCTAGTTCCCATTAGTTATTTTTCCTGATCCTCACCATCTTCCCACCCTCTACCATCAAGTATCTGTTGTTTCTCTCTTTGTGTCCATGTGTTCTCATGATTTAGCTCCACTTATAGGTGAGAACATGTGACATTTGATTTTCTGTTCCTGTGATAGTTTGCTAAGGATAATGGCCTCTGGCTCCAATCATGTTTCTGCAAAGGACATGATCTCAGTCTTTTATATGGCTGCATAGTATTTCATGGTGTATGTGTACCACATTTTCTTTATTCAGTCTGCCATTGATAGGTATTGATGTGGTTTTGCTGTGTCCCCACCCAAACCTCATGTTAAATTCCCATGTGTTGCAGAAGGGACCCAGTGGGAGGTAATTGAATCATGGGGGCAGGTCTTTCCTATGATGTTCTCATGATGGTGAATAAGTCTTATGAGATCTGATGATTTTATAAGGGGGCGTTTCCCTATGCAAGCTCTCTCCTTGCCTGCTGCCATCCATGTAAGATGTGACTTGCTCCCCCTTGCCTTCCACCATGATTGTGAGACCTCCCCAGCCATGTGGAACTGTAAGTCCATTAAACCTCTTTCTTTTGTAAATTGTCCAGTCTTAGGTATGTCTTTATCAGCAGTGTGAAAATGGACTAATACGGGCATGTAGGTTGATTTCATGTTTTTGCTGTTGTGAATAGTGCTGCAATGAACATACATGTGCCTGTGTCTTTGTGGTAGAACAATTTCTATTTCTTTGGGTATATACCCAGTAATGCAATAGATAGCTGGGTTGAATGGTAGTTCTGTTTTTAGTTCTTTGAGGAATCATCACACTGTTTTCCATAATGGCTAAACTAATTTACACTCCCACCAGCAGCGTATAAGCATTCTCTTTTCTCTGAAACCTCACCAATACCTGTTATTTTTTGACTTTTTAAAAATAGCCATTCTGACTGGTGTGAGATGGTGTCTCATTGCGGTTTTGATTTTCATTTCTCTAGTGATCAGTGATGTTGAGCTTTTTTCACATGCTATTGGCTACATGTATGTCTTCTTTTGAAAAGAATCTGTTCATGCTCTTTGCCCACTTTTTAATAAGGTTGTTTGTTTTTGCCTTCTAAACGTAAGTTCCTTACAGATGCTGGATATTAGACCTTTGTCAGATGCATAGTTTGCAAACATCTTTTCCTATTCTGTAGGCTGACTGTTTACTCTGTTGATGATTTCTTTTGCTGTACAGAAGCTCTTTAATTTAATAAGATTTCATTTGTCAAGTTTTGCTTTTGTTGATATTGATTTTGGAGTCTTCATCATTAAATCTGTGCTAGTTCCTGTGTCCAGAATGGATGATATTGCCTAGGTTGTCTTCCAAAGTTTTTATAGTTTTGGGTTTTACAGTTAAATCTTTAATCCATCTTGAGTTGATTTTTGTATATAGTGTAAGGAAGGGGTTCTGTTTCAGTCTTCTGCATATGGCTAGCCAGTTGTCCCAGCACCATTTATTGAATAGAGAATCCTTTCCCCATTGGTTGTTTTTGTCAGCTTTGTCAAAGATCAGATAGTTTTAAGTGTGTGGACTTATTTCTGGGCTTTCTATTCTGTTCCATTGGTCTGTGTATCTGTTTTTGTACCAGTACCATGCTGTTTTGTTTATTGTAGCCCTGTAGTATAGTTTGAAGTTGGGTAGTGTAATGCTGCCAGCTTTGTTTTTCTGCTTATTTAGATTCCTTTTTGGTTCCACATGAATTTTAAAATAGTTTTTTTCTAGTTCTGTGAAGAATGTCATTGGTAGTTTGATAAGAATAGCATTGAATCTATAAATTGCTTTGGGGAAGCATGGCCATTTAAATGATATTGATTCTTCCTATCCATGAGCATGGAATGTTTTTCCATTTGTTTGTGTCATATGATTTCTTTGAGCAGTATTTTGCAGCTTTCATTGTGGAGATCTTTCACCTCCCTGGTTAGCTGTATTTCTAGGTATTTTATTCATTTTGTGGCAATTGTGAATGGGATTGTTTTTTATTTGGTTCTCAGTTTAACTGTTTTTCGTGTATAGGAATGCTAGTGATTTTTGTACATTGATTTTGTATCTTGAGATCTTGCTGAAGTTGTTTATCAGCTTAAGAAGTTTTGAAGCCGAGACAATGGAGTTTTCTAGATATAGAATCATGTCGTCTGCAAACAGGGATTGTTTGCCTTCCTTTCTTTCTATTTGGATGCCCTTTATTTCTTTCTGTTGCTTGATTGCTTTGGCTAGGACTTCCAATACTATGTTGAATAGGAGTGTATGTTTTTTGTATGTTTCAATTTTTTGACAGTATTACTTATGAAATTATCCTATATTTTTACTTAATGTAACTTCAGATAGTTTTAATCATTGTTATGTTTTTCAAAGGAAATACATTCACTTGAATAATAAAAAAAAAGATTGTTTCGAAGGGTTGATAAGATAAAGCAATGAAAACATAGATCCAGTTTAGTGGTGCCACCTTCTCCTGAGCGGGTCCACACTTTTGATGACGTGATTGCTGTATCTAGAAAAGTATGGCTGAGCTTCTATACTGCCTCATTTAGAAATCCATGTTCTTAATTTTGGCAATATTGTTCATTACACTTTTGGAGCTCTTCATCTTCCCACTCTTGTTTGGAGACCTGCCATGTGTCTGACCGCTTTGATATCTCTCTGATGCCCACCTTGATGAAACCACTGGTTCCTAAATCCCTTGGCCTCCTCTTTCCAAGTTTCTTTCTTTGTTTGGCACATCATGTAGTAATTTGTACCTCTCCCAGATTACCCATTTTGCTGATGCCACCAAATCTTGAATCCCTCCAGTTCAGTGTCAGCAGGAAACAAAATTTCAAGTCTCTTAACCTGTGTGTGTGTGTGTGTGTACTGCTCAGGCAGGCTTCTGAATGTTGATATTTTGTATATGTGATAAGAGGGTTTCGAGTCCTTTGATTACAGACTTCCAAATGACCGCTTGCTTTCTGCCCTGCTCCTCTAAACTGCTTCTCCACCTCTACTATTCCCTAGCACTGTCTGGGTTAGTCTGTTCAGGTGACTGCAAAAGAACCACACAAAGTATCTTAGTTTGTGGCTTCCTCTTCATTGCTAAATCAGTTACCACTTGCTTATCTGCTTTCCATATTGCAAAATTTATTGAATTTTTTTGCTCAGTGCTTTCCTTTTTTCTTTGTGGTTATAATATTTTATTCCTTTAGTAGCATTTTAATGGAGATTCATGAGTAAGAGGAAATAAATTTTTATATTTCATCTGCCACCTTTATGGTCTGGAGCCTTTCAAAATGTAAAAAAGTATTTTCAAAAATCTTTTATCATCTGATGCTATATATTATTTTACAAAATTAAATAGCCATGTGTGTCCTTTAAAAATAGACAATTTATCTATGATTTCAATATTACAGTTGACCCTAACTTTTAATTATTAGGGATGACAATCTCCCATGCACTGAAAAATCGAAGTATAAATTTTGACACCCCCTAAAACTTAACTACTAATAGCTTACTGTTGACCTGAAGCCTTACTGATGACATAGTCAATTAATGCATAGTTTTATGTCATAGGTATTATATACTATATTCTTACAATAAAATAAGCTATAGAAAAGAAAATGTTATTACGAAAATCATGAGGAAGAGGAAATATTTTTACTGTTCATTAAGTGGAAGTGGATCATCATCTTCATCCTCATCATCTTCACATTGAATAGTCTCAGGCAGAGGAAGAATAGGAGTGGTTGGTCTTGCTGTCTCAGGGGTGGTGCAGGTGGAAGAAAATTAACATATAAGTGAACCCACACAGTTCAAACCCTTGTTGTTTAAAGGTCAACTGCATTTTTTCTTTCTCTAGTTTAAGATAGCTTTGTATTTTTAGCGAAATCACATATAAAAGCAAAGCTAAACTTTTACTCATCTTGGTAGTTACCAAGTAATAGAATGTAAACTATCAACCTAAACCATTTTGCCTTACATTAATGGATAATTTTAGAGTTTAATTCTTGTTTGTGTTTGCATATTTGAGAAGTACTGCTGTACAAAATCCTTGATGTAACCTTGAATATAATTTGTTTATATCCTTCAAAACATTTTCAATAATGCATTTTTAATTTTTCTTCCATGTATAGAATCATTGGCAGATGTGCGTTTAAGTGGAGATTCAGGTATTCTGTCTAATATAGGCCTAAATGGACAACAAAATAAAGTATAAATCTTTTCCCAGAGCTTAAAAATATTGAATCAGATCATTCATTGTCATAATGCCTATTAAATCCCTATTCTAATATCTTGGCATTTCTCAGTATTATCACCTGGAATTAGGAGACAGTTGGAAACCCCCGATATTAGTTAAATGTTTTTTGAGAGAGCAGATTGATTAAAATGAGTTGGATTGATTAAAATGTTTTGGGAATATTGTATAAGTAAAGCAGCATCCAGATATAGTGAATCAGTAGAGTCGTTACAATTTCTTTGAATTTTGTCCTTATGATTTATTATCAGATAGAGACATTGGAAATAGCTCTAAATGGCTTAGGACAAAAAATAAATTTAGTTTAATAAAATGGTATATCCAAAATCTGATCTACTTGAACTTACAAAGTGGGGGAAAAAAAAAAAGTCTAAGGAAAGCAAGAAGTTGGCAAACTGTATATAAGATAATTGATTTGCATATGTAAATTAGACTAATCACATATACACATAAGTGGCTAGATGTACAATTACCTGATTTATAAACATGAATGGTGCAGGTGCTGCTTTAGAGGCACTTTCAGAAAACTGGCTTGTGGCATCAATGCTTTGTACTATAACATGACTGCTAATTATACCTCTTATTATAATAAAGTCCATTTAAATTATTTTGCATGAGGATACCAAAAGAGGGGCAGTGGCTGTGATGTTACCCCGAGAGTCATGTTAACAGTCCTAGGCTAATTAATGTGAATCTACATACAGAAGGTGTGTACTGGAGGGGATGTATTAGCAATAAGTAACTGTCCTCATTCTAAGCCTGGTGTGTGTGAATGGCCATACTAGCCTAGAGAAACCCCTGCGAGATGCTTTTCACAGTGAAAAACCATTTTACTTATATTTCAATCCAGAATTGAAATCCTAAGAATAATAATGTGCCAAATCTTGCTGGGCAGTCTGTTTTCTCTAGTTACAATTTTAAAATTGTTTCTTTTGCTTTTTGATATGATTTTTCTCTTTTCTTTATTTTACTTTCATTTTGTTATTTTAGAAGTTTTTGAGCATGAATGATATACAAGGCTCTGTTTAGGAGTTATTTTCATCTTAATTCTCTGCATGTTTATTTTTAGAATCTAAATGGTACCCAGGTTTAGTAAAAGGGCACTAGTTGCTGGCCCTCTGAAATTCCAGTTATACACTTGAATGAAGTTTTATGCTGTAGAAACTGATTTAGTTTTTTATAGAACATCTATGGGGACTTTTGTTGTCATTCAATATTTTAGGTTTTCCTAATGATGTAGACATAAAGAGAAAACCAATGTTTTCTGTTTGTTTCTATCTATGCCTCATTTTGAAATACCTTATGTGTATTCCTTTCTGCCTATAGCTATCACATCTCTTGACTGACTTGTTTAGTGAAATGTAAATACCTCTTTTGACTTTGTACTGCCTTTTACTCCTGATATCTACTGTTGGGGATCAGTATCAAGGGTGGAGGGGAGCTGGGAAGATGAGGGCTGGGCTATGATTCTTCAAATTCTTCCTGCCTGAACTGGGAGACCGTAAAACAGAATCAGAATTGAGCTATTGATGGACACAAAGGGGAGAACTGAGATTTAACTGTAATTTTTCCCTTCTTGGTTGGATAAACAACCAGGTTTTAAGTAGGTAAGGAAATCTGGGCTTCTCTCTCAGGAGCTGTTTGCTTAGCGTGCCTTCAGCCATAATGAATCCAAAATTCAGAGTTAGGACATCTTTCTGTTAAAAGACCCTTTCCCTCATAATCCAGTCTTAGCTATAATTGCTCCTTTCACAGTGTTGCTACAGACTGCATTCTATTATTCATTTGAATTGGTCCTGATTTGTTCATTCTTAATAGTGACATTGCTTTTTCTTATTGCTCCCCAATTATAGCAATTTTTCTCTTTGAAATTATATCCTTTTCAGGAGACTAAAGACTGCCAATTATAGGTGGTATTTCAAAGCATGAAAATTCAGTAAATAGTCATAAAGCCTCTCAAATGCACATTTTCGGTCATCAGAGTGGTTTTTATAGACATAAATACTACTTTCATGTGTCGTGCATTATTGGTTCTTCTGGTTTTATACTTACATCTAGTTAGTAATATCAGGCCTGCCTTGAGGAAAGGAAATTGATAGAAAGAAGATAAGTAATAATGAATGTGAGCTTTCTATTTGTTCAGCTATTAACTCTTTAACGCTACTGCCCTGGAGATAACATGTACACAGAGGGAATATAAAGCCTTTGCAGGATATATTTGTGAGCGGTCAGAAGAAACAGGGCAGGAGTGAGAAGCTGGGCTGCTGAGTTCCTTAGATAGCACAGAATTGTTCCTTCTTTCATTTGGCAGTTCACAATTGCAGTGGAGTAGCAGAGTCACAGTGTGATTCCTTTTATGTTCTTAAGGCTGGAAACACCATTCCCAGCTCTCATATAAAAGGCTATTATTTGGTGTACTTGCAATAGAACAGACAGCCAATTACCTAGAGTTGTTTCATTTTTTGTTTGTTTAAACGGCAGGATAGAAAAATGGCCTAAATGTACTTCTTTGTACTCTTCTAACTTAGGAAATATATAAATAATATATGTAACTCTTATGTGTCTTTCCTAATTGTACTTCAGTGCTGGAAAAAGCATCTTCTTTGAATAGGCATGCACGTTTTATAGTGTTACTTCAGAGGTAAGAAAATATGAGGTGACCAGTGATGTCTTGCTATTTAATAAATTAATAGATTTTTATGGTACACATTAAAATATTTCTTCTCGTAAGTTATTTTTTCTGTGATCATAGATTTCTTGTTGATTGCATTACTAGTGTGTTATGGTGTTCTCCCTAGATTTTTAAAGCATTTTAGGGTGAACTAAGTGTTCTATATTTTGATTTACTGGTTACATGATTATATACAATTACTAAAATACATCAAACTGCATACCTAAAAGAGCCAATTATATTATATGCCAATAATATCTTTAAAATACTTCTAGTTTACACGTTAGAAAAGGAATGTGAACATTTTACACACTACAAAAGTACACATTAGAAAATGTCTATTAGGTGGTAGTCCCAGTTTTTATTAATATTTTATTAGTATTTTATTGGAATCCAGAATTTGGTACATTAATATGTTTCATTGAAATTAAGATGAACATATCGCACTTTGTATATATAAACAAGTGAAAAGAAAACTAATAAAAACTCGTCTTAGCTTTGTCCCCTGCTTTTTAACTTTTTGTTGTTTCTGTTTATGTCTTATTGTACTGACTATGTTTTGAAAAGTCGTTGCAGTCATTATTTTTGATTGGTTCATCATTTGGTCTTTCTACATAGGCTAAGAGTAGTTTATACACCACAGTCACAGTGTTATAATATTCTGTGTTTCTCTGTGTACTACTATTACCAGTAAGTTTTGTACCATAAGTTGATTATTTATTGCTTATTAATGTTGTTTTCTTTCTGACTGAAGAACTCCCTTTAGCATTTCATGTAGGATGGGTTTGGTATTGATGAAATCCTTCAACTTTTGTTTGTCTGGCAAAGTCTTTATTTCTCCTTCATGTTTGAAGGATATTTTTACTGGATATACTATTCCAGGGTAAAAGATTTTTTTCTTTTCCTTCAGCACTTTAAATATGTCATGCTGCTGTCTCCTGGCCTATAAGGTTTTCACTGAAAAGTTGCCGCCAGAGGTATTGAACCTCATTGTTTGCTATTTATTTCTTTTCTCTTGCTGCTTTTAGGATCCTTTCTTTGTCCCTGATTTGGAAGTCTGATTATTAAATGCCTTGAGGTAGTCTTCTTTGGTTTAAATCTGCTTGGTGTTCTATAATCTTCTTGCAGTTGGATATTGATATCTTTCTCTAGGTTTAGGAAGTTCTCTATTATTATTCCTTTGAATAAACATTCTACACCTGTTTCTCTACCTCCTCTTTAAGGCCAATAGCTCTTAGATTTGCCCTTTTCAGGCTATTTTCTTTGGAGTGTGCTTCATTGCTTTTTATTCTTTTTTCTTTTGTCTCCTCTGACTGTATGTTTTCAAATAGCCTGTCTTCAAGCTCACTTACTCTTTCTTCTGCTTGGTCCGTATGTTATAAAAGGACTCTGATGCGTTCTTCAGTGTGCCAATTACATTTTTCAGCTCCATAATTTCTGCTTGATTCTTTTAAATTATTTCATTCTCTTTATTTCTTTTATCTAATAGAATTCTGAATTCCTTCTCTGTGTTATCTTGAATTTATTTGGGTTTCCTCAACACAGCTATTTTGAATTCTCTATCTGAGAGGTTACATATCTCTGTTTCTCCGGGACTGGTCCCTGGTGCCTTGCTTAGTTCATTTGGTAAGGTCATGTTTTCCTGGATGGTGCTGATGTTAGTAGATGTTCTTCGGTATCTGGGCATTGAAGGGTTAGGTATTTTATTGTAGTCTTCACTGTCTGGGCTTATTTGTAGCCATCCTTCTTGGGAAGGCTTTCCAGATATTTGAAAGGACTTGGGTATTGTGATCTAATCCGTGTCTTTTTTAGGGGGCATCCTAGTCTCAGTAATGCTGTGGTCGTTGCAGGCTCATAAAGTTGCCACCTTGATGATCTTGGACAAAATCGAGGAGAATTCTCTGAATTACCAGCCAGAGATTCTTGTTCTCTTCCTTTTCTCCCAAACATACAGAGTCTCTGTCTCTCTTCAGAGCCACCTAAAGCTATAAGTGGAGTGACACAACACCCCTATGGCCACCATCACTATGACTGTGCTGGGTCAGACTTGAAGCCAGCACAGTGCTGGGTTTCACCCAAGGCTTGCTGTAACCACTCCCTGGCTACTGCCTATGTTTACTCAAGGCCCTGGGTCTCTACAATCAGCAGGTGGCAAAGACAGCCAGGCCTATGTCCTCTTCAGGAATATGAGATCTCCCCAGCCCCAGGTGGCCCAGAAGTGCCATCTGGGAGTCAGGGACTAGAGTCAAAAACCTTGGAAGTCTACCTGGTGTTCTACTGTATTGCTGCTGAGCTGACACTCATACCACAAAAGGCAGTCCTTCTCACTCTTCTCTCACCTTTCCAAAGGCAGAGGAGCCTCACCCTGTAGCCACTACCACCCCAGGCCATGAGGAGTACTTCCAGACTACCTCTGATGTTCTCTTAAGGCAGGAGTGCTCCTCATTTAGCTTGTGGTGAATGCTGCCTGGCCTATGACTCACCCTTCAGGGCAACTGGCTCCCTCTGGCCCGGGGCAGGTCCAGAAATGCTGTCCAAGAATCAAGTCCTGGAATTCTAGATTCCAAGAGCCCGCCTGGTGCTCTGCCCTCCTGTTGTGGTGTTGGTACCTAAGGTACAAGACAAAGTCCCCTTTGCTTTTCCCTCTGCTTTTCTCAAGCGGAAGGAGTTTGCCCCATAGCCACCACAGCTGGCAATGTGCTGATCACCTGAAGCCAGCAAGTCTCAGAGGCTTACCCAAAGCCCTCGATGTAGTACCTGGGTATTGCTGCCAGTTATTCAGGGTCTAAGGGCTCTTTAGTTAGCAGGTAATGAACGCTGCCAGCCCTGGGTCTTTTCCTTCATGGCAACAGGTTCCCTTCTGGCCCAGAGTGTTTTTAGAAATGTCATCTGGGAGCTAGGGCCTGGAATGGGGGCCTCATGATTCTGACTGCTGTCTTATCCTGCTGTGGCTGACCTGGTACCCAAGATGCAAGACAAAGTCCTTTCCACTCTGCCTTCTTCTCTACTCAAGGAGAAGGGAGGGGTTTCTTTTGGAGCCTTGAGCTGTGCAGCCTGGGGCTAAGGGACAGGTGATGCCAGCACTCCCTTGGCTGCCCCAGCTGGTGTCTCAGTTGGTTGCATGACCCCCGAGTCCACTGTCTCTGGGCCCTAGTTCAGCACTAGGACTCGCTTATGATTTGTAGTCCTCATGGCCTAGGTTGCTTTTCAAGTTTACTTGAATACATAGAGTGCAAACCTGCAAACCTCTGTAGCGAGGTTTGCAGGCACTCAAGTTCAGACTGCTGGAATTGGCAGTTCCTCTCTGGCTAGGCTGAGTTTAAATGCTCCCTCTGTGGGTGGGCGTCAGTTGAGTTTACTCTACTTTTCCTTTCTGCTCTAACAGGACAGTACTGAGTTCAGTGCCTCACAATTGCTGTGTTCTCCCTCCTGCAGCACCCAGAGACGCTCTGGGCACCACCCATTGGCTGCCGGGGTTGGGAAGGGGTGGTGTAGGTGATTTAGAATGTTTTTTTTTTCTTTTTTCCTCTCTCTCTCTCTGCAGTGCCTCTTTCAGCAATATGAAGTTAAAACCAGATACTATGGGTGGTCACCTGTTTTTCGGTTCTTAAGAAGGTGGTTTTTTTCTGTGTACATAGTTATTAACTTGATGTTCTTGGTGGGGGGTGGGCAGGACTGGGACAATGAGTAGAACTTTCTGTTCTGCCATCTTGCCCATACTCCCTGGTTTCTAAACCCTGAAGGCACGATACACTTTGAAGAGGTACCTTCCATAGCATGTGAAAAGATGACCTCTGTCATTTTATTATGTGTGTGGGTGTATGTGTGTGCATAAGTTTACAGAACTAAAGTTTATCCATCTAGTCATATATTTATTCTATAAATAGTAATCTCTTACTCTGCACCAGCCATTTTGTTAGGTCTCAATATTCAATAGAGAACAAGACACTCTGCCCTCATGGGAGCTTGTTGTCTAGTGGTGGAAAAAGACAATTTAAAGCTAAATTTAAAAGTAGTTATTTGTGTTTATTAGTGCTATGAGGAATATAAAAGGGGACATTAATAGGATAGGAAAAAGAAAACCTTTTATGAAAAAAGTAGTCAAAGAAGTACTGTGTGAGGAGGTAGCATTTTAATCTGCTACCCGAAAACAAACAAACAAAAAAAAAGGAAGAGTTTTAGTACCTTTATTCTTTGAAATAGCCTCCAAACTACTCTCACGATAGGAATCACACTATCTTGAACCCCGTGCAGCAAAAACTCCAAGAATGGGATCTTGGAAACTGTAGTTTTCTAAACAACCCCAAAGGTGATTCTTTTTTGTTATTATTATTATTTTTGAGACGGAGTCCACTCTGTCGCCCAGACTGAAGTGCAGTGGCACAATCTCGGCTCACTGCAAGCTCCGCCTCCCGGGTTCACGCCATTTTTCTGCCTCAGCCTCCCGAGTAGCTGGGACTACAGACGCCTGCCACCACGCCTGGCTAATTTTTTTTCTTTTTTCTTTTTGTATTTTTAGTGGAGGCAGGGTTTCACCATGTTAGCCAGGATGGTCTCGATATCCTGACCTCGTGATCCGCCTGCCTTGGCCTCCCAAAGTGCTGGGATTACAGGTGTGAGCCACCGTAACCGGCCAGAGGTGATTCTTATGAAAGGAAAGCCCAGGAAACTCTATCAGAGGTTCTCAAATCATAGTATACATAAGAAAACATTCTGGGACTTCTGCTTCTGGCTATGACAGACCAGGTATTGACATGCTGTTGTACCACAGACAATTAGAAAGCTGTACATAATGTGTTGTTAAAAACACAACACTTTCTAAATATTGGAAAAGAGACTTAGGACTGTGACACTGATAAAAGGAAATAAGTGAGGCGAACACTACAATTACTTCATCTTTATTCTTAGAGGCAGTTTCCAGAGCACAGGCAGAAGGAAGCAGTTCCCAAGGAGATCAGAGCAGCTCTTGCTGAACTGAAGAAACTGGAAAGGCAGAGTGATTGGACTGTGCAGAGAAGAGGAATTTAGGCAGAAAAAAAGCTCTGAAAATCTGTATAAAGATTATCTATACAATCTAAATAAATACATAAAAATATTTAACTGAAAGCCTACGTAGATATATGTAGAGTATGACTTCAGGCCGTTGGGCAAAGAACAATTACCAGAGAAAGAATCAATGTAGCGCTGTAATCCACACAACTACTGAAGTTAGTGTAGGATTGAGAGATGCTTGAGTTTTTACCAACCAAAATGGGGAAACTTCACTGAACACCTGAGACATTTAATAGAGACCCTCCAGAAAGGTTATACATTAGAGGAAGGGCTAAACTAGCCCTGGAATAAGAGCTACCTGAGAAGTTCAAGTTGATCCACAAGTAATTAACTGCTTGCCAGAGCAAAATTCAACGTTCATTAATAGAAGACAGCAAAATCTACAATTCAATAATGTAACACTAAGGATATCCAGCTCCAATATGAGATCACTAGATATGTGAAGATTCAGGAACATGCAGCCCATTATCAGAAGAAAAATCAGTCAATAGAGTCAGACCCAGAAGTAACAGAGATGTTGAAATTAGCTGGTTTGTACTGTAAAACAGTTATAAATATGTTCAATGATTTAAAGAAAAACATGAACATAATGTTGAAAGAAATGGAATATAGAAAAAAGAACCGAATAGAACTTCTAAAACTTAAAAATACAGTATATATGATGACAGATTGTAAGAATCAGGTTTAACAGCACATTAGATATATGGGAGAAAAGATCAGTAAACTCGAAGGCAGGAAAATGTAAACTGTTGAAACTGAAGCATAGTTATCAAAATAAGGCTGGAGAGAAAAGTCTCTGTGACCTATGAGACATGAATGACCTAGTAGTCTAACCTATGTGTCATTGCATCCTGAGAATGGCAGGTGTAGGGGGTGGAGGATATCATATTTCAATAATGGCTGAAATTTTTCTAAATTTGCTGAGCTTACTAAGAAGCTGAAGAAGGTCAAAAATCACCCAAGTATGAGAAGGAAAACCACACTAAGATATGTCATCATCTAAATGCTGAAAATGAATAAGAAGGATTATAAAAGCAGCAACAGAAAAAAGACACATTACATTTAGGGGTCATAGATAAGAATGGCTGCTGGTTTGTCATCAAATGCAATAGAATGACATATTTAAAGGATTAAAAGAAAAGTCCTCTCAATTTTGAATTCTGTACCCAGTGAAAATATTATTCATAAATAAAGACAAAATAAAAACAGACATTTTTGTCAAATGAAAAAATGAAGAATTTACTGCCAGAGACCTGCACAATAAAAAAATGTCAAAGAACATTTTTCAGGCTGAAGGAAAATGATTCCAGGTGAAAAGTCATACCTACAAAAAGGAATAAAAATCACCATCAGTGGTAAATATAGGGCAAATATGAAACTTTTGATTTTATACTTTTTGTGTCTTCAAAAGAAAAACCACTTTTTAGAACTACAATTATAACTCTATGTTATGAGGTTATAACCTATGTATATAGCAAAGGGACAGTGGAGGAAAATTGGAAGTACAGCAGTTTACCCTTACCTGAGGTTTTGCTTTTCACAATTTCAGTCACCTGTGGTCAACCGCTGTTTGAAAAAAAATAAACAACTCACGTTTTCAGTTGTGTGCCTTTCTGAGTAGCATGATGAAATCTCATGTGGTTCTGGTCCATCCCACCCAGGATGTGAATTATCTTCTTGTACAGCATATCTATGTTATATATGCTACTTGCCCATTCGTCACTTAGTAGCCTTCTGGGTTATCAGATAGATTGTCATAGTACTGCATAGCATAGTCATATGTATGTTGTATATGCTACCTGCCCATTAGTCACTTAGTAGCCATCTGGGTTATCAGATTGTCATAGTATTGCAGTGCTCGTGTTCAGGTAACCCTTATTTTACTTAATAATGGCCCCAGAATGCAGGAGTAGTGCTGCTGGAATGTTGTTATAATTGTTCTGTTTTACTAGTAGTTATCATCTCTTACTGTACCTAATTTATAAGTTAAACTTATATGTATAGCAAAAAGCATAGTATATATAGGGTGCAGTACTATCTGTGGTTTTGGGTATCCACTGAAGGTCTTGGAACATATAATCCATGGATAATGGGGGACTAGTGTTTACAATTAAAGTGTCTTATATGTGAAGTGGTATATGATTTTAATGTAGATAGTAATAACTTAAAGATGCATATTGTAAACCCTAAAGCAACCAGTAAAAAAATAAAATGAGGAAGTATAGCTAATAAGCTAGTGGAGGACAAAATAGAATACTAAAAATATTCAACCCAAAAAAGTAGAAAAATAAGAAAAGAGAACAAAGAAAAGACAAATAGAAACAAATAGAGCAATATGGTAAACTTAAACCCACTTACATTTATAATTACATTAAGTGTATATGATTTAGGCTATACAATTTAAAGGCAGAAATTATCAGACTGGATTGTAATACACAACTACAAACACACTTTAAATAGAAACATACAGATAAATAGATTGAGAGTAAAGAGATGGAAAAGCTGTACAATGAAAACATTCATTTTATACAAGTTGGAATGGCTATTTTAATATAAGACAAGATAACTTCCAGACAAGCAGTATAATCAGAGACAGATGACATTTCATAATGATAAAAAGTTCAATTCATCAAGAGGAGAAAACACTTTTTAGTTTGTGTGTGCTTAATAATAAAGCTTTAAAATTACATGACTTAAAAACTAAGAGAAATGAAAAAAGAAATAGTAATATCCTCAATATTAAATGGAAATTTCAAAATCATTTCCTGAGAAATTTAGAAAACAAGTAGAAAATTACTTGAGAATACATAAAACTTAAGTATTCTGGACCATAGGACAAATATCAACAAGTTTAAAAGAGTCAAAATAAAAAAGAATATTATCTGACCGTAATAGAATTAAATTAAAATCCACAAAATAAAAATGTAATAAAAACTATCAAATACCTGGGTTTTAGATCACACACCTCAAAAACAAACTTTAGGTCAGAGAGGAAATCAAAAGAAAAATGTGAAAGTATTTTGAATGGAATAATGGAAATGCAACATATCAAATTTGTAGAATGCATTTAAGCAGTGCCTAGAAGGGCATTTGCACCTCCCTGTAATGTATATTAGAAAAAAAAAATATTTAATATCAATTACATAGATTTTTGCCTATGAAGCAAATTAAACCCAATATAACCTAAATGAAAGAAGTAATAAAGATAATAGTAGAAATCACTTTAATAAAAAATAAGCAAAAATAATAGAATGAAAGGAACAGTTGTCTGTTAGTAAAGGTCAATAATAAACGATCTCTTTAGACAGAACCAGAGAAAAGTAAGAAAATACATATTATTTATATTAAGTATCAAATAGGGAAAATTATTGAATTTATAGACATTCAAATGATATTAATGAAATATTATGAACAACTTTATATTGATAAATTTGGTTATTTAGTATCTTGGGTCTTTCTGGAAAGACACGAGTTGTAAAAGAAATAGAAAACACAAATAGTTTATATTAATAAAAGAAACTTAGCAATTAAAACCCTTTCCACAAAGAAAATACCAAGCTCAATGACTTCACTGGTGAATTCTGTCAAATATTTATACTAACTTAATTCTGGAGAGATATAGAAATATTATTACTCTAGCTCTATTCCCTTTTCCTCATTTTCAAGCTGTATTGTTACACATGTTGTATCAGTAAATAGTACAACAGTGCATTTTTATTTTTTTATATTTTAAAGAAAGGGAGAAGAAAGAAGAACAAGTATATAATTATAGTTTGTTATCTTTCTTATTTAATGTTTCCAGTTCTTTTAGTTTGTTCCTGTGAATTTGAGTTTCTGCCTGGTGTAATTATTTCAGTATGGCTTTGCTCCAACCCACCTCTCTTATGCAGTTGTTAAATATGTCACATTTCTATATATTGTAGGCCTAACAATACAATTATATGCCTAATGTTTTATACAATTGCTTTTTAAATAAGAGAAAAAGGAAGAAATATCCATTTACAGTATATCTTCATTTTTCTCTAATGAAATAATTACCATTACTAGTGCTCTTTGTTTTCTTGTGTCGCTCCAGATCACTATGTGAGATCACTTACTTTCATTCTAAAAAATTTCCTTTAGTATTTCTAATAAGTTGGTTCTGCTAACAATGAGTTCTGTTAATTTTGTTTACCTGGCATTGTCTTCATTTCCCCTTTATTTTTGAGAGAGTTTTGCTGAGTATGATAATCTTACTGAAGTATTTTTTCCTTTAGCACCTGAATATGTCATCTCTCTGCCTTCTGGCCTACATAGTTTCTGATGAAAAGTCAGTTGTTAATATTATTAGTTCCCTAATATATGACAATTCATTTTCTTCCTGTTAATTTCAAGATTTTCCTTTTATTATAGGCTTTCAACCTTTCTACTATTATGTGACTGGCTTGGACCTCTTTGCATTTATCTTTTTTTGTTTGTGTGTGTGTTTGCAGACAGAGTCTCACTCTGTCACCCAGGCTGGAGTGCAGTGGCGCAGTCTTGGCTTACTGCAAACTCTGCCTCCCAGGTTCAAGCAATTCTTCTGCCTCAGCCTCCCGAGTAGCTGGGACTACATGCATTTGTCTTATCTGAGTTCATTGAGCTACCTGGATGTATAAATGAATGCTTCTCATTAAATTGGAAAATTATCAGCCATTACTTCTTCAAAGATTTTTCTTCTGCTGCTTGTTCTCTCTCCTGTCTTCTCATACTGTCATTACATGTATGCTTATATTTCTCTGAGACTGTTCATTTACCTTCATTCCTTCTTGTTTTTTTCATATTTTGTAATCCCAATTCAAATCTGTTGAGTCCCTCTAGTGAAATTTTCATTTCTATTATTGTACTTTTTAAATCTATAATTTTCACTTGGTTCTTTTTTTAGGAGTGATGAGTGTTCTCTTTATTTATATTCCATATTTGATGAGACATTACCATCAAACCTTTCTTTGCTACTTTAAGCATGATTTCCTCTAGCTCTTTAAATATATTTATATATTTGCTTTGGAATATTTGTCCACTATGTCCAATGACTGGGCCCGCCCACAAGCCCTTCTTTTTCTCATGTGTATGGATGATATTTTCCTGTTTCTTTGCATGTCTTATTTTTTGTTGTTGTTGAAAACTGGAAATTTCAGAAAATTTGCTTAAATTGTTATAAGAAGTCTTCATACTAAGTCCCCTCGGTGGGAAACTTGTTTGCCTGTTTGTTTAGTGACTTGGCTTGACTATTTTTGTAAAATCTATTTTCCCTATCTAGGAAGCCTTTGATGTCACTCTTCAGCAAGCACAGCTTAGGGCATATGCACAATCACCCTGGAATGACAGTGGTTTTCACAGGGCTTTTCTATGACTGTTTCATTCCCTGGTCTTTCTATTAAGCTGTCTGCCTCTGTTGGTGCCATCCCAGTTATTAGGCTCCACGAACTGTCAGCTGATTCCTCTGTTGTTTCCAGCAGTGTCTTGGGGCATGGATTGTTTCACAATCTGATTCAGTTAAGTTGCAGTCTCCTTACAGGAGTACTTTTTGTGGCTAGTTTTGAGGTTCATTTTGATTCCAGGAGAGTTCTTCTTAGCTATTTCTTTTTAAAAATTTTATTTGTTAATTCTGTGAAGAATGTCAATGTAGTTTAATGGGAATAGCATTGAATATATAAATTATTTTGGGCAGTATGGCCATTTTCATGATATTGGTTCTTTCTATCCATGAGGACGGAATAGTTTTCCATTTGTTTAGGTCTTCTCTTATTTCCTTGAGCAGTGGTTTATAGTTCTCCTTGAAGAGGTCCTTCACATCCTTGTTAGCTGTATTGCTAGGTATTTTATTCTCTTTGTAGCAGTCGTGAATGGGAATTCATTCATAGTTTGCCACTCTGCTTGTCTATTGTTGGTGTATAGGAATGCTTGTGATTTTTGCACATTGATTTTGTATCCTAAAACTTTGCTGAAGTTGTTTATCAGCTTAAGGAGTTTTTGGGCTAAGACAGTGGGGTTTTCTAAATATAGAATCATGTCATCTGCAAACAGAGACAATTTGACTTCCTCTCTTCCTATTCAAATACCCTTTATTTCTTTCTCTTGCCTGCTTGCCCTGGCCAGAACTTCCAATACTGTGTTGAAAAGGAGTGTGAGAGAGGGCATCCACATCATGTGCTGGTTTTCAAAGGGAATGCTTCCAGTTTTTGCTCATTTAGTATGATATTGGATATGGGTTTGTTATAAATGGCTCTTAGTATTTTGATATGTGTTCCATCAATACCTAGTTTATAGAGAGTTTTTAACATGAGGGGATGTTGAATTTACAGTAACCAAAACAGCATGGTATGGGTACCAAAACAGACATATAGATCAATGGAACATAACAGACACCTAAGAAATAACACCACACATGTACAACCATCTGATATTTGACCAACCTGACAAAAACAAGCAATAGGGAAAGGATTCCCTATTTAATAAATGGTATTGGGACAACTGGCTAGCCATATGCAGAAAACTAAAACTGGACCCCTTCCTTATACCTTATACAAAAATTAATGCAAGATGGATTAAAGACTTAAATGTAAAACCAAAAACCATAAAAACCCTAGAAGAAAACTTAGGCAATACCATTCAGGACGTAGGCATGGGCAAAGATTTCAGGATGAAAACACCAAAAGCAATTGCAACAAAAGCCCAGATCGACAAATGGGATCTAATTAAACTAAAGAGCTTCTGCACAGCAAAAGAAACTATCATCAGAGTCAACAGGTATCCTACAGAATGGGAAAAAATTTTTGCAATCTACCCATCCAACAAAGGACTAATATCCAGAATCTATAAGAAACTTAAACAAATTTACAGGGAAAAAAACAAAAAGCATCAAAAAGTGGGCAAAGGATGTGAACAGACACTTCTGAAAAGAAGACATTTATGTGGCCAATAAACATATGAAAAAAGCTCAACATCTCTGATCATTAGAGAAATGCAAGTCAAAACCATAATGAGATACCATCTCACACCAGTCAGAATCATATTTATTAAGTCAAGAAACAATAGATGCTGGGGAGTCTGTGGAGAAATAGGAATGCTTTTACACAGTTTGTGGGAATGTAAATTAGTTCAACCATTGTGGAAGACACTGTGGCAATTCCTCAAGGATCTAGAACCAGAAATACCACTTGACTCAGCAATCCCATTACTGGGTATATACCCAAAGGAATATAAATCATTCTACTATAAAGACACATACACACATATGTTTATTCCTGCACTATTTACAATAGCAAAGACGTGGAATCAACCCAAATGCCCATCAGTGATAGACTGGATAAAGAAAATGTGGTATGTATACACCATGGAATACTATGCAGCCATAAAAAAGGAATGAGATTATTTCCCTTGCAGGGACATGGATGACACTGGAAGCTATCATCCTCAGCAAATTAACACAGGAACAGAAAACCAAACACCATATGTTCTCACTCATAAGTAGGAGTTAAGCAATGAGAACACATGGACATAGGGAGGGGAACAAGAAACACCAGGACCTGTCGGGGGGTGGGGGGTGGGGGATAAGGGGAGGGAGAGCATTAGAACAAATACCTAATGCATGCAGGGCTTAAAACCTACATGACAGGTTGATAAGTGAGGCAAACCACCATGGTACATGTATACCTATGTAACAAACCTGCACGTTCTGCACATGTATCCTGGAACTTAAAGTGAAATACTTTTAAAAAATGTATAAATTCCAAAAAAAAATTGTATTTGCTAAGCTATCTAGTCTGTGGTTAGCTTGTTGCTGTCATGGAGTTATCAGAATCTCACTCTTGTTAAGAGTACTCTTAGGCTTTAATTTTCCCACACTGTCTCCCAAATACAGTCAGGACTACTGAGGAGAGCTTTGGAATTCTTTGTTCTTATGACCTGCCTCTCCTTCTGGGCAAACTCTCTGAGCCACTGTTCAGGAGCTGGCAGCAGAGACAGGGGTCAACATCTCTTAGAATGACACCTTGCTTCACACTGAACTGGCTGGGGATGTTTGAGGGAGAAGATGGCTCAAGTGCCACAGACTCCTACTGTTCCAACTGAGATTGTGTTATGATCTTGAATGTTTCTTCATTTACTATATGCCCTTATGACCTTATTGACACGTGTCCAACTTATCCCATCATGGCTGGGGACTCAGTTTTTAAGGTTTCTCTAGGGTCTACTTGGCCAAGAGAGGGTCTATTCAGTTGTCTGGTTTGCTTAGGATTTTACTTCTATTTCTCAACAATGTTGAAAGAAGACAAAGACAACACAAAAAAATTGAGTCTGACATTCCACATGAACCCAGATGTAAAGTACTTCACAGAGTATTAACGAATAAAATCTAGCAGTATATAAAAATATTAATACATCATGACTGAATGGAGTTTATTTCAAGAGTGAGTGCAAGTTTGTTAAAATGTTAAAATGCATTTGTTAAAACATTAAAAATTCTCTGCACCACAATTGCATTAACAGAATCAAAGTGGAAAAAAATCATGAAAGACATGCTGAAATTCACTACCCATATGTGATAAACGCTGTCAGCACACTAGGAATAGTGGGAATTTTATCTAATAAAGCATACCCATCCAGTTTAAAAGTAGTAAGCAAGAACTTTGGACATTGTACAATGCCATATACATAAAATATATTCAACATCTTTAGTCTTTGGGGAAATTTAAATTAAAACCACAATGAAATGCAGTTAGACATTTGCTAAAATGGCTAAAATTAAAACACTGATAGTACTGAGTATTGGTGAGGTGGTGGAGCCAATTGGACTCTTATACACTGCTTATGGCAGGGTAAAACAGTTCAGTTACTTTGGAAACATACAGCAGTGTCTTATAACGTGACACATACACCTTCCATATGATGCAGAAGTTTCACTTGTAGGTATTTGCTAAAGATTAGTGTTTCCAAAGGACTCAAGCATGAATATTGATTGCACTTTTATAATGAGCAAAGTGAAAACAGGAATGAATATTAGAAAAACAGAGTTTCTGCTTTTGTAGCCTCACACAGAATATAGTCAGACTAAGCTAATGGCCTTAAAACATTCTTAGAATAAACAAAAAACAATTGAAAAACAACAAAGCCAAAAATGCCAACTATAGAAATTAGCAATCCTTTTTCAGAAATTTGAGTAAAAATCTCATGTCCCCTCCTAAAGACAGAATACATTCAAAGAACTTACAAAGGCTATCTTTGGAAGTTAGCTGCAATGATCTGTTTATATAACATTATGCTTTTTGATTTAGTTTCATTTTAAAATGTTTGGCTACAGCCAGGGTAGAAAATTCAGTTTCAGTGCTGCTCTGTTATTTAATTAGTGTAGCTCTGGTGTAGGAAAATTATACTTCAATTTTGTTTGATTAAAGAACACTAAGGTCTATTTTAGCATTGTGTTGCAAAGCTATACATAATTATTTTTCATTCTACTATTATAAAATCCCCTTTTTAGTCTATCTTGGTGATTTAAAAATTGCATAGGCTAAATACGACATAATTCATTCACCTGGATGCAATTATTTTTAAAGGGAAACAAGGTCATTTTTATTTTTTATTATCTGTTGCTTAATTACACAGTATTTGCTTTTCATTTAAGATATTTTAATTCTTCATATTTATTTTTTAAAACTCATATTTCAGTTTGAATATTATCTTACTACTTTTCTTTATATAAGAAGGATATTTTATGCTAGTTGAAGAAAAGTATATTTCACAAAAGACCATATTTGAAATTTCACTAATTCTAAATGAAGAATTAGAGAGTTCATGGTATGTTCATATTTGGAGGTTCTTGAGGAAGATTTTCAGACACAAAGTAATTTGTGGTATATTGATATTTAGTTATCAACAGTCTGTTTAATAATTTCCATCTTTGTCTATTCACTTCCTCCTCCAATTTCTTTTCCATTTTAATCAAAGTTCTTGAAGTTTCATTCAGAAAACTTTTTCTATTCTGAAAACTAAACCACTGATCCTACTTTGGTAACAGAGAAATAAATTCCTTGTATGAAACGGGTACAGGAGGGAATGGGCAGGGTTCAAGGGGAGGGGATTATTAAGAACTTCAGTTTCTCCTGGCCAGGTTCATGTGAGCCTCACCTAGTGGTTTCCCTAACAGCAGATAAAGCCATAGTCAAGCAGATAAACCAATATATATTCAAAGCAAAACGATTGAGAAAATATTTGATTAAAAAAATTTTGTCATTTGTGACTTTCTGTCCCTAATCTCTTAAAAATTAAAATAAGTTGGGTGTATTTTTTCTCAGTGTAACTTAAATAAAATGAATGAATGAATAAAACTTGTGTGTTTCATATTACATAAAATGAGAATTTTGTGACTTTGAAGAGAAAGAGTCTAGATTTACATTGATTAACTTACTGAGCCATAAATACTAGACGTTAACAAACCTTAGTATGTGTTCTTTACAAAATAGATGCACAAAAGAGAAAAGCATTTCTCCTTTCTCTTTGTCCACCATCTCACTTCCACTTCCAGATAGAAATATCCAAAAGTATCACATAGAAGAGTCTCAGTATTTCGGGGAGACAGAAGTGGTGAGGTTCTGTTTCTGATATCAGTGTTGCTATCTCTTTGCAATTGTATATAGTTTTTTTGTTATTTACTCCCAAATCTCTGGCTTCTAATGTGAATTATTTTTTATAACATGTATAGCAAAACGATATAGCAGAAGACATAAAGGAAATAAGGCTTTTAATATTTTCAAATATACTGTGTGATCTATAAGTAAAATTTGAATATCTTGTTTTAATAATGTGTTCTATTCCTTTCATATGTTAAATTTAGAGAATGATTTTGAGTTTGTTTTTATTTAAGTGACTTTTATCTTGAAAAATTAAGTGGCTATGTTTATTTGGAATAGGAATGATGTATTAGTCCATTTTCACACTGCTGATAAAGACATACCTGAGACTGGGCAATTTATAAAAGAAAGGGGTTTAATTGTACTTACACTTGGCTGGGGAAGCCTCACAATCATGGCAGAAGTCAAGGAGGAGCAAGTCACATCTTACATGGATGGCAGCAGGCAAAGAGAGGAGTGCTTGTGCAGGGAAACTCCCCTTTTTATAACCATCAAATCTCGTGAGACTTATTCACTATCAGGAGAACAGCACAGGAAAGACCTGCCCTCATCATTCAGTTACCTCCCACCAGGTCTCTCCCACAACACGTGAGAATTGAAGATGAGATTTGGGTGGGGAAACAGCCAAACCATATCAAATGAAGTCATATACCACCTAAAATTGTACATTATTATTTCTATAAAATACTTAGCTAATATAAATGAGACTATAAGAATATTACAGAATATACAGAATTATAGATCCTATGTAGGAAATTACTGTCTTAGTTGAATTGCTCAGATAACTAATAACATCTTAAGGGAATTCATCAGGTGAAATTCAAGCCAGAAAATGAATTTCATGGGGAGAATTTGTTTATATGCTTTAGATTTCTATATTTATATTTTCAGAAATATTTGTGTATTTTATCCCTTTGATGTGGTACTAGTGTTGCTAGTGGTAATGGTGGGTCATATTTTTGGTATGTGCAGACTATTACTATGGCCCCTTGTCTACTACTTCATTGTCTGGAAATGTTTGATTATAATTTTTTTCCATATTGTTTGCTTAGATCTGTAAAATAGAGGATTATGAAATCATTTTTTTTTGTCACCACTAATTTTTCCTGGAGTTCTTAGAGAATTAGTATTCATGTCTTTCACCTCACATTCTAGTGTGACTTTAACTGGTCTTTCTTTCTGAAGAGAGCCACTTATTCCATTTTAGTGTATAATCAATTGTGAGGGTATATCTCCTGCACTACAAGCCAACTCAATGGCTTCTACAGAATTAGAGTAAAGTGTCTGCAGTTATTAGAGTGAATAGCATTGTTTCCTTTTTAGCTATTAAAAAGTCCTGCTTTGGTTTTAATATATATACTTGTTTTTAAAAATCTAGTAAGTTTAAGTAGTTGTAGTGAGAAAATGATTTAATCACCATCTTACCAGGGTCACAAAATATTATCTTAGTTTGGAGAAAAGCTTTTCTTGTGAGTATTACAAAAAAAAAAACCAAAAACAGAAAACAATGAACATACAGAAAAAGCTGATAAATTTGAATCACCCAACCCACCCTCCCAAGTGTACTTCTGTGTTCCAGAAGACATAACCAAAGTAAACATACCAAAACAATCTGTGGAAAAGTATTGTCAACATATATATGACAGCAGATTTAATATTCTCTTTAAAACCTTTTATTTTTTCCCTTTTAACTCAATGTTTATCAGTCTCTCTGTGAAATTCTATAGTACTTTGCACATAATTCTTTTACCACATAACTATAATTCAAGACCTGACATATAATCTAGGTCATTGTGTTTTTCCCTCTAATGAGGGGCTTTTTCAGCCTTGGCACTGTTGACATTTTGGCTTAGATAAATGTTCTGGAGCCTTTTCCTGTGCACTGTTGTATGTTTAGCAGCATTCCTGGCCTCTAGATGCCAACAGCAGTTTCACAGCCTTGACAATAAAACATATTTTCAAACATTGTGAAGTGTCCGCTGGTTATAAAATCTCCCCCAGGCAAAACAAACAAACAAAAAACAAGGAAAGGCCAGGCGTGGTGGCTCACACCTGTAATCCCAGCACTTTGGGAGGCCGAGGCGGGCAGATCACGAGGTAGGAGATCGAGACCACCCTGGCTAACAGAGCGAAACCCCGTCTCTACTAAAAAATACAAAAAATTAGCTGGGCGTGGTGGCATGTGCCTGTAGTCCCAGCTACTCCGTAGGCTGAGGCAGGAGAATGGGGTGAACCTGGAAGGCGGAGCTTGCAGTGAGCCGAGATCGAGCCATTGCATTCCAGCCTGGGTGACAGAGAGAGACTCTGTTTCAAAAAAAAAAAAAAAAAAAAAGAAAGAAAGAAAAAGAAAAAACCCACATAATGGTTATAAAATCTCCTCCAGGCAAAACAAACAAACAGCAATAAGAACAACAAAAAACCTTCACTATTCTGATTGTATTTTAAGCCTCTTGAGAACAGAAATGGTCCTAGTCATCTTTGATGCACTTGAGCACCTACTCAGTGTTTTGCATATAGTAACAATTCAATAAATACTTGTTGATTTTAAAGGAATAAATTATGATTCTTCTAAAGTCCATTTTCTTAATCAAAAGTATTACATTATGAAAACATTTATATATAAATGTGTCAATACCTCACTTGTGTAAAAATGTATTGGTTATAAAATTCAGTCATGAGTAGAATGATTTCATTCTGGAGAATACATTCTAGGGGGACTTCATTTATATTGAAATTGGATTAATTTTGTGTGCTTCATATTATTTCAGGACTTTTTTGTATATTCTTGGTGTTGGCAACTATATTTTTAAAACAAATTGATAGACTTTATTTTTTGAGCAGTTTTAGTTATGCAGAAAAATTGAGCAGAAAGTAAAGAGCTACATAAACTTGATCTTGCACTAGTGTGGTACACTTGTTATAACTGAGCCGAGGATGATATATTATTGTTAACCAAAATCCATAGTTTACATTAGGGTTCCCTAGTGTTACACATTTTATGGATTTTGACAACTGTATGATGATCTATATCAATCATTACAGTATCACATAGAGTAGATTCACTGCCCTAAAAATTGTCTGTGCTGTACCTATTCATCCCTCCCTCTTCCCTGAACCCTTAGCAAGTACTAATCTTCTTATTATCTCCACTTTTGCTTTTTCCAGAGTGTTATATAATTGGAATCACACAGTATGTAGCCTTTTGAGATTGCCTTCTTTCACTCAGCAATATGTATTTAACGTTTCCCCATTCTTGGTGTTTGCAACTAGATTTTAAACACAATTCAGAGTTGTATCTCCTGTTTCTTGGACACTTATCACTAATAGAAAAGTGTACTGTAATAATTTGACATCTATATACCAACCATACCATACATCACACTGTATACAAAAATTAAGTCAAAACGGATCACAGACCTACCTGTATGTAAAACTGAAAACTATAAAGTTCCTAAGAAAATTATAGGAGAAAAACTTTGTGACTTTGAATTAGGAAAAAAAATTTTAGATATAAAAAAGCACATTTTATAAATTTGTTTTAAATGATCAATTTGGAGCTTCTGCTCTTCAAACTACACTTAAAATAAAAGGGCAAGCCACAGTGTGGGAGAAAATACTTCCAAAACATCTATTATGATAAAGGACTTATATCCAGAATATATAAAGAGCTCTTAAAATTCAACAACGAGAAAGTAAATAAGCAGTGAAAAAAATGAACAAAAATTTGGATGTTTCGCCAGAGAAAATATATAGATGGCAGATAAGTACATGAAAAGATGGTCAATGTTATTAGTCATTAGGAAAATCTACTCTAAAATCACAATGAGATACTGCTACCATTTAGAATGGCTTTAACAGGATTAAGATGGTGGATAGGAGGCAAGACTAACTTGCAGCTCCTGCTAAGACAGACAGAGCAGTGTGTAAAGACTCACATCATGAACTTTTGCTCCAAGAACTACCTACCACAGGAACATACTGGGAAATCTGAGATATTTTGAAGAAACTGGATCACCTCTTCAGGTTTCCTGAGATGCCAAAAAACTGTGAGTCTGCTTGCTTTCTCAATGGGGAGGCTCGTAGTCTGGGGCAAGCTCTCAGCCCTGGTTACCAGCTGGCTGGAAGTAGACACTGTTGGTGGGGCACGGTGGAAGTGAGACTGGCCTTTAGGACTGCAGGCTGTGTGGGAGCTGGGTGAGGCCTGTGCATGCCAGCTTACCTCCCACTTTGCTGATGACCTGTGTGACTCAGCAGAGGCAGACATAATCTCCCTGGGAATATAACTCCACTGGACTGGGAACTACACCGTCATCCCCCACAGCAGTCACAGCGAGCCCCACCCAAGGAGAGGCTGAGCTTAGACACACCTATCCCTGCCCCCACCTGGTGGTCTTCCTCTACCCACTCTGGTAGCCAAAGACAAAGGTCTTGGAAGACAAAAACTCTTGGAAGCTCTGTGGCCCTGCTCACCACCTGAGAAACCGGAATACCTACCCAGTTGTCCCTAGAGCAAGTTTGCATGCTCTCTATGGGATTGCAGCTGATGTGCTATTGAAAGCACCACCTCCTGGCTGGAGGCCAACCAAGACAAAACCAGTGCACTAAACAAAAACACAACCAAAGACCTTCACTAAACCCACTTCACTCCCCTGCTACCTCCACCAGTGCAGGTATTGGTATCCACAGCTGCAAGACCTGAAGAGGGATCACATTATAGGACTCTTTGCAGACACTCCCCAGTACTAACCCAGAGCCTGGTGGCTCCACTAGGTGGCTGGAAACAGAAGAGCAAAACCAATAACTACAGTTGGGATCTTAAAAAGCCCCATTCCTAGTGAAATGGAGAGAACACAATATCAAGGGAGCACCCTGTGGGACAAAAAAATCTGAACAGCAGCCCCTAAATCCCAGATCTTCCCTCTGACATAGACTACCCAAATGAGAAGGAACCAGAAAAACGGTTCTAGTAATATGACAAAACAAGATTCTTTATCACCTCCAAAAGAGCATACCAGTACATCAGCAGTGAACCCAAACCAAGATGAAATCTCTGAATTGCCAGAAAAAGAATTCAGAAGGTCAAATTTTAAGCTCATCAAGAAGGCACCAGAGATAGGTGAAGTCTAACTTAAAGAAATTAAAAACATACAGGATATGAAAGGAAAATTCTTCAGTGAAATGTTAAATAGATAACATAAATAAAAAAAATCACAGCTTCTGGAAATCAAGGACGCAATTAGAGAAATGCAAAATTCACATGAAAGTCTCAGCAATAGAATTGAACAAGCAGAAGAAAGAACGTCAGAGCTTGAAAACAAGGCTTTTTAATTAATCCAATCAATCAAAGACAAAGAAAAATGAATTTTTTTTTTTTTTGAGACGGAATCTTACTCTGTCGCCCAGGCTGGAGTGCCGTGGCGCCATCTCGGCTCACTGCAAGCTCCACCTCCTGGGTTCACACCATTCTCCTGTCTCAGCCTCCCGAGTAGCTGGGACTACAGTTGCCCGCCACCACACCTGGCTAATTTTTTGTTTGTATTTTTAGTAGAGACGGGGTTTCACCATGTTAGCCAGTATGGTCTTGATCTCCTGACCTTGTGATCTGCCTGCCTCGGCCTCCGAAAGTGCTGGGATTACAGGTGTGAACCACCATGCCCAGCCAGAAAAATGAATTTTGAAAAGTGAATAAAGCCTCCAAGAAATTTGGGACTATGTTAAATATCCAGACCTAAGAATAATTGGTGTTCCTGAGGAAGAAGAGAAATCTAAAAGTTTGGAAAACATATTTGAGGGAATAATTGAGGAAAACTTCCCAGCCTTGCTAAAGATCTAGCAAATACATCCAAATACAAGAAGCTCAAAGAATACCTGGGAAATTCATCACAAAACATCATTGCCTAGGCATATAGTCATCAGGTTATCTAAAGTCAAGACAAAGGAAAGAATGTTAAGAGCTGTGAGGCAAAAGCATCTGGTAACCTATAAAAGAAAACATATCAGATTAACAGCAGATTTCTCAGCAGAAACCCTACAAGCTCGAAGGGATTGAGGTCCAATTTTTAACTCCTTAAACAAAACAATTATCAGCCCAGAATTTTGTATCCAGAGAAACTAAGTTTCATAAATGAAGGAAAGAAGGTCTTTTCCAGACAAACAAATGCTGAGAGAATTCACCACTACCAGGCCAGCACTACAAGAACTGGTAAAAGGAGCTCTAAATCTTGAAAGAGATCCTCCAAATACAATGAAATAGAATCTCCTTAAAGCATAAATCTCACAGAACCTATATAAAAATAATACAATGAAAAAGAAGGTATTCAGGCAACAAATAGCATGATGAATAGAATAGTACCTCACATCTCAGTACTAGCATTGAATGTAAATTGCCTAAATACTCCACTTAAATGATACAGAGTGACAGAATGGATAAGAATTTACCAACCAAGTTTCTACTGTCTTCAGAAGACTCACCTAACACATAAGAACTCACATAAACTTAAGGTAAAGGGGCCAGGTTTTTCGCAGGCTACATAAATAACACACCTAGTCAAACCAATCCCCTGGGCCCTATGCAAACCAGACACCACCTCCTCCAGCCTCCCGATATAATAAACTACCTTTCTACCTCACACAGGGTTTCTTTTTGTTCCAAGCCCCCCTTCCCTTGTCTCTGTACAGGGAAGCTGTTCTCTTCCTCTTTCTTGCCCATTAAACTTTTCGCTCCTTAAAACCACTCCACATGTGTCTGTGTCCTATCAGCACAAAACCAAAAACCCTGGTGTTCCTCCAGTCATTAAAGCCATATCAAGACCACAGTGGAATAAAGTTGGAAATCAACTCCAAAAGGAACCCTCAAAATAATGCAAATACATGGAAATTAAATAACCTGCTCCTAAATGATCACTGGTCAACAATGAAATCAAGATGGAAATTAAAAAATTCTTTGAACTGAACAATAATAGTGACACAGCCTATCAAAAACTCTGGGATACAGCAAAAGCAGTGCTAAGAGGAAAGTTCATAGCATTAAATCCCTATATCAGAAAGTCTGAGGCTGGGCTTGGTGGCTCACGCCTGTAATCCCAGCACTTTGGGAAGCGGAGGCAGGCAGATTGCCTGAGCTCAGGAGTTTGCAGCCAGCCTGGGCAACACGGTGAAACCACGTTTCTACTAAAATTCAAAAAATTAGCTGGGTGTAACGGTGTGTGCCTGTAGTCCCAGCTACTTGGGAGACTGAGGCAGGAGAATTGCTTGAACCCCAGAGACAGAGGTTGCAGTGAGCTGAAATCACGCCACTGCACTCCAGCCTGAGTGACAAAGCAAGACTCCATCTCACAAAAAAAAAAAAGAAAAAAAATTCTGAAAGAGCACAAATATATACAATCTAAAGTCACACCTCACAGAACTGGAGAAGCAAAAACAATCCAAACTCAAACCCAGCAGAAGAAAAGAAATAATGAAGATTAGAATAGAACTAAATGGAACTGAAACAAACAAAAAATACAACAGACAAATGAAATAAAAAGCTGGTTAGACAAAGATTAACCAAGAAAAGAAGACAGAAGATACAAATAAGCTCAATTGAAAACGAAATGGGAGATATGACAACTGATACCAGAGAAATACAAAAGATTATTCAAGGATACTATGAACACCTTTGAGCACATAAACCGGAAAATCTAGAGAAGATGGATAAATTCCTGGAAATATAACCCTCCTAGATTAAACCAGGAAGATATAGAATCTCTGACGGACTAATAACAAGCAGTGAGATTGAAATGGTAATAAAAAAAAAATGCCAACCAAAAAAAGTCCAGGATCAGACAGATTCACAGCTGAATTCTATCAGACATTCAAAGAAGAATTGGTACCAATCCTATTGATACTATTCCAAAAGATAGAGAAAGAGGGAATTCTCCCTAAATCATTCTATGAAGCCAGTATCATCCTAATACCAAAACCAGGGTAGGACATAACAAAAAAAGAAAACTGCAGACCAGAAGAAAACTACATATCCCTGATGCACACAGATGCAAAAATCCTCAACAAAATACTAGCAAACTGAATCCAACAGCATATCAAAACAATAATTCACCATGATCGAGTAGGTTTTATACCAGGGATCCAGGGATAGTTTAACATATGTAAGTCAACAAATGTGACACACCACATAAGCAGAATTAAAAATAATAATTACATGATCATCTCAATAGATGCAGAAAAAGCATTTGACAAAATCCAGCATCGCTTTATGATTAAATCCCTCAGGAAAATTGGCATAGAAAGGAAATACCTTAAGGTAATAA
Organism: Trachypithecus francoisi; assembly: GCF_009764315.1. Classification (NCBI taxonomy): domain Eukaryota; kingdom Metazoa; phylum Chordata; class Mammalia; order Primates; family Cercopithecidae; genus Trachypithecus; species Trachypithecus francoisi. The sequence goes on from NW_022681474.1 coordinate 28,391,031, forward strand.
AGACCATCAACAACACACCCACAGCCAACATTATACTGAACAGGGTAAAGTTGAAAGCATTCCCCCTGAGAACTGGAACAAGACAAGGATGCCCACTCTCACCACTTCTATTCAACATAGTACTGGAATTCCTTGCCAGAGCAATCAGTCAAGAGAAAGAAATAAAGAACATTCAAATCAGTAAAGAGGAAGTCAAACTGTCACTCTTTGCTGATGATATGATCTTATACTTAGAAAAATCCTAAAGACTCATCCGAAAAGCTCCTACAACTGGTAAATGAATTCAGCAAAATTTCAGGAAACAAAATTGATGTACACAAATCAGTGGCTCTGCTATATGCCAACAACACCTAAGGTGAGAATCAAATCAGTAACTCAACCTCTTTCACAAATAGCTGCAAAAATAAATGAATAAGCTATTTAGGAATATATCCAACCAAGGATGTGAAAGACCTCTTACAAGGAAAACTACAAAACAGTACTGAAAGAAATCACAGATGACACAAAAAAGTGGAAACACAACCGATGCTCATGGATATGTAGCATCAATATCGTGAAAATGACCATACTGCCAAAAGCAATCCACAAATTCAATGCAATTTCCATCAAAATACCGCTGTCATTCTTCACAGAACTAGAAAAAACAATTGTGAAATTCATATGGAACCAAAAAAGAGCCCAAATAGCCAAAGCAAGACTAAGCAAAGAGAATAAATCTGGAGGCATCACATTACCCAACTTCAAACTACACTATAGGCCATAGTCACCAAAACAGCATGGTACTGATATAAAAACAGGCACATAGACCAATGGAACAGAATAGAGAACCTAGAAATAAAGCCAAATACCACAGCCAATTGATCTTCAACAAAGCAAACAAAAACATGAAGTGGGGAGGGGATACTCTATTCAACAAATGGTGCTGGGATAATTGGCAAGCCACATATAGAAGAATGAAACTGGATTCTCATCTCTTACCTTCCACAAAAATCAACTTAAGATGGATCAAAGACTTAAATCTAAGACTTGAATCCATAAAGATTCTAGAGAATAATATGGGAAAGACCCTTTTAGACATTGGCTTAGGCAAAGACTTCATGACCAAGAACCCAAAAGCAAATGCAACAAAAACAAAAATAAATAGATGGAACTTAATTAAACTAAAAAGCTTCTGCACAGCAAAATAAATAATCAGTAGAGTTAACAGACAACCCACAGAGTGAGAGAAAATCTTCAAAATCTGTATATCTGACGAAGAGCTAATATCCAGGATCTACAAAGAACTCAAACAAATCAGCAAGAAAAAAAAAAATCCCATCAAAAAGTGGGCTAAAGACATGAACAGACAATTCTCAAAAGAAGATACATAAATGGTCAAAAAGCATATGAAAAAATGCTCAACATCACTAATTATCAGAGAAATGCAAATCAAAACCACAATGTGAAACCACCTCACTCCTTCAAGAATGGCCATAATCAAAAACTTAAAAAATAATAGATGTTTGCGTGGAAGCAGTGAAAAGGGAACACTTTTACACTCCCATCAACACCACTATGGAACCACTATGGAAAACAGTGTAGAGATTCCTTAAAGAACTAAAAGTAAATCTACCATTTGATCCAGCAATCCCACTACTAGGTATCTACCCAGAGGAAAAGAAATCATTATATGAAGAAGATACTTGTACACACATGTTCATTAGCAGCACAATTTGCAATTGCAAAAACATGGAACCAGCTCAAATGCCCACCAATGAAGAGGTGGATAAAGAAAATGTGATATATATATATACACATATATATGTGTGTGTATATATATGATCGAATAGTACTCAGCCATAAAAAGGAATGAAATAATGGCATTCACAGCAACCTGGATGGAATTGGAGACGATTATTCTACATTATTCTAAGTGAAGTAACTCAGGAATGGAAAACCAAACATCATGTGTTCTCACTCATATGTGGAGCTAAGCTATGAGGACACAAAGGCATAAGAATGATACACTGGACATTGGGGACTTGGGGGAAAGTGTGGGTGGGTGATGAGGGATAAAAGACAGCACATTGGGTACAGTGTACACAGCTCGGGTGATGAGCGCACCAAAATCTCAGAAATCACCACTAAAGAACTTATTCATGTGACCAAACACTACCTGTTCCCTAAAAACCTATTGAAATTTTAAAAATTTAAGTAAAAATAAAATAAGTAAAATAAATAAAAAAATAGAATGGCTTTAACAAAACACCTCACAATGTCAAGTGCTGATGAAGATATGAAACAACTAGAACTCTGATACACTGCTAGAGGGGCTGCAGATGGTATAACCATAGCCGCCATGGGAAAGAGACTGGCTGATGCAGACAGTTAAATATGTAACCCATAGGATTCAGCAGTTTCCTCTCTTTGTATTTACCCAAGAGAAATGAAAACTTACATTCACATCAAAATCTGCACGTGAATGTTCATAGCGGTTTCACTTATAATTGCCAAAAACAATTCAGATGCCTTTCATTTTTATAAATGAATAAACAGTGGTTCATCCATTCAGTGGAATACTCAGCATTAAAAAAAAAGGAATTAAAAAACATTAAAACAGCATTTAGAAAAAGAATGTGCAACAACATAGATGAATCTGAAATGCATTATGCTAAGTCAAAGAAGCCAAATATTTACTCTTGTATTAACGTGATTAACATGATCAATTGCAGAAAGTACAGCCAAATAGAGGCCAGACTTTAGAGAAATAGAAAGATAAATTTAGTCTCCCTACAGTGCTTTCTAGAAGTTTAAAAGGCTAAAACTTGTTGTTTTTTTTTACTTTTTTTTTTAGAGACAGTGTCTCACTCTGTCACCTAGATGGGTGCAGTAGCTCACTGCAGCCTTGAACTCATAGGCTTGTGCAATCCTGCCTCAGCCTACCAAATAGCTGAACCTCAGCTATGTGCCACTATGCCTGGCTAATTTTTATAAAAAATTATTTTAGAGACAGGGGTCTTCCTGTGTTGCCCAGGCTGGTCTCTAACTCCTAGCATCAAGTGATCCTTTCACCTTGGCCTGCTAAAGGGCTGGATTACAGATGTGAGCCACTGCACCCAGCCAAACTTAGTTTTTTGACTTTTTTTTTTTAATAAGCAGCTTGCAGTTTAAAAGATACAATTTCTTTTCAATAAATTGTGAGTACTTTTGTGAGCTAGTAGCACTAGGCCACAGTGGAGCCAGTCTGACCTTTTATTCTGCTTCCAGGGCAGTAACACTCTTTTGTTTATGCAGCTAAAAGGGTATTACCCTTCCTGATACATAAGAAAAATGCAAATCTTAGAGTTCTAGGCTGCACATACTCCTGTATAACCTGAAAGAAGTTTTCTTTGAATGAAGAAAAACACCAATTATAAATATGCCTCAGTTTTTTCATCTTTAACATGAAGATGATACTACCTACTTCAGACTGTGATGGGGTTTAGGATAAATCATGTAAACTGATTAGAAATGTGTCTGGCACAAAGTAAGTATGCAATTCATCTTAACTATTATTATCTAGTCCACAATGTACCAAAAGTGTTCAGGCCTCCAATAAAATCTAATCACCACATTAGAAAAATTGCATGAGAAAATTTATTCAGTTTTTCAATTTGCTTTCACTTTCTGACTTGGGTTAGAAGAGAGTCAGCGAAATGATGGTTTCTTTAGTTCCCAAGCAGGTGAGAAAGGAGGAGGCCCAGTACGTCAGGGTGATGGCAGGGAAACCACAGACAGAAAGGAGCCATGGGATGTTTGGCAAGGCTGAAGGCAAAGGCTGAAGTATTAGGGATTGGAGGATCAAGGATTTGTGGGGTCAGTGCTTCACTGGGACGTTCTCTTGTTCCAGGGCCATTCATCCAGTTATCTTCCCTTTTCTATTAATATTTGCTGCTAATATCAGTGTTTCTCTGTTCTGCAAACATATAGCTCTTTAGAAAGTTTTCTGTGGGATTTAATGTTACCTAACTTTGGAGAACTGAGATGTGAAAAACTCCCCTACCATGTTCCTTCCTCTTGTTTTTCTATGGGCGTTCTCCCTGTTTTGGGGGTGAGGAGGGGAAGGAGGATACTAAAGTATGTATGGGTACATGATGTTCTAGATAATTTTCTAAGATATTATTTGTAATACTTACTGTAATAATAATGTATCCTGAAATTTTTTCAAATTTTTAAATTAATGTACATACAAAATAATATATAACTGTGTTTTGAGATGACAATCTATTGCATTATTGATTACACTATCAGAAATCAATAATGCTCTTAAGCCCTGGATCCTAAAATTTGAGAATGATTTGTAGAATCATAATTCTTATCCTTGAATTTGAAAATCAAGCTCAGTGCGTCTCCAAATTATCTTCTAAAAATTAATTCATGTGAAAATTGTGTTCTAGGAATTAATTTTACACAAGTATAAGTTTATATATTCATTTTATTTATGAAACCATAAAGATAATGGCATTAATCATTTGAAACAGAACGTTGGAACACTTTTAAAAATGTTTTGGAAAACGTTTTCTAGAAAGAACATAAAATGTCACATGTATTTTAATAGCCATCTTAAAATATTCTTGTTTAGCTGTGCAGTGGAGGATCAGTGACTGACCTTGTGAAAGGATTTCTGAAGAGGGGTGAAAGAATGAGTGAGCCTCTAATTGCCTATATTTTACATGAAGCACTAATGGTAAGGCAATTTAAATTGTTTGTGCATTAATTATGAAGCAGTTCCAGTTAAAAAAAAAATGTAGATCCTATTTTTAGAAAAATGTCACTAGTTATACTACATTAGTATTTATTGATGCAAGAATATATGCAAAATCTTACATGTTCAGCATAGCTAATTCTTTTTTTCCACTACAAATCTACTCTCATTGTACCAACAGGATCCTGAATTCTGACCTCTTAAGTGTATTTCTGAGGCTGAAATCGTGATGAAGGTAGAAAACTAATAATAGGGTTTTTTGGCCATTACCTTAAATAAGTATATGAAATAGTTTCTTCCATTGAAACTCACACATTTGTAGTATGATATTTGCTAAGAAGTAAGGAGCATGCTTTGATTTTGTGAATTTTTATATGATTCAAACTGGAAATTATGTTCTTTGATGTGACTAACTCAATGTGAAACATTTGTGTCTGAATGTTAATTTTATTATGTGTTTCCTATTGATTTTGTACAAGTACATCATCTGAAAATTTTTGTTGTTTGATGCTTTTGTTAAGAGTCATTATATACTTCTCATCGTCTAGGGACTTCAACATTTGCATAACAACAAAACTATCCACAGAGATGTGAAAGGAAATAACATTCTATTGACCACTGAAGGTGGAGTGAAACTAGTAGATTTTGGTAAGTTTTGTTTAAACTGCATAAGTTTTAACTGCATGATGAACTAGTATGGTATGATTTGATCTTTTTCAAATGACCTTCCTGTCTAGGTATTGCAAATAGAGGAAAAATCAGTAATATCTTATTGATGTAAGAAGTGCAGAGATAATTTGGCAAATGAGAGATTCCCAGAATAAAGGGTGACTTCTTTCAAGTCAGCTAGTTTGTGCTCATATAACACCAGTGTAGTAACATGCGTAGTTGATCCTCTAAAACAGACAGCATCTCAAATGATTACTGTAAGCCTATAATGACAATCGCATGGCTCCTACTAGTGATTGCTTTGCAAATGGCCATATATCCAAATCCAGGATTTTGAGATGTGAGGGGAAATTTTCATTATCATCTGGGAGTATTTCCTCCCTCCTAAGGAAAAAGAGGAAAAGATGATCTCTTTCTTCCTCAGGACCCTTGCGTGTCATATAGTGATGCTGGAAACTGCTACAGTTACCTGTGACTAAGATGCTCTGTCCTGAGCAGAAAGCCAACTCTGAGAAAGGCAGAGCTGAGAGAGGGGAAGAATGGGGGTGTTTGATAACATAATTGAGCCGCTAAGTCAATCAACTTTGGAGGCTGCCTTATCTCTGGACCTTTTGTTATGTGAGATAATAAATAAATAAATTTCCATATTTACTAAACTTTCTTGTGAGAGTGGATGACAGTAATCCTGAAGATGTCTCAGTATCCTTCAGTCATTATTCTCTTTCCCTTTTGCACTGTAGTTGGGTAAGGTATCCCTCCTTGTGCTTCTGTAACCTGTGTATACTTCCATGTTTGCATTTATCATATAGAATTATAATTATACATTTGGTGTTTATAGATAAAGATACTTAGAAATATAGGTGGACAGACAGGGTCTTTGAGAAGTGGGACTCTGTCTTAGTCTATTTTGTAGACCTAATGCTTTGAGTATAGAAGTCCACTGAGTGTTAGTTGAATGAGTGAATCTTCTTTCATTTTGCATTTTGGAAACTAAAGCTCAGCAAGTTAATGGGTTAATTTTTAAAATTTCTTTAATATCCAAGTATTTTGGCTTAGCCTAGGAATGAATTTCAGAACATCTAGAGAGGAATGGGTGAATGGTGTATCCTCAAACATGCATGTGCATGTGCTTTGTTTTACTCACCTGTGCATCTGAAAACTACTGAGCAGCAGTGAATTTGTGAATTCCTGATTAATAACTGGGGTGCGGCTAGTCTTTGTTTCTGGTTGAATTCAGAGCCTTGAGCAATCTATCTGGGTTGGTATACTAATAAGGGCTTCTGCTTGAAATTACAACTCATTCTTCACTGCTCCACAGGAGGGGCCATTATTCTCTCCAGAAAATCATTTTGGCTATACTCTAAGACAGACTCAATGGAGAACTTGCTATTTAACTTGGAATCTCACAATTCCCCTCCTCTAAAAAATCGATACAGTAAGCATAGCGTAGATTGAAAATTGTTAAAACAAGTATCAATAAACAACATTTTAGCTGTTAAAGAAAAATTTAGTAAACCAGAAGCTTTGAGAAATGTAAATTCCCATGATTTCCTCCAAAACAAACTAGATTAAAAACGTATACTTAGATAACAAATAAGGCAACCTTTTATATGATTTTGTTGTTGTTGTTGTTTTTTTTTTGAGATGGAGTCTCGCCTCTGTCGCCCAGGCTGGAATGCAGTGGCACAATCTTGGCTCACTGCAAGCTCCACCTCCCGGGTTCACACCATTCTCCTGCCTCAGCCTACCAAGTAGCTGGGACTACAGGTGCCTGCCACCTCGCTCGGCTAATTTTTTGTATTTCATAACAGAGATGGGGTTTCACTGTGCTAGCCAGGATGGTCTTGATCTCCTGTCCTCGTGGTCCACCTGCCTCGGCCTCCCAAAGTACTGGGATTACAGGCGTGAGCCACTGTACCCGGCCTTTATATGATACCTTTTTAAAACATCATAAATTGGAGTAGTTAACAAAATGAGAGCTTTGGTCTTACATTATTTGATTTGTAGATTTTCGGCAATAATTAGAAAAGAGGGCCAGTTGCTTATGAAATACATTCCTGGTGTCTGACACCAAAATATTATTAATTATATATAAGGTAGTGTTTATAATATTTCTATTCTCCACAGTAAGAGGACATGGATTCAGTTTGCCTATGGTGATTAGTAGGTTGTTGTATGAATTAAAACCTGAGGATGGTAGGGGTGTAAGTTTATAATGAAATTTCTTGAGGGCAGAAAGAACAAGATGTGGTAAACCACAACTTGCAGAATCAAACTGAAAATCAATGTCCTCATTTTATTTTTAAATCAAATTTTCAGAGAAAGCTACAGCTGGGAGTAAAGGATTTTAGAATCAATTTTATTTGAATCTGCCACTTCATAATTGTACTATCAGCTCATTATCGGGTACTGAAGATCTTAGATGACCATCAGGCACCTCATACTCAGAATGTCCAAAATGGAGCTGTACCACCTCATCTTTCCCTAGAAATCTGCTACATATAAAGAGTTTCTTGTCTTAGAAAGTCGCCTGCATCTACTCGTTGCGCAAGATGAAAATCTTAAGCTCATCCTCGAGTCTTCCCTTGTTTTCACCTCCCACTTATACAACTTAGTCACAAAACTTGTCTCTCTGTCAGATATCCCCAGATTCCATCTTTACTGCTCCTGCCCTGGTTCTAGCCCTCATCTCTTGCCTGGGCTCCTGCAGTTATACTTTACTGAACTCGCTGCATCCTAATCTCCTTCCCTTCCTTCCATTCCTTTCTCCACATGGGGGATCCTTTCAAAAAACACATCTGATTCTGCCACTACCTTGTTCAGTATCCCCATCCCTTGGGGAGAGCTTTTCCTTCTGATCCTCCGTGCTGGCACACAGTAAGCAAGTAATGAGTAATAACTTCTTTATATCTCTTGGTGCTAATTAGGTACCCTCCCATTACCTATTAGTCAGGTCGGGGTCTTTCACTACCCTAAATGTGCCATAATCTTTCCCAGTCAGAGCTCTTACACTTGTAACTTGGAAAGTACTTTGAAATTTATTGATGTGCTTTTTCTTTTTTTCTAAACTGCCTGATAACATGATCTTCACCCCAGTGTGCCTGAGGCATCACTCTGTTTGGCAGTGGGAAAATATTAACATTTATTCTAGAAGAAATGCAAATTGCAAAAAAAAAAAAAAAAAAGACTGAGGTAACAGTTTTTAGCATTCAAAAATAGGAATTTATAGCAAGGCTATCTCTTGAGGAAAGCCTATCTCCTGAGGAAAGTCTGTCTAAATTGCTTTACCTTCTCTTTAGCATATGGAGAGTGAGTTTTCAGGGATACACCATAGGGTTTTTCATAAGTGAGGATAGAAAGAAGGGAGAAACCTTTTCCAATTCTAGGGTCGCTGTGGAAAGATGAAACAAGGTGAGGCAGGGCAGTGAGATGAGTTTTTTCTTTTTTTTCTTTTTTTGAAACAGAGTTTCACTCTGTCGCCCAGACTGGAGTGTAGGAGATGAGCTTTTAAAAAGATGACGAGGGCAGGAAGGAGCTCTTACCTTCTGTATTAGTTCGTTCTCACACTGCTATAACGAACTACCTGAGACTGGGTAACTTATAAAGAAAAGAGATTTAATTGACTCACAGTTCCACAAGCTGTGCACAAGGCATGGCTGGGGAGGCTTCGGGAAACTTACAATCATGGCAGGAGGGCAAAGACGAAGCCGGCACATCTTACCATGGTGGCAGGAGAGGGAGTGTGAAGGGGGAAGGGCTACACACTTTTAAACAAGTACATCTCATGAGAACTCATTATCACAACAACAGCAAGGGGAAGTCTGTCCCATGAACCAATCATCTCCCACCAGGTCCCTCCCCCAACATTGGAAATTACAATTTGATATGACATTTGGTTGGGGATGCAGAACCAAACCACGTCACCCTCACACTTCTACCGCTCTCACTCGGCATTCCTGAGGAAGCCACTCAGAATCTGCCGCATTCCTGTCTGGGGTGAGTCACATCATTGCTAACCTGTAGGGGCAGAGTGATCAGTAGGGGAAAGACTCAAGTTAGCTTCCCCCAAACCCTTAGCTTTAGTTTCCAGAAACCTGAAAGTAGTTGATAATCTAGCTGGAGAGTTTCTAGAGGGGGTTTTTCAGAAGTTAAGGGGGATGTACAGTGAGGCACTGAGCAGATCCCCTGAGCCGGCTCTGCTGTGTCTAAATGGGAGTCACAGGCAGACCTCGGAGTATTCTCAGCTCCAACTGGAGCAAACTGAGCAAATCTGCAGGAGGAGCCACAGGAAGCCCTGTCTGCATGAGAGGAACAGACCACAAGCTCCCTGGAGGCAGAGTATGGCCTGGGAGCCTAGTAGGGCACCTAGAGGCTAGGCAAACAAAAGTATATGGCCCCGAAAACTAGAGAGCCACCATGCCCAAGGACCCTCTCTTTTCTCCCTGACACAAGGTCTTATAAGAAGGAGGAGGGGCAGGCGTGGTGGTTCATGCCTGTAATCCCAGCACTTTGAAAGGATGAGGCAGGAGGATTACTTGAGCCTAGGAGTTGGAGGCCAGGCTGGGCAATATAGCAAGACCCTGTCTCTACAGAAGCTTATTTTAAAAAGTTAGTCAAGCATGGTCACATACATCTGTAACCCCAGCTATTCAGGAGGCTGAGGTGGGAGGATTGCTTGGGCCTAGGAGTTCGAGGCTGCAGTGAGCTGTGATAGCACCACTGCATTCTAGCCTGGGTGACAGAGTGAGACCCTTTCTGAGGAGGGATGCCACCTGCGAAATGGAGCAAACACTTTTATCCAAGACAGACTGAACCCTATCTAAAAGGACTTAGAGATTTATTGAATTTAACTGAGCTTTATTTTTGTTCCAGTCAGTGGGCATGGGCTTGGGGAAAAGCCATAATAGTTATAGGCAAAATGAAGAAATTACAATTTCTCTGTGTATCTAAGAGTAGCTTCTGAACTTTTTGACCAGTTACAAACATGATGCTTTCCCTGCATAGAAACCTTCCCTCCCTTCTGCCCTGTTATATATAAAGTTTCGGTGCCACAAAAGAAATAGCACTCAAATACAAAATTCTCTTTTTAATTCTCAGTAAGGCAAGATTCTTCTATAGAAGGGTGCACCCTTACAGATGGAGCAGTGGTGAGCGCACACTTGGGCAAGGGAGGGAAAGGGGTTCTTATCCCTGATGCATGTGGCCCCTGCTGCTGTGTCGTTCCCCTATTGGCTAGGGTTAGACCGCACAGGCGAAACCAATTCTGATTGGCTAACTTAAAGAGAGTGACAGGATGAGTGGTTTGGTGGGAAAAATGGTTATGACAGAGCAGGTAATCGGAATGAGTCAGGGTGGAGCAGGTAATCGGAATGAGTCAGGGTGGAACAGGTAATGGGAATGAGTCAGAGTGGAGTAGGTAATCGGAATGAGTCAGGATAGAGCAGGTAATCGGAATGAGTCAGGGTGGAGCAGGTAATCAGAATGAGTCAGGGCGGAGCAGGTAATGGGAATGAGTCAGGGTGAAGTAGATAATCTGAATGAGTCAGGGTGGAGCAGGTAATCAAAAAAGATTGCTTTATGAAGAAGTTAAGTATAAAAGACGGCAAGGAATTGAACATACTGACATATTGACTCTTTGAAAATAAATTTAGAACTCATATCTAACAGCACCTAGCTAACTTCTGCTTGCCCAAGTTTTCCCTAACACCCTGCACTTCATTTAGCCAACCAGTTGTCAGACTTTATTGTAATCATATTTTATTTGAGTGCTTCCTCTGCTAAGCCATAGATTTTTCTGTCTGGTCTATCACTTTATCACTTTGTCCCTAGAACCAAGTACAGTGCTAACATTTTGAAAGTACTTAATAAATGAATGAATGAAGGAGAGGGAAGACTTGCCATATAATTGTGTGACAATGAGAAAGTCACACAGAATCTACAAGGGCATCAACCTGCGCATCTACAAGTGTGAAAAAGTCTCTACCTCCTAAGACTGGTTGCTGTGAAGAGTAAATGGGATGCCAGAGACAAACTACTTAGTATAATTACTGATACTTTGTAATTCAGAAAATCTGAACTGTTATCATTATTATGAGATAATACTCCTACTTAGCCTATAGCTCAGTGCTGTACACATAGTAGGTGTTTAATAAATAGTTGCTAAATAATGAAAATCTGAGTTTCCAAAAGAGATGCCTCTATGTTTCCCAAAAAGAAAACAATAACCCTCTGCTAGAATAAATTCAGTATTACCTTAAATATGAAGCTACCTCATTACACTAAAAGTAAGATTCAGTTTGCTAATGCTCGTTATGAATACGCCTTTAAGAAAACCTTTTAGTTTTTGTTAAGTGGGGTATTCTTTTACAAAACATCACCAGACACCTCAGAGAGCAAAATGACAATCGAGGTTATAAATATTATTAATGAAATGTATTAGCCATCACTGGTATATGATCAGTCAATAAATAATATGACTTCCCAGGAGATACATCCCTTCAGGCAAGTGAACTAATGTCTGAAAAAAAACAGTCCTTATCTTGAATAGAAAATGAAAGAGACTAAATTTAAAGGACAGCCCTCAGTTCTCATTTCTGCGGATTTCTCTCTGGGGAACTTCATTTCTAATGGGATACTTAACATTTCAATACAAAAGTACAGAATGTACTTTTTGTGATTTATTTAGACCTTATTCTTATGACAGAATATTTTATGGTTTTAAATCTCTTATTACCCACATGCCCAATTTTAGACCAAATCCCCAATGCATAATGTAGGTCAAAGAGAGGTTGTGATTTGTTTATTAATAACCCACTTTTTAGCACCAAGTGAGGCAGTACACCCGAACTTAAAAACTATGAAGTGCCCTTCAATCCTTCCTTTCTTTCTGAATAATTTAGAACAAAAGCCATCAGGTGGGACAAGCAAGCATGGGAGTCCAGGTGCAGCTCAGGAGGCAGTTTGGAGCCTGAGAGGGGTGAGGAAGGTGTCTGCTGGCAGGGAGTGTTGGGTCCTCAAGTGGGATGAGAAGTGCATCCATGTAGGGTGATGGGGATGACCCTGTATGGGGAAGAACTTCCTGTAGATGAAAAAGGCATCTGCATAGGGATCAGGGTGAAGAGAAAAGACTGGTTGCCTAAAGGAGGCCTGATACCATCGGGAGATATACTGAGGACAACGGGAGGCAGGTTTCTTACTGTTAGAGAAAAGAATTATGGTGATGTTGGATTGGAATTGGAGGTATCAGTGTGAACTTACCGTTTTAATATATATAAACAGATACAAAAATAATCGTAATGTGAATGCGTGTGTGTGTGTGTGTGTGTGTGTGTACATATTACCTAGCTAACTCTGCTAAGAGGGTGCATTAAGAGAGCACATCTAGCCCCTAGCTTTTGGTTTTTAAAAGTAATTGTCAACTAAAAGGAATCAAGGATTCTTGGAGAAAGGCTGATTTTAGGGCTCTGTGAGATGACCCTGGAACTTACTGTGCTCTCCAAATAAGGAAATACTCAAATAATGATGGAGACATGTCAGAGGCACACAGAAGCCAACTTGAATCTATTCTTACTCTCTAGATCTGGGACAGTTTGAGCACCAAAATACTAATATTGCTAGTAATGATGGTAATTCACTGAATGCAATAAAAATTCCATTAATCCATACTGCCATAAATACATACATAATTAAATGAATGGGGAGAAGCAAAAGCTTTTCCTTGCAGAAGAATGCTGATGAGTAAAGATAGAAGAAATTGTGTAATTTTAAAATTCATCATAATTAATTCATCCAAAAATTTCAATGGCTGCTAAAACTAGTGGGTTAAGTTTTGATTAGAAATAGGGTAGCTTAATTGTTTCAAAATATCTCTCCACAAAATACTAATTAATTACAAAAGAAAGAGGGAAAGATTACAGGGGAGAAGACTGGCAGACACAACCATTAATCAAGTGCTCAAAGCAAACATAACTAGTAATGAGATGAATGCAAACCACACAGCACCTGAGAGGATGCAATGAGAAGACCTCAGCATCACTTCTGTGATGTGCCTGTCAAAAATAAAATCATGAGGGAATATACAACAAACCCAAATTCAGGAACAGTCTGTAGAACAACTGGCCTGAAATCTTAAAAAAAAAAATGTTAAGTTCATGAAATTCAAGAAAAGAGTGAGGAACTCCTCCAGATTGAAGGAGATTAGAAACTTGACAACTAAAAGTAACACATAATCCTGGATTAGATCATTTTGTTATAAAGGACATATTTAGGACAGTTGATAAAATCTGAATGGGCTCTGTAGAATAGATGATAGAAGTGTATCAGCGTTAAAATTCCTGATTTTGAAGGTTGTGTAGGGGAATATCCTTGTTTGTGGCAATTACAAACAAATATATAGGAGTGAAGGGGCATTCTGTAGCCCACCTTACTCTCAGGTGGTTCAGGAAAAAAAGTACTTCATAGTTTTCTTGCTAACTTTTCTCTAAGGTTGAAATTATGTGTATGTGTGTATATATATAATGTATATATGTAATACATATTAGGTTGAATGTTATGAATCTTGAAAATTTAAGAGCTAGTGCTTTATACAGTGAAATGATACACTGAAAAAAAAAAGCTAGAGGGAAAACCATTTTAAAAGTTGGCAGAGTTTTTGAATGCTCATACCTATATAACACATTAATATATTACTCATCCAGAATATGTTTTTGTACTTCGAGGAGGTGACTTTTACCTTATTTGAAAGGCAAGGTCTTTATAATTATTATATAAAGTTGAATCATGAATAAGTGGACTCTTTATTTTAGAGCTTTATGATTCAAGCAGAACCTGTGGGCTTAAGAGTTCTGAAACTGACCATATTTCAAAGTTGAATTAAACTGTTTAACATTGTAGATACTGGTGTATGTTTTAGTCAACAATCTTTTAGTTGTAAGGACTAGACGCCCCAACTAGCTCCAAAAAAAAAAGGCCAAATACAAAAGGCAGTCTCACAAATGAGAGAGCAGGCCCAAGGGACTGGAACTGGGACAGGTAAGTGAAAGGCAAGAGCGGAGACTGCTTGCTGCCTCCTATTCTCTCACTGGAGAAACAGTCTCTTCTCCCTACTCCTCAGGTGCGGGTATGTAGAGCAACCTCTGGAGTTTTTATGTTGCTATCAAGTTCACTCAAAAACAGAGGCCTCAACCTCCCTTGTTTGACCTCAGCACAGCTGTGGACATTTTAGTAAGGGCTACCAAGTGTGCTTCTCTACGATGTGATAACTTAAGGTGAACCAAGAGGACTTTACTTATATTTTAAGAATGACTTCTTTGCTTCTTAGTTCTTCTCATTGTAAAACAAGTGTTTGGAACTAGACCTAAAATATCTTAGTCTGCAGCTCTAAAATTTTAATCTCTGAAGAACTTTAAGTTAATAGAAATTTTGGTGGGCAGGAGAGAGGACAATGGAGGAGGTAAATGGGGCAAAAAGGAAACAGAAAAATAAGACAAGGTATGTCATGATAGTGTACCATGAATGAGAAGTATGCTGTATACTCTCTACAGCTAAGATCCAGTACTGGACATATGTACACATGTACATAGTCATCCAGGGTTGAATCATGCAGACAGAGCTGGGTGCATAGTTCATATGTCCAAAGCCAAGAAGAATGCAGCAAACAGTGTGATGTTGAGATCTTTAAAGAAAGCCATTTAATTATCTTTATTATAAGATACAAAGTAAGTCTTAAAGAAAGGAAAAGATCTAGAGCCAGGAAGACTGGAGAGAGGATGGACTTCGAAGAGAAATCACATGACTGTTGTTTGGAAAGGTGATTGGAGTGAGCCAGTTACCTTGAGTTGCTGTAGAGACTCATTGAATGTTAAAACTGGAAAGATGCTTAAGTATCATTTGGTATATTAAGTACAGGAACATGAAAAGATTTTTTATCCTTGTTATATGCAAAATGTCTGAATATGAATTTCTTGATGTGAAAGTATATAGCATCCATGAGATGACTAAATAGGTTTTGTTTTTTGTTTTTTTGTGTTTTTTTTTGATGGAGTCTTGCTCTGTTGCCCAGGCTGGAGTGCAATGGTGTGATTTTGGCTCACTGCAACCTCTGCCTCCCAGGTTCAAGTGATTCTTCTGCCTCAGCCTCTCAAATAGCTGGGACTACAGGCACGTGCCACCAAGCCCAGCTAATTTTTGTATTTTTAGTAGAGACAGGGTTTCACCATATTGGCCAGGCTGGTCTCGAACTCCTGACCTCGCGATCCGCCTGCCTTGGCGTCCCAAAGTACTGGGATTACAGGCATGAGCCACCGCACCCCGCCAAGATTCCCTAAGTAGTTTTTAATCCAAAAGTAATAAAGAATCATTTATTTTTTCCAGTCCCCTAAATTAATGAGAAAACAAGAGCCTGCAGAAGGAAAAGGACTTGCTGAAGGGCACACTTTAATATTCCATTTGCTGGAGATTTACAATGGTTCTGAAATATACTAACCGAAGAGTTTTGCATATATTTGTTAAATACTATTTAATTAAATAAGATTGTCAACTGTAGCATTCTGTTTACTTTGTGGATTATTTTTGTTTTTGTTCTTGAGATAGCATCTCACTCTGTCACCCAGGTCAGAGTACAGTGATGCAGTCTTTTGACTCACTGTAACCTCTGCCTCCCTGGCCCAGGGGACTATTTACATATTAAAGATGATTATTTCTGGCCCAGGGTAGTGGCTCACACTTGTAATGCCAGCACTTTGGGAGGCAGAGGCGTGTGAATCACTTGAGCCAAGGAGTTCAAGAACAGCCTGGGCAACATGATGAAACCCTGTCTCTACTAAAAATACAAAATAAAAGTCAGCTGGGTGTGGTAGTGTGTGCCTGTAACGCCAATTACTTGGGAGACTGAGATGGAAGAATCACCTGAACCCAGGAAATCGCAGATACAGTGAGCTGTGATTGCACCACTGCAGTCTAGCCTGGGCGATGGAAGTGAGACCACGTCTAAAAAATTTTTTTAAAAAAGAAAAGAAAAGATGATGATTTATATTCTTAGTTTACATTATTTAAATAAAAACCATTTTGACAAACTAGAAAACGTAGAGGAAATGGACACATTCCCATAAGCATACAACCCACCTAGATTAAATCAGGAAGAAATGGAAACCTTAAACAAACCAGTAACAAACAGCAAGATTGAACTAGTAATTTTAAAACCGTCAACAAAAAAAGTCCAGGACCAGACGTATTCACTGAATTCTATCAGACATTCAAAGAAGAATTGATACAAATCCCACTGAAACTATTCCGAAAGACTGAGAAAGAAGGAATCCTCCCTAAATCATTCTATGAAGCTAGTATCACCCTGATACCAAAAGCTGGAAAGGACACAACTACAGACCAATTTCCCTAATGAACATTGATGCAAAAATCCTCAACCAAATACTAGCTAACTGAATCCAACAGCACATCAAGAAAGTAATTCATCATAAGCAAGTGGTTTTCATCCCAGGGATGCAGGGGTAGTTTAACATACACAAGTCAATAACTGTAATGAATCACATAAACAGAATTAAAACCCAGAACCATATGATCATCTCAATAGATGCAGAAAAAGTATTTAACAAAATCCATCATCCCTTTATGATAAAAACTCTCAACAAACTAGGCACGTAAGGCACTTATCTCAAAATAATAAAAGCCTTCTATGACAAACACACAGCCACCATCATACTGAATGGGGAAAAGTTGAAACCTTTCCCCCTGAACAGGAACAAGACAAGTATGCCCACTTTCACTATCCCTATTCAACATAGTTCTGGAAGTGCAGAGCAATTAAGCAAGAGAAAGAAATAAAGGGCATCCAAATTGGAAAAGAGGAAGTCCAACTTGGCTGTTTGCAGATAATATGATTGTATACCTAGAAAATCCTAAAGACTCCTCCAACAAACTTAGATTTGATAAATTAATTCAGTTACATCTTAGGTTACAAAGTCAATGTACACAAATCAGTAGCCCTGCTACACCAAAATGACCAAGCTAAGAATCAAATTGAGGACTCAATCTGTTTACAATAGCTGCAAACAAAATAAAAATACTCAGGAATATACTTAACTAAACAGGTGAAAGATCTCTACAAGGAGAACTACAAAACACTGCCAAAAGAAATCATAGGTGACACAAGCAAATGGAAATGCATCTCATGCTCATGGATTGGGAGAATCAATATTGTCAGAATGACTGTACTGCCTGAAGCAATCTACAGATTCAATGCCATTCCCATCAAAATACCAATATTATTTTTCACAGAATTAGAAAAAATGATTCTAAAATTAATATGGAACCCAAAGGAGCCCAAATAGCCAAAGCAATCCTAAGCAAAAAACAAAACAATACAAAAAAAAAACTGAACAAAAACAAAAAAACAAATCAGGACGCATCACATTACTGGACTTCAAATTATACTACAAGGCTGTAATTACCAAAACAGCATGGTACAGGTATGAAAGTATGCACATAGACCAATGGAACAGAATAGAGAACTCAGAAACAAAGCCAAATATGTATAGCCAACTGATCTTTGACAAAGCATACAAAAACATAAATTGGGAAATAGATACCCTATTTAATAAATGGTGCTGGCAAAACTGGCAAGCCACATGTAGAAGAATAAAACCAGAACTCTATCTCTCACCTTATACAAAAAGCAACTCATGATGGATCAGAGACTTAAATATAACACCTGGACCTATTAAAAATTCTAGGAGACAACATTGGAAAAACTTTTCTAGACATCGGCCTAGGCAAAGAATTCATGACTAAGACCCCAAAAGCAAATGCAACAACAACAAAAATAAATAAATGGGATCTAATTAACTAAAATTCTTCTGCACAGCAGAATAAACAGACAAACCAAAGAATGGGAGACAATATTTGCAATCTATGCATCCAACAAAGGATTAATATCCTGAATCTACAAGGAGCTCAAATCACCAAGAAAAATAAAATAAGTCCATTAAAAAGTGGGCAAAGGACATGAATAGACATTTCTCAAAAGAAAATATATGAAGACCAACAAACATATGAAAAACTGTTCAACATCATTAATCATCAGGGAAATGCAAATTAAAACCACAATGAGATATACCACCATAATCCTGCAAGAATGGCCATTACTAAAAAGTCTGAATACAATAGATGTTAGCAGGGATATGGGGAAAAGGGAATACTTATACACTGCTGGTGAAAGTGTAAATTAGTATAACCTCTATGCAAAATAGTATGGAGATTCCTTAAAGAGCTATTAATAAAAGTAGATCTACCATTTGATCCAGATCCAGCAATCCCACTACTGGATATCTACCCAAAGGAGAAGAAGTCATTATATGAAAAAGACACTTGTACTTGTTTGTTTATAGCAGCATAATTCACAATTTCAAAGATGTGGTACCAACCTAAATGCCCATCAGCTAATGAATTATAAAGAAAATGTTCCATGTATACACCATGGAATACTATTCAGCCATTAAAAGTAATAAAATAACGTCTTTTGCAACAACTTGGATGGAGCTGGAGGCCATTATGCTAAGTGAAGTACCACAGGAGTGGAGAACCAAAAACCAAATATTCTCGCTTATAAGTAGGAGCTAAGCTATGAGTATGCAAAAGTATACAGAGTGATAGAATAGACTTTAGAGACTCAGAAGAGAGTGAGCAGGAGTGGGGCTAGGGATAAGAAAACTACACCTTAGGTACAACGTACACTACTCGGGTAATGGGTGCACTAAAATCTCAGAATTTACCACTATATAATTCATTCATGTATCAAATAAACACTTGTACATGAAAAGTTATTGAAATCAAAATAAAATAAAAAATAAAAACAATTTTAAACTGAGAGTTGTCTAACCAATGTGGAAGTCTTAGGCTTTTTAAAAATGTCAACTGTAGAACTGGGTTTTAAACTTCATATAACTTGCAGAAATGGGGGCGCAAAACTTTTGCTTGTTACTACACATCAATATAAAAGCCTTATTTAACTTTAAAAAATCCACCAATTTAAATATTAATCTGAGTTCAAAATATTAATCTGATTTCAAAAACACCTTCACAGAAATATCCAGAATATAGTCTTACCAAATACCGTTTGACTTATGCAATAGGAAATAGGGTTGCCGTACAGCCATGGAACAGTCTAGGAAGCATTGTTGGATGACCTAAAATAGCCATGGCCCTCCCAAGTTGACACATAAAAGTAACTATCACAGTGTCTTAACCTCATCAACAAAATAATAATATTAGATAGTATAATACAATTTATGACCCCTTTATGTTAACAAAATTCTGTATTTTTATAGTTTCAGTTCTCATTCCTACAGTATTTTGTTATTAACAATGACAAAAACATATGCTTTTCTCCCTGCTCTATTGAGATGTCAAAGGTTATAGCAAATTGAATTCCCAGAAGTTGTCTGGTCTATTTGAGCCACAATGGAAAAACACATATTTGATGTTTCTGCTGTCTTTCTAAGACCCTAAGAGTTTTCTTAACTATAAGAATAAAGCCTGCATGTTTCTCTCCCTAAAAATAGCATTTATGCTATAGGGAATGGAGTTGCTGTACAGCCATGGAATAGCCCAGGAAGCCTTGTTGGACAGAACTAAAATAGCCTGAAAATTCCCTAGCAAAGCAAAAGACTGAAGAAGCATTAACATAAACCCTAACCTCTATAATGTTCCTGTGGCTTTGACTTTTAATAGATTATTGCTCTTTCTATTAGCCTGTTTTCTGTTCAGCCTTTGTCCTTTTTGACCTCTTTTTCCTTTCCATATCTTCTCATTATCCCAGCACTCTGCCTGGAATTTTCCACCCATCAGCAGCTTCTCTCTTGAGTTGATTATGTAACTTGTTTATCTTGGTGACTTATTCCTTTAGTTACTCTCTAGACAAGATGATTTTCCTAATCTTCTTTACTTCCTTGGGCTTCTTAACCCATACTTTGGATTCCTGTTGCCTTTAAATGTAATTTATGTCAATCATTTTAATAGAATTTTGCATTTTTCTATCTTAGCTATTTTTCTTGTGGGAATTTACACTAAGTAAAAATGTCATTTGTCCTCAGGAGAGTGACTTTTCTTCCCAGCTTAAGTTTACTAACCTGAAAATGAGCAAGTTAGAATTTATGACCATTAAGTTATCTTCTAGCTATGAAGCTAGTTGATTGTGTTAGTTAAGTGATCTTGAAGTTTAACAGGCATTGCATAGCAGTCAAAAAACATGAAATTTAGTAAATTCCTTCCTCTGTCCCTTGTTCATAGTTGGGCATGTGTCCTGTTTCTGATGTTACACTCCTCACTCTTCTGCCCGAGTATATTTCCAATACTGAAACACCCATCTGCTTGCATATGGTCTTTGAATTTCATGGTAAAAGTCAAATGCCATCTTGGAGAAATAAAATATATCTCCATTTTAAATCTCCATTAGTACCTTTCCTCTATTTGGCTTATAAGATAAGCAACCAAAGCCTAAAATTAATATAACTCTGGGGAGGCACTTTCCAAAGCAGGGAAATCAGGTAGAGAAAGCCCATGATTTGGGTTTAACCCATCAAGTCCAGAGCAAGGTGAAGGGTAGGAGCTCTGTACAGTCAGATAACCAGGACCACTTGTGTGAGGAGCAGGAGTGTGAAAATCGAGAAAAGAAACTGTACTCCTAATCCTCTTGAAGGTCAGTGAGGAGGGTATCTAACAAGGTGGAATTAATGGAATGACATGAATGAAATATTTGATTATACCTCTTTATTGTAGCCCTTCAGTCTGTAATCTCTCTAAAGGAAGAGAACTCGTTCTGTTATTGATGTTGGTTTAAATAGATATAGTTAATTTGAAACTTCTAGTCAGATAAGGTGTGATTTGCCCAGGTTTAGTAGATGGAAAATAATTTTATGAAGATTCACAAGTGACCTACTATGTGCATAACACCATATAGGACATTCTCAAACTTGCTGGAATTTGTTAGTGGGCAAGGACAGGAAGAGGGCAGGGAGGAAGCATGCCGTTCAAATAACAATTACATGCCAAAATATGTAAAATTGTTTACAATGTAGAAGATAGAAAGAAATAGGGATCAGTATAATTGGAGCAGATTAAAAGCCAGCATGGGGGAATTAAGACTTGAAATGGGGCTTTAGGAAGGAGCAGGATTTGGAGTTGAGAAAGAGAAAATAGGAGGACCATTCTGCTTTTTGGCTCTGCAGAAATCCTGATTTAGGATCCTTTAATGTGACGTTAGGGCCAGTGGCAGCTTTGAGGAAATAGAATTTTCATATTAGTTTGCAAAAAAGACTATAGCAATTGAAAGCTCTTTATATGAGTAATTAATGCGAGAAAGTACATCTTGTCTCTTCCTCTAGGTGTGTCTGCACAGCTTACCAGTACTCGGCACCGTCGGAACACATCCGTGGGAACACCGTTTTGGATGGCTCCTGAGGTCAGATAGAGTTTTGAGGGAGACAAACGTAATAGCTGATCCTGTCTGACTTTCCTTTTTGTGTGTACTCTATCTCCGTAAGCATTTTGGAATATAACAGAAGAAGCTCTCAGTTGTGTTATTTTCACGTGAGATTTTTTTTTTTTTTTGAGACGGAGTCTCGCTCTGTCGCCCAGGCTGGAGTGCAGTGGCCGGATCTCAGCTCACTGCAAGCTCCGCCTCCTGGGTTTACGCCATTCTCCTGCCTCAGCCTCCCAAGTAGCTGGGACTACAGGCGCCCGCCAACTCGCCCGGCTAGTTTTTTGTATATTTTAGTAGAGACGGGGTTTCGCCGTGTTAGCCAGGATGGTCTCGATCTCCTGACCTCGCGATCCACCCGTCTCGGCCTCCCAAAGTGCTGGGATTACAGGCTTGAGCCACCGCGCCCGGCCTCACGTGAGATTTTTACATGTGTGAGGAGGTACCTGGGAGGTGGTCAGTAAATGGGCTGTGAATGAACACATGAATCAGTGAAAGAGAGAATGAGTAAATCAGATGATGTAAAGAGAAACTACTTCCAGGTTTGTTTTTTCATTAAATTTAGGTGTTTACCGTGTAGCTGTACTAATGATATTTACATTATATTTTAAAATTATAATAGAAATATAATATTATGAGAACCCCTACCCTTTGTGGGATCAGATTCAGGTCCATTAACCTATATGGCAGGTTCCTGTGTTGAGACACTCTGCCTGGGGGCTATGCTCAGCTTTAGTAAATTCTTTACATCATTACCTTTGGGACGTTGCAGATAAACTGCTAAAATAGTTGAGGTAAAAGGTTTTCAAGAGTCATCTTCTACCCCCATCCCTATTAATGATTTTAATCTTTTTAATTATGCTTATCACTTATAATGGACCCTTATTTTTGAAGACCATCTCTACAACTGTTGGGGAAAGTGCTGCTATTTATCTCCAATTTTCTGGGGAGTGAAGGGAGGAGAAGTAATTAATATACTGTATTAATATTTTCAAATCTTATAAATAAATTTGAGGATTAAATGCTGGTATGCTGTTTTTATTTGAATACTTGTTTAATTATTACTTGCAAAACAAGTTAAAATGTAAACTTAGTACAAAATATGGACAGAGGATGAGTATTTTAAGAAACTTAAAAAAATCCACAATGGATTAAAAAAATTTTTTTTTTTTTTTTTTTTTTTTTTTTTTTTTTGAGACGGAGTCTCGCTCTGCCGCCCAGGCTGGAGTGCAGTGGCCGGTCTCAGCTCACTGCAAGCTCCGCCTCCTGGGTTACGCCATTCTCCTGCCTCAGCCTCCCAAGCAGCTGGGACTACAGGCGCCCGCCATGTCGCCCGGCTATTTTTTTGTATTTTTTTTAGTAGAGACGGGGTTTCACCATGTTAGCCAGGATGGTCTCGATCTCCTGACCTCGTGATCCGCCCGTCTCGGCCTCCCAAAGTGCTGGGATTACAGGCTTGAGCCACCGCGCCCGGCCGGCAAAAAAAATTTTTTAACAAGGAGCATATCTTAGAATAAAAATAGAAAGTATCGTCATATAAGCAAAATCAAAAATTGAATACGAGAATCTCAAAGGAGAGTTTCTTTAGAGTTTGTTTTGATATATTACTAGTGTTTTTTAAACTTACAAAAAAATTACAAAAATGAAGTTAATAAAATCCTAGTTATAATAGCAAATATTGCATTTTGTTTGCATATATTATTAATAGAATAAATAATATTACATATAATATTATTGTATAATATTCTAGCTTTATGGGTTTTGTATGTTTATTATAACAAGCCATTATTCAATATTTAAATTTCCATTTAGTAAAAGCACTTATTAATATGCAATTATTAGACAGTCATTTTTCTGATGTCAGTTTTATTATTAATAAACCTATAGTAGCACAGTAGGGCTTGAAAGTTTTTTCTGGCTTAGCAAACTAATGGATATAATAGATATGAAAAAAAGTTCACTATAGTTTTTTTCAAGCTGTCATGGAAATACGTGTTTGAGATTTTGTTCTTATTATATTCATCTCTCTGTAATAAATATTTTCTAACCTTGAAGAACATATTTTAAATAATCAGCTTTCTAGTTAATCAAGATATTCCATATCTACCACTCTATCGTATTAATAGCAAATGTCTAAGAATTAGAAAGCAATAAGGTAAACAAATATATGTATATATTCACCATAATGGCATAGAAGTATTTCAGTGTTTTTAGAGCCCAGGAGGCAAGGTTGTTCAAATCAATTATCACTTGAAAAGTGAAATTCTTGATTTGGCATGTTTAAATTAAATTCTATATCAAAAGTAGTATTTGCTGGTTACATAAAGATATCCTCTGCCAGGATGAAGGGAACAAGGGAATTAGCGACTGTAGTAGGTGACCATACAACTTATCATACAAACCAGGACACCTTGGAGAGTGAAAGGGGATGATATTTATTATGATTCTAGGACTACAAGCATTAAACAAGAATGTCCCAGGCAAACTGGGACATAAATTCACCTGAGCCTATGGGGAGATATCCTCTGACCACACATGTAAATTCATAAAATAATGTATTATCCTGAAAAATAATTTTCCTTGGGAAAAAAATGATGGGGCAAAAGACATTATTTTTACACTCTAGCAAACAAAGTTATATTAGACAACAGAATGAGAAATTCATATGAATGCATTTTTTAATTTTTAACAGCTTTATAGAGGTATAACTATAGAATTAAGTCATTTAACATATACAATATTCTGATTTTTAATGTATATTCACAGGGTTGTGCAGTCATCATCACAATCATCACAAATGTTTTTGCTCCCCCTCAAAGAAACGTAGTAGTCATTAGCATTCACTCCTCATCTTTGGCTAAGCCCCCTTACTCTAGGCAACCATTAATCTATTTTCTGTCTCTGTGGACTGGCCTTTTCTGGATATTTTAAATAAATTGAATCATACAATATATGGCCCTGTGTCTGGCTTCTTTTACCTAGTGTAATATTTTCAGGGTCATCCATGTAGAAGTATGTATTAATGCATCACTCATTTTTAGAGTTGAATAATATTCCATTGTATGTGTAGACCACATTATGTTTATCCATTTGTCAGTTGATGAACATTTGGGTGTTTATCACTTTTTGTTATTATGAGCAATATTGCTATGAATATTTGCCACATGAATTTTTAATGTAAAACTTAGGACTTTACTGTTTCCCTCAGTACTTCAGGCTATGCTGTCTGATTTCAGCAGTTCACTCTCATGTGATATTGAAAATACTTTCATAGAAAAGGTTAAGAAGCACTGTGTATGATGATGTCCCATCATACTATAAGTTGAGAAACTATTCTCTCTCTTTCTTTATATATAGACATATATATATGCACATGTATGCACATTCATAATTTATTTATGTATGCATTTATTATTGTCCTTCAGGTACTTAGAAATGAATTGGTTAATGGTCTTCTTCTTTGCCCATAAACTCACCACCCACGCCAGAACCAGAATATTACCCATAGCATGCACTGGCCTCTATCTCTTCATCTATTCCAACTCCTCACCTCCTCTCAAGAGTGTCTGTTGCCCCATATGTTGTGTTTATCATTGCCTTCTTTTTATTTTTTTAATCACACTGATATGCTTATAACTAAACTGTTTCCTGTCATTGCCATTAGTGTCAGGTATTAATAAGGATTTATTTATGAAGGAGTCAACTTTCCTGGATGACACGTGTGTAAATGTTACCAACTGAATTCTAGTGTGCCCACAGATGGATTTTTTAAATGTGTTAAGCCTGATGTTAAGTGAAGTCAGAAGGTGAGATATCGTTTCCAAAAAGGCCTTAGATTTTTCACTTTGTATATTATTTTACAGTACTGTATTTAAATGACACAATTCTAATCTGCCATCATTCCAAAATTATTTTTTGTTTTTCTTGTGGGTTGGCATGTGCAAAACATAAAATTTAAAAAATGCAAAAAGATGATTCTTAAAATGTAAAGTTGAATTTCCTTTTTGTGTTTATTGATGTTAATAATTACCATTCACAATCAATCTGCATTTGTACTTACACATTTACAACTAAATTGGGAAGTAATCAATGCAATAATTTCTCTATATAATACAATCTTATAATATTACAAAAACAAATTCCTCTTTTTTCCTTGTCTCTCAATTACATCTTTCGATTACTGGCATGTTTTTAAACCTGGTTGCAGTTTTACAATTTAGGGTGGCCTCAGATAGGCTGTTGGTAAAACTACATCAAGGTTTATTTTTATTCAGTTTTCTTTTATTAGTGGCTTAAAGCTTTTGCATTCCTCCAAACTTGTCTTATTCCTCCCTTAGGTAGCCTTGCCTTCTAGTTGCCAGTAGAGATCAAGGCCATCTAACTAGACAGCCCTCAAGCATGTTTACCTTTATTTCCTCCACTTTTAATTCTTCAAAAACATAGCTCTCATCTTTTCATTCCCTCAATAGATATTTATTGAGTGACTACCACTGCCCAATCTTTAGCTGTGCATTTGATCCCATCCCTTTCCATTTGGGACACGATTTCTTTCCTCTTCTTGTTCTATATTTTCAAAAATATTTTTCATAGACTTCTTCCCTTATATTTGTAAACCTCCTAAGGTATTGTCTGTTCCCAGAACAAAAATACTACTACTAATAATAATTTAATCTTTTATTCTCCTCCTAAGTTACTGCCTTCGTCTTTACTTATAGCTGTCAAACTTCACCAGTTTAAAAAGTTAATGCTTTGTTCTAAGTGTTTTATTACATGCTTGTTAAGGTCACAAATTTCGCCTTTTGGTGGTGTGGTTTTCTACTAGGTGATTGCGTGTGAACAGCAATTGGATACCACTTACGATGCCAGATGTGACACTTGGTCCCTGGGTATAACGGCCATTGAGTTGGGTGATGGAGATCCTCCACTAGCTGACCTGCATCCCATGAGAGCACTCTTCAAAATACCAAGGTCAGATGACTAACATTGGGTCCAGTATCTGCAGCCTGTTTTTCTTCCTCCAGCCACTGAGTGTTCATCATGCTCTTCATGGAGATGTTCAGATACATTCCAACAAGTTGGGAGCAGAAGAGCCTGGAATATTATTCTGCTTCTTCTGAGACATTGTATTTGTTCAGTAGTTGCATTTCCCTGGTCTAAGTAAAAGAGCTTTCTCTTGATAATCAGTGTGTCTTTCTCTCTTTTGCTAGGATTTGATCTCAGAAAATAGCGTTTCCTCCCACTCTTTATCAGTTTCTCAATGAGTCAGTGAGGCATCAGAGTCCATAGCTTGTGCAAGTGTTTTGCTTTGTTTTACCTACCAATCTAGTAATATTTTACTACTTGCTAAGATTTCCCTTCATTCAGAACTTTAAAATAATATTATTAAGAAAATTATATATAAAATTTATCCAGAAAATAATGATTTTAAACATGTTAATATTTTGAATAATGTTAATATAAAACAATAAATTTAGAAGAATAACCTCTTTTGGTGCCATGAAAACACTTGACTATTTATGTACCTCCCACCCCTTCATGTGTGTATCAACAGATTTTCCCCTACTATCCTATTAACTAATTTCTTTAAATACTATTTTCTATGAGTGGTGGTTAGTCCCTAGATGTTTCAGATAACTAATGTGAAAAGACTGCCTATAATTATTAAATGTGTTATTTTAAAATATCTTTTTAAGGATTTTGCCTTAATTATAACGCAGTGCACACCCAGAGCCTGTGATGACAGGGATCCGAAACATTAGAATATTTGGCATCTAACTAAATTATTATAAGACCAAAACATTTGAATTCATTTTTGCCTTTGAATTTCTTGTCCTATCTATATGTTCCAAATTATAATACCTTGGCTATATATCATCCTTTTACATACTGCTTATTTTGTAAGTGGAGAAACAACATTACAGAAAATAATGGAAAACCTTCTGTATACTAAATCCAAGACATTTCATTAATTTTGAAGAAAGCAGGAAAAAAATCTGTAGTTTCTAACTCCTATTGTCATTCAGTATGTAAGGTGAAGTTGTGTACTGCCTTAGCTGTTTTAATTGTGGATTAAACCATCATATTTAGTCTGATGTTATTACTCTTGGTGATAATGCCACATGAAGGAAGGATGACACTGTTGATAGATATTGTACCTAGATAACAGGCAATGTGCAAAGTAATTCTAGGAAGTGCATCATCTTGGTTATTTCTTAATTATGTCTACCACCAGTGGAATTCCAAGAATACTGACTATGGTAATATGGAGAAAAAGAGGATCTGAAAAGCTACCCAGTTCTGAGTGTTCTGAAATAATCCACACTTTGTTATTCAAAGCAAGCCAATAAATCTCATAAAAGGACATTTTCAGGAGGACCAGAAACAAAACAACATTTCTGCAGAAAAGAATTACTTCTTTTAATGTGCAAATCAGCAATCTTCAAATTGTCCTCAGGATTGTGAAATGAGCTTAGTCGTGATCTGGGGTAGATGAGTAGCTGCACTTTTCTTTAATGAGCCTGTACAAACTGTACATTAATTTCATTATAAGCTATTTAAGGAGTAATGCAGAACTGAAGACAAAGTATTTCCATTTCACTAATGAAAACAAAGAGCTGTTAGAATTAACATAAAACAGCACTTCAGCAAATTCGACTATCATGGTTGATCAATGTTGCTTGATTGCAGAGTTAGATCAGCCTCATTTTCAAGTGATGTTCCTTTGTATTCAATGAATGTGCCAAAAAATATATTTGTTCAGTTTAAACTGAAAGGAATTAATAAAATTGTTAAAGCTGTATTCACAGCTTTATCGCTAATAATATTTTTCAGTTCCTTAACACTTTGTAACATGTTTCCTGCTGTGTGTCCATTAACAACAGAACAACTCATAAGGGCATTCTGCTGTGCCACTCCCTGGCACACTTTCCTTCATATTCCAAACAGGCCACTTCTGTGTTCCCTGGATGTTCCTCAGAGACTTCATTGGGACTCATAGGAAAAAAAAAAACCTTTTCCCCAGCATCTATTGTTTCTATTCTGTTAAGTATTGATGTTTCCCCCTAGAGCTAGGTAAAAGCAAGAAGACTCTTTAAAAGAAAAAAATTAGTAGTTGGAAAAATCAGGTCATATGTTAAGTGCTTTCAGAGAAACAAAGATTGTGTCATTTTGTATAAAGAAAGATGTGTAATGATTTATCTGTCTTGGAATTGGAAAAAGATGGAATCCTTGATTACAACTGGCACAACCTGTGATTGCATTAGTCTATCTCATTTTGCACTGACTGACCAATACACAGAATCTAACACTGATTCTTATTTTTCTAGGAATCCACCCCCAAAACTAAGGCAGCCTGAGCTATGGTCAGCAGAATTCAATGACTTCATAAGCAAGTGAGTAAAAAGAGTGTTTTAAAAAACCAAAGAAATTCCCTCCTGCTATATAACTAAATCTCCTCCTGTTGCTTCTTATCTGTTAAATGGCCCCAGAGATTTCTATTATTTTCTTCAAAGGAAGCATCTATAGTGTCTTTTAAATGTTCTGTGAATTTACCATTGCTCAGATAATGGCCTTAGGGTCATGTTTATTCACTTATCAATAGCTATGCTTCTGTGGACCCTTTATAATCAATGGACATGGTCTTCTGTTCACCTGTGTTTTGCCTATGAGTGTCATTTCATATGAGATGGGTCTCAGCATACTATTAGGTTTCGCTTCTTTATCCAGCTTTATCCTCTGTGCCTTTTAATTGGGGCATTTAGCTCGTTTACATTCAATGTTAGTATTGGCTTGTGTGGATTTGATCCTGTCATCATGTTGTTAGCTGGTTGTTATGCAGACTTGTTTGTGTGGCTGCTTATAGTGTCACTGCTCTATGTACCTAACTGTGTTTTTGTAGTGGCCAGTCATGGCCTTTGCTTTCCATATTTAGCACTCTCTTCAGGACTTGTTCTAAGGCAGGCCTGGTTGTAATGAATTCCCTTCACATTTGCTTGTCTGAAAAGGATCATATTTCTCCTTTGCTTATGGAACTATAGATGCTTCCACACAGATCCTCAATGGAACTTAGTGTCTGATGTATTTCTTCCAGTTTCCCCTCTGAGAAACATTTCCTGGTTTCTGCCAAGCAGTTAGTATTCTGTCCTGGTTGCTATTGGTTTGGTTTCTCTTCCTCTATTAACATTGCCAATTGTATTTAGCTTACCTGTTTTGACATCTTTCTCTCTAACTAGACAGTAAGCAACTCTAGGGCACTGAACGTGCCTTACTTGTCACTGTAACTCCAGAGTCTAGCAGAGTGCCTAGTAGCACATTAACGATTTGATAAAGTTTTACATGAATAAAATAATTTCATATGTGACTCTTCTGAATACATAGATACAATTACTACAGATGTCAGAAATTAATGCATTCTGTTAAACTAGAGGAAAACTAAGAGCACTTGTTCTTATTTTTTAGACATTGGCATTCTTATTCCTTAGCATATTTTAGCATTCCTGGGAAATATATTTTTTGGTTAAGCTCAATGAAATAAATTGCGTAATTACTATAATACCGATTAGAAATGGCACTGCTCAAGCCAAGGCATGAGTTTCATCTTTTTATGCTTTTTTCTTCTTTTTTAATATCCCCAAATGACAGCCCAATTTTCTCATAATTGTAGACTCTGTGAATTGCAGGGTTAAAGGGGTCTTGGAAAGTTGTACAGCCCAAGTTTATATCCAGAGGTTAAATCCTTCTCAAACATGTGTACTCAGTGGCTGCCCAATCAATACTTAAATATCTCCAGTCAAAATAATATTTCCCAATTCAGCTCATTCTACTTTGATAAGCCTCACTCTACTCTTGAAAAGTTCTTCCTTAGACTGACCTGAAAGCTGTTTCTCTCTTGATTCCACCAACCAATTCTGGGTCTTTTACCCCTTGTGACCACTGAAAACTACTTGAGTCCTTCTTTTAAATGTTCAAAGTCAGCTGTCACAGCTGGTTAAACATTCTACGTTTGTTCAAATGCTCCTCCTGTGCTGTTGTTTCAGGTGCTCTCAATGGCCCTGTCCTTTCTCAAGAATATGCTCTGGTTGAACCTATCAAGAGGTGCAACATGCATTAGTACATCTGCTGTATGACCTCAAAAAATACCTATTGACATGGAATTTCAACATCCTTAGCTGAGTGGCCTTCTCAATTGGGTTACCAGTTTTATCACATAGAAAGAAACAGATCAATTGAGAAGCCTTTAAAAGCATTTATGAAGGGAAAGTGCATTGTTTGTTTTATTTTTAGATAAGCATTAAATTATAATGACTTCATTGTCATTTATCTGCAGCTACTGACTTGTAAAGGAGACTTTGCAGTGGAGACATTTTAATTATCACTATGCAATAATCCTTGCTGGGAGACGACAGAAGTGGTATTTAGTTGAAAGTTGGTATCACTGCAGCTTAATCACTCACAGATGTGTGCACTTTCACAAACGTTTCATCACATTGCAGTTTGCTATTTTTGAGAGATTAAAAATTGCAATTAATATATTTTAAGCTTGGGCTGAGCATTTGTGAGGAGCATCACTCTTATGTGTTAGATTAATTTTTAGGAATATGAATAATAGTTTCAAAACTCTAACTTATCTAACAACTGCATGTTCTTTTTTGCCAGTGCAGGTGCTTGACTAAAGATTATGAAAAACGTCCAACGGTGTCAGATCTTTTACAACATAAATTCATTACTCAAATTGAGGGCAAAGATGTGATGTTACAAAAACAACTAATGGAATTCATTGGCATCCATCAATGCATGGGAGGCACAGAAAAGGCCAGGTAATCAAATAGTATCTTGATTCCAAAATCCAGAGATTATTGAAAGATTTTGAATAGTTTAATAATGCATTAGTTTTTAAGGTGAATAAAATTTGGAGGTAATGGGGACTTACATGAAAAGTGAATGTCACCTGTTGAATTGCATCTCAATATTGGTAAAATTACCGGCAACACTTTTATTTTTTTTGAAACGGAGTCTCACTCTGTCGCCCAGGCTGGAGTACAGAGGCACCATCTCGGCTCACCGCAACCTCTACCTTCTGGGTTCAAGCGATTCTCCTGCCTCAGCCTCCCAAGTAGCTGGGACTACAGGCCCCTGCCACCACACCTGGCTAATTTTTTGTATTTTTAGTAGAGACGGGGTTTCACTGTGTTAGCCAGGATGGTCTCGATCTCATGACCTTGTGATCCGCCCACCTTGGCCTCCCAAAGTGCTGGCATTACAGGCGTGACAGGCAGCACTTTTTAAACAAGTTTTAAGAACGAAGAATGTAAACTTCAAAAGATCATTTTTGTGTTGGTATATGTTTTCTTGTATTTTCTGCTTTTCTATAAAGTAAGATATCTTAGATTTGGGATTAAAAAAACATAAAACTTGAAAGACCTTTCGGCACTATTATTTGTTCATTTTCCCTGGTTAAATTTTATTTAAGATCATTTTAAATATCTTTGTACATCCTATTGGGATTTTAAATAGCATATAAGTTTATTTCAGGAAATTTAAAAGTCACAGAAAAATATACAATGGAAAATTAATCAAGTATAACATTTTAATCTGTAACCTTTTAATATCTTCTTTTTGGGTATACTTTTTTTTTTTTTTTTTTTGAGACAGGGTCTCACTTTATCACCCAGGCTGGAGTGCAGTGGCACCATCTCTGATCGCTGTAGCCTCGACCTCCAGGGTTCAAGTGATTCTCTTTCTTAAGACCCCTCAAGTAGCTGGGACTGTAGGTACGCACCACCATGCCTGGCTAATTTTTGTATTTTTAGTAGAGACAGGGTTCTGCCATGTTGCCCAGGCTGGTCTTGAACTCCCGAGCTCAAGTGATCCACCTGCCTCAGCTTCTCAAAAGGCTAAAATTACAGGCATGAGCCACTGTGCCCAGCCAGACATTTTTAAACATTTTTAAAACAAAATTGTAATAGTATTATATGTGTCCCAGAGACTGTCTACTTTCACTGAGTAGTGAACATCCATATAATTAAACATTCTTCTGACACAAAATTTTACTGGCTAGATAACATTCCCTTGCCTGACAATTTAATGATTAATTTAAATAATTCCATACATCTTGGCTGTTACTGTTTTTACTCTATCAAGTAACTGTGTAATGAACAGAGTTGTACATTAATTTCTTACTGTTTTCTTAAGATAAATTCCTATAGATGGTACTATTAAATAAAAAAATTATTAAAGTTAAATTTATAATTTCACTTTATTCTTGAGAATCATATTTGTTTCATCCCAGGAGCATATCACTTTTTAAGGAGTTGGAAGAAGTGAATAGGACATTACTTATTTGAATTCCTGTTGGGAATGTACACATTTAGTTCCCATTTGTTTAATGCCTGCTATGTGCCAGATTTTATGTTAGGACTTTATTATGTTATCTCATGTGATTTTACAACAAATCTGAGGAAAATATTTTATGATAACCCATTTTCACAGCTGAAAAAAATTGAAGTTGGCAGAGGTTAATTAACTTGCACAAGGCTGCACAGGAAATAAATGACTTAGCAAAGATTCAAATTCTGATCTTAAAGCCCAAGCTTTAATTCACAGGAGTAAATGAACTAATGATGTGGATGGTCTTGGGAGATAATAATCCATGCCTGTTTGAGTTTACAGCTTTGCTGCAGAGACAGACCTGATATACCTTTAATGAGGAAGAATTAGGTGACAAAAAGAAAGAAGTAGATATGTAGTTTGTAATGAGGAGATAATCATGCCCATCTTTTTATCTTTGTGTAAATGTAGTTTCATAATCTGCTGCAACCTCATTCTTCCCAAAATAGACAACAAATAATCAAAATAAACAGAAATTGAGGTGTATTCACATTGTGTAGGAGGTTCAATGTCGAGAACTGTGAAGGATCTGAGATACTGCCCTACCTGCAAGCTAACAATTTGACCTGCCACAGTTTCATGAATGCTAGTAGCAGACACAAGATTCATGGATGAGAGACTACTCATTGCCAAGCTGACAGCATGAGTTTATGTTCACATTGGTTCTCCTTGCCCACTAGAGTCCTAGGGGAAATGTGGAATAGATGGATGTTGTGTCCACACTTGGCTTGCCTCATAACTGGGAAACCCTGAACTTGGGAAACTACAGTCTTTTAAATGGGCTGCTTGCATGCTTGCCCAAATTTTGCCTTGGAGGAAGCATTACTTTACCATCCTGGACACCAGATAAAACTTCCATCTGTCCTAGAGGGAGACAGTATTTTTAATTTCTAAGGCTGTTTGCTATACAAACATTATTGAAAATATAGTCTGGAACAAAAGCTAATATAAGACATGCAGAAATATGAGAGAGCCATGAATAATTGTCTCCCATTGTTCAAGCATCATAAGAATAGCTGCACTACACAGCATTTAGATTGTCATTAGATTGTCATGCTTGTACTGTAAGTTTCAGTGATTATTGGGCACAGTGTTATGCCCAACACTTTCTGACTCTGAGACACAAGATGTAGTCTTGTTTATCCTCTTAAAAATTCAGAATATGCTTTCAGTATGAGAATTCATTATATACTCAGTTATGGAAATTTTGCAGTTGTTATTTTAAGTATTGATCCTCTCTCATTTTTTTCACTTTTTATTCCTGAGACATAAATGTTGGAACTTCCTATTTTACCTCACATGTCTTGTAATTTCTCTGTCATGTTTGTCACTCATTTATCAATCTCTGCTACATTCTGAATGAATTCTTCAAAATTGTTTTCCAGTTCACTAATTTTCTCATAGAACTGGGCCTAGTCTAGATATCTTGTATACCAATATTTTTTTCATGCTGATATCTATTATACATCAACATCTATATTTTTCATTTCTATAATTTCTTACTTGGTGAGTGGTTTTTTTGTTAACCACTCTTTTCATATCTGAGTTTTCATATCTGGCTATTCATTTTTTCTTTTGGGGGAAAGTAATTCCATTTTTCTTCTCTTTGATCTTAAACATACTTTTTAAAAGTAACTCTCAGATTTGCATTTCAGCACAGGTGAATTGTCCTGATTATTGAGTTCATTTGTTTATTTAATATTTGGTTTCCTTAGTCTAGGGTTCAGAATTGTAGTTTGCTTTCTCATCTTGAGTGGGAGGTTTTCTATTTTGATTTTTCTTTCCTTCTGCATTCTGTCTATTTGGAGGGTTTTTGCCTTTGCCATTACTGGTTTCAAGATTCCCCAGGGCCCATCGTGATTTGAAGGAAACTGCAGATCTAGTTGCTGAGCCAGTGGGAAGTAGATCTTCTGCCTCTCCATCCTGACATCTCAAGCACCTAGCTCCATATAAAAGGAAGAAGCGGCAGAGAATTTTCAATCTTTTTCCCAGGCAAGGAACCCCATACTCAGCCCCATTCTTCCCACGACATCTCGGTCAAGGCCTTCATTGTGAATGTGTGTTTTAGTTCCTTTACTCTCCAGGCCTCTTTTTCCCGTTTTTGGTGCCTGACTTCGAATCAGCCTATAGTTTCTGCCCTCTTACCTGGTGTTTTTGTTTGCTCTGTTAGGTCCACTCTAATGCTCTTCTTGTTTTAGAAAGTATCTTTGTCTTTTTAATTTTACTTTTTAACATGTAAGAAATATTTTATTTTTTACAAACATATGTTTGGAAGAGGTGGGAGTTGAACTTGAATTTTTACCCACAACACTCTTTTGACTATGGATCTTACTTCAAAGGAGGAGGAAAGATTTTCCTGCCCTCAGCATGCATATTCACACTAGTCCCAAAGTGTCAGACATACTCAGGCAAAAGAAAAGAGGCTTGGTTATGCCGCTGGTAACACATTAAACAAAAGCTGTCTTCTTGAAAATCATGAAAAATAACGATTTGTCACAGTTTCTGATGTTGGTAAAATGGATCAAAAAATCTGATTGTATTAAATCTACATAGCTAACTCAAAGCTGACATTTTTCTTTTTGTACATGATATCATCCTTTAGAATTGAATTGAGGCATGTGCGTGGCAGGATAATTTTTTTAAAATTAAAGATTCAGCTTTAAAGAAAACGGTCCTAATATAAATTGAATGCAAACTGAATACTTTATAAACTTCCTTGTTGGGAGGAGGTGGAGTATTGGGAGATACTGTGGAATGGATATGAGAACTTTCTATTTTAAGTCAATACCTGAATATAAAACACATCACTTTTCTAACTTATTCAACTATTCTGAAGAATTAAGACCATGTTGTAATACACTCCTCGAAAAACAGGAAAGCATTTTTCACATGAGTTAAAATTGACAATGTTAGAAGGCAGACTAAATTGGTAGAAACCCTAGTTATAAAATATTTTTAAATAAAATTTTTCTTATGACTCGTATTTTTAAACTATTGACTATCTGATTTAATAGGAATAGATAAAAGTCATTTGTAACTGAAATGTGCTATTCAGAATTCTTGACGAAAACAATAAAAGCCCACTTAAAAAGTAAAGCAGTTTAGTGGACAGTATTGGATGGCTCAGAGAATGGAGAGGATGGGAGAGAGCCAGGTTTAGTCATGAAAGCAGGGGGCTTCAATTGTCCTTCCTCAAGAATCACCAGCTAAACGGCTGCCACTGAAAACCACCCACCTGCCTCTCACATTGCCTGCCGTGACACTAGTTTCTTGAATGCCACATCCCACTCAAAATATTTGTAAACTGACTTTGAGCTTTATGTTGCTTCCTTGAGGTTCTAAGTTCCATACTCGACCATCTGATCGCCCACGCGTAGGTTACAGGCCCACACAGGTGGTGAGAGACACTTGGTCTCAGCTCATTTCTAGTTTCTATGTGAGAGGCAGAGTCCTGCCTGCTAGCCATTTTGAAATTTCTTCCCCACAGCAGACAGGTATTTTTAAGCTGTTGAAGCAACAGATGGATAGCCATTATATGGAATATTTTCTATTCTATTTTAGAGACAGAGTCTCACTGTTGCTCAGGCTGGCCTCAAAATTCTGGGCTCAGGTGATCCTCCTGCATCAGCCTCCTGAGTAGCTGAGCTTACAGGCACAAGCCACCACATCTACCTCCTGTATGGAATATTTAACACTTCCTACAATTCCTTCTTTTATATGTCTTGAACATTTGCCTAAAAATATTATTTAAACTATGATTGTCATTTATCATAAAGAAAATATCTAACCCAGCATCTACTTAAATGATAACAAATTCCAAATTAAAACTTCCTTTTTTTGAAAGTCATATTATTAACATGTTATCATCTTAAGTTTTCTTTGTGTTGTATATACAATGCAAAATAACTTTAATATTTTACTTGATACTCTCAACATGCTAGTGGCAATTACCTTTGACATTTATAGATTGTTATATTTTGCATATTATTTCATAGAAATAAAAAGGATTTAGTAACTCCTTTTTCTTACTAATGTTGGTTTCTTAGACCAAAAATACTGGCTGTGTTTGTGGTGCTGTTGCAACTAGTCCACTTGTCCTGGCATCTGTGGTTTTCCGGCCAGAATATAAGGCGTATTTGAGACATGTGTGGAAGGATTAACAAAGGAAATCAAACTAAAAATTGACTATCAAATCAGTGTTAAAAGTACCTGCAGGGTGCAGTGCCTCACGCCTGTAATCCCAGCACTTTGAGAGGCCAAGGCGGGTGGATCACGAGGTCAGGAGTTCGAGACCAGCATGGCTGACATAGTGAAACCCCCTCTCTACTAAAAATACAAAAAATTAGCCAGGCGTGGTGGTGGGTGCCTGTAATCCCAGCTACTTGGGAGGCTGAGGCAAGAGAATCACTTGAACCTGGGAGGCGGAGGTTGCAGTGAGCCCAGATCATGCTATTGCACTCCAGCCCAGGCGACAGTGGGAGACTCTGTCTCAAAAAAAAAAAAAACCCAGCCCAAGCTGTCAATTCCTTATTAGACTTTATGTAATGTAAATTTGCTCAAATAGGATTTTGATTTTACAAAACAGAACAATGAAAAGAGAAAACAAATCAATAGGAAGTAATAATAGGGTTCCTTCCATGTGGCACAATGCATGACTCCATTTTATGTTCTATTTTCTGGGCAAGATAATTTTTCTTTAATGGCTGTGACTATGTCATGGTGAGAATTATTCACCCTTTGGAACATGTATGCTTTTCCTTAACACATGAGACTTTAAGAATGCTATCTCCATTGCTTTACTAACAATTATATTTTCAATTCCCATCTCCATGTGACTGAAAGATACTTCAAACTCAACATGTCCAAAATTAAACTTGTGATAGTCCATCTAAAATGTGTTATTTATTCCCTTTCTTATTTTATTTTATTTATTTTTTTGAGACAGGGTCTTACTCTATCACCCAGGC
This sequence comes from Trachypithecus francoisi, assembly GCF_009764315.1. Lineage (NCBI taxonomy): Eukaryota > Metazoa > Chordata > Mammalia > Primates > Cercopithecidae > Trachypithecus > Trachypithecus francoisi. The sequence goes on from NW_022681474.1 coordinate 28,429,264, forward strand.
TAGAGTGCAGTGGCATGATCTCGGCTCACTGCAACCTGCATCTCCCGGGTTCAAGCGATTCTCCTGCCTCAGCTTCCCAAATAGCTGAGATTACAGGCGCCCACCACTGTGCCGGGCTAATTTTTGTTTTTTTTTTTTTTTTTTTTTTTTTTTTTAGTAGAGATGGGATTTCACCATCTTTGCCAGACTGGTCTCAAACTCCTGACCTTGTGGTCCACCTGCCTCGGCCTCCCAAAGTGCTGGGATTACAGGTGTGAGCCACTGCAACCGGCTGTTCCCTTTTTTATTAATGACACCACCACTTATCTCATTATGCCAACCAGAAATCTAGGGATTATCTTAGCCTATTCCTCTCTCCTACTTTTCATTTTTAGTCCAAATCAGGACTAAATTTATTACGATCTCACTCAACATCAATTATGCTATAAACTTTGCTACCCTAGAAATCACGGATTGAGATGACTTCCATGTTGTCTCAACATTTGTTGAGGCCATTGTATAAAGGTCTGGATAAAGGTTCTCCACAGGGGTCTGACAGCTGAATCCTTTATACAGCCTGTGCTCTGGGGCTAACTTTTTAGTAAACAGGATAAGACAAGCACATAAATAACCATTATACAAAATTTCAATCCCATTTCCACTAGCAGGGGCAGGACGGCTTATCCAGGAGGTGGCCTTTGAATCAGCACCACGGGGGATAAACTGGACTAAATCATGTGAAGATAAGAGTTACCATAAGATGAACATTATAGCTGGAAAAACAGCCTGAGCAAAATCATGAAATCAAGGATAAGCTGACAGAAAGGCAAGCATTTAATCAAGCTGTAAGGGGAAAACCCAGATATAGGATTGGAGAGGTATACTGAGACCAGACCCCTGTGAGCACTGAAAGTCAGATTGATAGGTTTGACCTGTGTCCATGACAGCCCAAAGTGGGGAGTACCCCATCGCTAGCTCTTAAGTCACCTGTGCCCTACTGTGCACCAGCCTTTTGTTGGTTCTAAAAGGTAAATTATGGATACACCAAGACAGACTACAGCAATAATTTTGGATTCATTTTGCTTGTTCCCAGTGTGACCATTTTCTTATATGTTTCTTCCTAACTTTAAAATTTTATATGTTTTTGAAGGTAGGGGGAGTTGGTCCCAACTGTGTTTAATTATCATCTATCTCTAAATGTGCTTAATTGGGTCTTATCCTTCTGCCATCTTCTATTGCACGAGAGTGGGTGCCCAGCCCTTATTACAGACACTTGAATCCCAACCCCTGCCTTGGACTGCCAGGATGGCAACTCCACTGTCTACAGCAGCCCACTCAAGCTGGGGACCCAGACAGGAGTATTTCTCTTCACCTAGTTCAGTGTAAGTTGATTCTAATGACTCCGTAGATGAAGGACTGTAAGTGTCTCAAATTAAAATTAGAAACAGGAGAGCACCATTCTGGAAAACAAGATAACCTAGAGTTTGCTTTTATTCAGATAGGAATCGATCATGAATCAAGAAACTGGATAATGACAGCTCCATCATTAAAATACATGGCCATTTGCTATGACCAGATCTAGTTGCTAGTCTAGAAAAAAATAGAAAAGGAGCTACAGATCACATAAAGATAATTCTAATAATAATATTAACAAAGGCTGATGTTGATTCAAGTGTCGAAAGGATATGAATTTGCTTCAAAATTATAGTATGTATTTAATAAGCTGTAATAGGCAAGACAGGGGCTAGTGTCTGGATATTTATATATTTAACATATTGATATATTTTAATATTGGTATATATTTAACATGTGGACATTTATTTGTTTCTATGTTTTTGTGTTTATTTTTAAATGGATTGTGTGTGTGTGTGTGCGCACACATCATTTGTGCTTATATTCTAAGTAAAATTTTATTTTAGAAGATTCTCATCTTATCTTGGCTAAAATAAAAAGTGGAGGAATTATCCCTGTCAGTGCTAGAAGGAAAGGTCTCATAAAAGAATATCCTGGTAGCTGTGTCCATCCAAGATGGACAACTCAGGAAGAAACAGATAAAGCTGGGGAATATAGCAAGGATCCCTCTAGGACTAGGAAATTTGGAAAATATACAATAACTTACCCTTTTCTGTCTTAAATATTTCCTTATGTCAATCTTCAGTAACTTCTCTTCCAGAAAAGCTCCCAGAATAAAAACTAAATGGCTTTTTAATGTGGTCTCCAGGAATTTTAAAAGGAATAGGAAATTGAATAATTATTCCCTGGAGAAGGCCATTGTAAGTATCTCTGCTCCTGAGTAGCATTAAATAAAGGAATTCAAGTAAATAAAAAGAAGCAGTTGCTGATACTACAAAAAAACTGTAAATAATTCTGAGAATAAGTTACATTGTTGCTTCCAAATGAAACAACATAAAGAACCATGGTGCAATCTGCCCACTTGTGCTAAACACCTTGTTCAATTCCTGTCTTTATCATGCCACTTCCCCCCTGCCAAATAATTATACAATCATAGATTATTATTGCTGGAAAGGAGCTTTGAATGTGGATCCTTATTTTAGAGATCAGGAAATTAAATCTCAGAGAAATTGAATCCTGCCTTCTGAAACAATAGCCAGTTAATGACCAGCACAAAGTTGTAACTCAAGTATAATGATTTTCAGACTAGCTCTTTTACTAGTTTCTCTTTTCCTCACTAGTGTTAGAAGTTGGAGGTCACAAAACTGATGGGCAGATTTTGTTTGAGCTACTTTGTATGGTTTACTCATAATGAGCATTTACACTCAAATTTTATTTTATTTCTTTGGTATACTGCAATTAGAGTTTGCCTTACTAGGTAGAATATTCAATGGTCAAGGAATCTTTGTTCATGTTTTCCCTAAGACTTTTTTTTTTTTTTTTGAGATGGAGTCTGGCTCTGTCGCCCAGGCTGGAGTGCAGTGGCCGGATCTCAGCTCACTGCAAGCTCCGCCTCCTGGGTTCACGCCATTCTCCTGCCTCAGCCTCCCGAGTAGCTGGAACTTCAGGCGCCTGCCACCTCGCCCGGCTAATTTTTTTGTATTTTTTTTAGTAGGGATGGGGTTTCACCGTGTTAGCCAGAATGGTCTCCATCTCCTGACCTCGTGATCTGCCCACCTCGGCCTCCCAAAGTGCTGGGATTACAGGCGTGAGCCACCGCGCCCGGCCCCCTGTGACTAGTTTTTAATTAAATTAAGGATACAGAGTGTGGAAACAACTAAGTTTAAAATGGGTATCTAACTTATCCTTGAAATGTTTGGGAAATAATAATTTAGGAACTAGGTTTAATGACACATGGATATGGGTGTTGACAATCATCAACATAGTGATATTTTCATTTCTTTTGGAAAGAGTCCCTCATACCTATGATGAGTTTAGGGGTTTACCTGTTATTAGTAGTCAAGCTCTCAGCAGGGGCCAACAAAACTCTGCATTCAGTGAAAAAAAGGCCTGGATCATTTTCTCTAGTAATTAATACTGTAAGTTGTACTGCACTCTGAGATTTTTTAGCCTATTTTGTGTGTTCTATGTGATCTACTCTTCAGTCTTTAGTTTCATTTAGGCTTAAAATGGCAAGTTGTCAGTGGCTCCCATCACGAGTCACTGATGACAGTAAGTGTTCCTATAAGGACCAACTTGCTCATCTCTCCCTGTGGATCCACCCACATTGTAGCCCCTGGGGCCACTGCTAGTTGCTGAACCTGCTATGTATCTTCATTCCTCTCCATTTTGGCTCATGGAGTGTTCTCTCCTTGAAATCTCACCCACCTTCATTCTCTTCTTGGGAATATACTTAAAACCAGTCTCCAACTGTTGGCACCTTTGAGAAACCTTTCCCAGAAGTTCTGAGTATGTGTTTACACTTCCTTTCCTCCGTGGTCATACGTCACTTTGTTCTTACTTCAGTTAGACACACCTGGGATAGAGTCCCAATCCTGCCATTTATTAGTCTTGCCATGAACTAATTTTGTGACTCTGTACAAGTTACTGAACCTCTTAGACACAGTTATACCCTATTTATAAAATGAGGACACCAATAACACCTACCTGGTAAAGGTGAGAGAATAAATGAAATAAAATAAACAGCATGAAGCACCTGCACAACATTAGCAGTCACCAGCATTTTGTGGATAGTTACATGCATCTGTATTTTACAAATCTTAATCATCTATGTCTCCAGTGCTGAGTCTAGTACTTTGCATGTAGTAAGTGCTCAATAAATATATATTGTTTGGAATTGAAGAGTTTGGGTTGAGATCTGAAATAGAATGCCTTGATTTGGCTTTATATGTTCAATAGACACAATTAATAGCGTGTTTAGCTATTTATTACTGTGAGAAAAAAATTGGAGAACCAATTAACATGGAAGACTTTTTGAGATAAAGATTTTGAAATTTTGTTCTAAATTTTTTAAATAGATACTTCCAAATCTATTTTTATATATGGTGAGAGATAGGGATCTAGTATCATTCCTTTGCATATGTATACCCAGTTTTCCCAACACCATTTATTGAAGAGATTGTCTTTTCCCCGTTGTATGGTCTTGGCACCTATATTAGTCCATTCTCACACTGTTCTAAAGAACTACCTGAGCCTGGTAATTTATGAAGTGAAGAGGTTTAATTGATTCACTGTTCCTCAGGCTGTACAGGAAGCATGATTGGGGAGACCTCAGGAAACTTACAATCATGGTGGAATGGTGAAAGGGAAGCAAGCACATCTTCACATGGTGTCAGGAGTGAGAGAGTCAAGGGGGAAATTCTACACACTTTGAAGCAACCAGATCTCATGAGAACAGAAAGGAGGAAGTTCGCCCTCATGATTCAGTCACCTCCCACAGGGTCCCTCCCCCCAACATTAGGAATTATAATTCAACGTGAGATTTGGGTGGTGACACAGAGCCATATCAGCACCTTTGTGAAGAAAGAGCTCACTGTGGGTGTATGGACTTATCTCGGGGTTCTCTATTCTGTCCCATTGGTCCATGTGCCCATTTTTAGGCTAGTGCCCTGTTATTTGGGTTACTATGCCTCTGTATAATTTGAAGTCAAGTAATGCGATTCCTCCAGTTTTGTTCTTTTTTGCTTATGATGGGTTTGGCTATTCTGGGTCTTTTGTGGTTCCATATAAATTTTAGCATTGTTTTTTCTATTTCTGAAGAATGTCATTGGTATTTTGGTAGGGATTGCAATTAAATCTGTAGAGTGTTTTGGGTAGTATGGGCATTTTAACAATAGTGATTCTTCCAATCCATAAACATGGAATAGCCTTCCATTTTTTGGTGTCCCCTTCAATTTCTTGCATCAATTATATAGTTTTCATTGTAGAAATTTGTCACTTCTTTGGTTAATTCCTAGGCATTTTATTTTATTTGTAGCTATTGTAAATGGTGTTACTTTCTTGATTTCTTTTTCAGATTGTTTGCTGTTGGCATATAGAAATGCTACTGATTTTTGTACGTTGATTTTGCGCTCTTTACTGATTTGTTTATCAGTTCTAATAGTTTTCTTGTGGAGTTGTTTAGGTTTTTTCAAGTATACCATCATATCCTCTGCAAACAAGGATTCTCTTTATTTCTTTCTCTGGTCTGATGGCCCTACCTAGGACTTTCAGTACTATGTTGAATAACAGTAGGCATCTTTTTCATATTCCTGATCTTAGGGAAAAGGCTTTACATTTTTCCCCATTCCGTATGATACTAGTCCTGGATCTGTCATATGTTCCCTTTTATTTTGTTAAGGTATGTTTCTTCAAAACCCAGTTTTTGAGGGTTTTTGTGATTTCAATTGATGCTTAATTTTTCACACGGGTTTTGTCCTTCATTCTGTTAATATAATGTATCACATTGATTGATTCGCATATGTTGAACCATCCTTACATCCCTGGAATAAATCCCACTTGCTCATAATGAATGAGTTTTTGTTTATTTGTTTGTTTGTTTGTTTTGAGATGGATTTTCACTCTTGTTGCCCAGGCTAGAGTGCAATGGCATGATCTCGGCTCACCACAACCTCCGCCTCCGGGGTTCAAGTGATGCTCCTGCCTGAGCTTCCCGAGTAGCTGGGATTACAGGCAGATGCCACCATGCCTGGCTAATTTTTGTTGTTGTTGTTGTATTTTTAGTAGAGACGGGATTTCTCGATGTTGGTCAGGCTGGTGTCGAATTCCCAACCTCAGGTCATCCGCCTGCCTCAGCCTCCCAAAGTGCTGGGATTACAAAATGTGTAGTTGAATTTGGTTTGGTAGTATTTTGTTGAGAATTTTTGCATCAAGATTCATTTGTGGTATTGCCCTATAGGGCTTTCTTTCTCCTCTACTTTTCAGAATAGTTTGAGGAGGATTAGCATTAGTTCTTTAAATGTTTGGTAGGCGTCAGCAGTGAAGCCATTGTGTCCCAGGCTTTTTTTGCTGAGAGAATTTTTATTATGGCTTTGATCTCATTACTTCATATTGGTCTGTTCAGGTTTAGGATTTCTTTATGGTTCAATCTTGGTAGATTGTACGTATCTAGGAATTTATTTATTTATTCTAGATTTTTCAATTTATTGACATATACTTGCTCCTATTAGCTACCAAAAATCCTTTGAATTTCTGTGGTATCAGTTGTAATGTATCCTTTTTCAATTCTGATTTTACTTAATTGGGTCTTCTCTCATTTTTCTTAGTCTGCCTAAAGGTTTGTCAATTTTCTTTATCTTTAAAAAATCAATCTTTTGTTTCATTGATCTTTTGCATTGCTTTCTTCATTTCAAATTCATTTATTTCTGCTCTGATCTTTATTATTTCTTTTCTTTTACTAATTTTGAGTTTAGATTGCTCTTGCTTTTTTAGCTCTTGCCTACATCATTAGGTTGTTTATTTGAAGTTTTTTTTTTTTGATGTAAGCACTGATAGCTATAAATTTCCCTCCTATAACTGCTGTCATTGTATTCCATAGGTTTTAGTATATTGTGCTTTCATTATAATTTTTATTTCAATAAATTTTTCAATTTCCTTCTTTAATTTTTTTTTTTTTTTTTTTTTTGAGATGGAGTCTCGCTATGTCGCCCAGACTGGAGTGCAATGGCGCCATCTCCGCTCACTACAAGCTCCGCCTCCCGGGTTCACGCCATTCTCCTGCCTCAGCCTCCCCAGTAGCTGGGACTACAGGCGCCCGCCACCACGGCCGGCTAATTTTTTGTATTTTTTTTTCAGTAGAGACGGGGTTTCACCGTGTTAGCCAGGATGGTCTCGATCTCCTGACCTCGTGATCCGCCCGCCTCGGCCTCCCAAAGTGCTGGGATTACAGGCGTGAGCCACCGCGCCCGGCCTCAATTTCCTTCTTAATGTCTTCATTGACCCATTAGTTGTTTAGTATCATGTTGTTTAACGCTTTTCCTGTTTTTTTTAAGTGCACCTTGCTGCCATTGCTCATTTAATTTTACATAAACATAATTTTTGAGACTGCAGCAAATCTGACTGATTTTCAATGTGAAAATAAAATATAAGAACTCTTCTTGGAGTTATTTCAAAACAGAACTAATGTTAGAATAGTCTGAATCATCAGAATTGTCTATTTTGGAAAAATCAGATTCATCAAATGAATCTTCAGCCAACAATTGTTCAAGAACGATGTTAACATGACTTGGAGGGATGCTACGCTTTCTAGGATTTGACATTTTCAGCAATTGAGAATTGTTATATTTTGTAAATGAAAATACCACTACCAAAACCAGAATGCTATAAACAGAATGTTATCTTTTGTTTCCAAAGTCAATATACAAGAGAGATGCAAAAATAATAATAAAGGCAAAATACTTCATGGCAAAGTTATCTTAGGGTAAACACTGCAGCTACAAGCACCACCAGCAAGTATTGATGGGGCAAATGGAAAAAGGGTTAATTTCTATGTGTTTGTATAGTTTCCAAAAATGCTCTTGTTATTGATTTCTAGTTTTGTTTCATTGTGGTCAGAGAAGATGCTTGATATTATTTCCATTAAAAAAAAATTGTAAGACATGTTTTGTCACCTAACATATCATGTATCTTTGAGAATTACCCATGTGCTAAGGACAAAAATGTTTATTCTGTAGCCACTGGATGAATGTTCTATAAATATTTATTAGGTCTATCTCATCTATAATGCAGATTAAGCCTGATGTTTCTTTGATGATTTTCTTTCTAGAAGATCTATTCAATGCTGAAGGTGAAGTATTTAAGTCTCCAGCTGTTATTTTATTGGGGTCTATGTCTCTCTATTTAGCTCTAATATTTGCTTTATATATCTGGGTGCTCCAGTGTTGGGTGCATGTATTTACAATTGTTATATCCTCTTGCTGAATTGACCTCTTTATATTACATAGTGACCTTTTTTGTCTCTTCTTATAGTTTTTGTCTTGAAATCTATTTTGTCTGGTATAAGTATAGTGACTCCTGCTTTTTTTGGTTCCCATTGGCATAGAACACCTCTTTCCATTCCTTTATTTTCAGTCTATGTGTGTCTTTTTAGATGAAGTGTGTTTCTTGTAAGCAACAGATCATTTGGTTTTTGTTTGGGTGGTGGTGGTGGTTGTTGTTGTTGTTTTTATCCATTCAGCCACTCTATGTCTTTTGATTGGAGAGTTTAGTCCACTTAACTTCAATATTATTATTGATAAGTAAGGAATTACTCCTGCCATTTTGTTATTTGTTTTCTAGTTGTTTTGTGGTCTTCTCCTCCTTCTTTTCTTCCTTGTTCTCTTCCTTTTAGTGAAGGTAATTTTCTCTGGTGGTATGACTTAATTTCTTGCTTTTTTTTTTATGTAACTGCTATATGTTTTCTGATTTGAGGTCACCACGAGGCTTACACATACTATCTTATAACCCATTTTGTAAGCTGGTAACAACTTAACAATGTTTGCATAAACAAACAAACAAGCAAAATAAAAACTAATAAAACTCTACACCTTAACTTCATTCTTCTGCTTTTTAACTTTTTGTTGTTTCTATCTGTACCTTATTGTACGGTCTATGTCTTGACACGTGATTGTAGTCATTGTTTTTGGTTGGTTCATCTTTTAGTCTTCCTGCTTAGCAGTAATTTACCGTAGTTACAATATTATAATATTCTGTGTTTTTCCTTGTACTTACTGTTACTAGTAAATTTTGCACCTTAAAATGATTTCTTATTGCTCATGAAAATGCTTTTCTTCCTAATGGAAGTATTCCCATTAGCATTTCTTGTAGGACAGGTTTATTATTGATAAAATCCCTAACTTTTGCTTGTGTGGGAAAGTCTTTATTTCTCCTTCATGTTTGAAGGATATTTTTGCCATATATACTATCCAAGAGTAGTACTTTAAGTATGTCATGTCACTCTCTCCTGGCCTGTAAGGTTTCCACTAAAATTTCAGCTGCCCAATGTATTGGAGCTTCCTTGTATGTAATTTACTTCTTTTATCTCACTACTTTTAGGATCCTTTCTTTATCTTTAACCTTTGGGAGTTTGATTATTAAATACCTCGAGGTGGTGTTCTTTGGATTAAATCTGCTTGGTGTTCTATAACCTTCTTCTTCTTGGACATTGATATCTTTTTCTAGGTTGGAAAATTATTATCCCTTTCGATAAACTTTCTACCCTTCTTTCTCTACTTCCTCTTTTTAGCCAGTAAGTTTTACATTTTTCCCTTTTGAGGGCATTTTCTAGATCCTGTAGTTGTGCTTTATTGTTTTTTATTCTTTTTTCTTTTGTCTCTTCTGATTGCATTTTCAAATAGCCTGTCCTAAAACTCACTAATTCTTTCTTCTGCTTAGTCAAATCTGCTGTTAAATCTGATGCATTCTGTAATGTCAATTGCATTTTTCAACCCCAGAATTTCTGTTTGATTATGTTTAATTATTTCAATCTCTTCGTTAAATTTATCTGATAGAATTATGAATTTCTTCTCTGTGTTATCTTGAATTTCTTTGCGTTTCCTCAAAACAACTATTTTGAATTATTTGTCTGAAAAGTCACGTACCTTTCTTTCTCCAGTATTGGTCCCTGGTGACTTATTTCGTTAATTTGGTGAGGTCATGTTTCGCTGGATAGTTTTGATGCTTGTGAACATTCATCTATGTCTGGACATTGAAGAGTTAGCTATTTCTGATAGTGTTTGCAGTCTGGACTTTTTTGTGCCTGTCTTTCTTGGGAAGGCTTTCCAGGTATTTGAAAGGACTTGGTTCTTGTGATCTAAGCCATATGTGTATTAGGGGACACCCTCAGCCCAGTGATTCTGTGCTTCTTGCAGACTATGGAAGTACTTAGATAAGATCTTGAAGAATTTCCTGAATTGCCAAGCAGAGACTTTTGTTCTCTCCCTGTACTTTCTGCCAAACAAAGAGTCTCTCTCTCTCTCTCTGTTCTGAGCTGGATCTGGGGATGTGATGACACAAGCACCCTGGTGGCTGCTGGGACTGCACTGAGTCAGACCTGAAGGCAGCATAGCGCTGTGTCTTGCCCCATGCCCACTGTAACCACTACCTGGCTACTGCCTATGTTCGCTCAAGGCTCTGAAGTTCTACAATCAGCAGGTGGCAAAGCCAGCAAGGATTATGTCCTTACTTCAGGACAGTGAGTTCCCTTGGGCCCTGGGTAGGTCCAGAGATGTCATCAAGGATCTAGGGGCTAGAGTCAGGAACCTTAGAAACTTACCTGCTGTTCTATTGTACTGTGGGTGAGCTGGCCCTCAAGCCATCAGACACAGTCTTTCCCACTCTTATCTCCCCTTTCCACAGGCAGAGGAGCCTCACCCCATGGTCATCACCACCACAGGCCCTTAGGGAGTACTGCCACGCTACCAGCAATGTTCACCTACAGCACAAGTGCTCTTCATTCAGCCCATGGTGAATGCTGCCTGGCCTGTGACTCACCCTTCAGGGCAGGGGGCTCCTTTCTACCCCAGGCCAGGTTCATAAATACTGTCCCAGACCCAAGACCTGGAATGGGGACCCCACTTAATGCTGTACGCCCTTGTGGCGAAGCTGGTAGCTAAGATACAAGACACGGTCCCCTTTACTTTTCCCTCTGCTTTTCTCAAGAAGAAGGAGTCTTCTGCCCACAGCCATCACAGCTGGGAATGTGCTGATTCTCACTTGAAGCCAGCAAGTCTGAGTCTCACCCAAGGCTCATGGTATACCATCTGGGTATCACTGCTGGTCATTCAGGTGATGGGTCCTGCCAGGACTTGGTTCTTACCTTTAAGTCAGCAGCATCTCTTCTGGCCGAGGTTGAGTCTAGACATGTCATCTGGGAACTAGGGCCTTGAAAGGGGGTCTCATGACTCTGATTGCTGCCCTATCCTATTATGGCTGAGCTGGTATTCAAGATGCAAAACAAAGTCCTCTTTACTCTTTCCTCTCCTCTTCTCAGGTTGAAAGAAAGGTTCTGTTTTGGAGCTGTGAGCTGTGCAGCCTGTCATTGGAGAAGGGGTGGAGCAAAAACTCCCTTAGCCCACTGACTCTGAGCCCAGTTCAGCAGTCGGACTTACCTATGTATGAGCTGCAGTCTTTGTGGCCTAGGCTGCCTTTCAAGTTTATTTAGCACCCCAGAGCACTTTAGCCCATGCTGGCAAGGCTTGCCAAATCTCAGATTCTTACCACTGGGATGGGCTAGTCCCCCTGGCTAGGGCTGGTTTAAATACTCCTTCTTTGGGTAAGTGTCAGCTGAGTTCAGCCTGGTTTTGCTTTCTGCGGTGATAAGATGGGTTGGCCTGGCAGGACTCGTTTTGCCAAGGATAACATGCTCTTTATGTATAACTAATGCTAGGGAGAAGACCACTAATTTGACCCAGTAGCAAAGCCTTAGTGATTGGAGGGAGTCAGAGCTCTGAATGTACACATTGGCTCTTAACAAAAGCCATCTCAAGCCTAGCCCAACCAATGGGGTACATATCTGTGTCCTAAGGAAGGGTGGGGCTACAAGTAAAAACTGAAAGAACTGAAAGAGCTGTTTCACTCAACCTGTAAAAGAGGGGTGCAAGCAGCTGTGCTTTTCCATGTCAATTAGCACATAACACATAAATATAACACATAACAAATAGATCCATCTATCTGACTTCTGAAAGGACTCCTGCGTGAATGGAGCTGCAGAAGGGCATGGCATGCCTGGTGTGCAGGCTGTCCAGCACAGCAGCAGTGTATCCATCCAGAGTATCAGCAGCAGAGGAGCAAAATCCCTGGCAGAACAACTGGAGACACTGCTTTTCTGGCTGAGCAATGCTGAGCCTGGCCAGCAAGGACTCCATATGCTCAGGAGCAGCAAGAACGCCCAGAGCGACTAACAGGGTGCCAGCCACCATCTGCCCAGCAAAGTGGGAAAGAGACCAATGTCCATCTAAGTGAGGGCTGAGTACCAGTGGTGTCTGGCTAAAGCAGACTTGTCCCTAAGCACTTGTGACACATACTTATGGGGATTTTGTAAAGTGACAGAAGTCCCACATTAGCATGTGATAACTATCAGCCTGCATTTTTATACAGATGTTGTTGCCTGTCCATGAATGTAAAATTTGATTACTAGTGTTATGACACTTATTGTACCCCTAAGTTGTATGAGTGGCATTAGATAGGTAGATAGACAGGTAGATAGATAGATAATGTTGATTATGTATATGTGAAAATATGCACACATAACACAGTTCCTAGTCCATAACTTCCATAGTCCTTGTATTTCCTGAGTGACTAAAACAATAAGCATATCTTTTGTTGAAGTATGTGGATTTTTATCCTTGGTTCCTGCAGCAGCTTTGGAATAGCTTCAGACAGACTTTTGTTATAGTGTTGGGGTGCTTTAGGTCTCAGAAGCAGTCCTCAGGAAACAGAATCTCACTTTCTGACCTTCCCTGGTCCTCCTTTCATCTGCTCCTTTTGCTCCCCAAGCAGGCCACAGAGACCAAAAATAAAATCTTTACCCACCTTTCTGTCTTGGGGCTGCCCATAAAGAAATGATCTGACCTACCTTGTCTGATTGCAGATCATAAGACCCACTCTTTATCCAATCTCATTTTTACAAGGTTGTCCATGCTTCATTTGTGCCTATCCAGTGAAGTCTCCATAAAAGGCCCAAGAGAACAGGGTACAGAGAACTTCTGACCAGCTGAGCTCTTGCAGGAGGGTGAATAAGAACTCATTCATGTGGAGGGTGGCGCGTGATCATGGAAGCTCTTTCCCACATGCCTTGCCCTACACATCTCTTTATCTATATCCTTTGTAATATCCTTTATAATAAGCCAGTAAGTGTTAGGAAGTGAGGCACTCTAGCAACTTAATCAAACCCAAGGAGAGGGTCATGGAAACCCTGATTTATAGTGTTGGTCAGAAGCACAGGTAAAACAACCTGCGGCTTGCTATTAATGTTGGAAGTGGGGAACAGTTTAGTAGAACTGAGCCCTCAACCTGTGTAATCTGATACTATCCCCAGGTAGATAGTGACAGAATTGAACTGGGTTGGAGGACACCTATTGGTCTATTGGTGTCTGCTGCAAAACTGATTGCTTGCTTGATACGTTGAGAAAAAAACTACACACATCTGGCCACAGAAGTCTTCTGTGTTAATTGTGGTGTGAGAGCAGAGGAAAAACTGTATTTTCAACACAGGTGGCCCATGTTGTACAACTCCAGGAGGCTCTATTCATATCATATTCCACGTCAGTGTCCTCACCCTGGAGCACATAAATAGAACATTAGTGGTGCCCCCTGGAGTTGTGCAATGTGGACATGTGGATCGGGAGCCTGAGAAAATTCTGAATACATTTGCTTTACAACCCAAAATAGATTACCATCTGTGATATTAGCTATGTACACAAATAGAGAACCCAGTAGAGTTAAAAAGCTATCCCTGCTTCATTGTTTGTAATCTGGATACTGATTTAGCCTGAAAAATTTTGTCACCCAAAGTACTTTCATATAAGATTGCATTCACATATAAATACATTCAGCAAATATATACAAGGATGAGATCATAACATGTTTCTCTAAAGTTCACGTGGATTCATTTATTAGTTGTTTCTTTGGTACCTTCAGCATCATTCGATGAAATACTGTTTTTCATTAGTAGTTAGTATTAAAATATGCTAAATACAGATAGGAACACTTAAATTTTATCAGCTATTCAGATCACTTTACAAATTCTGAAAGTTTAGGTAATATGCCCAAATTCCTGTAAGGTAAATGTTTCCAATGATATTCTAGAAATAATTATTTTACTGATAGCATTACCTATTTTTAGCTTCATTAAATGGACTCAATTGTTTACTTGTTTCAAAAATATTTGTACATTCTTGTAATTTTATAATTATTTTGTTTAAAGAGATTTCTGAAAACTATTACATTTGATTTCATGGGACAAAATAAGATGAATCCAACAAATATGTGTGCTTAAATACAAAGAAATAAAACACATTTTACCAAAAATAACAAAATTTCCTGAAAAATTCTGAGTATACATCTTTTGGCCTTAAAAAAAAATATTGTAGAGAGAGAAAAAAAGGCACATATAACCTAAATGATTGTTAATAGCTTTAACCTATATTATGAATTTCAATAAATATTGCAATACTAAGTTTTTGCTTTTTTTCCTTCAAATTAGCAATGCCTAGGATTTGACTGAATCCATTTTTACTATTGGTGTCATAAGAAAAGACACATTTGTGGCCGAGTGTGGTGGCTCCCACCTGTAATCCCAGCACTTTTGGGAGGCCAAGGCAGATGGATCACAAGGTCAGGAGATCAAGACTATCCTGGCTAACACGGTGAAACCCCATCTCTACTAAAAATACAAAAAAAATTAGCCGGGCGTGGTGGCAGGTGCCTGTAGTCCCAGCTACTTGGGAGGCTGAGGCAGAATGGTGTGACCTGGGAGGTGAAGCTTGCAGTGAGCCAAGATTGCACCACTGCACTCCAGCCTGGGTGACAGAGCCAGAATCCATCTCAATAAAAAAAAGAAAGAAAAAGGAAAAAGAGAAAAAATAAAAGACACATTTGCATAGACTTACATTTACTGTTGAGTTCTGCCCCATAGGAGGCAGGACACTAAGTATGGACGATAAAATTTTTATTCTTTTTTTGCAGTGAAACAAGATGCATGGGTTGAATAGAGTGCAGAGCAACTGTTTTCCTGGGCGCCTTCACATTTTTAATTCTCTAAAAACATTTTTGTCTTTGTGTCAAAGGCCTTAGTAATAAATTTATTGACAGTACCTTACTGGAAAACTGTGCTTTAGAGTAGATATAACTTTAGCAATGACAGGGAAGGGGGAGAAATATTTTTTTAAGGATAGTAGTGTAGTTTTAGGTCAGAATAATTTAGTCTTTCAGTAGAATTCAAACTGACATGCCCCTCATTCCTTACTGCCAGGAACATAGAGCTTTATCTCTGACTGTTCAGCTGCCCTAATCTTGTTTGCTTTCCCACTTACGTTTCTTTTTTTTTTTTTTTTTTGAGACGGAGTCTCGCTCTGCCGCCCAGGCTGGAGTGCAGTGGCCGGATCTCGGCTCACTGCAAGCTCCGCCTCCCAGGTTCACGCCATTCTCCTGCCTCAGCCTCCCGAGTAGCTGGGACTACAGGCGCCCGCCACGTCGCCCGGCTAGTTTTTTGTATTTTTAGTAGAGACGGGGTTTCACCATGTTAGCCAGGATGGTCTCGATCTCCTGACCTCGTGATCCGCCCGTCTCGGCCTCCCAAAGTGCTGGGATTACAGGCTTGAGCCACCGCGCCCGGCCCCCACTTACGTTTCTAATCTCTGAAAAAAAGTATTATATTTAACAGAATTTGTAGTTTTGGAAGATTGATTTACTTTGCAGTTAGGTAGTGTACATTTATATAAATACAACTTGTTTTTTTTTAAGTGAAAAATCTGAAGTCAAAATTCCCAATGTTTTAGCAAAAAGAAAGAAAGATAGGGAAATAAGCAAATACCTAACCATGACAATGCCAGTCTTGGGACTAGAAATTGAAATAGAATATTATTATTTCATGGTCTATTCCCACAAGGGGAACTTGTGGTATAGATTATATACATACATATATACGTGTGTGTGTGTGTGTGTGGTCTGTGTATATAAAGCCTGACATCACCTGGGCAGCTGAGACTAAAGTATAGATTTTGTTCCCTGTCCATGAATGATAGTGTAATTCTCCTGTATTTATTCATATAGGTTTGAGGGTGGTCATGCATTCTATTGTGGTAATGCTAAATTTGATATGCCATTTAAATATCAAAGTAGACTTATCAAGAAGGCAGTTGGATGTAGTAGTCTGGACTTCAGGGGAGAAATCCATGTTGGAGATAATGCTTTGAGTTGTTTGCTTATAGAAGTATTCAATGCCACGGCATTGGATGAGGTCACTGAATGTGAGTGTTAAGAAAGAAAAGTGAAGGAGGACCAGGACAGAACTCTGGGGAATAGTAACATTTAGTCACTAGCAGAGGAGCCACAATAGGAGATTAAGGGAGTATAGCCCTTAAGGGAGGAAGAGCAGAGAATGTGGTCTACTGCAAGCCACGTAACCTGAGTGTTTTGGAGAGAATAGTAAACTCTGCCAAGTAATGCTGAACATTCAAGAAAATAGTGTAACATTGAATTTGGCCCCACAGAGTTATTTAATGACCTTGACAAGAGCCACCTCTGTAGAGTGGGGTGAAGGGCAGTTCTAGCCAGGAGAGATGGAGGAGAGAGACAAGGTGAGGAAGGAGAAATAGGGAATATGAACTCCTCTTTTAAGAAGCTCAGCTATGAAGGGATGAGAAATAGGGTAACAGCTGGAAAGGACAGAGGATCAAAGGAGATAATTTTAAAGATGGGAGATATTAGAGCACAGGTTGTATGTTGATGGAAGGAGGAGGTTGATGATGCATATGAAAGGGGATCATTACAGCAGTGGATCCTGTAAACAGCAAGTGAACAAGCAGAAAAGTTAGCCTTTGCTCAAGCAGAGACAGTTTCTTCTCCATTGGAACCAGAAAGGAGACAGAGTGATGCAAAGATGAAATTCTTTCCTTTTTTTTGAGACTGAATCTCGCTCTGTCACGCAGGCTGGAGTGCAGTGGCGCAGTCTCGGCTCACTGCCTTCACCTCCCAGGTTCAAGCAATTCTCCTGCCTCAGCCTGCCGGATAGCTGGGACTACAAGCACCGCTGCCATGCCTGGCTAATTTTTGTATTTTTAATAGAGACAGGTTTTCACTATGTTGGCCAGGATGGTCTCAATCTCCTGACCTCGTAATCCGCCCACCTTGGCCTCCCAAAGTGCTGGGATTACAGGCATGAGCCACCGCATCTGGCTGAAATTCTTTCTACTTGTTTATAATTGCTCAGTGAAGTGTGAGTTATGGTCATCAGTTGAGAGTTCTGGTACAGAGGACTGTAAGAGAAATGCCTTTTTAGTCTTTTTTTCTAGGTTCTCCATAATAAACATGCATTTCTTTTATAATTAGATAAAAGAGTATAAAAATTTGTATCCTTTGACCCAACAAATTTTGTTCTTTTTCCAAGGAAGAGGAAAAACATTTTTGTACAAATATATTTATTATGGACGTACTAATAATAGCAAATAAAGGAGAGTATACAACAGTAGAAGGATGCTTAAGTAACGGACTCCCCTAAAAATAGAAGGTAGGTAGACTTTAAAATGAAAGCTTTCAAGAATATTTAATGACATGGATAGGTCTTGGCATGTTAAATAAATCTATCATCTTCAGTAAAAACACTGTCTACAAAGCAATTATCTGCAAAATGTTATCTTCAAGTCAATATGAAAGCACATTTCTAAAGAATGAAAATTTTTTTAAATCTGCATAAATAAAGTGATATAAGGAAACATATAAAATGTTAATAGTGATTGTCTCTTGGTGATGGAGTTATAAGTGATTTTTTTCTTCTTAGACCTTTGACATTTAATTTTTTTTACAAAGAAAGTGCATACATATATACACACACATATATATGTAATTCTTTTTCTTTTCTTTTTTTTGAGATGGAGTCTTGCTCTCTCGCCCAGGCTGGAGTGCAGTAGCACGATCTTAGCTCACTGCAAACTCCTCCTCCCAGGTTCTCGCCATTCTCCTACCTCAGCCTCCCGAGTAGCCGGGACTACAGGTGCCCGCCACCATGCCCAGCTAATTTTTTTTTCTATTTTTAGTAGAGACAGGGTTTCACCGTGTTAGCCAGGATAGTCTTGATCTCCTGACCTTGTGATCCACCCACCTTGGCCTCCCAAAGTGCCGGGATTATAGGTGTGAGCCACCGTGCCCGGCCGTTATTTTTATACTTGGAAAAAATCAATGTATTAAAAACATTCCTATACTCACCAGTGATCCATCATGCCATTTAATGATTCTTGGAAAAGGTAAACACCATCAGCCTTCCTAGCCGTTAACCAGATTATTTTCCTGTAATGGTGTTTGTCCCACAGAAACTTGTAGCGGCTCTGGTAATACAGCTCTATATGTTGAAGGGACTGTGCCACTCCATCTTTGCAACAAAATTCTACTTACAGAAACTGTGTTTCTTTGCTGTTTTTTTGTTTGTTTGTTTGTTTGTTTTACTTGTGTCTATGCTTTTACTTGTCTCTAAGATAAGCATGGAGTGAAGACAGATGTTAGGAATTTTGCAGTTGGAGAATAACCATAAAATATTCTTGCCAACACAGATATCAGATTTATTTCAACGTCTAAAGCTCAGGTTGTTCTATCTAAAATAATACAGAGCAGAGAGACATCACATTTAACAGCGTAAACACATAAAATTTCCCAGTATGACATTTTTTTCTTTAGCCTCCAGACATCTGATTCCTTTTCAAAAGCACACAGATCCTCTCAGCCAGCCCAGAGCCACCCAAAAGGGATTTCCATATGGTAGGTGTTGCTTAAAATTTGCTAATAGACTTAATGAAGGTACTCCTCTTAACAGGTAGGATTGTGCCTATTGTTCAACTCATAAATAAATGATTATACATCATTTCTTTAGGTTGTTCCTTAGTTATAAATCAAAATTTATACCAGAGTGTAACATATCTTCTCTTCTGTTGTTTGAATATGTAATCCTTGCATATTAAAATAGTGCACAACTGTAGTCAGTGAACAAGTCTTCCCACTAATATCCCTCCATAGAGGCAGCCAATGTACCCAATTTCTTGCATATATTTCTAGAGATATTCTATTTTTATATAAGAAAATAACTGGAGCATTCATGAAAACTTAATAAGACCCTTAAACGTCACGTAATATTCTTTATCACTGTATCAAAGACATGAAGGATGGTGGTCAGAAAAGCTTATAATGCCAGAAGCCACTAAAAATTGGAGATTAGAAATAATTTAATATTTTTCTGAAAGAAAAGTCTAAATGATTGGGGAAAAGACAATGCTTTAAAAGTTGATTTCTATACACATCAGTTGCATCAAAGGAGACATCTAATTGGGTGAGCATATAGAAAAATGCTAATCTTTGCTACTGGCTTGTAAATTTTTAATGTACTAGACATTTTGTGGTTTAGTTTTTAAAAATAGTTTCACTCTCCCAGTCATAAAGTATGCATTCATCTTTAATACATACATATGTATTATATACTATATATAAAATATTATATATTGTGTATAAATATATATTTTAAATTATCTTGTGAACCACAGATGATTGATAGTGGCTTGCCATCCCCCACTTCAGGCTCCTCTTTTCTCCTTGTAATTTTTGCCTATTACAAGGTCAGCAGTTATGGCTCATAGGTCAAATCAGGCTTGCCACCTATTTTTGTGAATGAAGTTTTATTAGAACAGAGCTATGCTTATCCATTTATGTATTGACTATAGCTGTTTTCATGCCACAATGACAAGGTTGAGTAGTTGTAACACAGGTTGTATGGGCTACAAAGCTGAAAAGCTGAAAATATTTATCTGATCCTTTACATAAAATGTGCCCTGGAGTAATAAATCCTCATTATGGTAATGAATGAGCAAGAAGCAGTAGAGAAAAGAAAAAGCAAGAACTGATTTTAAATGTGCAATAACATTATCAGGTATAGAGTATCACATAGGAACATGCAAACTATGTATAAAATCTCTTGGATTTCATTTATTTCATATGCTTTAGTGTCCACCTAGAAAAAAGCAGGGACACTGCTCTTACAGAGGTTTACAATAAATTAAAGGTGTGGATACACAAGTACCTAGCTAAACATGTACAGATTTTCATCTACTTTCCTGTATCACTTTTCCAATCCCATCCTTCTTTCCAACATTGCTACAAATTTTATGAGTACATATTTATCTGTGCAGTCCAGATTAAAGTATATCTTTAAAGAAGTAAATGCGAAAGAAGAAAGTCTCCAGGAATGAGGAGGGCAATTAAGACTTATTGAAGGCTTGGTCACTATGATATCTGTCACTCCAGGTATTGAGAGTGAGTGCTATGGCTCACCAGGCTGGTGTGTACTTCCTTCTCCACCATCATTTCAAAACTACACACCTGGTCAAAGGGGTCAAACTGCAGATAAATAAAATCTAGTCTTCTAGGGCACACCAGGGAGAGAGAGCCTGTACTCCTGTTGATACTACCAGTGCTGGTAGACAATGTTGGTTGTTCTTGTTACTGGAATTTAAAGATGGATAAGGAAATGAATACAAAACAATTGATTAGATTTATGTTTTACAAAGGATTGCTATTCTACCCCAGTGGTTCCTTAATCGCCTTAGGTGATAGAGCTTGATATTTACAAGAGTATTTTTAAGCAAAGTAAAAGCAAATAAAGCTGTTTCATTACCACAGTACACAGTACAACTAAATAGTAAGGATAAAAATTTAACATCAGGCAGCATAGTGGTTTTTTGTTTTCATTGTGTAGAGCAGAAATACAAATAAAGCTATATTAACCACCCCTAAGGGTATTTGTGACCTTTGACAACACTGAAAGAAAATGTTTATAGTCTGAAACTATGTCTCTCCAGTATTACAGAGTAAATGAAAAATATAATCTGGTTAACAAGTTGTACTTTTACAAGAGGACAAAATTCTTATAGAAGGATTCCGACTTTGCTTTTTCCAAGTCTTACAGAAAGAAAACATTGAAAAAAGTAACAAGAATGGAAAGAGTGGAAAAGTAACAAGAATGGAAATCAATTCTATAAAATAAAGGCAAAAGGCAAATATTAAAAGTATAAAATTATCTTGAAACATATATATTTAATATATATGTATGTGTGTATATACATGTATGTATACTTTGAAAAGTACATATACACTTTGTCTTAGAACATTTAAGTTGTTTATAACCAGAGTGTAAAAATAAAAATACGTTTTCTTTGGTTTCACAGTAGATGAACATTTAGTAAAAGCAAACTATTCACTCAAATATATTTTGAGCATCCACCATTTGTGAGAATCTGATCTAGGAGTATGGGGTATGTCAGTCGGTGACAAAACAAAGCAAAACAAAACCTGTTTTCACGGAGCTTATATACTTATTGGAAGACCCAGACAATACATATAAAAAATTTAGTGAGCAATGTAGTATATCACATGGTGATGCATGCTAAAGAAAAACAGAGCAGCCAGGCGTGGTGGCTCACCCCTGTAATCCCAGCACTTTGGGAGGCGATGGAGGGTGGATCATGAGGTCAGGAGTTCGAGACCACTCTGGCCAACATAGTGAAATGCCGTCTCTACTAAAAATACAAAAAATGAGCCGAGTGTGGTGATGTGTGCCTGTAATCCCAGCTACTCAGGAGTCTGAAGCAGGAGAATCGCATGAACGTGGGACGTGGAGGTTGCAGTCAGCTGAGATCATGCCATTGCACTCCAGCCAGGGCAACAGTTCTAAGAAAGAAAGAAAGAGAGAGAGAGAGAGAGAAGAAAGAAAAGAAAAGAGAAAGAAAAACAGCAATATAAGAGGGAGTGGAAGTCCTCAGGGTTGGAGGGTGGGATTACAGTGTTGAAAACAGTGGTCATTCCATACCTCACAACCAAGAGAAGTACTTTAGGCTTGTGACTCTGGGCAGAGAGAAGAGTCAGCCTCTGAGGCAGGAGTGAGCCAGGTGTTAGAGGCTCTGCCAAGAGGGATTGAGAAAGCTAGAGAGGAGTAAGTGGGGACACAGTGTTAGGAGATATGGTGGGAGAAGCAATGGGGTGGGTGTAGGATCAGATTACAAGAGACCTTATTTTGAGTGACATGGGGAGGGTACTGACCAGATGGGTGACATTTCTGAGTTATGTTTTAAAAAGATCATTCTCGGCCGGGCGCGGTGGCTCAAGCCTGTAATCCCAGCACTTTGGGAGGCCGAGACGGGTGGATCACAAGGTCAGGAGATCGAGACCATCCTGGCTAATACGGTGAAACCCGTCTCTACTAAAGAATACAAAAAACTAGCCGGGCGACGAGGCGGGCGCCTGTAGTCCCAGCTACTTGGGAGGCGGAGGCAGGAGAATGGCGTAAACCCGGAAGGCGGAGCTTGCAGTGAGCTGAGATCCGGCCACTGCACTCCAGCCTGGCGAGAGAGCCAGACTCCGTCTCAAAAAAAAAAAAAAAAAAAAAAAAAAAAAAGATCATTCTCACTATTGGCAATAATCAAGGTCAGAAACAATGGTGGCTTAAAGATCAAGGTAGTAGCAATGGAAGTTTTACTTTAGAAATAGGCATTTATGGTTTTATTAAATGGTCTAGGATTTAGGTGGAGAGCACAATATTGTTTAATGAAGAAATCCCACCTTTTCACCCATGTATCCAATCAGCAGTTCATGGAAAACTGTCTAAACTGTTTTTACATATGATCCAGGTTTTCTTACCTTCCTGCCAATATTTCTGTATTCTGTGCATTTTCCATTTGCCTTTCTAGATTTTGGTAGACTCAGTAATGACCCTCTAAGATACCCAGGTCTAATCCCTGGAATCTGTGAATATTACTTTGCCTGGCAAAAGGAGCCATGCAGATGTGATTAAGTCAAGGATCTGGAGAAGGGGAAACTATCCTGGATTAGTGGCTGGGCCCTAAATATAATCATAAGAGTCATAAGACAGAGGCAAGAAGGTTAGTGAGGGAGAAAACAATATGAGGATGGAAGCAGCTGTTAAACTGATGCAGCCATGACCAAAGAATGCCTGCAGCCTCCAGAAACTGGAAAAGGCAAAACAATGATTCTCCCCTAGAGTCTCCAGAAGGAACCAGCCCTGCTGATGATACCGTGAATTTCCAGATGAAACTGATTTTGGATTTCTGGCCCGCAGAACTGTGAGAGAATAAATACTCATTGTTTTATGCCACAAGATTTGTGATAAATTTGTTGCAGCAGCAATGGGAAACTAATACATAGGTCTACTTCTTGCTTCTTCACTCTGCCGTGTGCCCTGGAAAGCTGACCCTGGTGCACTGCACCAATCAAGCACCTGCAGATTGGAAGTGACAATGGCCAGGATCTACCTAAGGCAGCAGCTTCTATCCAGTGGTGCTAACCCTAGAGCTACAGCTCTCTCTTGGCTTTTGGAAACCACTTTGTCCACTTGCAGCTTCTGGCCGAGGGTAGTAAAAGTTGCTGCAGAGGGAGCTTCACTAGCTCTCGTTTGTTTCCTTTATCAGTACCCATACCTTCATAAAGACAGGCTCTTTATCCAGTTTCTGCTCCAGCATGTAAGGAGGTTAGAAGTTGTCACTCCATCCTAACAACCAGTGAAAAGCTGAACAAACTGAAAAATTAACAGCTCTTATTGGATCCATCACAGAAGTAAGGTTACAGGGTAAACCACTCCCCACAGGTATGAAAATACAGAAAATATCAGCTTATTGGAGCAGAAACATGCAATTGGAGACATCCAAGGGAGCAATTAATGGGGTGGGAAAATTTAAACTGTAATTGATGAATTGCTGGAGGCTCAGTCTGACAGTTAAAAACTATAGGAGATTCCAGTCACAGGTGGCCTCCATACTTGTGTAGGTTTTACCTGCAGATCAGTCCGGTTCTCACAGTAAATTTCAGAGAAAAGTCCCTTTGTGTTTACATCAGGGAGAGAGGAAAAAGTGCCATTTAAAAATATGCCAGAGCATTGTGTTCCTTTTAACATGGTTTACCCTTCTCTTATCCTTCCTAAGGAATAGAAGGGGAGTAGAGAAGGAGGAGACTGAGGCACTTGTGAAGATCACAGCTGAAAGTCACTGGCATTAAAAGGTTGAAACCTAATCATATAACTATAGAATGTTTCCCCTCCCTTATGCCTGTAGCATGTTAGCAACACATTAATAAACGCCTATTTATTGGAGTTACTTTTACCCAGTATTGGCTTTCAAAAAAAAATTACAAGGCATACTAACAGGCAGAAATCACAGTCTGAAGAAACAGAGCAAGCATCAGAACCAGGCTTAGATACGGCAGGTATGTTGAATTATCACACCAGGAATTTTTTGTAAGTCCATAATGAATATAATAAAGGCTCTAGTGGATGAAGTAGACTACATGCAAGGACAGATGGGCAATGTAAGTAGAGAGATGGGAATTCTGAGAAGGAATTTGAAATGTTAGAAATCAAAAGCACTGTAACATAAATGAAGAACAACCTTAATGGTCTCATTAGTAGACTGGACTCAGTGGAGGAAAGAATCTCTGAGATGTATCCATAGAAATGTCTGAAATGGAAAGGCAATGAGAAAAAGATTGAAAAACTGGAATAGAAGATCTAAGAACTGTGGAATAACTAAAAATGTATAATATATACATAATGGGAATACCAAGAGAAGAGAGGAAGAAACAAATATTTTAAGCAACAATGACTGAGAATTTTCCAAAGTTAATGTCAAATACTAAACCACAGAACAAAGATTCTCAGAGAATGCCAAGGAGCATAAATATTTTTTAAAAACACCAAACATATCTATAGCACATGTAAATGGATAATGGCAGGGCATGTGTCTCAGAGACAGTGATGATCTGCTATAAACAGAATGTAGAGAGCTTTAGTGTATGACGTTGGAGGCTGAGGAAACTAGGTCAGGGAAGGGCATTATTACTGAGAAATACAGACGTCCTAAATGTGTCCAAGTTCCAAATGCCCAGAAGCGAAGCACTATCTTCCCTCATAAAATCTGAAACTCCTCTAGTATTTATCTCATTGACAGATACCATCATCTATTTAATTGTACACACCAGAAATCTCCATCTTTTTCAACTCATATCCACTACATCACCAAATTTTATCATTTTAATCTCTTTAAAATTTCTCAAAACTCCATTTTCTCCAAATCCATAAAGGAGATGATGGTGTCATTGACTGAGGTGGAGATAATTGAGGTGAGGCACAGTGAGAAGGACAAGAGGAAAAAAAAAAAAAAAAACAGATGCCATGAAAGCTACAGAGGAGAGAATTTCAAGACAGTAGATCAATAAAGTTAAAGGACACAGAAGAACTGAATAGAATGAAATCTAAAGAGGGCAATTGAATAGGACGGTAAGAAGGTCGTTTTACTTTCAAGAGGCTGATAACAGTGCTGATGCCAGAGTTTAGTGAGTTGAGGAGTGAATGTAAATAAGGAAGGGTTCTGTGAATTCAGATTGTCCTTTGAAAAGTTGACAAGGAAGAGTAGAGATTGCAAAAGTTTGAGAAAAATGCAGCAAATTGAGGAAAGGACAACTTAGGATGGTAGAAGACTTGATCAGCTGAGAATATGGACCCAGTGGAAAGGAAGCTTCTGATAGGATGATAGAGCAAGTTACACAGGAAAAATAATCAATAGACAAATTAGTAGGGTTAACCCTGGAAAAGAAAGGCAATGTTTCCACCTTGGAAGTCACAGAGAAGTTGGGAGAGATGTGAAGGGAAGATACATGAAAATATACTATCATTTTGAGATAGAAGGCAAGTACCCTGAGTGAGTTTGTGTTAGTTTCCATTGAAGAAAAAGGAAAATGGATATTGGAAGCTTGAAAGGTAGACATTTTTGGACAACTGCTATGTAAAATGAGCTAGGAAGTCATCCCCCGGATGGGCAAAATAATTAATAAGTAGACTTCAAGGTCCAGTGGAGAGAAAACTAAAATCTTTCAGGTGTGAGTTTCGTGACCACAAATAAGCAACATTGGAGCTGAAGAGAAGTCAATGGCTAGTTGGATTTATTAGTCAGTGCCCTGGAAGCAAAAATAGCACAGTCCAAAGAAGTGTGATTGAAGAGAGTTTTTGTTTTTGCTTTTTATTAAAATCAGCTTTATTTTTAAGAGCAGTTTAAAGTTCATAACAAAATTGAGAGGAAGGCATAGGGACTTCCCATGTGTCCCCTTCCCCCATGTAGGCACAGCCTTCTCCACGATCAACATCCCACTCCACAGTGTTACTTTTGTTACAATTAGTGAAGCTACATTGACACATCACTATCATCCAGAGTCCACAGTTTACATTAAGATTCACTATTGGTGTTGTACATTCAGTAGCTTTTGACAAATGTATAATGATAAGTATTACAATTGTAGCATTGTACTGAATAGTTTCATTGAGCTAAAAATGCTCTGTTCTCTGCCTATCCATCTCTCTGTGTCCTCTAATTGCTGGCAATTACTGATCTTTTTACCATCTCCATAGTTTTGCCTTTTCCAGAATGTAGTAAAGTTGGATTCATATAACATGTAGTTTTTTCAGATGAAGTTCTTTCACTTAGCAATATGCATCTGTGTTTCTTCCATGTTTTTTCATGGCTTGATAACTCATTGCCTTTTAGCACTGAAAATATACTATTGTCTGAATGTACCAGAATTTATTTACCTTTTTCTTCTTGAAGGACATCTTGGTTGTTTCCAGTTGTGGCAATTATGAAAAAAGCTGCTATAAATATCCATGTACAGGTTTTTGTGTGGTTTTCTACTCATTTGGGTGGAAAGGAGCACAGTAGCTGAATTGTATGGCAAGAGCATGCTTCATTTTATAAGAAACTGTCAAACTGTCTTCCAAACTGGCTGTACCATTTTTCATTCCCACCAGCAATGAATGATTACTGTAGCTTTATAGGAAGTCTTGAAATTGCACAGTGTCAGTCCTCCAGCTTTTTCTCCTTCAATATTGAATTGGCTATTCTGGATCTTTTGATTTTCCATATAAACTTAAGAATCAGTTTGCCAGTATCCACAAAATAATTTGTTTGGATTTTGCTTGGGATTGCATTGAATCTGTAAAACAGGTTGAAAAGACCTGACACCTTGATAATATTGAGTCTTCCTATCCATGAACATAGAATGTATCTTCTTTTACTTAGTTCTTGTTTTATTACTTTTATCAGAGTTTTGTAATTTTCTTGTATGTATTTTATTAGATTTATACTTAAGTATTTCAGTGGGGGTTGCTAACATAAGTGGTATTGTGTTTTTAATTTCCATTTTCACTTATTCATTTCCGGTATATAGGGAAAAAATGACTTTTTTATATTAATCTTGTGTCCTAAAACCTTGCTGTAATTGCTTATTCATTTCAGGAGGTTTTTATGCTGACTTTTTCAGATTTTCAACATAAACAATCATGTCATATGAGAACACAGTTTTATTTCTTTCTTCTCTATCAGTATACCTTTTAAGTCATTTTTTGGCCTTATTGCATTAGCTATGACTTCCACTATGATAATGAAAAGGAGTGTAGAGAGAGAACATCCTTGCTTTGTTTCTGATCTTAGCAGGAAAGCTTCTAATTTCTCATCATTATGTATTGTAACTGTAGGCTATTTTACATGTTGTTTATGAAGTTAAGGAAGCTCCCTTCTGTGGCTCATTTACTGAGAGTTATTATGAAAAGAGGTTGAATTTTGTCAGATGCTTTCTCTGCATCTATTGATATGATCATGTCATTTTTCTCTTTTAGCCTATTGATGTGATGAATTATATTAATTTATTTCACCCATCAGTCACCACTCCTACATACAAATACTCTTCCTCAGGTTACTGGAATCCTACTTCTACTTAAAGACCAAGATTAAATGCTAAATCTACTAAGAACTGTACCCACTTTTCCAAAATGGAATTAATTTTCCCTCCTTGCTATTTCCACTTTATGTATTACTTTAATTTTGGCATTTGCCATATACTTTGTGTTTTTAAAAATATTTGTGTTTACATCTCCCACTAGTTTGAAACTCATTGATTGTACAACCTGGATTTTTTTCCACCTATAATAACCCCACAACACTTGGGGCTATTGGGAAAATGCTTGCATATAGCAGGGTCTCAATAAATATGAGTTGGATTGAATTGCATACTTAGATTTTTATTAAAACAACAATGACACT
Source organism: Trachypithecus francoisi (assembly GCF_009764315.1). NCBI lineage: Eukaryota > Metazoa > Chordata > Mammalia > Primates > Cercopithecidae > Trachypithecus > Trachypithecus francoisi. Next base: position 28,457,481 of record NW_022681474.1, read on the forward strand.
TTGGGAGGCCGTGGCAGATGGATCACTTGAGGTCAGGAGTTCGAGACCAGCCTGGCCAAAATGGTGAAACCTCATCTCTACAAAAAATACAAAACAGGCCGGGCGTGGTGGCTCACGCGTGTAATCCCAGCACTTTGGGAGGCCGAGGCGGGAAGATCACCTGAAGTCGGGAGCTCCAGACCAACCTAACCAACATAGAGAAACCCCGTCTGTACTAAAAATACAAAAAATCAGCCAGGTGTGCTGGCACATGCCTGTAATCGTGGCTACTTGGGAGGCTGAAGCAGGAGAATCGCTTGAACCTGGGAGGCAGAGGTTGTGGTGAGCCTAGATCGTGCCATTGCACTCCAGCCTGGGCAACAGGAGCGAAACTTCGTTTCAAAAAATAAATAAATAAGTAAACAAATAAATAATACAAAAATTAGCCTGGCATGGTGGCAGGTGCCTGTAATCCCAGCTACTCGGGAGGCTTAGGCAGGAGAATTGCTTGAACCTGGAAGGCGGAGGTTCAGTGAACTGAGATCTTGCCACTGCACTGCAACCTGAGTAACAGAGTGAGATTCCATCTCAAACAAACAAACAAACAAACAAACAAAAGCAAGTGATAAGGAGAAGATTCTAAAGCCAATGCCCTTCAAAATTCACAGCTATCACTTTCCATAAATTTGTTATTTTACCTATCAAAATGTGTCTTCCTTACAATTCTAATATATGGCACTTGGTATGTAGCTGAATCTGACAAATCAATGTATGCATATTTTAAACCTTATTTAATACTGGAAACATGAAAGTTAACCAGAAAAATAAGCAGTCATGATTGATTAGCTATTCACTGATGTATAAAAATTATGGAAACATTTACATGTTCTTGTGAAAAGGTAGATGTACTTACTCTTTTTAAGAAATGCCCAATATTGTACTAAGAAAAATCATTTAAAGCTATTTTCTATGCAAACCTCAAACATTCAGTTGGTTTCAGGCAAACATGGATATTGAATTAAGGTAATGAAGATTCAAGACACCTTGTTTTTTGCATCTTTGTATCAAGGCATAAAATGATGAATAACACTTGATTTCTACACACAACTTTCCCAAGGTCTAGCAGGAACAATGAACCTGTATTGACTTCATTAAATGTGAGAACTTCTCCACTAGTGGTGTATTCTCTCTGGAAAGACCTGCAGTGTCTTCACAGAGAGGGTAATTTAAGCCTAACTTTGAAGGATACGTAGAATTTTGCCAAGCATGGAAGGAAAATAATTCCAGGTAGAGAAATGGAATGAACAAAGCATTTTCAAAGTCTTGAAAATGCTTGGTATGTTGAGAGCTATTCCGTACAGAGCTGATGGAGAATGATGCTGGAAAGGTTGTTTAAGGCAAGATTGTGAAGGTCCATGAAATCCATGCCAAGACATTTTTAAGTTGTACCATAGAAGATAGGGATCTATCTGAGGTTGTTTTAATCATCACAATGACCAAATCTTTTCTAAGTTTTTGACAGCTAATACCAAAAACATCATGGAGTATGAATTCACAGGAGTGGAAGAGTGAGGGTACCAACCAGCCAAGTATTGATCCTTCTGCTCCTCACCATCCATTCCCCATCATTCTCCAGGAACAGTCTGTAGCAGCCAAAAGGGTCCAGAAAAAAACAGAAAAAAATTCAGGGCCCTTCAATTAAATGGATAATTGGATTTCTTCCTCTTTTGTCTTAAAAAGAATATATAAAAAATGGTTATATTTATAAGAATCTCTTTGAAAATAGAGGAGTAAATAAGATGATACTTGTTCAGTTCAGCAAATGTGGAGATCAACTATATGCAAATTCCATGCCAGAAGTTGTGGGGGGATATACAGTCACTTAGTCATTCAACTAAAGTTTATCGAGAAACTACACTATTCTAAACAATATCCTTATTCTTGGGATACAACAAGAAACTAAAGGCATAGTTTTACAGATCTTGATCCTTACATCTAGTAAGGACTTCAAATATTAACTAAATTATCCACACAAGTGCATAATTTTTTAAGTGGTATAAAAATTATGGACGAATCTTGTAATCCCAGCACTTTGGGAAGCCAACATGGGCGGATCACGAGGTCAGGAGATCGAGACCATCCTGGCTAACATGGTGAAACCCCATCTCTACTAAAAGTACAAAAATTAGCCGGGCGTGGTAGCGCGCCTGTAGTCTCAGCGACTCAGGAGGCTGAGGCAGGAGAATCGCTTGAACCGGGGAGGCGAAGGTTACAGTGAGTCGAGATTGCACCATTGCACTCTGCCCTGAAGACAGAGCGAGACATGGTCTCAAAAAAAAAAAAAAAAATTATGGAGGAATCTAATTAAGAGTTGCAAATAGGTATAAGACACTATTTCTGTCATTAGATACATTTTTTTAATATCAGAAACATGATTTGCAAATAGTTTCTCCCAGTCTGTGGTTTGGTTTTTATTTTCTTAACAAGAAAGCAGCAAATTGAGGATTGTACACCTTAGGATGATGGAAGATGTGATCAACTGAGAATATGGATCTGTGGAAAGGAAGCTTCTGATGGCATGAGACAGCAAGCTGCACAGGAAAGAAAATCGAGAGACAGGTGGAAAGGGTTAACCCTGGAAAAGAAAGGTGGCACTTCTACCCTGGAAAGTGAAAAAGAAATGTGTATGGGGGTGAGGGAGTATTAGAAGATAGGTGAAAATATACTAACATTTTGAGATAAAAGGTAAGGAACTGGAGTGAGTTTGTATTAGCTTCCATTTGAAGAAGAGGGAAAATAGATATAGGAAGCTAGGAAGATAGACATTTTTGGACCACTGCTATCTAAAATGAGCTAGGAAGTCTCCTGTGGAGGGGTAAATAATTAATGAGTAACTTCAGGGTCCAGTGGAGGGAAAACTCTAATCTTTCATGTGTGAGATCTGTGACCAGAAATCTGCAACATTCGAGTTGAAGAGAAGTCAGTGACTGACTGGATCTATTAGTCAGTGTCCTAGCAGGAAAATAGCACAGTCCGAAGAAGTGTGATTGGAGAGAATTTTTTGTTTTCATTTTTTATTAAAATAAACTTGCGGCCGGGCACGGTGGCTCACGCCTGTAATCCCAGCACTTTGGGAGGCCGAGACGGGCAGATCACGAGGTCAGGAGATCGAGACCATCCTGGCTAACACGGTGAAACCCCGTCTCTACTAAAAAGTACAAAAAAACTAGCCGGGCGACGTGGCGGGCGCCTGTAGTCCCAGCTACTCGGGAGGCTGAGGCAGGAGAATGGCGTAAACCCAGGAGGCGGAGCTTGCAGTGAGCTGAGATCCGGCCATTGCACTCCAGCCTGGGCGGCAGAGCGAGACTCCGTCTCAAAAAAAAAAAATAAATAAATAAATAAATAAATAAATAAATAAACTTGCACAATGCAGATGTTTATAATTTTAGTGAAGCCCAATTTATCAATTTTTTATTTCATGGATGGCATTGTTGGTGTTGCATATAAAAACTTATTTCCAAACCCAAGGGTATCTAGATTTTTTCCTATGTTATCTTCTGGAGTTTTATAGTTTTACATTTTACATTTAGATCTGTGATTTATTTTGGGTTAATATTTGTAAAAGCTTAAAGGTCAGTGTCTTGAGTCACTTTTTTTGCACGTGAATGTCCAATTGTTCCAGCACCATATGTTGAAAAAATATTCCTATCCTAGGAAATTTACAATCTAGTAAAGGGTATAAGGCCAGCACACAAATGAATGACTGAAATGACATTTAACTAAGATATCTGTCCTAAAGGATGTATAGAATTGTGCTGAGGAGTGTAAAAGAGGTGACATTTAAGGTGGATTGTGAAAAGTGAATAAGGTTTTATCATACAGATGGGGCTGAGGAGGAAATAACAGAAACAAAATGACAGGTGAAAAAAGCACAGGGATGTATAGTTTAAGAAACAGAAACAAGTCCAGTTAAGCTAAAGTGTAAAAGTGTACTTTCTGGCAAACACACTGGAAAGACAGATTGTGTAATGTTATGGAAGGCCTTGAATGAGTTTCATGTAATGAGTCATTGAACAAATATTTATTGAGGGCCTACTGCGTGCCAGGCACTGTTACAGCTGCTGGGCATACAGCAGTGAACAATACAGGTACTCTGTCTTACTATTACAATAAAATCTAGATTGGTATTATATTAATTACAATCTAATAGGAGATGAAAGAGGACAAGGTAGAATGTGAGAGGTGATGAGAACTGGCGGAGGAGCCAGTGGCTAAAAATAGAGCAGGAAAACGGTGATGAGAGGTTCTGGAGAGAAGCCACTAATTTACAAGGGCTCACCAGGAAAAGACTCTGATTAATGTAATATTGAAAGAAGCCCATAGGAAGCAAGAAAGAGCTTTACAGATATCAAAGAAAATGGCATTCTACTCAGAGGAAACAGCAAGTACCAGGGCTGTGAGGTAGAAGCATGCTTAACGCATTCAAGAAACAGTAAGAAAGCCAATGAGGTTGGAAAGAATTGAGTTGGAGGGATATTAGAAACAGATAATGTTAGAGAAATAATAGGGGTGTTGAGGGAGGCACAGATGCACAAATCATATAGGCCTTGTAGGCCATGGTACGGCGTTGGATATTCCTTTGAGTAATAATGGGACGATCAGGAACTTTGAGCAGAGTAGTGACATGACGTGACTTATTTTTTTGGAGATCACTCTGGCTGCAGTATTGGGAAGAGTGTCAGAAGGTAAAAGTGGCCGCAGGGAAACCTCTTGGGAGGCTGTTACAGCAGTGAGAAGAAATATAGTGGGGGATGGTGGGGAGAAATGTCTAGCCCTAGATAGAATTTGATGATAGAGGTGATGGAATTTGTATGCAGATTGCATGAGGGGTGTGAGAAACAGAAGAGCCAAAAATGTCTCTAACTTCCTGAACAATCAGAAGAAAGGAGTCACCATTGACTGAGATAAAGAATCACAGAGAAGGAGTAGGTTTGGAGGCAGAGTATTTAGGAGCGTGGTTTTGGATGTATCTGTCTCTCCAAGTGAATTATCAAATAAGCATTTATATGCAGAAGTCTGGAGCTAGTAGTTATCAGTGAATAAGTGGTATGTAAGGCTATGAAATAAGGAAGTGAATGTAGAGAAGATAACTTCAAGAACTGAAACTTGGGAGACCCCCAAAATGTAACAGAAAGATAAGGAAAAAACAGAAAAAGATACTCAGACAGAGATACCAGTGAGATAAGGAAGAGAATCAAGAGAGACTTATAGGAGACCAAGGCAAAGGTATTCAAGAAAGCCTTTGTTAAATGCTGCTGGTAGATTAGGTAAAACGAGGACTTAAAATTGACCATTGGATTTAGCAATGTAAAGGTCAGTAGAGTCTTTAACAAAAGCTGCTTCCATAGAGTGTCAAGATGAAAGCCTGAAGAAACTAAGTATAAGCCTGGTGCCGTGGCTCACGCCCAAGCACACTGGGAGGCCAAGGTGGGCGGATCCCTTGAAGTCAGGAGTTCAAGACCAGCCTGGCCCACATGGTGAAACCCCGTCTCTACTAAAAATACAAAAAAAATTAGCTGAGCTTGGTGGTCACGCCTATAATCCCAGCCACTCAGAAAGCTGAGGCAGGAGAATCCCATGAACCTGGGAGGCAGAGGTTGCAGTGAGCCAAGATTGCGCCACTGCATTCCAGCCTGAAAGAGTGAGACTCATCTCCAAAAAAAAGCATACATAATTCTTTTGAGGATTTTTCCTATAAAGCAAAGAAATAGAACAGCAGATGGAGGAAACTGTAAGTCAGGGGAGGGCAGTTTGTTGTTGTTTGTGGGATGGGTGATATAACAGAAAATTCAGTGATGTAGGAATGAGAGAAAAAGCAGTGGGAATGATGTCCTTCCCTAAATGAGAGAGTACAGAAGCTACTATAGTAAACAAAAGGAGTAGTGGGAAGGGGCAGTTTATTAATAGGCTTAAATTTCTAAGCAATAAGAAACCATTAAAGTTTTCTGAGTGAGTGTTAAGATTCTTTTCTTTTTTTTTTTTTTTTTTTTTTGAGATGGAGTCTCACTCTGTTGCCCAGGCTGGAGTGCAGTGGCCGGATCTCAGCTCACTGCAAGCTCCGCCTCCCGGGTTTACGCCATTCTCCTGTCTGAGCCTCCCAAGTAGCTGGGACTACAGGCGCCCGCCACCTCGCCCGGCTAGTTTTTTGTATGTTTTTAGTAGAGACAGGGTTTCACCGTGTTAGCCAGGATGGTCTCGATCTCCTGACCTCGTGATCCGCCCATCTCGGCCTCCCAAAGTGCTGGGATTACAGGCTTGAGCCACCGCGCCCGGCCTAATAACCCTCATAATCTATATATTCCTTCCCCTTCTACCAAGGGGCAAATCCAGATACTTAAGAGTATATCCAAAAATAGATACCAGAAATACAATTATCCTCAAAATAAAATGGATGTCCAGAAAAGTTTAAATAAACCATTGTGTTTCTCTCAGCAATTTCTTCAGCCTTTGTGTTAAATCAAGATCTTTATGCTGTTTTTGAAACTTGTTGAAATGTTTTACTTTGAAAATAAACTTATTGGTACATGAAATCTATTTTTACACACATCTAACCTTCCGAAAATTTGTAATGTGATTTATTTTGTATTCCTGTTAAATTTTGCTGAATAATAATTTAAAATGACCATACCTTGACCACCAGTGGCCTAATACTACCTCCAACAAAATTAGGAATGTAATGAATTCAAACCCTTCAGACTCATCACCTTATAACAGATTCAATCACACAGAAATTTAGAGGAAGCTTTAAAACAAATCATATAAAGATAGTTCTTTAAGGAAATTATGTACTATTGATCATCCATGAAGTAAATTCTGTAATTTGCATTTTTTCCAATGAAGAGGAGTAAACAAACAGTAAAGATCAAATATGTTAGGATATTTTCTGGTATGTTATCATTGAATTTAATAAACAGATTCACAGAGGATTTTCAGTGTCATATGTATCTAAAACTTACTTCTACTATGATCAGTAATCAGTTCTTAAATCAGAAAGCATTTTTCTCCACAGACGTGAACGTATTCACACCAAGAAAGGGAACTTCAACTGGTCTCTAATATCCAATCTGAAGGATGTAGATGATTTAGCAACCCTAGAAGTTTTGGATGAGGTAAGAATTTCAGTTTAATTAAACGTAGACATTCCAGATGTTTTGTTAATTTATAGAAAACACGAGTATTGGTAGAAGGGGAAGGAATATATAGATTATGATGGTTATTAAGAGTGTTAACACTCACTCTGCCCGTGTCTTCCATCTGTAAGTCTCATGCTTTCTTTGTCTCTTAGCTTCCTATTATTTCTCTTATCTTCAGTTTTAATCTATATAACTCAAATTTACAGATCTTTCCAGCCTAGTGTTCATTTTTTTCTGATGCTCAACTGTCAGGGGTGAAGTCCTCGCAGTATAAGTTCTTAGGCCACAGATCTTCCTTCTTTTTCATTATTTGTGGGAGTCTCAAAGATATGATATATTGTATTCAAAGAGCAGTCAGCCTACTGTAACCACCATGTGGTGGCCTCCCCCTTTTTCCTCTCTTGTTTCAGCTCTCAGTGGCTGTACCCAGAAACTCTGGAATACCTCAACAGCCTGTCTGTTACCATGGTCAGTGTTCTTCCTCGTGGGATCACAAAACCCTTGTTTCACACAGCTTATCTTTCAGGGGTATTGAATTCTGCTTGGAACTCCTTATTCTAATTATCTCAGAAGTATTTCAAACATTTTTTGTGAAGGTACAGATGCAAGCTATTAAATTCTAGTCTCAGCCTCCTTTCCCCTCACCCTTCTTTATTCCACATAGTCAGATCATTAGAGAAATAAATGCCCTCTTTTTAGCAGAAGGTCAGGACTTCTGTCCTGCCTGATGAACACCTTTTTTTATTTTTTTTACACTGCTGATACTTGCCTGAGCGTTTGACTCAGAAATGTACCAATCAAGAGGTAAGTTCTGAATAGAGGTAGTCATTTGGTAAATTTAGGGTTGCATAAACAAGTCAAGTACTTCCTCAGAATAATCTCAAGATCATCAAACATCTTGAAATCAAATCATGTTGGCAAGTCAGAGACTGCAGACACCTTTCTGAATTCTTACATATAAAATTTTTTAATAATGTGAATTCCTAGGCTTGTGGATTGCAAAGAAGTTTTCACTAATCATGTTGTTGATCAATATATTAATATATTAAATGGTAGATTTGTTTCTGTTGTCTATATTTTATTTTTAGTTTCTTTTTGGACCTAAGATATTTTGCTCCTCTCTTGTGTCATGTACTATAAATGGTGGTTTTCAACATTATCAACCCCAATTCACTTACTCAAATGACTTATCAACTAAGAAAATTACATTTAAAATTTTTTCACGGTACTTCATAAAGCCAAAAGTCTGGGAAAAAAAAAAAAAAAAAAGGACTAGGACATTCCATAAAGCCACTGGATCACCTTGATTTGAAATTAAATCATGTTCACTCTGTCTTCCCTTCCCGTTTCTCTTTACTTCGTTGTTAATCTTTACATCACTTACTGCTATTACTTCTTTTCTTGAAAGCATTATATATTTAAAATTCCTGTGACATATAATATGTCCTCTGGAAAATGCAGGTAACAGTGACATCTTCCGTCTCAAAACCAAAAGAAATGCCTGTCAAGTGAATGAGTAGTTGCAGACCTGATGTTATATATTTTTTACTATCAATGTGTCTATTTTTCTAATCCTTGGTCCAGATTCCAGATGTTCTGTTTATTATTGTTTATTTTTAAGTTGTAGTTGGCCACAAATAATTTTTAAGAAGGAGAAATTATTTTATTTTATTGCAGAATACAGTCTCAGAGCAACTTGAGAAGTGTTATTCCAGAGATCAGATCTATATCTATGTGGGAGACATACTCATTGCTCTTAACCCTTTTCAGAGTCTGGATCTTTACTCCACAAAGGTATGTCATATGGGGTGCATTCTCTTACTTCATACACATAATTATACATTCAGATACTTAATTTAAATGAATGCCAGAAAAATTTTATCCACTATTTTGAATAAACAGTTATATAATTGTTATTAAAACATAGAACTAGGAAAAGTAGAAGATGGAGTCAATCTGGGTGCAGTTTGTGGTCTTCCTTTCTCCAGATGTGTGTGCCAGAGTGTTTATTACATTCAGTTACTGGTAACGGCTCTACATTAAATATTGTGCCACTAAACAGATGCCTTTAAAAGCATATACTTAAGTCTGCTTAAAAAGGTATGTCTTAATGTATGTCTACCGCTGAACCGAGTATGGGAGCGTCAAAAGTATAATTACATTGTTTATGTAGATAATACATACTTAATGGCTATAAAAATTGTCACTATGAGTTAAAAATTCCTTTTGATGTATTATTGGCTTCATTAATATCACACACATGTTTTATGAATATGAATATATAATTATCAACTATTCAACCCCTAATGGCTTAAATATAGAATACTATTCTGGAATTAAACAAGGTTGTTTTTCATTTTTAATTGGACTCATTCTCTTCTGGCTATTTGTGTACTCCAGAAAATTATTTAATACTGTTCCTAATAGTTACTTTTGCATGTGAAAAGTACATCTCTGTCATCTTTTACCATCCTAAAATTTATAGGAATAACAGTAAATTTATGAGCCCTGACCTATGTTTCAGAAGATTCAGGCTTTAGTGCAATCCTACTATCAATTCACTGTATGATCGTGGACAAATCAAATGAGAGACTGTATGTTAAATGATGTGAAAGGAAAAAAATGATGGTCATGTGTGAGACATTATCATATCCAAGGAGCAGTTAACAAACTGAAACCTGATCGTCTTATTTTTAATGAATGCTTTCACTTAAGTAAATAATGGAATTTTGAAACCTTACATTCTGCTTTGGAAGTACAATGCAGAATCTTTTAAATTACTTTGTGTCATATCATATTTCTGGGCTGCTTTGTGTCAGGCTTTTATTTTACATAGTTATACATTTAGATATATGTGCAATATGTGTGTAACATGTATGTAATAATGTTTTGGTGGTATAAAATGGCGTTTTTATTTATACTTTGCTTTAAAAATTGGAGCTATATTTGTAAATAATTCAGGACTTAAAAACAAACAAAAAAAAAGCCCTACAAATGTATTCTTTTTAACCCTTAGCATTCCAAACTATATATTGGATCAAAGAGAACTGCCAGTCCTCCTCACATTTTTGCAATGGCTGACTTAGGATATCAATCTATGATAACATATAATTCAGATCAGGTAAGAAGAGTCTCCCATTCTTAGAAATTTACCTCATAGTTACTTAAATGTCACCTGAATTTTGAGGATAAGGTCTTCTCACAGTTTTCTTTTCTATGTGTAGTGCATTGTTATTTCTGGAGAAAGTGGTGCTGGAAAGACAGAAAGTGCTCATCTTTTAGTTCAGCAGCTGACAGTGCTTGGAAAGGTATAATTCATTTTTTTCTCTGTCCCATCAGAAATATTTGTTGAATTTCAGAACTTAATATAACTCATTAATATTCTCTAGTATCTCACATTTAATAATGTACAGAAATTTTAAAATACAGTTGTCCTTTGAGAGTTTAAAATAATAAGCAATATGAAAAGCATGTACCCTGTTTTGAGGTTTTTTTAACGTTTAGCACACTTATTAGCAAGGCTTATAAATGTGATTTTCATTCTTTTTAGTCCCAGTGCATTTATTGAATGCTTTCTTTACTTTTTCTCCTTTTGTTGCTAGCAGGTTAAAAGACAGTCAACATACAAAAATCAGTTGTATTTACATACTATGTGTGTATACTAGCAATGGTCAATTACAAATTGAATCTTAAAAGTGCCATTAACAATAAAATAAAAAAACCATGAACTGTGTAAATCTAAATATTATGATATATGTGCAAGATTTGTATGCTGAAAACTGAAAGAGCTAAAAGAAATAAAAGACCTAAATAAACGAAGAGATATATCATGATCATGGATTAAATGACTCGATATTATTAAGATGTCAGTATTCCACAAATTGGTCTGTAGATATAATGCAATTACAATAAAAATCCAATCAGGATTTTTTTTTTTTTTGGTGGGAATTGACAAGGTGACTCAAAAATATATAATAAAAATATATATAAGGCAAAGGAACTAGAATAACCAAACAATCTTGAGAAAGAGCAAAGTTGGAGGATTCATACTACCTTATTTCCAGACTCGCTGTAAAGCTGCAATAGCCAAGACAGTGTGTCATTAAGCAGAATAGAGAGGCTACTTGTATATGGTTTATTGATTTTTGACAAAGGTGTAAAATGCGTTAATTAAGAAAGGTGGTCTTTTCAACAAATGATGTTGAAATAATTGGATAGTCCCATACAAAAAAGTTAACATCAATCTATACTCACGTTATACAAATTTTTAACTCAAAATGGATCATAGATCTAAACATAAAACCAAAAGCCATAAAATTACTACAAGAAAACATAGGAAAAGTTTTTTGTGATGTTGAGTTAGGTGAAAGAGTTCTTAGATTCAACCCAAAATGCATAATTTATAAATGGAAAAATTTGATTTTGTCAAAATTAAGAATGTCTGTTCTCTGATGACACTGTTACAAAAATGAAAACACAACCCACAGACTCAGAGAAAATATTTGCAAGGCACACAACTAATAAAGGACTTGAATCTAGACTATATGAAAAAAACTAATAAAACTTAATAAGAAATGAAATGACAATTTAAAAACAAACATAATGTTTGAACAGTCACTTCACCAAAGATGATTATGTATGGTACATAAACAAATGAAAAGTTGCTCAACATCAGCATCATTTGGGAATGCAAGTTAAAACCACAAGAAAACACTATTACAAAACTATTAAAATGACTGAAATGGCTAGCGTTTTTTAATCTAACAATACCAAATACTGACAGAGATATGTGCATTACTCCATTCTCACACTGCTATAAAGAACTTTCCGAGACTGGGTAATTTATAAAGGAAAGAGGTTTAATTGACTCACCGTTTTGCATGACTGGGAGGCCTCAGGAAACTTACAATCATGGCAGAAGGTGAAGGGGAAACAAGGACCCTCTTCACATGGCAGCAGGAGAGAGAAGAGTGAGAGAAAGAACTTGCCCAACACTTATGAAACCATCAAATCTTGTGAGAATTCACTCACTATCACGAGAACAGCATGGGGGAAACTGCCCCATGATCCAATCACCTCCCTCCCTTGACACATGGGGATTACAGGTCCTTCCCTAGACATGTGGGGATTACAAATCAAGATGAGATTTTGGTGGAGACATAGAGCCAAACGATATCAACATGTGTTACCGAAACACCAGGGGTTTGGTCTAGGTCCTGCTACTTGCTGCGCAGAAAGCCAATGACTGAGGTGATGATGAGTATTGCCAAAGAAGTAGGCTTTAATCGGGTGTTGCACCCGGGAAATGGGAGCTGTCTCAGATCTATCTCTTTGACCAGTTAAAACTAGGGGTTTACATAACAGGGAAAACGTGTAAGAATGTGTAAGAACACAGAAACGAGGGAGAGACAAGGAAGCAATAATGATGAAAGAGGGGTCTGCATCTTATTGTCTGGATGTGGTGATCTATGGAGTTTCAGTTCTTTGATACTTTTTTTTGAGAGGCCTGAAGGTGGTTTCCTCAGGAGGGAAATCAGATAAAACAAATTGTAAAGTTCAAGCTCCAAGACCAGAAGGGTCAATGTTCCATGTTTATTTAAAAAAAAAGAATCTATGGGACTATTGGGTTTCATATGGAGCAACTGTATTTCTGGTGAGAATGCAAAGTGATACAGCCACTTTGAAAAACAGTTTGGATGTTTCTTAAAAGCTACACTTACCATACAACCCAGCAGTTCTACTGCTATGTGTTTATCTGTGCTATGTGCCTTTCTGCATAGACTATGAAAACCTTTACAGAAACCTATAGACAAAGATTTATAGAGACTTTGTTTACAAACTCCAGAAAGTGGAATAAACAAACTATAGTACATTAATACAGTGAAATATTACTCAGCAATATAAAGAAATAAACATTGAGTCCAGGAGTTCAAGACCAGCCTGGGCAACATGGCAAGACCCTGACTCTACAAAAAGTAAATAGTGGTGGTGTGTACCTGTGGTCTCAGCTGGTAAATTTATAATTTATATAACTTATTATATAAATTATATTTATATAATATAAATTTTCCAGAAATTTATTCATCTCTTCTAGGTTTTCTAGTTTATTGATTTGTTTTTCTAAGACCACCAGAGCGGGCACAAAAGAACCAGCGCGTAGGCAAGTGTAGGAGCAAAACTGCAAGTTTATTTTGGTCACCTAAGGTGTGGGGAAGAGGTCTGTCGGCCTCTGGCAAAGAAGGCCGACAGAGTCCCCTGGTGGGGCTCTCGGACGGAGTTCCTGCAGTCCTGACATCTGGACAGGAGTGGAGGACTGAGGAAGGCCGCGCATGGCGTCCCTCCGGAGCGGCTTTTCTAGGAGTGGGAGGGCAATAGGCGGGGCACGGGCGTGTCAGGGGGCGTTCCGCAGGTGTGACCAGGTAAATCTTGGTCTCTTCGGATTGACATCACCTGGCGCATGCCTAGTTGGTCTGCACCTTCCCGGGTCGCTGGCTGCATTTCATTTTCGCGTGCGCGGGAAAAGCTGGGAGATGAAGAACCCGGAAGTGCACCATCTTGCCTCCGTTCGTCCAAACATTTATGTGTGTAAAGGTATTTATAGTAGCCTTGAGTGGTCTTTTGTATTTCAGTGGTGTCAGTTGTAATATCTCCTGTTTCATTTCTGAATGAGGTTATTTGAATTTTTTCTGTTCTTTTCCTGGTTAATCTTGCTGATGGTCTATCAATTTCATTTATCTTTTCAAAGAACCAGGTTTTTGTTTCATTTATCTTTTGTGGGGTTTTTTGTTTGTTTCAATTTCATATAGTTCTGCTCTGATCTTGGTTATTTCCTTTCTTCTGCTAGGTTTGGGTTTGGTTTGTTCTTGTTTCTCTAGTTCCTTGAGGTGTGACCTTAGAATGTCAGTTTGTGTTCTTTCAGTTTTTTTTTTTTTTGACGTAGGCATTTAGGGCTATGAACTTTCCTTTTAGCACCGCCTTTGCTGTATCCTAGAGGTTTTGATAGTTTGTGTCATTATTTTTGTTCAGTTCGAAGAATTTTTTAATTTCCATCTTGATTTTGTTTTTGACCCAATGCTCATTTGGGAGCAGGTTGTTTGATTTCCATGTATTTGCATGGTTTTGAAGGTTTCCTTTGGAGTTGATTTCCAGTTTTATTCTTTCTGGTCTGAGAGAGTGCTTGATATAACTTCAATTTTCTTAAATTTATTGAGGCTTGTCTTATAGCTTATCATATGGTCTGTCTTGGAGAAAGTTCCATGCTTTGTTGAATAGAATGTGTACTTTGTGGTTGTTGGATGAAATGTTCTGTATGTATCTGTTAAGACTATTTGTTCCAAGGTGTAGTTTAAATCCATTGTTTCTTTGTTGACTTTCTGCCTTGATGACCTGTCTAGTGCTGTCAGGGGAGTATTGAAGTCTCCCACTATAATTGTGTTGCTGTCTATCTCATTTCTTAGGTCTATTAGTAATTGCTTTACAGATCTGGGATCTCCAGTGTTAGGTGCATATATGTTTAGGATTGCAATATTTTCCTCTTGGACAAGGCCTTTTATCTTTATATAATGTTCCTCCTTGTCTCTTTTAAAGTTTGTTTTGTCTGATATAATAATAGCTACTTCGCTCGCTTTTGGTGTCCATTTGCATGAAATGCCTTTTTCCACCCCTTTAAGTTTATGTGAGTCTTTATGTGTTAGGTGAGTCCCCCGAAGGCAGCAGATAATTGGTTGTTGAGTTCTTATCTATTCTGCAATTCTGTATGTTTTAAGTGGAGCATTTAGGACATTTACATTCAATGTTAGTATTGAGATGTGAGGTACCCTTGCAGTCATCATGCTATTTGTTGCCCGGTACTTTAGTTTTTGGTTTTGTTTCTGCTTTTAATTTGTATTTTTGTTTCATAGGTCCTGTGTGATTTTTGCTTTAAAGAGGTTCTGTTTTGATGTACTTCCAGGATTCATTTTAAGATTTAGAGCTCCTTTTAGCAGTTCTTATAGTGGTGGCTTGTTAATGGCGAATTCTCTCAGCATTTGTTCATCTGAAAAAGATTGTCTCTTTCCTTCATATATGATGCTTAGTTTTGCTGAATACAAAATTCTTGGCTGATAATTGTTTTGTTTGATTAGGCTGAAAATAGGGCCCCAATTCCTTCTAGCTTGTAAGGTTTCTGCTGAGAAATCTGCCATTAATCTGTAGGTTTTCCTTTATAGGTTACCTGGTGCTTCTGTCTCACAGCTCTTAACATTCTTTCCTTCATCTTAACTTTGGATAACCTGATCAGATGACAGTGTGCCTAGATGAAGACCTTATTGTGATGAATTTCCCGGGTGTTCTTTGTGCTTCTTGTATTTGGATGTCTAGGTCTCTAGCAAGGCCAGGGAAATTTTCCTTGATTATCCCCACAAGTATATTTTCCAAGCCTTTAGAATTCTCTTCTTCCTCAGGAACAGCGATTATTCTTAGGTTTTGTTGTTTAACCAAAATAATCCCAGACTTCTTGGAGGCTTTGTTCATATTTTCTTATTCTTGTTCTTTTTTCTTTGTCTTTGTTGGATTGGGTTAATTTGAAGACCTTGTCTTTGAGCTCTGAATTTCTTTCTTCTACTTGTTCAGTTATATTGCTGAGACTTTTCACAGCATTTTGCATCTCTGAAAGTGTATCCAAAGTTTCCCAAGTTTTTTATTGCTTTTTCTTTATTTATTTCCTTGAATATTTATCCCTTCACTTCTTTTATCATTTTTCAGATTTCCTTGTATTGAGCTTCACCTTTTCTGGTCCCTCCCTGATTAGCTTAATAACTAACCTCTTGAATTCTTTCTCAGGTAAATCTTTTTTGTTTGTTTGTTTTCGGTTCAGATCCATTGCTGGTGAACTAGTGTGATTTTTTTTGTTGTTGTTGGGGGAGTGTTGCAGAGCCTTGTTTTGTCATATTACCAGGGGTGGTTTTCTGGTTCCTTTTTATTTGGGTAGGCTCTGTCAGAGGGAAAGTCTAGGGCTGAAGGCTGTTATTCAGATTCTTTTGTCCCACAGGGTGTTCCCTCGATGTAGTTCTCTTCCTCTTTTCTATGATTGTGGCTTCCTGTGAGCTGAACTGCAGTGATTGTTGTCTCTCTTCTGGGTCAAGCCACCCAGCAAGTCTGCCCAGCTCCGGGCTGCTACTGGGGGTTGTCCACACAGAGTCCTGTGATGTGAACTGTCTATGGGTCTTTCAGCCATGGATACCAGCACCTGTTCTGGTGGAGGTGATGGGGGGAGTGCAGTGGACACGTTGAGGGTTCTTAGCTTTGATGATTTCATGCTCTATTTTTGTGCTGGTTGACCTCCTGTCAGGAGGTGGCACTTTCAGGAAGTATCAGCTGTGGTAGTATGGGGTGGAACTGGCCGTGAGTGGGGCCCTAGAACTCCCAAGATTATATGCCCTCTTTTTTCCGCTACCGGGGTGGGTAGGGAAGGACCATCAGGTGGGGGCAGGGCCAGGTGTGTCAGAGTTCAGACTCTCCTTGGGCGGGTCTTGCTGTGGCTGCTGTGTGGGATGGGGGTGAGATTCCCAGGTCCCTGGAGTTGAGTACCTAGGGGAATTATGACTGCTTCTG
Source organism: Trachypithecus francoisi (assembly GCF_009764315.1). Taxonomy (NCBI): domain Eukaryota; kingdom Metazoa; phylum Chordata; class Mammalia; order Primates; family Cercopithecidae; genus Trachypithecus; species Trachypithecus francoisi. The sequence goes on from NW_022681474.1 coordinate 28,474,244, forward strand.
CTGAGTCATGCAGGTTGTCAGGGAAATGGAGGAAAGCTGGCAGTCAAAGGCCTCACCCAGCTCCCACACAAACTGAAGAGTGGATCTCACTCCCACCATGCCCCCCCCCCAACAGCTGAGTCTGTTTCCAGGCAGAGGGTGAAATGGGCTTGAAAACCTGCCCCAGGCTATCCTCCTCCCCGCTGCAAAAGAAAAGTGCTTGGCTCTTCCCCTGCTTGTTGAGTCTACACACCAGATCTGCACCCTCCCCCGAGTTCTGGCCAGGCTTCTTGCCAGGTCAAACTGTTACAAAGTTCAGCTGAAGATTTCCTTCTCCCTGTGCAGTTTTACCCTCTGCTCCTCTGGCCACCCTCCCCTTGGATCCCTGTGGTGCCAGGCAGGAGTGGCCTGCTAGGGGACCCAGGAAGCTCCCAGGGTTTTTCTGCTGCTTCCTCTACCCCTATATTTCGCTTGGCTCTCCAAATGGATTCAGTTCCATGTAAAGTCAGAAACTTCTCCCACCTTCAGCTTCTCAGCTTCTCCAGTGGGGATGTGTGTTCAGGAGAGGAGGGTCTTCCTCTCCCACTTCTGCAGTTGGGGCACTCACAGTATTTGGAAGGTCTCCCAGGTCCTGCAGGAGCGGTCCACTTCCTTCAGAGGGTCTGTGAATCCTCTTGAGATTGCTGGTTTGTTCTTGCAGTTAATCCGGAGCTAAAATTCACAGTGCAAGCCTCTGTACGCTGCTCTGTCTGGAGCTGCAATCCAGTCCTGTCTCCCATCTACTATGATGATTGACCCTTCCTAGGATTGTTTTTTTCTATTTCTGTGAAGAATGCCTTGGGATCTTGATAAGGATTGCATTGATTCTGTATATTTGAGTAGTATGGATATTTTAACAACATTAATTCTTCTGATCCCTGAGATATATTTTCATTTATTTGTGTTTTCCTCAACTTCTTTCATCACTGTTTTATAGTTTTCAGTGTATAGATCTTTCACCTCCTTGGTTAAATTTATTCCTAATGTTTTATTTTTATGCTTTTGTTAATGGGATTGCTTTCTTGATTTCTTTTTCAGTTAGGTTGTTATTTATGTATAAAAATGTTATTTACTTTTATATGTTGATTTTGTATCCTAAAATTTTATTGAATTATTACTTCTAACAGTTATTTTGTGGGATATTTGGGGCTTTTTACAGGTAGGATCATGTTATCTGCAAAAGCAGTAGTCTCCACTTATCCCCACAGGGGATATGATCCAAGATACACTTGTGGTTGCCAGAAACTTGCAGATAATATCAAGCCCTATATATACTGTTTTTTCCTAAACATCCCTATGATAAAGTTTAAATTAGAAATTAGGCACAATACAAGATTAACAATAACTAAAAATAAAATATAACACTATACTGTAATAAAGGTCATATGAATATGATCTCTCTCTCTCTCTCTCTCTCTCTCTCTCTCTCAAAATACCTTAGTGTCACTTGTTTTAGGGGATTCCTTGCTGACTTCTTTGTGTAGGCTCAATGCTTTCTGGTTCAAACACTGACACCAATCAGAAAACATTTTTTGTTCATGTCTTCCACCCACAAATTTAATGCCTTCTTAACTAAGTACTGATCATGCACTATGACTATGACTTTTGCAATATGATATGTGACAATAAAACTAGCACAAGTTTCTTTTTCCTTCTTCACAATTTAACAGATAGTAGACCTCAACATACAATTTTTTTTCTTCCCTTATGAAGTCAAGAACTTTCACCTTTTCACTTCAAGCAGGCAAATATGGTTTCTCTTTGACATATTCAAATTGTCAGCATCACTACTCTTGTGCTTTGGGGCCATTAAGTAAAATAAAGATTATTTGATGGCAAGAACTGTGATACTGTGACAGCTGATCTGATAACTGAGAGGGCTACTAAGTTGGCTGACAGGTGGGTAGCATATACGTGGATACGTTGGGCAAAGGAAGGATTCACTTTCCAGGTGGGACAGAATGCGGTGGCACAGATTTAATCACACTACTCAGAATGGCATGCAATTTAAAACTTAGAAATTATTTATTTCTGGAATTTTTCATTTAATAGTTTTAGACCATGGTTGACTGCAGTTCAACTTCTTCCTTTCTGATTTGAGTGCCTTTTATTTCTTTATCTTGTCTGATTGTTCTTATTAGTACTTCCAGTACTATGTTGAATAGAAGTCATGAGAGTGAGTATTTTTTTGCGTTGTAATAGATACTATTGGAAAAGCTTTTAGTTTCTCCTCATTGATTATAATGTTAGCTGTGGATTTTTCATACATTGCCTGTATCATGTTGAGGAACTTTCTATACCTAAACTGTTGAGAGTCCACATCAAGAAAAGATGTTGTGGTATCTTAAATGGTCTTCTATAACTGATACATATGATGTAGATTATTCTGTGGTTGAAAAATGTTAAAAATTGTGTCTTTTCAAGGTAAAGAAACCTATTACCACTTTGCTTAATACTGCTTTTCTATTGCCTAAGAAAATTTTATGTAATTGTAGGTAGCTCCTGTATGCTTTGGGAATGAAAATGGTTATGCCAAAGAATACTTCATTCCTTCCAAAATGTCCTTTTTCTTCCTGCAGAATACTGCTACTTAGTGGAAATCACAGCAAGACCAGCAATTTCTAGATAGTTCATAAGAATCTGGGACATTCTGTCAATAGAAAGATGAATAGCTATAGAAAGGCCTCTTATGAGTTATACCTTAGTAAATGCTTTTCTTTTTATAATCTCATAGGAAAATGGAATACAGCTTCCACTTTTAAAATTAAAAAAAGAAGCGGTGTTGGACTTTGTCAGATACTTTTTCTGCATCAATTGAGATGATTATGTGGTTTTTATCTTTGATTCTGTTAATATGTTGAATCACATTGTTTGATTTGCATATGTTAAGCTAGACTTGCATGCCAGGGATAGATTTTGCTTGGACATGATATATAATCTTTTTAATGTGTTATTGGATTTGGTTTGCTAATATTTTATTGAGAATTTTTGCATCAGTGTTCATCAGAGAAACTGGCCTGTAGTTTTCTTTTCTTCTGATACCTTTTTCTAGCTTAGGTAGTAAAGTAATACTGGCCTCATAAAGTGTAGATGAAAGTATTCCCTCTGGCTCTATTTTTTATTATTTATTAATTTGCTTTTCTTAGAGACAGAGTCTCACTCTGTCACCCAGGCCGGAGTACAGTAGCATAATCATAGCTCACTGCAGTGTCTGAACTCCTAGGCTCAAGTGACCCTCCTGCTTTAGCCTTCCCAGTAGCTGGGACTACAGGCATGTGCCAGTGCACCTAGCTAATTTTATAATTCTTTGTTCAGATGAGGTCTTACTTTGTTGCCCAGGCTGGTCTCAAACTCCTGGCTTCAAGCTATCTTCCCACCTTGGCCTCCCAAAATGCTGGAATTACAGACATGAGCCACACTGTGCCTGGCCTACCTCTACTTTTTAGAAGAGTTTAAGAAGTATTGGTATTGATTTTCTTCAAATGTTTGGTGGAATTCAGCTGTGAAGCCACCTTATCCTAGGCTTTTCTTTGTTAGGAGGTTTTGATTACTTCTTCAATTTCTTTATTTGTTTTTGGTCTGTTCAGGCTTTCTAATTCTTTCTGACTCAATTTTGGTAGGTTGTATTTTTCTAAGAATTTATCTACTTCCTCCAAGCTACCCAAATTGTTTGTAGATAATTGTTCATAATAGTCCCTATGATCCTTTTTATTTCTGATACGTCTGTTGTAATTTCTCTACTTGCATTTTTTGTTTTACTTATCTTAGTCATTGCTCTTATTTTCTTAGACTAGCTAAGGGTTTGTCAGTCTTATTTTTTTCAAAAGCAAAACTCATAGTTTTATTGATTCTTTTTATAGTTTTTCCTTTCTCTATTTGATTTATTTTTGCTCAGGTTTTGATTTTTTTCCTTTCCTCTGCTAATTTTGGCTTTAATTTTTTCTTCATTTTTTAGTTCCTCGAGGCATAATGCTAGACTATTTATTTTGGAGCTTGCTTCTTTTTTAACGTAGGAATTTATTGCTACAAACCTCTCTCTTAGAATTGCTTTTGCTACATTCCATAGGCTTGGTATGTTGTGTTTTCCTTGTTGTTTGTCTCAAGGTATTTTTTACTTTCCCTTTTACTTTCTTCTTTGACCAATTGGCTGTTCAGCAGTACATTGTTTAATTTCCACATATTTGATTATCTGTGGTGCTAGGAGGTGCTCCTGCTTAGGTGTGCCAGAGGCTTGGAGCCCCAGGGTGCAAGGTACCACCTCACCTGTGATGTGTGGTGGCAGCAACTACTTCAGTGTTCAGGAGGCCTGAGGCCCTCTGAGGGTGGGGTGCTGCCTCAGCTCTGGTGCAAGACAGCTCCCTCAGCCAAGCTCAGAGCCTGTGAGGACTGCAGGAGTCTCCAGTGGCAATGACTGCAAGTGTCCACAGTAGTGAGAGAGGTTGCTGGGGGTATCTTGCTTACCTTTCCTTGCAGGGAGCTGTCCTTCCTTCCTGGTTGTGAGCTGATCCCCACTTGGGGCATGATGTGGTAAAGGTAAGGTGTTTCCTTTCCTTCTCTATGTGGCCATCCTGGGTTTCTGTGCTCTACAGGATTTCTACTGGCTGTTTTTTGCTGTTCTCCAGCGTGCTCCTTTAGTTATTTTGCTTTAAATGTACTTGTTTACTCATTTGCAGGTAGGGGGGGCTTGAAGGTGTATTATCCATTCTCACACTGCTATAAAGAGCTACTTGAGACTGGGTAATTTATAAAGAAAAGAGGTGTAATTGACTCACAGTTCCACATGGCTGGGAAGGCCTCAAAAAACTTACAATCATGGGCAGAAGGTGAAGGGGAAGCAAGCACAGCAAAGCAGGAGAGAAAGAAAGAGGGAGCAAAGGGGGAAATGCCACTTTCAAGCCATCAGATCTCATGAGAACTCAGTCCTTATCACAAGAACAGTGAGGGGGAAAATCCGCCCCCATGATTTAATCATCTCTCACCAGGCCCTCTCCCCTGACACATGGAGATTACAATTTGACATGAGATTTGGGTGGGGACACAGAGCCAAACCATATCAGAGGGAGAGCACTAGGAGCTTCTGGCCAACCATCTTGATGTCACTCCTAATTCATTTTCAAAATGATGAGTAGGAAGAATTCCATGTTCCTGTTAAAAACTAATTGAGTGGTTTTAATATGTTCTATCAGAAGTCTTGACCCAGTGGCTTAATATAACCTCTACTTAGCAGACTTGTGACCCTCTTGGGAGTGGAAGAGCCAGGAGAGACCTAAAAAAAGGTGGCGCTACCCCAGGTGTCTCATCTCAGCCTTTTCTTCCCCCTTGCCCATCAACCACTCTCTCCTTCTAGAAGTATCATTTTAAAAGGTTTTCACAATGGTGAGATAAGATTTAATGTGGGGCACGTGGGCAGTGAGGCATAGCATATTATCCTGGTGTAGAGGAGCTGAACACCTGAATGAATTTACTCACAGGTCTTGCTATTCTGTCCTGATCTGCGGGCTGATAGAGGTTCTCATCAGTGATAAATTAATTGTGTGTGAATGTGGTTCTGTAGATGTCAGCAAACTCCTTAATCTAATCTCTTTGTCTTGTTTTAGATTAATGTTAATTGGGGATAGGTATATATGTATTTTCAGATTCCTACCCTTATCACATCTTATCTTGTTTTAATTTATGTCCTTGATAAGGATTTACCAGATGGAAAAACGAGGTGTTTGGTAGATAGAGCTTACCTTTGAAATATGCAGTCTTCCAAATCTTACTTAGCAGGTCACTGCTATTTAATATATGCCAATGAAAATATTATCTCACCTTTTTCATGGGTGCAAGGCCAGCCCAAAACATTTTAAAAGAGCCAAGTTCATCCCCCAAATTACTATGCTCTTCTCTCACCCCTTATTTCCTCTTTTATAAGATACTCAAAGTTCTTACACAGCCTGAAAACTTCATTGTGAATGCCCCCTCCAACCCACTCAAATTCTAATGTAGCCTGTGTTCCAGAAATAGCTTCCACTGTTCTCCCTCAACATAGAAAATTTGCAATAAGTCTAACATAGTTGATCTTGGTAAAGTATTAAAGTAGGTATTACACTGAAAATAATCTACTTAAGCTAACTTCTGCCAAGTTGTGAATAACTAATACCTCCCTACACCTCGGGGGGCAGAGGTTGGAATGCCTTTGTAAAAGTGATTGGCTATTAACCCAAATAAATTTCTACTCAGTAGAATTTCAACTAAAGTAGTAAGAAAGAAACATGGAACATACTTCTTTGAGAAGAGGAGCATAAGAGATGGGGAAGAAATAGAGGTAGAGCCATGTAAGCCTGCTAACCTTGACCTGGTTTCCACTCCTCCCATTCATACTTCCGAGCTGTTCTCACTTTTCCTAATTATTCCCTTCTCTCTGTTTCTGAATTAATGAGTTATCTTTCCTCTCTTAGTTTCAGGATTAGCAGCTTCTGTGAAAGCAAGTAAAGTGGTTCTGGCTTTGGGGACTATTTGGATGGGGGCCCAGGCAGGTAGAGGAGGAATAACAGAATGACAAGTGTACTTCAATGTGCATAGGCTGCTTATAAATTATCTTTGTAAATCAGGCAGAACTGCATTTGAAAAGTATGGAATATCTCCTTGTCCTTTTTTAAGAAAACAAGTGAGTGAATCCACGTATGGGAGGGGAAATAGACCAGGATGTAACACCTGCCAATATATCAGGAGCATGCTTTTGTGTGTGTATGTCTACATAAAGTGCTTACCAAAGAAGAGACATTTCATTATATACCAAGTTAATTTTTTATGTTTTTAAAAATATCTTAATATTTTCTCTGTAGGCTAATAACAGAACCTTGCAAGAGAAGATTTTACAAGTAAACAAGTTGGTAGAAGCCTTTGGCAATGCCTGCACTATTATAAATGACAATTCTAGCCGATTTGGAAAATACTTAGAAATGAAATTCACCTCTTCTGGAGCTGTAGTGGGAGCACAGATTTCTGAATATCTCCTGGAAAAATCCCGAGTTATCCACCAAGCTATGTAAGTTTATTTCAAACCTCTCCTATTTTGGAGGAAGCAGAAGCAAACATAATGCTTTAATAGTGAAATGTCTTTCTCATTCAATAAAATTTTGTTTATCACCTACTATATGCAAAGCACTTACCATTGAGAATGAAGAAATCCATCAGCACTGTCTTACTCTCAAATATATGTAGCATTCAATAGAGGAATTAATAAATAACCTAAAATTTATGCTGCCAGATAGAAAGCCTAAGCCCATCATAGAGGTACTAACAGCATAAATTAGAGACCGTTCTGACATAGCAGAGAATATATTTATCTATACAAAATTAATGTGAAATTTAATTAGAAATAACTGAATGCTTTTCTCTTTTAAATGCTAGCATATATAAATAGACATTTGTATTAATTCTATTCTTCCTGTGTTTATACACAAGGGGCCAAATTAAAGATTCAAGAAGGAGGTTTATCGTATTGACCTTTTATTGCTGACTGATTTTAGCCATCAGTACTCTTCATAATGCTTTGATATTAAGTTGAATGAATTCCTTTTGCGGGTTTGTAGCTTAATGACAAAGTTTCTCTCCTGTCTCACAGAACATCTTTGTTATTCTAATGAGGAAACTATCGTTACACATTGGATTTGTACCCTAGTAGTTACATTATTTTGTTTAAAAGCTTGGCAAGTTAGAATCTTTCATTTTTCTTATGTTGGTTTTATGCTAAACATATGCTACATTATTGTAGTAATATGTCAAGTTAATTCACAGTAACATAATAAGCCTTGTTGTATATTAGTACATTATTATTTAATGTAAGTGCCTTCAAGCTTGGTGTCATTCAGTTCATGAGTAAGTCATGAATAGAAGTTGCCTGGAGTCCAGCTCCTGAGCACTAGCCCCAGTATGGAAAATTACCCTTTGGTCTTCAATTGAAACTATGGAAGGAGGCTGGGTGCGGTGGCTCACGCCTATAATCCCAGCACTTTGGGAGGCCGAGGTGGGCAGATCACGAGGCCAGGAGATCGAGACCATCCTGGCTAACAAGGTGAAACCCCGTCTCTACTAAAGATACACAAAATTAGCTGGGTGTGGTGGTGGGTGACAGTAGTCCCAGCTACTCGGGTGGCTGAGGCAGGAGAATGGCGTGAACCCAGGAGGCGGAGCTGGCAGTGAACCAAGATCACGCCACTGCACTCCAGCTGGGGTGACAGAGCAAGAATCCATCTCAAAAAAAAAGAGGAAGGAATGATTATTAGACACATGTGGTTTTCAGTTGTGGTACCAGACCATTTTAATCCACCTTGGGTAAGATATTTAAACCTTAAAGATTCTTACAGGATCTTGGCTCTGTAATACATTATAGGTAGGATTTGAAACAGTTTACTTAACCTCTCTGCACCTCTGTTTTTCATCTTTAAAATGAAATAGCATTAGTACCTACCTATCAATTAAGACAAGATATGTACAGTATATACCACAATGAATGGCATATAGTAAGAAATCCATAAGTTTAAGCCATTAGTAGTAATAGTAATATTAATAGTTGATTAGAAATAACATATAGCACAGTACCTGGGATATTGAAGATGTTCAATAAATGGTAGATACTATTTATTGATGTGTGTCCAGTGCCCAAAACTCAGTGGACATGTGTGTCAGTGCCGTTGCTGCCCATAAATAGAAGGACCTCAGGATCTTAGCAGATGTGGAAACTTAGCTAGTTCTTAAAACCATTTGTTCTGCTCTCATAATTGTGTAAGCCTCTCCTTCAGGCCCTTCGGGGAGAACTACTTAAGAGTAACTAATTGGTAGATGGCACCACCATGTTGCATAATATCAAGGGATATCATTCACGGTGTATTCTATGGAGCTGAGTGCAAGAACACAGTTCATATAGAATAACACGTGAACATAACCCTCTGGAGTTACACAATGAGGCCCTGAGCTTGTAACCACAGAAATAATCCTGTTAATGCTTACTGAAATATTGTAGGATGCATTCTAAGAAATAGCATAGTCAGGATTATATTTAAGGCATGCTGTGAATTAAGTAATTTTTCCCCCTAAGGAACTATGATAATTTTACAACTTTGCTTATTGGGGAAAAGCATTCCAAATTCCAAATTCACAATCAAGTGGAAATATAACTCAGTTATAGTTTGAGCACAGCTGTCTTTAATTTATAACACTTTTTCCATTTTTATGTTTTTTCTTTCACCTAATTTAATTGCATTTTTAAGTTCCAGAGGAGCTTTGAGTGACCTATGAATATGAAAATATTAGACCTGTGATTGATGGAAGAATTCTTAATAGGTACCTTTACAAATTATAAACTTAATTGCACTGTTATCAATCAGGGTACTGAACAGAAAGAACAAGCTCAAGGGTTTTAACTGAGAAAACTGTTTACAGAAGTCACATGAGCATTGAAGAGCCAAGAATGAATGGTGAGATGCCCATGGACTAACAGGGGTGAGGAGCCATGGCTGCCTTCCTGTCTGCAGGCAGAGGGAGGGGCAGCACTAGTGCCTGGTGCCAGCTGCAGCTGTGGATCAGGGGCTGCCTGTCGAGAGCTATGGCCTTAATGGGATGCAGCCGTTCAGGGAGAGAGCAAGGGGATAACATCCCAGCCTCTCTCTCCTCCCTCCGCCTGTTTCCTGCCTGTGCTTCCTATTGGCTGAACCCATATGGAAACCAGAGAGCAAGGGAGTCCAGGGATTGCAGGCTGTAAGGATTGGCCTTTGGGGTCCCAGAGCAAGACAAAGAAGAGTGTAGAATGATCTGAGGAGTAGGGAAGAATCAGAGCAGACGCGTATCTTTTTTTGATGAACTCACCCTTTCTTTTAAGACATTTTGTTCTTTTCTTCACTTTTTGCCTCTGGCAATGTCATCCCAGCTCAATCTCTGACCACATTTATTTTTAGATTACCTTTCTAACGATGATGGTACTATCTTATAACCTGTGACTTAAATTCCTTTCTAAACATTGATAGTTTTCAAGGAGAAAATTTTAAAAGAGGCTACTTAATTTCAAGAATAAAATGAACCTATTGAAGGCAATGCTAGATAATTCTCATAAATACAAATTATAGCTATTTCCACTGCAGTTTCCTCCTGTTACTACAGTTTAGTTCAGCAGGCATTGATTGCATTTCTCTCATGTCCCCAGCACTTAACAGGACTCTATAGGAGACATAAATAAGTGGCAGACATGGTGCTCTCCATTGTGGAGAAAGGGAAATGTATTTATGGAGCAGTTACTCTATGTCAGTCACTGTGCTAAACACCTTATAGTCAGTATCTCTTTTAATTCTTGCAGTCATGTGACAGGGTGTCATCTTCTCTTTTAAAAGTGAGAAACTAAGAGAATTGTAATAAGTTGCTTAATGTCAAAAAGTTAGCAATGAATGAGTTGGAGTTTGAAGCCTCGTCCTTCTGTCTGACTCCAAAGCCCACCATTCATCCATCCATTCATCCATCCATCCATCCATCATCTATCCATCCATCTATTTGACACATATTTATTGAGTGCCTACTGTATGCTAGGCACAGGAGACATAAAGCCAAGTAAGGCAGGATTCTTGTGGTAACACAGCTCACAGTATGATATAAAACTTGCTGATCACTCATGGTTTCTAGCCTCTCATGAAAGTAAGAAATGAGTTCATCTGCTAAGATTCAGCAGGTAGATAGCAAGAGAAGGGGACTGAGGAGACTGCATATCCAGGAGGAGAGAGTTTACAAGGTGGGAGCTGTGATTAAAAAGGAAAAACTCAAAGTGTTGCTTTATGGATACCCTGTAGTGCCTTAAGAATGCAAAACTTCATTAGTAGCTTTCTAAGTCTGATTGCTGGCCACTTCATTGAATATTCAAAGGTTTCACAGGAATTAAGCTACACCCTTGTGAGTACTTTGCCACCATTTGAGGCTGTCAAAGGCATTGGCTGCACAGGTAATCCCCAGGATGCAAAGCAGGTGAACACACATATGAGACAGCCCTGAGGGCTTTCCTGCAAGCAGCTGAGTGGAACTCACTCTGAAGAAGTGTTAGAAGATCCACAAGTAGGAATGAGGCCACAATCAGAGAAATGATATTTGGTAACTTGTAAGACCCTCTGTCTGTCCTCAGGCAGTCCTGACCTGGGAACCCCTGGAAACATTAGCAAGTGTGGGATACCGTAGTGCTCTGTGTTCTTAAGCACAGCTTGATATGGTTAGGGACCCCGGGTAAGCTTTGGAGGTGTGTTCTTTTCCTGTTTCTTTAACTTTCTGATTGTCCGTTGAAGGTCAGTATATTCCCCAACGTTTCTCCAGGTCTTTTCAAATTATAATTCCTAATAAATGTAAACTGATGAAAAGAAATCATTAATATTGTGTGTCTAAGTTTTAACACTTAACTGATGCGATGTACAATTAGTGTACATTGTTAACAATCACAAATGTTAACACTTAACTGATACAAATGTGATTGTGGTTAACACTTAACTGATACAATGTACAATTAGTGTATATTGTGAACAATGTAGTAGTGTTAACAATCACAATTGCACTGTATTAGTTAATGTTAGCAATCACATTGTTAGCACTTAACTGATACAATGTATAATTAGTGAAGTGCACAATCAGTGTGCTTCCTTAGAAGAAAGCAAACTGAATTATATGCTGTGTCAGTCGTAGAGAAATTTTTATTATTCTGTGGTGAAAAAAGACAAGAACTAAAGGAAACTTTCACTTTTGTTCTAACTTTAGTTGTAGGCCATGTTGGTGTTTCTTGCATTATCACTGGTGACTGCAACAAGTAACAGAATAGGATGAGTTCTGAAGGAAGGGTGTGCCAGTTCTCACTTCAGCACCCAGCCTCTGGACCACCCCTTTTCTTTAAACCTTCATTGTCTTTGCCCCATGACTAGATTCTCCTGATTCCTCTCCTACCTCCCTGAATTCTTCTTCTGTTTTAGATGTATCCATCCAGTCTCACACTGTGTATTTACCAAATATTTGACCCTGCGGCTTTTCTCTTTTGTTCTCTACACTCGCTCACTTCACAAATTGTTCTGACATTATGGCCTCAACAGAGAGCCCTACATGATTGACACCCAAAGACATACTTCTCCCCCTCTCTTAAAACTGAAAAATGTTTACATTTTTTAAAAATTTCCAGCTACCCACATATCCTGCTACCATCTCAAATTCAACTGAATACACATCTCAAATCTATTTATTTTCCCATAGCCCCTTTCTTTTGGAATGGGACTATCCCTCCCTAATTATATAAGACCCCCCCCCCGACTCTCCCTTCACTCGGGAGAGTTTCAGTGCAGAATGCATACTAACCAATAGCATTGTTACCTTTCTCTTCAGAAAATGTCTTCCTTCCTTTTGAAATACTAAGGAAGAACAGAGCTCTGCATTATTCACCTTATCAAGCTCTACCCTTTCATATTAAGTATTTCAATTTGTTAACTTTCAAGAAATACCAAAGAGAGTACCTTCAGTAGTTATTAGTGTGTCACAAGTATCAAATCTTTAATGTTATTTTAAACCTACATGAGTGATGTGTTGGAGTCCTTATTGAGCTTCTGTAAAAAATTATTCTTGGAATGGCTTTTGGCAGAACGTTGGATCAAAACTAGAGATTATAAAATAAAGCCACAGTTGTTCTGAAACTCCAAATTTTACTGCATTATTGGAAGAGTAAATACATATGGATATATTTGAGTTACTGTTGATTCTGAGGAAAACTTCTACATACTGAAAGAATGAATAATCTCTAAAGAGAGCAACAGTAAATTTCCATCTCCACTGAGATGATACTGCATCATGTACAGGGGGAGAAGACCCTGGAAGGTTTTTAAGTCCTTTCTTACCTTTTAAGTAAAATAGTTTATGTATAATTATGCATATCATGAAGTGGGCTTTTTTCTGTTTCATGTACTTCATATGGAAAAGAATTCAAAGACCCCTCTGTTCTACTAAAAATAAGTTTAATAATAATAATTCCTTTTCTGAAAATATTTCATTGGCCCCTAAGTTTGCTGATAAAGGCTGTGGAGGGGGTGAAGGAAAGGAGCAGGGTGAGAGGGGATACAAGCTGCCCCTGAAGTTTCCATCTTGGGTGTGATGAGTTTAGGACCCAGAGCACAGTTCAGGCCACTGCCAAGAGTGGCAGGAAGGGGAGTATCCACAACAATTTAGTGTCTCCTGCCCCAATCCCTATGGTGACATGCAAAACTTTGTGGTGGGATGAGAGTTTTATACCAACGGAAAGAGAAGGAACAATAGAAAGAAGTGAAGACAGCAAGGCCTTCTGGTTGAGACATTAGAATTAATTTAACCACTGTAAGAAGAATCCTACCCTGTCCCAACCTGTGAGCCTGGTGAGCCTGGTGATAATGGAGTGAACAGTCAAGTGAAGTTTGAGGACCACCCTCAAACAGGAGGAGGATCTAGTAGGAGGACGAGAAGGGGAATGCCACAGGGAGATGCAAACCCCAGGGTGTCCCAATTGACCACTAGTTTCATCAAGAGTGGAAGTAAAACAGGGCAGTAGAGATGGGGAAACTATAGAGCAGGAGGTTCATCCTCTGCTATTTCAGCAGAGAGCCTGAAAGTGTGGTCTTTCCCTGGAGCCCACTAGAGCAGAAAGAAGACATGAGGGAAGGAGGAGAGGAGACCCCAAGGTCCAAGAAATTATGTTGTGAAACATCCTGAAGTGGAAACGTACCTTGTTGTAATCCATATTCCCTTAATGACATTATTGCAGCATCTGGAAAATGCTATTTATACTACTTAGAACCACAGAATCATGGGATTTGAGGCTTATAAGAAAGAGATTCCTCATACAAGTAAGAAAACTAAGCCTCAGAAAGACAATATTCAAAGGTGGTTAAAAGCATGGGCTTTGGAGTCAAACAGACCTGATTCAAATCCATATTAATTATCAACTCTGTGGCTTTGGGGGAGATTGATAGCTCTAATCCTCAGTTTCCTTCTACATAAAATAGGAAACACATGCCCATCTCAGGGGCCTACGATGGGTTAATGAGATAATGTAGCACTTATAACCATTGGCATGGCTGTATACATTATTCTTTTTTCTGTCTGCTCCACTGGCATGTAAACTCCAACGAGTTAGGGATTTTTGACAGTTTTGCTTCTGCTATATCCCCAGTGCCTGGAACAGTGCCTGGAAGTCACTCACAAATGTATATTGAATGATTCCTATGAAGCGATTAAGATAATGTCTGGAATTTAATGACAGTGGTTGTTGAAAATAATGACAACAATAACGACCACAGAAAGCCAAAATGCAGTATTCAGAAAAGCCCATATTAGCACTCACAGTCATTGTTCAAATAATTATATTGTCAAGTAACTTAAACAATAAATATTCTTACTAACTCCCTTACTGAAAATATCTTTTTTTCCAGTGGAGAAAAAAATTTTCATATATTTTACTACATTTATGCTGGTTTGGCTGAAAAAAAGAAACTAGCCCATTACAAACTACCTGAAAATAAGCCTCCCAGGTAATCTACCAGGTTGTACTTTCATCAATAATATTTTCACTTTTCACTTAATTTTAGACTTTTATCCTTCCTTTTATATATTTTTTAGGTACCTACAAAATGACCACCTCAGAACAGTACAAGACATCATGAATAATAGTTTATATAAATCCCAGTATGAATTAATTGAGCAATGTTTCAAAGTCATAGGTTTTACAATGGAGGTAAGTATGAAAGACACTTGAACCTCTTTAGAAAGGATCTTTTTATCATCATTAATGTTAAGAGCATTTATTGAGTGATTAATATATACCAGCATAAGTGCTTTACATATATTAGAACAGCCTTATGAAATAACTGGAAATATAAAATTTACTTTATAAGTGAAGAAATAGTGTGGCCTTGAGATATAATTGAATTTAGTTTTGTTCTTAATCTTTTATTTTACTTATACTTACATTTCCCATATACATATATGGGAAATATATATAAACATATATATATAATTTTACATAAATGCATAAATGTGCATGTTCTTTTTAGTGCAATCTTTTAAATAACTTTATTAAGATATAATTTACATACAATATAATTCACCTATTTAAAGTGTATATTTCAGTGACTTTTAGTATATTCATAGAGATGTGTATTCATGACCATAATCATTTATAGAATATTTTCATAAATTTTTCACCCCAAAAAGAAATATGGTAGCAATTAGCATATTTCTGACTCAATTCTGACTTCATCCCTACTTTCTATCACTATAAATCTGCTTTTTCTGGACATTTTACATACATGGGATCATATAATATGTGATCCGTTGTGACTGGTTTATCTCACTTAGCATAATGTTTGCAAGGTTCATCCATTTTTGTAGCATGTATCAGTACTTCTTTTTTTGTTGTTAAATAATATTTCATTTTATGGGTATACTTCATGTTATTTGCCCATTCATTAGTTGATGGGCAACATTTAGGTTGTTTTCGGTTGTCTATTATGAATAATGCTGCTATGAACATTCATGTACAACTTTTTGTGTGGACGTAAGTGTTCATTTATCTTTGATATATACCTAGCAGTGCAAATGCTGAATAGGGTAACTCTGTGTTTAACTTTTTCACTAAATTGTTCAACTGTTTTCCAAAATCGCTGCACCATTTTACATTCCCACCAGCACTGCATGAAGTTTCCAATTTCTCCACATCTTCACCAACACTTATTGTTATCTGTCATTTTGATTATAGTGATTCCAGTGGATGTGAAGTGGTATCACTTGAGGGTTTAGTTGAATTTACCTAATAACTTATGATGCTGAACTTCTTTTTCATGTACTTATTGGTCATCTGTGGATCTTTTTTGGAGAAATGTCTGTTCAGATCCTTCGCATGTTTTCTAATTGGGTTATTGTCTTTTTATTATTGAGTTGTAGAAATTTTTTATATTCTAGGTACTAGCTCCTTATCAGATATCTGATTTGCAAAAAAAAAAAAAAAAAAAAAGAAAAAATCTCCTATTTGTTATATTTTCCCTTTCTTGATGGTGTCCTTTGAAGCACAAAAGTTTTTAAATTTTATGAAGTTCAGTTTATCTATTTTTTCTTTTATTGCTTATGATTTTAGTGTTATATAGAAAACCAAGCTCACAAAGATTTATGCCTAAGCTTTCTTCTTATAGTTGTATAGTTTTAGCTCTTACATTTAGGTCATTGTTCCATTTTGAGTTAGTTTTTGTGCATATTGTGAGGTAGGGATCTAACTTCATTTTTTTGCTTCTGGACATTCAGTGTACCAGCAACGTTGTTGGCAAGATTATTCTTTCCCCATTGTTCTTGGTCAAATATCAATTAACCACAAATATATAGGTTTATTTCTGGACTCTCAATTCTATCTCATTGATTTATATATTTATCCTTATACTGGTATCACACATGAGTATCATAGCTATGTAATAAGTATTGAGATTAGGAAGCATTAAACCCTTCTACAACTTTGTTCTTTTTATTATTATACTTTAAGTTCTAGGGTACATGTGCATAACGTGCAGGTTTGTTACATATGTATACTTGTGCCATGTTGGTGTGCTGCACCCATCAACTTGTCAGCACCCATCAATTCATCATTTATATCAGGTATAACTCCCAATGCAATCCCTCCCCCCTCCCCCCTCCCCATGATAGGCCCCGGTGTGTGATGTTCCCCTTCCCGAGTCCAAGTGATCTCATTGTTCAGTTCCCACCTATGAGTGAGAACATGCAGTGTTTGGTTTTCTCTTCTTGTGATAGTTTGCTAAGAATGATGGTTTCTGTTTTGACGAACGGAGGCAAGATGGTGCATTTCCGGGTTTTTCATCACCAACTTTTCCCCGTGTGCGCGAGGATGCAGCTGGCGCCCGGGAAGGTGCAGACCAACCAGGCATGCGCCAGGTGATGTCAATCCGAAGAGATCAAGATTTACCTGGTGGCACCTGCGGCGCCTTCCCCCCACCCCCCCACGCGTCCGTGCCCCGCCTATTGCCCTTCCACTCCTAGAAAAGCCACTCCCGGCAGATGCACGGGGCGGGCTTCCTCAGCCCCTACCTTTGTCGGGACTGCATTAGGAACTCTGCCCGAGAGCTCTACTGGGTGACTCTCTCGGCCTCCTTTGCTGGAGGCCAACAGACTTCACCCCCATACCTTTTTCTCTGGAGCTAGATGACCAAAGAATAAATTTGCAGTTTTGCTTTTAGCCTTGCCTACTCGCTGGTTCTTTTGTGCTCGCTCTGGTGGTCTTAGAAAAACAAATCAGTTTCCAGCTGCATCCATGTCCCTACAAAGGACGCAAACTCATCCTTTTTTATGGCTGCATAGTATTCCATGGTGTATATGTGCCACATTTTCTTAATCCAGTCTGTCACTGATGGACATTTGGGTTGATTCCAAGTCTTTGCTATTGTGAATAGTGCCGCAATAAACATACGTGTGCATGTGTCTTTATAGCAGCATGATTTATAACCCTTTGGGTATATACCCAGTAGTGGGATGGCTGGGTCATATGGTACATCTAGTTCTAGATCCTTGAGGAATCGCTATACTGTTTTCCATAATGGTTGAACTAGTTTACAATCCCACCAACAGTGTAAAAGTGTTCCTATTTCTCCACATCCTCTCCAACACCTGTTGTTTCCTGACTTTTTAATGATTGCCATTCTAACTGGTGTGAGATGGTATCTCATT
Source organism: Trachypithecus francoisi (assembly GCF_009764315.1). Taxonomy (NCBI): domain Eukaryota; kingdom Metazoa; phylum Chordata; class Mammalia; order Primates; family Cercopithecidae; genus Trachypithecus; species Trachypithecus francoisi. The sequence goes on from NW_022681474.1 coordinate 28,491,998, forward strand.
GTGGTTTTGATTTGCATTTCTCTGATGGCGAGTGATGAGCATTTTTTCATGTGTCTGTTGGCTGTATGAATGTCTTCTTTTGAGAAATGTCTGTTCATATCCTTTGCCCACTTTTTGATGGGGTTGTTTTTTCTTGTATATTTGTTTGAGTTCTTTGTAGATTCTGGATATTAGCCCTTTGTCAGATGAGTAGATTGCAAAAATTTTCTCCCATTCTGTAGGTTGCCTGTTCACTGTGATGGTAGTTTCTTTTGCTGTGCAGAAGCTCTTTAGTTTAATTAGATCCCATTCGTCAATTTTGGCTTTTGCTGCCATTGCTTTTGGTGTTTTAGACATGAAGTCCTTGCCCATGCCTATGTCCTGAATGGTATTACCTAGGTTTTCTTCTAGGGTTTTTATGGTATTAGGTCTAACATTTAAGTCTCTAATCCATCTTGAATTAATCTTCGTATAAGGAGTAAGGAAATGATCCAGTTTCAGCCCCAAATCTCCTTAAGCTGACAAGCAACTTCAGCAAAGTCTCAGGATACAAAATTAATGTGCAAAAATCACAAGCATTCTTATACAACAGTAACAGACAAACAGAGAGCCAAATCATGAATGAACTTCCATTCACAATTGCTTCAAAGAGAATAAAATACCTAGGAATCCAACTTACAAGGGATGTCAAGGACCTCTTCAAGGAGAACTACAAACCACTGCTCAGTGAAATAAAAGAGGACACTAACAAATGGAAGACCATACCATGCTCATAGATAGGAAGAATCAATATCGTGAAAATGGCCATACTGCCCAAGGTTATTTATAGATTCAATGCCATCCCCATCAAGCTACCAATGAGTTTCTTCACAGAATTGGAAAAAACTGCTTCAAAGTTCATATGGAACCAAAAAAGAGCCCGCATTGCCAAGACAATCCTAAGTCAAAAGGACAAAGCTGGAGGCGTCATGCTACCTGACTTCAAACTATACTACAAGGCTACAGTAACCAAAACAGCATGGTACTGGTACCAAAACAGAGATATAGACCAATGGAACAGAACAGAATCCTCAGAAATAATACCACACATCTACAGCCATCTGACTGATCTTTGACAAACCTGAGAGAAACAAGAAATGGGGAAAGGATTCCCTATTTAATAAATGGTGCTGGGAAAATTGGCTAGCCATAAGTAGAAAACTTTGTTCTTTTTTTAAAGTATGTTTTGGCTTTTCAAGATTGGCCCCTTAAACTTTAATATAAATTTGAAGGATCAGCTTGTCAATTTCTAGCACCTTTAAAGAAATTTTTTTTGTTCAGCTCTCTCTTCCCCATCTTACCTCCTTAAATCTACATCTGCTCTCTTTCTCCTCCCCTAGCTAATGGACGTATACATGATCCAACATTCCATATTTACTTACCTAGTCCTAGAGTCTTGTTTATAGATACACACACACACACACACACACACACACACATGCAAATGTGTACACATGCATATATTTGGTGAGATGATCATTCTTTTATTAATATGGGATTATATTACACACACTTTTCTATATCTGATTTTTCTTACTCAGCAATGCCTGTGAAAATCCCTTCAAATTACCTAATATATCACTGAATCACCTCTTTTAAAGGTAGTAAAATGTTCTACAGTGTGTACTACCATAGTTTATTCAGCCATTCACCATGACTGGGTATATAAACTATAAATGTTTCTGGATCTTGCAACCATGAGCAAAGCTGAAGTATGTCCTTATTGACTTGTTCATTTCTTTCTATGAAATAGCTTCCTAGTAGTGGAATTTCTGGGTTAAAAGGTACATATATTTTAAATTTGAATAGAACTTGCAAGATTGCCTTCCAATAATTCTGTAGCACTTCACATTTCCACCAACGATACATATTAATATATTAATACCCTTCCCTTCCTCATTCCTGCCAGCAATGTGTTGTGGCTTTTTAAATATTTCCTAGTCTGGTGGGTGAAAGTAACATCTCATTTTAAATATGCATATCCTTGACAAATAATATATTTGAACATCTTTCCATTTGTTTGCTAGCTGCTTAGATTTACTCTTATGAATTGTATATTTATATTGTTGCCCCTTTTATTGAATTATTTAGATGCTTTATGTCAATTTGTAAGGGCTCGTTGATTATAGACATATGTTTCTATCATTTGTGTTATAAATGTTTCTTTATAGTTGTATAATTTGTGACTTTTTGTCATATTACCATAATGAAGTTTTAAATGTTTGTTTATTCAAACAAATTTACCTTTTTGTTCATAACATCTAGGTCTCTAGTTTTGGTTAAAAAGTTTTCCCCTAACTCTAGGTTGTACGTGTAGTCTCCTAGATTTTCTTGAAAGTGAAAAAAAAAAATTTATCTTTAATCCATTTGAAATTTATTTTATGGTACCAGATGGAGCACTACTTTTCTTTTATTCCAGATGGAGAGCCAGAATTGACTTATCCTATATTAAGGCCTTATATGACATGTAATCTATTTTTGATGCCTCTATTTTAGCTATCAATCTATGTTTTCTATTTCTATAGCAGTATTCGGTTGACTTGATTACAGTGGTTTGATTCTGTGTTTTCCTAGTAAGGCTATTCCTGCTCTCACTTTCTTCTTTTCCATACTTTGCTTAGCTATTGTTTAGCATTGCTTGTCCATACAAACTGTAAGATCAATGTGTTCAATTCCAACAACCCCATTTGGACTTTTAATTAGAATCGTATTGAATTTATATATTAGTTTTTGGAGCACTGTCATTTTCTTTTTTTTTTTTTTTTTTTTGAGACGGAGTCTCGCTCTGCCGCCCAGACTGGAGTGCAGTGGCCGGATCTCAGCTCACTGCAAGCTCCGCCTCCCGGGATTACGCCATTCTCCTGCCTCAGCCTCCCGAGTAGCTGGGACTACAGGCGCCCGCCACATCGCCCGGCTAGTTTTTTGTATTTTTAGTAGAGACGGGGTTTCACCATGTTAGCCAGGATGGTCTCGATCTCCTGACCTCGTGATCCGCCCGTCTCGGCCTCCCAAAGTGCTGGGATTACAGGCTTGAGCCACCGCGCCCGGCCTTGTCATTTTCATATGTATGTCTTCTCACCCCAAATTATGAAATGACTTATGTACTTTTTGTCATATGATTTTGTTTGTTTAGATGCTGTTTTGGGTTTTTAATAATAATCTATAGCTATATTCATCTAGAACTTGCATCTTATTTTTAAATTTATTAACAACTATGTTAAGGTTTTTATTATAAGTAAAATGAATTTTCCATTGGTAGAATTTTTGAGATATATAATCATGCCATTAGCAAAAAGAAGAGTTTTACCCCTTTCATGTTATATCAGTCATTTATTTTTCTTTTTTGTACTTAGATCATCTAAGACTAGTCTAAGTCAATATTAAGTAATAATGATTATAGTTGGCCTCTCAGTCTAGTTTCTGATTTTAAATGGTTTTAGTGTTTTGCTATTTTTTAAAAAAGAATATTTATCATAATTAATTTCCTTTTATTGCTGTTTTACTTAGGGTTGTTATTAGGAATTCTGCTGAATTTTACCAAATATTTTTTTCAGCAGCTATTGATATAATCGTATTTTTTCCTATGGCAGTTTGTTGATGTCTCCTTATTATGTTGATAGATTTCTTAATATTTAAACATCCTTACATTTCTGGAATAAGCCCAATAAAGTCCATCTATATTACCTTTTTGATAAATTTCTGTATCTATGAGCTAGTGTTTTATTTAGAATTTTTGCATCTATATATTTAGCAGTGAAATTTATCTAGTGATTTTGTTTTCTTTTATATCAAATTTGATTATTAAAGTTATACCACTGAGCTTTTTTCATTTTTTGTTTGGCCTATATGAGTTAAAATCAGTTCCCAATGTTCTCTGAAGATAAGAAGCACCTCGACACACATACGTGAGACCTACTGTATAGAAATTTCTGAGAGAGATCTAGTATTACAGCATCCCATTAATTCTTATCATTAGAGAAGATTGAGGACAATGTCTTTTAAAACCTTAAAGATTAGGGGCCGGGCGCCGTGGCTCACGCCTGTAATCCCAGCACTTTGAGAGGCCAAGGCGGGTGGATCATGAGGTCAAGAGATCGAGACCATCCTGGCCAACATGGTGAAACCATGTCTCTATTAAAAATACAAAAAAATTAGCCGGGCATGGTGGCAGGCACCTGTAATCCCAGCTACTTGGGAGGCTGAGGCAGGAGAATCGCTTGAACCTGGGAAGCAGAGGTTGCAGTGAGCCAAGATCACGCCATTGCACTCCAGCCTGGGCAAAAAGAGTGAAACTCCATCTCAAAAAAAAAAAAAGAAAGAAAGATAGATTAGGGTAAAACTCAACTGTGTCTGACCCTTGGACCTTTTTGATACTGAGTCTTTAATTACCTTTCTGATTCTTCTATGAAAATTATCTTTTTGAATTAGTTTTTCTCTTTTGGGTTATTTGTATTTTGCTAAGAAATTATCATGAAATCTTATGCCATAGATTTTCTTGCTGAATTTTCTTAAGATACTTTAAATTAATGCCATATCTCTGGCTTTGTTTCCTTTCTCATTCTAATGAGAAATTCTCATTTTTGCCCTTACTCTCTTTTATCTTTAACTGGGTTTACAGGGGGTTTTGAATATTAAAAAAAAGAAAAAGGCAAAACCACAACAGCTATTGGATGCATTTTACCCATCTGATAAATGTTTTCATGTCTGTATTATTGGTTTTAATTTGATTTTTATATTTTTATTATTCATTTGTTTCTTCTGTTCTTTTTTTTTTTTTTCAAAGAGAATACTTGGTTCCTGTATTTCTTTACATATGTCATTGAGTAATGAAAGCATTTAAGGCTAGAAATTTATCACCAAGTAATAAACACTTCCTTATGTCCCATAGGTTGTATTTTTTAATTTTTGTAACAAAGTATCATGTTTAATAGGGACTCCTAAGGTTTTTGGAGAAACTTTCAGACTTCGCTGGTAATAGTTTATTGTTTGCTACATTGATTCAGCGTGTGTGATGAAAGAAGATTTTACTCTGAATGTGAATCAGGCTTTTAGATGAACTCTTTCTGGAATTTTAGATGAACTCTTTCTGCAGTTCGTTGAATTTTGATTTCATTTTCATAAATGACACTCCTGCAGCTTTAAACAGTCAATGTGTCTGCTTAAGAAGTTTACCAGCATCCTTTGGGTTATCAGATCTCTACTAAGAGCTTAAGCTAAAACAAACAAACAAAAAACTAATTCTTCAATTATTCTCAAAAAATTAAAAAATTTAATCAGCAATATATAAAATGTAGACATGCTAATAGAAGTGAAACTTTATAAAAAATATTCAAATTGTATACTATGAAATTATTGAATCTAATGATTTTGTAGTCTGTTTTTAAGGCACTGTTGACTCCCTTCCAAAATGGAAGACTATCAGCAGCAACTTTAGTTCCATGATCCATCTGCTTGCCAAAAGTAATATTTGTAAAGATGTAAGTGCTTTTGGTATATTCTCCAAATAGGGAACTTCTGCTGTTGGTGACTCTGAAGACAGGAGTCTCTCAGTCTTACCTTCTCTTTGAAAGCTTTTGGCTCCATCTTGAGTATCCTTGCTGCAGGCTTACAGGAGGTGGGGACTGGGGGATGTTTTCAAGACCTTGCCCCTAGAAGATAAGTGTGATCTTACCAGCTGGGTGAGGTTGGAGAAGCAGAGTAAATGGATTTTATTTTGATTGGAATTAGGGCCCTGCCTTACAAGGGAGGTTTAGGTAAATCCAGTGCCGTCTTTGTCCATCAAGATCTTAGAAATCTTCACTGATCCATCTCCCCAAAGCTAACTTTATCACCCAGAGATGTTCCAGACAGTTATTTGGTAGAACAAGAATACATAGATTCAAATGGAATTCCAATTATTTAGTTCAGCACTATCTTATTTAATAAGGACTTCTTGAAAGAGAGATTTTGTTTTGTACAATCCATCTAAGAATGAAAAATGTAGAATAATTATATGACAAGTTGTCCACTGTAAGAAATGAGAAATAAAAATTACTATGAAAGGAACTTTGTTAGACTTAACTAACAAACCAGACAGTATCTGTAACAATGAATATTTAGATTACAGTACTACCCTCTAATCTGCAGTTTCACTTTCTGCAGTCTCAGCTACCTGTAGTCAACTGCAGTTTGAAAATATTAAACAGAAAATTCTAGAAATAAACAATTTTAAATAGTATGCTGTGCTGAGTAGCATGATGAAATCCCACTCCTTCCATCCTGGTAAGCGAATCTTCTCTTTGTCTAGCATGCCCATGCTGTATAGGCTACTTGCCCCTTAGCCACTTAGTAACCCTGTTGGTTATCAGTTCAAAAATACATAGTACATATAGAGAGAGTTCAGTACTATCTGTGATTTCGGGAATCCACTGGAGGTCTTGGGAGGTATCTCCCATGGTTTAGAGGGGACTACTATAATTTAGTGTGTTGTAGTCAAACAATAGTGGTTGTGAAACATTCCAACTTTTAAAGTAAACTTTTCTAGTATGAGCTTTCTCCTTAACCAAGAGGAATTCAGATTTGATGAAGAGACTCTTTCCTGGATACTTTTACAGGTCCAGAATTTAGAATCTCTCATTGAGTAATCTGAACAAACATTGCTACTCTGTTTCTAGAGGAATTAATTGGTTGTAGGGAAACATAGGTGAGAGTGAGTTTGAGGAGCCAGAGGGAATCTGGAAGACTACTTCCAGCACCAGTCAAGAATTATTAACAAGTCCTCTTGGGACCAGAGGGGGAGTTATTGCAATGAGTTCCCCCAAAGAGTTCTGATTTTACTAGAACATTATGAATTATAAGGACAACAAGAAAGTTGTACTCTAGACTCAATGGCAAGCCAAGATTGAGTGCATCCTTAGGAAGACACTTTACTCACAAAAAGTTGTGAGCTGAAGTTAAATGACTTTTTGGCTTAAAAATAGAGACTCCAACTTGACCATCTTCATTTCTGAATGATGCTTTCTCTCCATTGATTCGTGGACCCCACCTGGAACTTGGGGTTGAGAAGTCAGGCTGTCCACTCTATATCTACTACACTGCAGCTGTAATTTGGGAACTCAATGGTTCTGTGGTCTCTAGGTCAGAAAGGAGATGAATGGGCCCCTTCTCTCTCGATGCACTAGATGGTTTTTAGGCTATAAAATGAAACAAAAATCCATTGTTTAATGCATTTTCTGAGGACTTTTGGAGAAGCTTTCAGACTTTGCTCTTAGCTGTAATTTGTTACAGTGAGACAGTACCTGGTTCTTAAGTGACCAGTATGTGAATCTCATTCCCCCATCTCCCTCCCTCCAAAAAAAATGAAGCAGCAAAGGTTGGCAGGATGTCTGGATTGATATATAAGGACAGGAACATTAACTTGACCATAGCACCGTTTGTCTGAGAGTTGAAAGAAAATGATGAGGAGTGAGTAGGAGTTGAACAATTGAGAGACCACTAAGCATTTAGAACTTATCATGGATACCTCATGTAAAGGATCGAGTGTGCATACCCTTGTACATGCCATGAGGTCTGCGTGGTAGACACCCTATCATGCTGAAATTTGTGCCATTGACCTTTTACCTGATTGTCTTTTGGAAACAAGGTCTAAACTGTAGGACCTGGAGTCAGAGATGACCCCGATATATTTCTGGAAAATCGTTTTATGGGCTTTCTTTCTTTTCTTTCTTTTTCCTGATATATTTCTGGAAAATCATTTTTTGGGTGGGTGGCTCCTTCCTTCCTTTTTTCCCTCCTTCCTTCCTTCCCTTTCTTTCTTGATGGGATCTCTCTGTGTTGCTTAGGCTGGAGTGCAGTAGTGAAATCAGCTCACTGTAATTTCAAACTCCTGAACTCAATCTGTCCTTCCACCTCAGCCTCCTGATTAGCTGGGACTATAGGCGATTACCACCATGCCCAGCTAACTTTTTAAAATATTTTTTTGTAGAGGTGCATCTCACTGTGTTGCCCAAGCTGGTCTCAAACTCCTGGCCTTAAGTGATCCTCTGGCCTCAGCCTCCCAAGTAGCTGGAATTACAGGCATGAGTCGCTGTGCCTGGTGATATTTTTAATACTAGAGAAATAAATGTATTCGTAATGGCTTCAGCTCTGGGAGAGGAACTCCCTGACTCAGAAAGCAGGAGTTTCAGCCATATTTCAGGTGATATGTGGCCCCCACCCAAAGACTACAGTTGAGCTAGGGGCACACTCCCAGGAGACTGACTCCATATGCCACCCTGTTCTAAATATAGTCTCATTCTTATGCTCTAATTCTGATGTCCCAGGCATCATAAATGACCACTTGAATGTTTTGCTCTTGTTAGTCAGCCTAACCCTAATTCTACCCCTACCCCTACCCTTTCCTGGGCATGACCACTTCCAGGTGCATCTTTCCCTGCTGCCAACATTCAGTTTCAAATCTGGCCCCTCCCCTTCCGCTGCATCATTTCCCCTCAGCCCTCCCTAATCTGGTCCTCACCCTTCCCACAGTTTGCACCTATGGAGACAAGCTGATTCAAGCACTCAGTGTCCTGGCTCGTAAAGCAGAGCCAATTTATTTGGGATTCAGTCAATAAAGAAAAAAACAGCAGTCATTCTTTTCCTCAATCCTTGGTCATAAGATCAGTGTTGCTAATGGTAGATGCTCCTTGTGAACTGTGGCCTGGCTCTGTTGGATGCGTGGTTAGGGGAAAACAGGAGCAGCCAGTAGGAGCTCAGGGCATCCTTCTAACTGGAAGATGTATAACAAGCAAGGCAGTGCCTGCTTGTGACCAGGGGCTGGGCCTCTTCCTAGTTCTTTTCCCTGCCTTTTGTCTTCAGAGTTGATCTGCTTCTTAACACATTCACTTTTGCTATCTTACAAGCAAGGATTCATGTTTAATTGGTTTGTTTACTTAGAAGTCCCACTCATTGGAGGCAGTGTTTCACTTATATTTGGCTCAACTACTTTCTCTTGCTTGGTTTAGTAACAATAATGTTTACTAACATTAAAATGAAACGAGTTTTGCAGCTAGCATCTATTGACAAATATAATTTATTTATTTCAAACTGTATATTCCAAATTTAAACATATTCAATGCTTATTGAACATCTAAATGTATAGCGTAGGATAAAGGAAAACATAACATCTGTTTTTTGGATCTGAAGCACAACCACTGCTAGATATTTTGGGAAGACTTTTAGTCCAATTCAAGGTGATTCTCCTAGGGCATGGTGGCCTCCCATCTAAAAGCAGAAACTGTCCCAGTTGGGATTTGGTAGAATTAAACTGCGTGAGTATTTACTTCCTTTTTATCCCCAGTATTGATTTTTTACGCTATTTTATTGGCTTTCTTGGATATGTTCTTTGTCAGTAGCTGCTTCTAATCTATTTTGATAGTAAAAGGCAACTTTTATTATCAAGATAAGTGGCATGATTCTGACATCCTCTAAGCATAGCATGCGGCCTTCACAGTTTACTGCAGCACAATTTGAGTGACTCTCCAATACAGTCTCTCTTTCTCTCACTTTCTTTGCTGATCTCTCTCTCATTGGTATTGACAGCACCCCCAGTGTATGTGTCCCTTTAAATACTCTGAGTTTACAGTTCACGTGTGCATTTGTGATTCAGCACAATGCAAAAGAATGACAGGAAAATCAAAATCAGATATTCTCTAAAAATAACACCATTGGAAATCTCTGAAACCGTTAAACCATATGATTTCCTAAGCCATTTCCCTGCCATAGTTTTAAAATAAATGATTGGTAGTTTGATGATTCATAGTAGTTTGATGATTCAATGAGTAGTTTGTCTCATTTAGAAACAATTTTTACCATATAATGGGAGTTTTGTGGGGGTTTTTTACACAAATTTATATGTCTGATGTCTAAGATGAGAATGCCTTTCTTCTGTTTTAATTGCGCTTTCATTTCTCATGATAGTCTAAAAATCACATGCTAGCATGTTTTCTTTGGATTATTAGTTATGTCTTTAGGGAAGATCAAATAATATTTGTGAAAGAAATTAAATATTTTAAAGCATCACAAAAAGTAATGAATTTCCATGAAATACTCAGTTCATTTTTAAAAATTGGTTTTAGGCCAGGAGCAGTGGCTCACGCCTGTAATCCTAGCACTTTGGGAAACCGAGGCGGGCAGATTGCCTGAGCTCAGGAGTTCGAGACCAGCCTGGGCAATACGGTGAAACCGTCTCTTTTAAAATACAAAAAATTAGCCAGGTGTGGCAGTGTGCACCTGTAATCCCAGCTACTCAGGAGGCTGAGGCAGGAAAATTGCTTGAACGCGGGAGGTGGAGGTTGCAGTGAGCCGAGATTGTGCCACTGCACTCCAGTCTGGGAATAGAGCAAGACTCCTTCTCAAAAAAAAAAAAAAGGTTTTGATCAGAATGGAAGGGTGTGTATATTCCATTTGGTTTGTCATTTGTAATAATTTAAAAATAATTTGATACCTTTTTTTTCATTCAAAAAACAAAAAACAAGTTACAATTCCAGAATGCCATGATTTGGCCAACATTGATGACTTGAACTAAACGACAGGGCCAAGGAGGTAGTTGATAAAATAAAAATAATTCTGTGCTAGGGAGTCAAGATCCCTGGGCTAAAATCCTTGACACTGCTTATTTCTGGCTCTGTGTCCAATAACTAAACTTTCTGGTCTAAGCTTATTTACCAGTAAAAGGAGGGGAAAGGGATAATTAATTTCTGAGTCACTTCCGACTCTATGATTCCATGACTAAAATTGAGGGGCACTTAATTTCCTTCTAGTCTTTGCAGATTGCTCATGCCATTTTATTGCTTTAAGTGTCTGCAGAATTGAACCTAAGAATAGAGAACATATTAATATCTCACGTACCAACAGCTGCAAATGCTGATTGCAAAGCATCTCCTTCTGTCCCATCATTTCTTATCTGCCTGGTATGTGAGTTGCAGTAACATCCCATCCTGGGTCCATTCCTCCCCACACTCCTTCCACCCCAACCTGCCTCCCTGTCCTTTCTCAACAGAAGCATCTGCACCATGGCTTCAAGTAGACTAGATAGTGCCACATCTGCCAGGGATGGGCCACTTTGTTCTGGTCCATGATGACCCCCACCGACTTTGAGGTCTGGTCATTGTCCTCTCTCTTCAGTCCTCTCTCTCATGGGTATCAATTAGGCATCCGGGATAGGTTGAGGCCCTAAGAAATGACTTAGAACATTTTGCCAAAACAACTCTGGGCACCAAACTCACTCTACCCTGCATGGACTGTTGCTTCCATTCCCAAAACAAAATTTACTGAAAAGGAAATCATGTATTTCCCAACCACAGGGCTCTGCCACTTAGATAAGTTACTTCTCTTTTGAAAAAAAAAAAAAAAAAAAAAAACTGGCTTAGTGAGAACTTTTTGTTCTTATATAATCTAACCACTCACTCAGGATGCAAAGTTTTATGTCCGGAATTGGTGGGTTCTTGGTCTTGCTAACTTCAAGAATGAAGCCACGGACCCTCGCGGTGAGTGTTACAGTTCTTAAAGATGGTGTGTCCAGAGTTTCTTCCTTCAGATGTTCAGATGCATCCGCAGTTTCTTCCTTCTGGTGGGTTCATGGTCTAGCTGGTGAGTGTTATAGCTCTTAAAGGCAGCGTGTCTGGAGTTGTTAGTTCTTTCCAGTAGGTTTGCGGTCTTGCTAACTTCATGAGTGAAGCTGCACACCTTCGCAGTGTTACAGCTCATAAAAGTGGCATGGACCCAAAGAGTGAGCAGTAGTAAGATTTATCCTAAAGAGCAAAACAACAAATCCTCCATACGGTGAAAGAGGACCCCAGACGTTGCCACTGACTGGCTCCAGCAGCCTGCTTTTATTCCCTTATCTGGCCCCACCCACATCCTGCTGATTGGTCCATTTTACAGAGAACTGATTGGTCCATTTTCCATTTTACAGCGAGCCAATTGGTCCGTTTTACAGAGAGCTGATTGGTCCATTTTTACAGAGTACTGACTGGTGTATTTACAAACCCTGAGCTAGACACAGAGTGCTGATTGGTGTGTTTACAATCCTTTAGCTAGACACAGAGTGTTAGACAGAAAAGTTCTCCAAGTCCCCACTAGGTTAGCTAGATGCAGAGTACTGACTGGTGTATTTACAAACCTTGAGCTAGGCATCCACAATCCCTTAGCCAGACATAAAGGTTCTCCAAGTCCCCCCTAGATCCAGGAGCCCAGCTGGCTTCACTTAGTGGATCTTGCAACAGGGCCGCAGGCGGCGCTGCTCACCAGTCCCGAGTCAGGCACCCGCACTCCTCAGCCCTTAGGCTGTCAATGGGACCCGGCCCTGCGGTGCAGGAGGCGGCGCTTGTCGCTTGGGCCCGGCAGGAACCTTGGGCATGGGGGACTGCAGGTCCCCAGCCCTGCCTCACGGAGAGGCAGCTGAGGCCCGGTGAGAAATCAAGTGCCCGGCAGGCGGGCACTGCTGGGGGACCCGGTGCACCCTCTGCAGCTGCTGGCCCAGGTGCTAAGCCCCTCACTGTCTGGGGCCAGCGGGGCTGGCCAGAGTGCTGGCCCGCCGAGCCCACGCCCACCTAGAACTTGCACTGGCCCGCGATCGCCGCGCGCAGCCCATTTCTCACCTGCTCCTCTTCCTCCACACCTCCCCGCAAGCGGAGGGAGCAGGCTCCGGCTTCCGCCAGCCCAGAGAGGGGCTCCAACAGTGCTGTGGCGGGCTGAAGGGCTCCTCAAGCACTGCCAGAGGCCGAGGAGGCGCCAAGAATGAGGGCTGCTAGCATGTTGTCACCTTTCAGTTTGACACCAAAAGAAGGGGATATTTAGATTTATTTTTAAAATTCTGAGAAAAGTAAGTAGAAACAATGAGGCACAGATTAAGAATCTTATAGACGTAAAACAAGAGAGATTCTGTTTTGAAAGTGAAGGAAATTATACTGTCAGTTGACTGAAACAAAAGAAAACAGTTTGACAAGCATTTATTGAGTACTACCTTGTACCAGGCCCTGTACTAAAAACTAGAGCTATGAATTAGTCACAGTTTCTGTCCTCAGTAAGTTTGTAATCTGATAGAAGAAATATACACTAGGCATCATTTCAATAAAAGGTAGTCAACTCTATGACAGCAGAGAATTTCACGGAAACATGAAGTCTGGGGTGGAAAAAAGAACACCCCAGAATGAGAGAAAAGAACAGCGTAAGCCAGAACTGAGACATGAAATTAACAAAATAACATGGAATGCTTGGGAACCTATGAGGAGTTTGGTTGAAATATGTCAAAGAAAACTAGCTGGAAATGACAATGGACAGGCAGTCAGGCACAGGAAGATGTGGCACCTTCCTTCTCATGCCTTGGTAGGAAGCTGGAGCTTTATTGCTAGGGGAATAGGGGCCATTGAAGGATTTTAACTGGAAACATAGGATGATGTGATTTGCCTGCTAGAAAAGTCACTCTGTCAGCCATATGGAAAACGGATTGGCAAGTGGCAAGACCAGAGGCAAGGAGACTGGTCAAGAAGAGGATCATGCCAGAGGCAAGCTGTGCGCTAATCATGCTTTTGAGTCTAGGTATGACCCTCACCTTGAGGGATAAATATGCAACTAAATGCAGGCAGTTCACCTGGTAGTTGTTTTTAATATCCAAAGAAGGCATGCTTGTGCTCAGAAAGGACAATTTACAGTTGCTTATATTTAATTAATTCAGTATATGTATTAATGATTTTGAAACCATGTATCTATATCTAGATTTTTAAAAATTTTAAGTTCTGCTCACTCAGCATTTTATTCACTTTGTGAATTCAACAGTTTTTTGTATAAGAATAGAAAAAAAACTCAGTTCTTTATTCATTTAACTCATAAACATAACTTTACATTTCTCTAAACAAACATAACTAAATTATCTTAAACACTTGAACTTATATAAATATTTAGTACATCTCAGTCTTTTGAATGCTCCAAATGACGGACAGAGCAGGCTTACAAGGACTGATAAGTGCTTTCTAAACTTTCTAATAATTTACCAAATCTTCTTATCCACTTAAACTTATTAGTGCCTAAGAAGATATAATAATTCAAAATTATTAATGTAGTAAATCAAGTTATCTTTTACATTTGAATGCAGTTTGCAATCAAAATATGTTCTGCTTTTCAAATTAAGGTCATAAGTGTTATATCAAATAAGTATTTAAATTTAAGTCACAAGACTAATTGTCAGAGGATTTACTATGTCACTAATATGATCTTTACTATGTCTCACATATTAAGTTTTAAATATTTAAGAATAAACACACTGATTATTCTGAGATTACATATCTTATTCATAAATTTAACCAAAAAAAAGCATTAGTTTGCTAGGGCTGTCATAACAAACTAACGCATACTTTGTAGCTTAAACCACAGAAATTTATTGTTGACAGCACAGGAGGCTCAAAGTCTGAGATTAGGATGTGGACAGGGTTTGTTTCCCCTGAGGGTTGTGAGGGAGAATCTGTTCTATGCTCTGCTCCTAGTTTCTGGTGGTTCCCCAGTAGTCATTGGTATTCTTGTACTGCAGGTCCATCACCCCATCTCCACCTAAATTTGTCTTCACCTGGTGCTCTCCTTGTGTGTGTCTGTCTTTTCACATGGTGTTCTTTTAAACAGACACCAGTATAGTAGATTAGGAATCCACCTTACTCCAGAATGACCTTATCTTAACTATTTACATTTGCAATGACCCTATTTCCAAATAAGACCACATTCTGAGTACTGGGACTTAGGACTTCAACATATGAATCTGAGGGGTACACAATTCAACCCACAACAGATACTACAGATTTCATTTACTTCAATACCTCTATTCTTATTTTTATATTTTCCTGGGGTTCTGAGCTGAGACTAAAAGTTCAGGACTATTCTTTGGGGACAAAGAATTTTGAAACTTTCTCCAAAATCTAGATCCTGCTTTTTTCTGGGACAAGGTTTCTCAACCTCAGTACTATTTACATTTGGGACCAGGTGATTCTTGTGGGGTTTCTCCTGTGCAATGCAGGATGTTTAAGCAGCACCCTTGATCTCTACTCCGTAGATGCCAGTAGCACTCCAACCCCATTTGTAACAACCAAAAATGTCTCCAGATGTTGCCAAATGTCCTGTGAGGGCAGAGTTGTTATCTCTTTCCCCACAATTGAGATCAACTATTTTAAGGTCATTTAATCCAAGCCACAGATCTGGGTCTATTCTCATCAGATCCAGATGGGGAACCCCAAGATGTACCTTTAACTGATATTTACTTGTGTTACCTGGTGTATCATACATTCCACTTGGCATATTTCAGTTGTTACTCCTACTCAATTTTCATTATAACCCCTCTGAAGAATTTTCCTGCAGGTTTGGGTAGGCAGGATTTGGAGATGCAACTCTATATACAGCCAAACCTCTTCACTGTTTTACTGGATTCAACTGATCCCTTAAACTTTATGATGGAATTCTGCATCATTTTATATACTTCCAAGTTCATAGACCAGTTTTATACTCATTACATTGGTAACATCCTTATCAAGGGTAAAAAAACACATTTTAAAACACTTTTATTTAAGTTCAGGGTACCTGTGCAGGTTTGTTTCCATAGGGAAACGTGTATCATAGGGTATTGTTGTACAGATTATTTCATCATCCAGGTATTAAGCCTGGTACCCATTAGTTATTTTTCCTGATCCTCTCCCTCCTCCTACCCTGTGCCACGCCTCCTACCCTTCAACCTCCAATAGGCCCCAGTGTGTGTTGTTCTTTCTATGTGTCCATGTGTTCTCATCATTTAGCTACCACTTACAAGTGAGAACATGCGGTATTTGGTTTTCTGTTCCTGCGCTATTTTGCTAAGGATAATGGACTCCAGTCCATCCATGTCCCTGCAAAGGACATGATCTCATTCTTTTCTATGGCTACATCGTATTCCATGGTGTGTATGTACCACATTTTCTTTACCCAATGTATCATTGATGGGCATTTAGGTTGATTCCATGTCTTTGCTATTGTGCATAGTGCTGCAGTGAACATATGCATGCATGTATCTTTATAATAGAACAATTTATACTCCTTTGGGTATATACCCAGTAATGAAATTGCTGGATCAAATAGTATTTATATCTTTAGGTCTATGAGGAATTGCCACAGTGTCTTCTACAATGGTTGAACTAATTCAGACTCCCATCAATAGTGTAGAAGCGTTCCTTTTTCTCCACAACCTCACCAGCATCTGTTATTTTTTGAGTTTTTAATAATAACCATTCTTACTGGTGTAAGATGGTATCTGATTGGGGCTTTGATTTGCATTTCTCTAATGATGAGTGACCTTGAGCTTTTTTCATGTGATTGTTGACTGTATGTGTGTCTTCTTTTGAGAAGTGTCTGTTTATATCCTTTGCCCACTTTTTAATAGGGTTGTTTGTTTTTTTCTAAGGCCTATAGTTTCCTCCAGAAAAATACAGCATAATGTCAGATGCTGTATGAATTTTTCTACCTGAAAGCCATGAAAGCCCATGCTGGTTGCTTCATTGCAAGTTATACGTATTACAGATGCTAATTCCTTACCAGAATTTCCTTAGAAAAAATATCTACATCTAATCTGTTAGCATATGTATTGTTCCACTTCTGAAATACACCCTACATGCATTTATTTATTTCCATCTCTACGATTTACTGTTATATCCAAGTCACTGTTACCTCTCACCTAGACCACTGCAGTAGCCTCCTGAGTTTTCCATCTTGCCCCAATCCACTCTGTTTCACAGGATAACTAGATTCATCCATTTAAAACACAAAAGATAATGTTGCTTCACACTCTGAAATCTCTGGTAGCTTTCTCTGGCAATTAGCACAAAATCAAGCTTTTTTTTTTTTTTTTTGGCAGCCCAGTCTCACTCTGTCACCCAGGCTGGAGTGCAGTGGCACGATCTCGGCTTACTGAAGCCTCCGCCTCCTGGGTTCAAGTGATTCTCCTGCCTCAGCCTCCCGAGTAGCTGGGATTACAGGTGCATGCCACCACACCCAGCTAAGTTTTGTATTTTAAGTAGAGACAGAGTTTTGCTATGTTGTCCAGGCTGGTCTCAAACTCCTGACCTCAAGTTATCCAACTGCCTCGGCCTCCCAAAGTGCTGGGATTACAGGTGTGAGCCACAGTGCCCAGCTCAAGTTCTTTCTGTTGGCCCAGGAAGCCTGGGTGGTGTTGCCCAGGCTCACCTCTCTGATTTCTTATCATACCGTTCCTCATCCTCACCCTCTTCCAGCCCTCATGGGTCTTCCTTCTTTCTTCTAGGAAGGTTTTTGCCTTTGCTGTCCTCTGCCTAGAATAGTTCATGTCTGGTGACTTCCTGTCATTCAGGCCTCAACTTCCACATTGCCTCCTCTGAGGACAGCCTTCCCTGACCTCCTAACTGAAAAAGCCTGCCCGTGCTTTCCCAGGAACTCTCCTCTTTATTAAGTTACACCTCTTAGCTCTATTTTCTTCGTAGCCCTTGTAATTTTTTTTCTGAACATTTCATATTTGTTTATTTGCTTATTTTCCTACTGTTTGCCTCCCCCCAATGGCCTGAACACTCCAAGGAAGCCAGGATCTTTAGCCTATCTGCTACTAAATTACCTGAGACTAGAACAGTGCCCAGCACAAAATATGTTTTTATTAGATCAATGAATAGATATCCCACATATATATTCATTCAACAAATATATTTATTGTTTATATGTTTATTACATATATATTTATTATGTATGAGTAAATGCATGTCCTTGAAGATGTTTTTTCATATCCAGCTTTTATCTGGACTTGGAATATGGGAGTGAATGGAATAATCACCTTTGTTAAGTGTAGGAGCTGGGCTGGAATAGATGCAGCAACCTGTAAAAACAGTAAAGAATTTTGCCTCTTTCCTCTTCTTCACTGTACCATGAACATAGTTGAAGAGCTAGAATTACAACAGACTCCTTGACAAATGCCTCCAGTGTCTCCAAAAAGAATCATATATGTGTGTATATGTGTTTCTGAATGTAATTTGATGTACCTTAATTAGGAATGTATGTTAAAGAAGTAATAACTACTATAAACTCTACGCTGTCATCTAAAATTCTTATGTGGCCTGGTACAGTGCTTTACACCAGTAATCCCAGCACTTTCAGAGGCCAAGATGGGCAGATCGCTTGAGCCCAGGAGTTCGAGACCAGCCTGGGCAACATGGCAAGACCCTGTCTCTACAAAATACCAAAAATAAAATTAGCTGGGCGTGGTGTCATGCAACTGTAGTCCCATCTACTCAGGAGGCTTAGGAGGGTGGATCACTTGAGCCCAGGAGGCAGAGGTGGCAGTGAGCTGAGATAGTGCCATTGCACTCCAGCCTGAACAACAATAAGACCTTGTCTCAAAAAAAAAAAAAAAATACTTATATTTAAACCACACCTATCCTTTGATTTTGGTCCTGGGACCTTTTGATTTTTCTTTCTTAGGTCTCCTTTATTCACACATACAGCCTCACTTTTAAGATGGCCTCAAGGAAAATCCATATGGTAACAACCACACTAAGTTCTGAAATTCAATTCTGCATGGATAGATTTATCTATGGCCTAATGAATGAGACATTTCTACTTTCTCTGAGAACAGCTTCTCATTTTTATTTTTTATTCATATTTGCATTTATAAAATATTTTTAAGCACTTACTGGGTAACAGGCACTATGCTAACCTCTGAGGTTAAAATAATGAAAGAGGATGAGCCTACTTGGATCTCAGTGTGGCATTATCGTAGTCTCCGGATAGATATGATAGGGCCTGAGGGTTCTCTCCCTGTCTGTCCCCAGTCATAGTCACTGGTTGGCTGTACTCAAGGGAAGAATGATGCTAATGTTTCTATGGTGTGTTTCAGCAACTTGGAAGTATATACAGCATACTGGCTGCAATCTTGAATGTTGGCAACATTGAATTTTCTTCTGTGGCATCTGAACACCAGATTGACAAGAGCCACATTTCTAATCATACAGCCCTGGAGAACTGTAAGTTTTATTATCTTCTATTCAAAACTGAAATCTTTCAAAGTCTTATGACATACCGTAAGTATCACATAAGGATCATTTCAAGCGATTGTGCTAACCTAGAATCCTTAAAAGAATACTCAGATTTAATGTGTGTAAAATTAAAATTTAAAAGTCCACTACTTAAAACATCTTCATGCTTATAAATTAACTGATTACTGTAGAAAATGTTTCTAAAGACTAGGCTTTTATGACTATTTTGGGAGCTATTTACATTTCGATATAAAAGCACAGATATTATAGTTAAAATTCAGTAAACTGATCTGAAAAAGAATTGTGTTATTGTCTTATAGATTTAACATCTATATCATTTTACAAGTAATAAAGACCTGTATGTTTTCATATTAGGTGGATTTTACACCCATTCATCCTGGGTTGATTAATTTTGCAATCATTTTTACACAAGAGAAGCATGTTATAGTATTTGCTTCCATTCAAGTTTTCCTTAATAGTAGAGTTTGATAAATTATTTCCAGTAATTTACGGTTTTCCATTAATATCTGCAACAGCACAGCTTTTTTCTATTTAGTATTGCCTAGAATGCCCTGTTATTTTATTTTTAATATTGGCACACACTTTCATAATTCCATATTTGCTGTTTCATTAATAATAATAAATGGAGAATCAGATCAGTCTTGGTCCAGAGGCTCACACCTCTTTTTTATTTTATTATTATTATTATTTTTTTTTGGAGACAGAGTCTCACTCTATCGCCCAGGCTGGAGTGCAGTGGCATGATCTCGGCTCACTGCAAGCTCCACCTCCCGGGTTCATGCCATTCTCCTGCCTCAGCCTCCCAAGTAGCTGGGACTACAGGCACATGCCACCATGCCTGGCTAATTTTTGTACTTTTAGTGGAGACGGGGTTTCACCGTGTTAGCCAGGATGGTCTCAATCTCCTGACTTCATGATCCGCCCACCTCGGCCTCCCAAAGTGCTGGGATTACAGGCATGAGCCACCACGCCCGGCCCAAAGGCTCACACCTCTAATCCCAGTACTTTGGGATGCCGAAGCTGGTGGATCACCTGAGGTCAGGCGTTTGAGACCAGCTTGGCCAACATGGTGAAACCCTGTCTCTACTAAAAATACAAAAATTAGCCAAGCGTGGTGGCGCATGCCTGTAGTCTCAGCTACTTGAGGAGGCTGAGGCAGGAGAATCGCTTGAACCCAGGAGGCAGAGGTTGCAGTGAGCTGAGATTGTGCCACTGCACTCCAGCCTGGGTGACGGAGCAACACTCTGTCTCAGAACACAAACACACATGCGCGCGCACACACACACAGACACACACACACACAGACAAACACAAAATGGAGAATCATGATACAAATTTTAATTTATATACTTTTTCCTGATTTATGCTCAGGAACAGAATGAGATGGGATAGTTTTAGGGGGCTAAGTGCCAAATTATCCTGGTCTGGACCTGTCCCCAACATCCCTATAAATGCTATCCCACTGTGTCTCTGGAGCCAGTGTGGTAATACAGTAGCACAAGTGTATGGAGTTGGCTTGTAGTGACTGGCATGTGCCTGGACACCTCAAGGAAACATGTTCTAATTTTCCATATATAAAAAATTTAATTGGCATGTATGATATTAACTTATTAGAAGTAGAAGGAATAACCCATTGATAAGATGTAAATCTTACATCTGATCATATTCATAAGAACTAGCAGCAGCCAGTGGAATGAGTTGCAATAGAGATAGGTTGTAGGTAAGAGTATACCTAGAAACAACCATACTAAAAAATGATTTTGATGATTGAGAACGTATTTCTGCATAAGAGAAGACAGTCATATAGGTTACAAAACGTTGATATTAATATGAATATCATTGAAATTAATGTACTTTCTGGAATAACCACTCATGGAAAGTAAAAACTTTATTAATTTATATTAAAATTCTTTCCAATGAAAAGTTATAAGGAATTATGTCCAAACCAAGGCTGCATTTCCATATGGTTTTACAAAAGTGTTGTTTCAGTTAAGCACCAGTTCTGACCATTTTGTCCCATAAATATCTTTCAAATCTGACCACTTCTCTTTATCATCATTGTCGCCATTCTCATCAAAAACAACATCACCTCTCACCTGAACAAGTGACCTCTCATTTGTTCATGTCACATCAAGAATTGAGTTTTTCCAGGTCATTCTCCACGATTATTTCAGAAACCACATAACCCATTATCAGTGGGCTCTCTCAGTCTCCCCCTTTCCCTCTCCATCTTCACCTCCACCTCCCTCTCCCCGTCCTTCTCCTTCTGCTCCTCCTCATCCTTCTCCTTTTCTCTTCCTGCTTAAATTTCTTGATTGGCTTCCCATTCTTGCTGGATAAAGATCATCAAGACTAGTGCTTTGTTTTAGAAAGTATTGTACTTAGCAATATATCCCCAGGTACAATGCCTAGCATGTAGTAGACAATACATCTATGTCAAATAAAGAAACAACGTAGGAACAGAAAGAGACACACAGATCAGTGGGAGACAGTGTTCAGAAACAGATCCAAAGTATGTTACCAAAAATGGCATTACAAATCACTAGGGAATCAGTATTGTAGGGAACTGGCTAACCATTTTGGGGAGGAGGAATTTGAATCATTTTCATATACTGTATACCACAATGAATTCCAAACATGCACACATTTAAATGCAAAAAAATCATAAAAGAGACTGGAATTGATTTATATAATTTTGAGGGGAGAAAGGACTTGAAGAAGTTTATGTATAGAAAATCAAAAGCACAAATGATTTTCTTTAAAAAATGGATATTTGACTACATAAAAATTAAAACTTTTATACTGAAAAAAAGAAAACATAAATAAAATTGCAGTACAAATGAAACTGAGGGAAAATATTTACAATATATATATCAAAGCATTTCTTTAAGCTATGAAGAGTCTCATAAATTGATCAGGAAAAGATTAACATATCAATGAAAATATTGCAATTTTCAAACTAAGAAACACAAATTACCAATAAAAATATGAAAGAAGAAAGTATTCAGCTTCACTAGGAATCAATTACAAATAAATAGAAAACATTTTCTCCTATCAAATTGGCTATTTTAGAAAAATGATAGTCACTGATGTCCATGAAATTGAATTGAAATTATTGGTGTTTTATTTGACTGAGAGGAGTATAATTTGTTCAGACTTTTTGAAGAGCAGTTAAATAGTATATATCAAAAAACTTTCTTGATCCGAGGAGTTCGAGGCCAGCCTGGGCAACATGGTGAAACACTACCTCTACCAGATAATAATTAGCCAGGCAGGTTGTCATGCGCCTGTGGTCCCAGCTGCATGGGAGGCTGAGGTAGGAGGATCTCTTGAGTCCAGGAGGTGACGTTGCAGTGAGCCGTAATTGTGCTGTAGCACACCAGCTTGGATGACAGAGCGAGACTATGTCTCAAAAAAAAAAAAAAAAAAAATTTACATATTTACATATTTTGAAAAATTGCTGCCCTATGCTAAGAAAATAGTACAAAATATGAACACAGATTTATGCTTAAAATATTTATGCTGGCATTTTTTTTTTTTTTTTTGAGATGGAATCTCACTCTGTCACCCAGGTTGGAGTGCAGTGGCACAATCTCTCCTCACTGCAATCTCTGCCTTCTGGCTTCAAGCGATTCTCCCACTTCAGCCTCCCGAGTAGCTGGGACTACAGATCTGTGCCACCATGCCTGGCTAATTTTTGTATTTTTTTAGTAGAGACAGGATTTCACCATATTAGCCTGGCTGGTCTCAAACTCCTGACCGCAGGTAATCCACCCACCTTGGCCTCCCAAAGTGCTGGGATTACAGACGTGAGCTACTGTGGCTGGCCTATACTGGCATTTTTTACAATTTTGAACGTAGGGAAACAATTTAAACATCCGCTAATTTTAAAATTACTGATATATTATCGTATTTGTCAGAATATTATGCAGCAAATTAAAGCATATTTACAAACAATATTGAACAAAATGGGAAATGCATAAGATGTTATATGAGATAAAATGTTTGTGCAGACTAATGGTAGTGAATATGCCTAGAAGGAAAGAAATGCAGAATGTTAACTTAAAAGGTAAAATTTCTGCAATGAGCCTATAGTACTTCCATGATATGAAAAAATATAGGATTTAACAATCTTAGCACATAACCAAGAAACATCTTGTCACAAGTGCTAAAAGTTAAATTTAAAATGCTCAAAATATTTTAAAAGGAGAACAACAGATTTGAAAAATTTGCCAATCTGTCATGTAATAATTTTGGTTAAAGATGTTTATTATATTCAAAAATGAGTTTTGTTCACTGAGCTAAAGTGTTATTAATTTTAAATTCCCCATGAAATGTAATCAACATTAAATGCCAAATGTTTGTTCAAGCATCCAGTTTTAACATAATTTAGTAATTGAAGTATGAAACTAAAAAGTAGGATGATATGTACATGAATGTCAAGTATAAGTACATGAATGTCAAGGTAAGTTTATGCTCTTTCTGTTGTGTATTGCAGAAGGTACTTGAAATACATTTATTGAGGTATACCCCTGAAGTCTATGTAACCTTCCAGTTAATTTCTACATTTTAAAAATGTGTCTGTAATAATGATATCCAAATTATGCCAAAGCTATTCATTAAATTTTAAAATTATTTAGCATAATTTAGTGAAAGTGTGTTTGACATCACATAAACAACCACTTGCTTGTGCAGCTATATTACTCTGCCAACCAGTGTGATTTGCGTTGTGTTATAACATGCAGTAGACTAAGTTTAACCAGCTGAGAAAAGTTGAGAAAAGTGATCAAGAAGAGACATAGGACTCATGTTGAATAGTATCGTATTTTTACATTACATAATCTCCACACATTTAATTCATGTCATTTGAAGAAGGCAGATTAAGACATTTTCATTTTGGGGGAGTGACCTCATTGCCATAATTTCTTCTAACAATGCATCTGTTTTTCAGGTGCTTCTTTGCTTTGTATTCAGGCAGATGAGCTACAAGAAGCTCTCACCTCCCACTGTGTGGTCACTAGAGGAGAAACAATTATACGACCCAATACTGTAGAAAAAGCTACCGATGTCAGGGATGCCATGGCTAAAACCTTATATGGACGTCTCTTTAGTTGGATAGTCAATTGCATTAACAGTTTGTTGAAGCATGACTCATCACCAAGGTAAAAATTTTTACAGAAACATTTTTTCCCAAATGTCAGGTGATGTAAATCTATTTTCTAATTGATTGTTTTGTATAGATCTCTTTCAAGATGTTTCTATAATTGATATAATTAAATTATTAAAATTATAATTTAGTAGATAAGCTTCACTTCCTAATAGTTCCACCTCATAATGCCACTTAACTATAACACTTTTAAACCGCTGCAACATAAAACCTGTAGCAACATAAATTACACAATAAAAAGTGAATTTTTAAAATGTGATATCTTACTATCAATTAATAGGGTTTTAAATTAGAAGTTGTACCATGAAGTATATACCATTTTATGCTTGTATAAAATGTCAGCTCAGCAGTTCTTTGTTTTTATTTTGGGGGTTTAAATTAAACCTTAAAGATAAAGGACAACTTTATTTTCATATTTTAACTCTCACTGTAATGCCATTACAGCCTCACTGTAACTCCAATGAAATTTGGTTCAGAAATGCACTAGATAAATGTAGGTAATAGTAAATGGCAGAGTCATGATGTAAGCATTGTTATCTGACTGTAAGTCAAGATCATTCCTTCTTCAAGATAATTACAGCCACCATTGATTGAGTGCTCTCTATAGGCAGGGCTTATACATGAACACAAGTCCTTACATCTAAAGCTTTGTTCTGTGATAAATGCCATTTTGCATGTGGAAAAGCAAGATGGATGCCTACCATAAGATCACCTCATTCACACTTGCTTACTAAGCATAAAAGACCATTTATACACATTTGAAGTATGCAATTCATTATTTTTTTCACTAAACTACATGCCGCACCATAATACTATGTATAGTCAAACTGTCTAAGAGCTTATCCATTATTTTTCCATATTCTTAACTTTGTGTCTCTCAAAATTGCTTCTGTACCTCCTGGGTACTATCTATACCATTTTCCCATTATGATGTAATGGTCAAAATGGTTGTATGTTCTGGTACGGTCATCTATATTATGTCAAGCATTCATATGAAAATGGAACAAATTCAGGGATTTTTATTATCTGTATATTCCAGAAAATGTAGGCAAGATATTTAGAGATTTGGCCTCATTTTGTTAATTATCATCTGCATGTTTGGCACTAAATGGTACCTACCCAGAAGGGGGATCTACTATATCCACTGTAGCCTGTGTACTAAATGTACGTATACTAAATATACTAAATGGCAACTTTCCTTTCCATTCACTAATGAAAACCATCCAACTCTTAGATTTTAAAAATTTTTACAGAAAGTTTAAAAACTAAAGGGAGACCATTTGAAATAATGTAGTTCAACTTTGTTAAGTTGTACACTAAGTTTTTAAACAGCATATGTTGTATGCTGGGCTTTGCCACTAACTCATTATGGGACACTGGGCAACTTACTGCATTTGTCTGGGTCTTTCCCTCCTCAACTGTTAAATAAGGGCATTGAGCCTGGCGCGGTGGCTCACGCCTCTAATTCCAGCACTTTGGGAGGCCGAGGCGGGCAGATCACAAGGTCAGGAGATCGAGACCATCCTGGCTAACATGGTGAAACCCCGTCTCTACTAAAAATACAAAAAAAAAAATTAGCCGGGCATTGTGGCGGGTGCCGGTAGTCCCAACTACTCTGGAGGCTGAGGCAGGAGAATCGCTTGAACCCGGGAGGCAGAGCTTACAGTGAGCCAAGATCGCCCCATTGCACTCCAGCCTGGGCGACAGAGTGAGACTCTGTCTCAAAAAAAAAAACAAAAAACAAAAAACACAAAAAAACAAACAAACAAAAACTGCCTATTTCCTTCACATAAAAATAAAAACTGGATATATTTCTATATCCCCACGAAAATATTGCACACTTATGATTCCAGTCCTCTTGAAAGCCATTAACAGATCCTACTTTAAGAATCTCTGAACTGGATTCGTTGTAAGGTCCCTCCTGTCTCTAACACTTTGTTATGCAGTGAGTTAAATATTTATCTCTGTGGGATCCTGTGGGGCAAAGAGATTGTAAAAGGATAATAATCTTTACTAAACCAGCATAAGTTTTAACTAGACATCTTGCCTCATACAATAATACAGAATTATTATTCAAAATAAGAACTTTCAGAAATACTCAGATAGCTTTCCTTTTGTCCATCCCAGCACATATTTAAAGTATTCTGCAGCCTGGATTTTGAATTCAGTTGCTTCCTCCAAATGTAGGGTGGGTCCTTCAGCTCACAGTGTGCAGTTGCTGACTGTCATTTCCAAATCACTCCTTTACATAATACTAAGTGTAACCCTGGAATACCTAAATGATGAACACAAAGAGAAGCTTTTGTACTTTCTTTTAAAAATTCACATCAGCATAACTCTGCAATGTATATATTTCTTTGGGGAGGAGTAAACCTTTTAACCAATAGTAAAAAAGACAGTATTTGAAATACTTAATTGTAAAATAGAATCTAATTGTATTTTAAAGTATTTAAATGTAAAAATAATCTCTATGTATTTGTATCTTTCTCCAGGTTGCCATTTGTTCTATATTTAAAAATTATGAGCAAAGATCCAAAAACAAATAACAATTCTTTAAAATGATTAAGGTCTTTTAAGTAAGATTTTCAAAATTGTTTTCCTAAAATGAAAAACTATACCTTTTAACAGAATTTTTGCTTTTCTGGGACAGTTTTTATTGAATATATTTTTGCCGTGTTCTAATTGCTATGCAGGTTGTTCTTGTAATTCCTGACTCACTCAAGCCTGTGACTTTGTTCTTAGGAGAAGAAAAAGTTTCTTTTGTTTCAGTATATAACAGTATCGGAGTAGTTTCTATAGTTCAAGGAAAATACTGTTCCATTTTCATATAAAAATCAATATCTGCCATTATCTTTATGTGCTATGGAGAGAAACTATTTCAGTTAAGAAAGTTTCACTCTACGTGTATGTTCTTATAGTAGTTTCTTAGCTCAATCACAAATGGTAACTCTAAGATTCCCTGTTTTACATTACTTCTTCAGGAAATAACTCAAAATAATGCCTCTTCAATTCTTCTAGTGGGAATGGTGATGAGCTGAGCATTGGCATTCTTGATATATTTGGCTTTGAAAATTTCAAAAAAAATTCCTTCGAGCAGCTGTGCATTAACATTGCAAATGAACAAATTCAGTATTATTATAATCAACATGTGTTTGCATGGGAGCAGGTAAGTCTAAGTACTTACTATAAAGATGCATGCATGTGTGTATTATAAGCAGACTTGTAGAAATGAAGCAGGGCCTTAACCATAGACTTAAAGCCTTAAACATTTTAGAAAGATAAGGAAAAGATTTTGTTATCTCCACGTCCATAGTAAAAACAAATAAAAACAAAAAAACTGACGTGAATTTAGTGTGACTTCATATGTGATGTTAAATGTCCTCCATTGAAAATCGGTACACTCTTCTCCAAAACTTACAATTCTGAGCCTTTGTAAACAAAGATATTTCCTTTGAAAATTTAAGTAAACAGATGTGTCCAACAGTTTTTCTTTCTGTAGACTACATAAGCTGAAATTCTGTTTAAAATTTCAATATCCATCTAAAAGCCATTAAACTTCAGAATTCCAGTAGCTAGGCAACAGAACATAAGATAATAGGTTTGATGCAAATGCCACGAAATGATAATTTTATACAGGGTACAATGTGTAATTTATGAATCAACTTCAAAAAATATTCCTCCTTAGAGAAAAATCAGACTTACTTAAATCACATTTGATGAACTGTAATACTAAGAATATTTTAATTATTTTATTAAGTCTAAAAGAGTCATATTTAATATCATCAATATATCATTTGTCTCCTTCAAATAATATTATATTGTTTTGCATTTAAATTAGAGGTACATGAACTTCATTTTATTCAAAATATTTAGGCTTCTTAAGAATTTATTTTGGAATTACATTTTGAAAACAGTGGTCACAAAATAAAACATTGCGATTTTGACATTTCTTAAGCCAAAAGAAGACATAAATTTAAGATCGTATCTAGTTGTTCAGCTCTCTTTCATCTGTCCCAGAATGTTCCATCAGATATTAATTCCCTCTCCCTCTCTCCCTCTTCTTGTCTCCTTCTCTACTCCTCTCCATCGGTGCCCTCTCATAGCTTAGATATGTGAAGAAATCTCTTTAAAATCTTAAAAGCAAACAGAATAAAAAACAAAACCCTTTTACACTCTGCTTATCTCTGTAGCATGGTCCTCTCTCTTCCCCTCACAGCCAAGCTCCTTGAAAGCATGTTCAGCACTCACTGCATTGCGTTTCTTCCTTCCCCATCTGGTACACTGAGGCGTATCTGGCTCTGACCTCCCCAACTCCCCTGGAATAGCCCTTCCTCATCTCATCAGTCATTAGTTCATTTTTGTCTTTCTCACTAGGCTGTAAACTCCTTTAGGTCATATATTGTGTCTTAATTCTTTTTGTCTTTTTAGAGGCTGACGTGTAGCAAGTGCTCAATAAGTATTAATTAAACTAATGTTGCCCTGCTTTAATGCTTCACAATACTCAGATCATCCATTTGAGCCAGAGACCAAAACAAGTACAAAATTTTTGGTTTGAACTTTTTGATATGATCTATCAGAACTGCCAACTTTATGGGACCAGGTGCATCCCCATGCATTGCTCATCTGATGAGTTACTGACTTGCATTGGAAGACCTCTGTTGTTCTTTTGGTGGTTGGGTAGACTCTGGTTTTAGCCTTAACCAAGGTACAGATATTTCAATAATTATTGCTTTTCACTTTTTATAAAATGTTACAGTTTATAAATTGCTTTTTTTTTTTTTTTTTTTGAGACAGAGTCTCATTCTGTCACCCAGGCTGGAGTGCAGTGGGGCGGTATCGGCTGACTGCAGCCTCCGCCTCCTGGGCTCAAGCAATCCTGCCTCAGCCTCCCAAGTAGCTGGGACCACAGTCCTGCACCACCACACCTGGCTAATTTTTGCATTTTTTTCGTGGAGATGGGATTTCACTGTTTTGGCCAGAGTGGGCTTGAACTCCTGAGCTCAAGCAATCTGCCTGTCTCAGCCTCCCAAAGTTTTGGGATTACAGGTGTGAGCCACCAAGCCTGGCCTACAAGTTGCTTTGATTGCTAGCCTTGAATTTCATTCATGATCCCAATGCTCTTAATTCTTTTGTCTATGGGCTTGTTAAACAATTATTCTATAAAGCCCTTTAAGATATCCTTGAGAGGATTTCAAAATAAAACAAACTCAAAATTTCCCCCAACAAAATAAAAAAATTCAACTAGAATCCAGGATTATACAAAGCACTTTGAGGAATTAAAACAATTTCCAGTATTTTCAGGTGACTTCCTAGAATAACTACCTAGGAATTTCTGCTTCGTAATTTTATGAAGTAGACATTGGCAGTTGAGTATGATCAGATTGATGAATGTGTTATCCAGAAGATACAGAATTAGTCAATGACTCTCTTGATTTTAACACGTGAGTATACTTGTTTTTTCTTTCTAACACCCAGATGAAGGCTGAAAATGTAACTGAGAAAAGCTAACTAACTGTATATATTAACTATCACAGACACAGAGCACACTTAAACTAATTTCTGTAAATGAGAAACTGCTATTAAATCTTGAATTAAAGTCATGGTCTACATTTTTTGGTAGAATATAATCACAGATTTGACCTAACTGAAAGCTCCTTAGTTTAATAGAGCCATTATTGTCTATCAGAAAGAAATAGTGTTCTCACTTTCATGAGATGTACAAATGATCCGGCCAGATCTCAGCACAAGCCTTGGGCAGCACCTTTACAGGTGAAGCACTTCTGTTCTTACTTAAACCAATAAACATTATTTTTATTGACAGTTCTACAACACTAGAACATAAATAACAGTCTGCTGAAAGTGTTTTCCTATTTAGTCCAATTTCAGTGTATTTGTAATAGAGAGTGGGACACTCCAGCAAAGCTATTTACAAAGGTATTTTGAATATCATTTTCACATTGCCTTCCATTAAAAAAAATCAATAAACTACAATTAAATATTTTTAGTGAAAGAATTTATAATGGTGACCTAATCTATAGCATGCAGAGTAGATAGTTTTATGTTTCTTGGAGTTGTTTCCAACTGTTTGTATTACTTTTGAAACGTTTTCCTAAATCCGGGAATTTCTATTATCCACTCACTGGCAGCTGTACCTCCTTTCTCTTCATAACCTACTTTCCTATGGACAGTTACTATATGCCTCAGAATCTCTTAATAACAACCTGGAGCATCCAATTTGCATCCCTTTATTTTCCTTATTATCTAGATATTTAGAATGTTAAGAGAGCTTGTGTTATAGAAGCATTATTTTTCTATGTGTAAAATATGTAGCTCCTAAAATTTTTCTGGAGTTTGATATTTCATAGTATTTGAAGCTTTTACAGTTTCCCAGTACTAGAAGAATAATTTTATGTATATTTATTTTCATAAAATCTAAAGATACTATTTGTATCTGAAAACAATAGTTTGAAAATTAGATGGTAATCTATGTCCCCATCCTGCAAATAGAAGATGATCAGCCAAGAAGTAGAGCTGTAATTATTTTAAAATTTAAGACTCAAACTCTTCTAAATGAGTTGCAGCTGAAAAGTATATAATTTACTCTTGATTGTGTCAATTCCACGAATATAGTATTCATATTTCAGCCTTTGCTATTACATTCGTACACCATTATTGTGTCATACACTGTCAACTTCCATTTTCTGAGAGGCTTTTAGTTTGCAGCTCAAATGGCAGTTATCCCATTTCCAAGAAGGAAAGCATGTTTTTCACAGTAGCCTTCACGCTGAATTTCCACGATAAATATATAGCCAAGGTTTCGGTTTTGTTTGTTTTCTGGTTTTCTTCATGGGAAAGGGAGCTCAACAGTAATCAAACTGTGATATAAGGGCTGAAGTTCTCTGGAATCACCTATCTCATATTAGAATCCCGCATGAGAAATGTACATACCTTATCAAAAGTATTCTCATGCTGCTGCTATAGTGGTGGTTTTTGTCCTTTGTCTTAATTTTGGACTGTGGTATCATCATTGTGGTATAGAACATACAAAAGAAATGATCCCTGCTCCCTAGAAGTTTACACTTCAAATCAAGGAGAGCACACACAAAGGACTGGTCAATCCTGGGCATGACTTTGAATTGGAACAAATGCCATTGTTCTTAAGTGAGCACCTAAAACATGTGTATGACGCTACAGAGTATTGTTCTAGAATCCTGAAGATTCACTCCACTTCTTTATATGTGCCTATTTGTATTTTGGATAAGCTTTCTTCACCTATTAGAGCAGCACATCTGACTATTAACTGAACTAAAGTTTGTTTTTAAAATGAGCTATTACTATTTATTTCTGTAGAAGGATGAGCTTTTACAGGCATCATTTAGACATGCACCCATGGGTTTAGAACTGAATGTCAGAAGTCGTTTTAGAAGCAGGAAACTATTTACAGCGCATAGTGGAAACAGTAACTGCAGTTATGGCTCTGGCTTCTCTTGCAGAAAGTAATGTGTATGACTGTCATCTCCAGCTGTTCACATCCTAAAGTTTACAGTGTTTGAGATTTTAAATGTGGGCTCCAACACATAATTTGTGGCAATTACAAAGAATAAAAATTCACTTAATATAAAATACCTACATTTTCAAAACTTTTTACATTATAAAGTAAAAATAACCAGTCATCTGATTTTTTAAAATGTGTGGACAATTAAAAACAAATCCTTATCAGGGTCTTCACATTGTTTTGCTCAAAAGTGTGAAGTTTAAGTCCAACTTTCTTGCCTATTAAGTCATATGTGTGTAAATGGTAGCATTTGTCCCATTTTAGCTCTCCAAGTGATAAGCATTTCCTTTAAGCGTCAAAGCAGCCAAATACATTTGCAAAGCCTTTAATACAACAAATCTTCCTTTTTAAGTGCTTGACCAAGTGTTAGGTTATTGTCTGAGACCACATTTAAATATTCCTTAAAAGTTTCACACACTGAAGATGGCAGCTGATGTCCACGTGGTGGGTGTTTGGAGGTGTGTCGGGGCCCTGGCAGCAACTCCAGGCTGTGGACCTGTTGCTCTTCTTTCCCTCTGGCTTCACAGACGGCCTCTCTGGCTCTGTTTTCCTCATCCCTGCTAAAGAGCTGTGTAGCACACTTAGTCTGTTTCTCTTTCATTGGTGAAGCCTGGTCGACACCTTTAATGTGATGTAGGGATTTGTGGTACATAATTATTTTGATAATTTAATGATATTCTTAAAAGTTGGTTTTTTTTTTCCTTTTCTGAGTTGGGGTCTTGCCCTGCCGCCCAAACTGGAGTGCAGTGGCACAATTAAGACTCACTGTAGTATCGAACTCCTGAGTTCAAGTCATTCTCCTACCTTGGCCTCCTGAGTAGTTGGGGCTACTGGCGTGTACCACCATGCCTGGCTAAATTTTTAGAAGTTTTGATAAAAAGTAATTCTCAGTGAAATACATAATTAGAAGCCTAGATCCATATGATAGTATTGTCGTTTTCTACATGTGAGATTAGAGCATACTGTTGACAAATCAAAATACAATTTTTTGGTAGAGATTTAAACATGACAGTAATGGAAAAATAGTTTAAGGTGAAAGAGATCCTAATATATAGAACATTGTATTTCTGAATTTCTAATCCGAATGCCTCCTTATTCTAAGCTGATACCTATTAATACAATATAAATCTGTAAAATCCTTTACATCTCTTAAATGGTTTTGAGAAACAGGTATCATATACAAAAAGTGACTAAACTGGAATTTTCATCTTAGCATGCATTAGTATATATATATATTTTTTTCTGAATAAGGAACCTGCTAAGGGAGAAATATTCTAAAACTCATCTCTTCAAATTTTAATAAAATGTATGTAAAATAAAACATGAATATTTTATTAGGAAGTATCCAAAATACTTTCTCATTAGGTTATTTGTCAAATTCTGAATTAATGACTTGTATCATCTCAAGTTAATGATGGCCAGCATTCTCTGTGACTTGCTATTAACATTAACGTAAAAACTAACAGGATCATCAATATCAACTTTGAATAGAAAATGCAGGAAGAAATAGATTTCAAATCATAAATCTTATTTTATAATGAGTTCACATTTTTACAGGATATGTATTATCACCATTTTTTAGAATTTAAAAAAAGTTATTTCATTAAAGTGTTATTAAAAATATGTGTATATAGAAAAAGAGAATGAAAAATCAAACATCTTTGGGAGGCCGAGACGGGCGGATCACGAGGTCAGGAGATCGAGACCATCCTGGCTAATACGCTGAAACCCCGTCTCTACTAAAAAAATACAAAAACTAGCCGGGCGAGGTGGCTGGCGCCTGTAGTCCCAGCTACTCGGGAGGCTGAGGCAGGAGAATGGCGTAAACCCAGGAGGCAGAGCTTGCAGTGAGCTGAGATCTGGCCACTGCACTCCAGTCCGGGCGACAGAGCGAGACTCCGTCTCAAAAAAAAAAAAAAAAGAAAAATCAAACATGATGATGCATTAACAATTATGGAATAACCACCATGTAAAGGGTACATGGGAGTTCTTTGTACTATTCTTGAAATTTTCTGTAAGTTTTAAATTATTTCAAAATGAAAAGTGGCAAAAGTTTTTTTTTCCACTGTAATAAACGTAAAACATACTCAGTTCATCCTGAGTTCTGGTAACACCCTTACAGAAATCTTAGATTTTCAACCTTTAAAATCTTTCTGTTTGATAAAGGAGGATTTCTGTCAATGGTTAGAATAAGCAACTTCTTCTCAATGGTTTCTCTCTACCCTGGGCAATGTTTTCATGAATAGGCACAATCATTTGAGCAGTGGTGAGTAGGAGTTCTTTTACTAAAATACAGACTTCAGGGACTACATGTGTCCATGTAGTTTCTTTCCTGTTGCAAACATTCTGTCCACAGTCTTAACTGCATTTATTCATTGAGTTTCATGACATATCTAAGCAGTTGTGCGTTCTGAAATATTAGAACTAGAAGAAACCTAAATAGATTATCTATATTTCATTGATTAAAATGACTCCTTCTCTTCAACTGTGATTTGCCCAAGGTTATAGGACAGTGAAATGAAACCAGGACCAGAGTAAGGGGCTTCTGACAGCTATCCATGGTTTTTCTCATGAACAAACAAGTAAGCAAGGACCAGGGATCTAGTAATCTCCTGTGCAGAAGAAAAAGGTGCTCTTTCCTTCTTTTCTTTATTTCTAAATAGATAGGAGCACCCTTTTCTTCTGCACAGAAGATTACTTTACTGGAATAATCTATTGGATTACTAATTATTGGGTTATTATTAAATCATAAATTATTAATTATTTAATTATTAGATTATTTATATTGGATCAGAAAGAAGGAAAGAAAAGAAGCATAGGTCAGTCTTAGCATGAAAAGCCAAGGAGAATCAACATAAGGCAGGATAGAAGAAGGTAGGAAATCCCAGGGAGCACTGAGGCTGGCAGCAGAGGCCAGCAAGGGTTATGACAGCTAGAGACCACTCACAGGAAGGAACTAGAACTAGAAGGTGGAATAACTGAACAGGAGAATACAGCCACAAGCAAAGAAATCTCAGACATGATTTTAGGGTTGGAATGGAAAGGCAGAGAGCATCTTTGCCATGCCCGAAAGAACAGAAACTCAACCAGGCGCACTGGCTCACACTTGTAATCCCAACACTTTGGGAGGCTGAGGAGGGTGGATCACCTGAGGTCAGGAGTTTGAGACCAGCCTGGCCAACATGGCAACACCTCATCTCTACTAAAAATACAAAAATTAGCCAGGCATGGTGGTGGGTGTCTAGAATCCCAGCTACTCGGGAGGCTGAGGCAGAAGAATCACTTGAACCTGGGGGCCAGAGGTTGCAGTGAGCTGAGATCGGGTCCAGTTCACTCCAGCCTGGGTGAAAGAGCAAAACTCCATTTCAAAAGAAAAGAAAAGAAACTCTATCTTTCTGATCTTTAAATTCTACCTTCTCCAGCCCCACCTACCCCTAACCACACACAGAGTAGGCACTGCTTGAACATTTCTGGAATTTGAGTATATCACATCCTCTGCAGTGATCTGTACAAAGACAGCATCACAAACCCAGGTGAATTACCAGTGCCATCTCATGATATAAATCTCATTCTTCCTCCCGTGACCTAAAATGGGTAGGATCATAAAAAAGTGGACTAAACTTATAAAAATAAAAGAGATACTGATTTATGACTTGAAAACAAGAAATACAGGAGAATATTAAGGGTCATATATACCAGCTATTAACATTTCCCCATTCTGAAATATCTACAACTGCGGAGCAGTGTCAAATGATGAACTTGTCTATTGGAGAAGGCTATGACATTGTTCCCCAGGTGTAAGTTCTGTGAAATAACTAAGTGTTCCCTGTCACTGCATGTACCAGCCTTTTATAAAAGAAAGATGTCACGAGCCAAAGTACTCAAATCACTTCAATTGGTGACTTTGGAAGAATCTTTTTAAAACTTCGGGCTTGCATAAAACTATCAGAAGGTAGTAGAAAGTGTTCTCCTATAGTAAAATGATGAAGTGGTGTGTCAGGGGGAGTGGGGAGAAGACTATTCCAGAACTGTCTGTTCTTTACATGAGGATGTAGCCAGCCTACTTAGGCAGTGTTCATCTACTGCTATCTGGATTGGTGCTAAGAAATAAAAACACACTAAGTACAGATTGGACGGGCATGGTGGCTCGTGCCTGTAATGCCAGCACTTTGGGAGGCCAAGGTCTGCAGAATCACTTGAGGCTGGGAGTTTGAGACCAGCCTGGCCAATGTGGTGAAACTCCATCTCTACTAAAAATACAAAAATTAATGGGGCATGGCAGCATGCGCCTGTACCCAGCTACTCAGGAGGCTGAGGCATGAGAATTGCTTGAACCCAGGAGGCAGAGTTTGCAGTAAGCGGAATTCGTGCCACTGCACTCCAGCCTGAGCCATGGAGCAAGACTCCGTCTCAAAAAAAAAAAAAATAAGACCCACACAGTAAGTACAGGTTGATTGGTCTGGTGTGTACTAATGTAGGTGATGAGACTACATAAAAATATAAAATTATTGTTGATTCTTAAATATTTAGGTAGTACATGGAAGGGCAATAAATATTCATTTCTGAGTGCTAAAGTTATTTGTGAACTAGAAATATAGGTTATTCTATATTTTAAATTATCCTAGACCTGGGTAATTTTGGAACTTCAACTAAGGAAACAGATTTGAAATAGTTCACTGTTGCAGGAAGTCAGGGACCTCGAATGGAGGGACTGGCTGGAGCCACGGCAGAGGAACATAAATTGTGAAGATTTCATGGACATTTACCAGTTCCCAAATAATACTTTCATAATTTCTTATGCCTGTCTTACTTTAATCTCTTAATCCTGTTATCTTCGTAAGCTGAGGATGCATGTCACCTCAGGACCACTGTGATCATTGTGTTAACTATACAGATTGATTGTAAAATGTGTGTTTGAACAATATTAAATCAGTGCACTTTGAAAAAGAACAGAGTAACAGCGATTTTAGGGAACAAGGGAAGACAACCATAAGGTCTGACTGCCTGCAGGGTCGGACAAAAAAAGCCATATTTTTCTTCTTGTAGAGAGCCTATATATAAATGGACGTGCAAGTAGGGAAGATATCGCTAAATTCTTTTCCTAGCAAGGATTAATACTCTGGGAAAGGAATTCATTCCTGGGGGGAGGTCTATACATGGCTGCTCTGGGAATGTCTGTCCTATGCAGTTCAGATAAGGACTGAGATACGCCCTGGTCTCTTGCAGTACCCTCAGGCTTACTAGGGTGGGGAAAAATCCCGCCCCTGATAAATTTGAGGTCAGATTGGTTCTCTGCTCTCGAACCCTGTTTTCTGCTGTTTAAGCTGTTTATCAAGACAATACATGCACTGCTGAACATAGACCCTTATCACTAATTCTGCTTTTGCCCTTTGCCTTGTGATCTTTGTTGGATGCTTATCAGGAGTTTCTGATTTTGCCCTTGTCCTGTTTCCTCAGAAGCATGTGATCTTTGTTCTCCTTTTTGCCCTTTGAAGCATGTGATCTTTGTGACCTAATCCTTGTTCTTGCACCCCCTCCCCTTTTGAAATCCTTAATAAAACTTGCTGGCTTTAAGGCTCAGGTGGATATCACGGTCCTACTGATATGTGATGTTACCCCCGGCAGCCCAGCTGTAAAATTCCTCTCTTTGTACTCTTTCTCTTTATTTCTCAGCTGGCCAACACTTATGGAAAATAGAAAGAACCTACGTTGAAATACTGGGGGCAGGTTCCCCCGATAGTTCACCATTATTCGAGTCCATCTTCCCAACGAATGGTACCTCATTTAGGTCTTCCAACTGCATTTTTTATTATTAGAGATCTGACTTCTAACAATGTTCTAGAATTCTGTTTAAAGTCAAATTCTAAGGAATACTTGAAGACTGTAGCTTGTCATATCTCAAGAACCTTCTGATAAGATTATGTTATGATAATAATATCATCATGGTGACAGAAGCAAAAATTTTCAAGCTTGGGGCTTACGTTTTTCTTCAAAATTACTCATATTATTGAAAGGCGAGAGAAGTCTTACTTCGTATGCCACAGAGAGGCAATGCAAGAGCAATAGAAGCAGTGTGAGCAAGCTGACAAGGAAGGGGTCTAGACCTGCAGGCAAGGGCTGCAGAAACCACAGCTGATGTTGTGACTGCCCTTGTCAAGTCAGTCCACTGAGATCAACACTAAAGAGGATGATTTCCCCAGGAAAGTCACTCAAATGCCAGCTTCATGAATGGATTCCTGTAGAATGTAGTCACAGGACCAAGAGGACACACAGAAGCAAATGGGAAAGAGACCAGGGAGCAAATGTGAACCTGACACCAAGGATGTTTTCAAGAAAGTCCAGGAGACTTTCTCTTCATTTAACTCTGTCTGATTGCTAGCTTCACAAATCTTCAGCAACATCACAACAACTGATGCTGTAAGGAAGCCTCTGAGTCCAAAACATGTCATGTTTCTTATTATCTAGTTTCAAAACAATAATACTCCTAATAATGTTGACAGACATTAAGTATGTAGTATGTGCTAAGCATGTATCTACTTTATTTCTCCCAAAATCTATCCTCTTAAGTAAATACATAATCAAAGAAATGCAAATACAACAATAGGCTACCATTTCCCCCATCAAAAATAGATTTAAAAATATATATTTTTTGAGACAGAGTTTTACTCTTGTTGCCCAGGCTGGAGTGCAATGAATGGCATGATCTCGGCTCACTGCAACCTCCAACTCCTGGGTTCAAGTGATTCTCTTGCCTCAGCCTCCCAAGTAGCTGGGATTACAGGTATGAGCCACTACATCCAGCTAATTTTGTATTTTTAGTAGAGATGGGGTTTCTCCATGTTGGTCAGGCTGGTCTTGAACTCCTGAGCTCAGGTGATCTGCCCGCCTCAGCCTCCCAAAGGATTAAAAATGTTTCAATGAAAATATTCATTGCTTGTGAGGATGCAGGAAGTTAGAAGTGTTTATGATTACAGTGCAGTTTCTGCAAGCTTTCAAAAAATCAATCTACAGCCGGGAGCAGTGGCTCATGCCTGTAATCCCAGCACTTTGGGAGGCCAAGGTTGAGGTGTGGTGGGGGATTCATTTGAGGTCAGGAGTTTGAGACCAGCCTGGCCAACATGGCAAAACCCGACTCTACTAAAAATACAAAAATTAGCCAGGCGTGGTAGTGCACGCTTGTAATCCCAGCTACTCTAGAGGCCGAGGCAGGAGAATCACTTGAACCTGGGAGGCAGAGGTTGCAGTGAGCTGAGATCACGCTGCCACACACCAGCCTGGGCAACAGACTGTCTTTAAAAAGAAATAAATAAATCTACAAACACGTTTCAGAAGCCTGTAAAATGTTCATACCATGTGATCGTCTACTCAGTTTTAAGATGTAATAGAAAATACAGAAAAGCTTGATGCACAAAGAGGTACCCCAGAGCATGGTAGAGTGCATGGAGAGTGACCAGTTAAGGAAGGGAAATTGCTGAATTAGGAAAATGAAGGAAGGTCTCTCTGAGGAGGTGAGACCTAAATGATGAAAGTGAACCTTCTTTGTATTACTCATCTGTACTGAGTAATCTGTACTTAAATTTGCACCTGATTTATAAGCCATGTGGACGCTTGCAGCCTCTCTCAGCCCATGGTGACTACCCTTCCATACTGCTGTGCAAGTCTGAGGGCTCAATGTAGTCATCTTGAATCTCTCCTGGAATGGCCCTTTGGCCCTAAATATTTAAGTTTGTTGTTTAGGCCGTAGCTGGAGAGGTGCATCTTTTATGGGCTTTCCTGCCATTGTGCCGCTTCATGACTCAGACTCAAAATTCAATGAAAAACAAGGGAGAGGCCGGGCACAGTGTCTTATGCCTGTAATCTCAGCACTTTGGGAGGCTGAGGCAGATGGATCACCTGAGGTCAGGAGTTCAAGACCAGCCTGGCCAATATGGTGAAACCCCGTCTCTACTAAAAATGAAAGAATTAGCTGGACATGGTGGCAGGTGCCTGTAATCCCAGCTACTTGGGAGGCTGAGGCAGGTAGAATTACTTGAACCCAGGAGGTGGAAGTTGCAGTGAGCCGAGATAGTGCCACTGCATTCCAGCCTACATGACAGAGCGAGACTCTGTCTCGAAGAAGAAGAAGAAGAAGAAGAAGAAGAAGAAGAAGAAGAAGAAGAAGAGAGGAGGAAGAGGAGGAGGAGGAGGAGGAGAGAGGGAAGGAGAAGGAGGAGAAGGAGGAGAAGGAGAAGAAGGAGAAGGAGAAGAAGGAGGAGGAGAAGAAGGAGAAGGAGGAGAAGAAGGAGGAGGAGGAGAAGAAGGAGGAGGAGGAGAAGAAGGAGGAGGAGGAGAAGAAGGAGGAGGAGAAGAAGGAGGAGGAGGAGAAGAAGGAGAAAGAGGAGAAGGAGGAGGAGGAGGAGAAGAAGGAGGAGGAGAAGAAGGAGGAGGAGGAGAAGAAGGAGGAGGAGGAGAAGGAGGAGAAGGGGAAGGAGGGGAAGGAGAAAGAGGAGAAAGAGGAGAAGGAGGAGGAGGAGGAGGAGGAGGAGGAGAAGAAGGAGAAGGGGAAGGGGAAGGGGAAACAACTTTACCCAGGTGTGGGATTTCCTAAGATTTCCTAACATCTAAATCTTCTGATTTTCCTGAAGAAAATATATATATAATGATTATTCATCTATTTTCAAAAGGGAACTCAGTCTGAAGAGAGTAGGAATTGTATTGACTAAACACTTCAGCTTTAATACAATCAATAACTCTGCTCACTTTCGCTTTAAATGTATATTTGTTTGTTTGTTTGTTTTTTGTTTTCTGAGACGAAGTCTTGCTCTGTGCCCAAGCTGGAGTGCAGTTGCGCGATCTCAGCTCATGGCAACCTCCACCTCCCGGGTTCACGCCATTCTCCTGCCTCAGCCTCCTGAGTAGCTGGGGCTCCAGGCACCCGCCACCACACCCAGCTAATGTTTTGTATTTTTAGTAGAGACAGGGTTTCACTGTGTTAGCCAGGATGGTCTCGATCTCCTGACTTCATGATCCGCCCACCTAAGCCTCCCAAAGTGCTGGGATTACAGGCATGAGCCACCGTGCTGGTCCCTAAATATAGTTTTAAGGTACAGGGCAGAGCAGAGGACTTTCTGAAGAAATAGGAGCTTTGTTTCTCCACATATGCTTGAAAACAACTAAGCATTTTGGGATCATAACTGCTATATAATACATAATTATTTTAGGCATTATAATTTTGCTAAAAGTATTTTATAAATTCTGAGTAATAGTGTTTTTTTCTGCCTTGGTTTGCCTGAAGTTCCTAATACTAACAAGTGTCTTGAAGGGGAGCCCATTGTTTTCCACGCCACTCATCTCTGCTCTGTGTGACCCGCCACAGAAACAATCAGTGGATTTTGACACAGGCAAATAGAAATGACAAATGCATTAGTTTAGACCTTAACCTCGTGTACTTTCTATATAAAACAGACAAAAGTTGTTTTGAACTTTGCAGTTGCCATTTAAACTATAATATGCTGTGAGCATGATGTGTCTAACAGTAAAATAATTCTAGGTCTACTCACTTCTCCCAAGGTTACCTTCAAATACAAAAGCTGTGAAACTTCAAGTCATCGTTTTCATTTTCATATACTGGATAAGCTAAATGCCTTTTAGGTTCTCCACCTTTTAGACCATCTATTCTTCTCATTTCTGTGAATTAGATTTCACTTTATTTAAAAACATAACATTTGTTTTCCCTGGTGACACCTTTGAAATGAAATTTCAGCTTCATAAGGCCCCTACCGTAGTGATTAAAAGCTCTGGTTTATCAAAATGTCCCATCTGCCACTGGCTACATTGCAGATGTTCCCAGAAATTTTTCTTTCTCTTTACTATAGTAGTACATTATACATCATAATTATCCATCATATGTTACCTTGCATTATTACTCAAATTATATTTGAACTTTGTGGAGGGCCAGGAGCTCGTTTTAAACTTCTCTGTCACCCACTATAGTGCCTTCGGTATTCCATGAATTAAAGCATATATTAAAATAATAATGAAAATGGTCTGTAATTTAAACATGGGAGTGTCACAGAGTGTTCCACCCGCGTCAGTGATTGATTCATACACTTACCAGGAATGGTTGCTTATCGTCTGACAAGTGGTGACTCCCCCACATGCAAGCATGGCTGCATGTCATAGTTCAGAGGTCACGCATGTACTCTGTCTGACAGACTTCAGTACTGGGCTGGGGACAGTGTGAAGGCAGAGTCATAGAAGCTGACTGGGCACAAGCCTTCATGTCCCTTTTGTAAAGTAGATCATAGGTACCTATGCTATGCTGGTACCTTACCCCTACAGTAATTATCTGTGGTTCATTGTTTCTGTTATACACATCTTATATTACACTATACTCAACAGCAAATTATTATTAATATGCCATATGTTATTACTTTGTAAAATGGGGTTTGTTACCCCCATTTAATAGATTAGAAAATAGATGTTTATAGAGTAAGGAAATTCCAAAGGATTTTGTGGCTAGTCAAGTGGCAGAGCCCAGAGGTGAAACTGTGTGTCTTTGGTACTCAATCTCTGGTTGTTTCTATAACCCTCTGCTGTCTGCTGGAATTATGATTGAAAAGTTATATACCTGTGCTTGAAAGATTCAGTGGGGGAAGTAAACCTCTAAGATGTATCTAGTTAAATATTCTGTAAAGTCTGGAACATAGTTTTGTTACTTCTCATTAACAACATATTTTCTTACATCTTGAAAACTTAGGATGTCCATAATTCTAGTATGGAGACTAGAGCTTCTGTTATTACTACCCTGAGTATAATCAGTTCTGACTTTAAGGAACAAGCAGCTCTGTGGAGAGAAAAATAAAATGATACTCTCAGTTTAAGAGCAAGTTCAGGCCGGGCACGGTGGCTCATGCCTGTAATCCCAGCACTTTGGGAGATCGAGGCGGGTCATCACTTGAGGTCAGGAGTTTGAGACCAGCCTGGCCAACATGGTGAAACCCCATCTCTACTAAAAACACAAAAATTAGCCGGGCATGGTGGTGCACACCTGTAATCCCAGCTACTCAGGAAGCTGAGGCAGGAGAATTGCTTGAACGTGGGAGGCAGAGGTTGCAGTGAGCCTAGATCACGCCAATACACTCTAGCCTGGACGACAGAGCGAGACTCCGTAAAAAAAAAAAAAAAAAAAAAAGCAACGTCAAAGGGAGCAATTTATTTTAATATATGTAAAGTAAAATTTTAGGTAATTACTATCAAGCTATATATTATTCACAGTTTTAAGTGGTTTTGTCTTTGTTATAGAATGAATACCTAAATGAAGATGTGGATGCTAGAGTTATTGAATATGAGGATAACCGGCCCCTCTTAGATATGTTTCTGCAAAAGCCAATGGGTTTACTTTCCCTACTTGATGAAGAATGTAGATTTCCCAAGGCCACTGACCAGACTCTTGTAGGTGAGTTTTCAGTCCAGTGTGTCTGCATGGTTTTATGAATAGAGTCATGTTATTCTCAATGATATTTTTAAATGGCTTTAAATTATCTGGGAGAAAATAGCTGTCATAAAGCCTGCATATTTGACTTTAAAGAAGAGCCTTTGGATTTAATACCTGGACCAGTGCATGTTTATGATAGGGTAAAATATTTAGTGATAAATTAAGCAAGTTTAAATATTGGACTTCTCCTTATTTTATGGTGAAGCTCAACCATAGAATCACAGGTTATAAATGACCTTAGAAATTTTCCAGCCCAAAATTAGAAATTGGTGAGCAGGGCAGAAGGATAGCTCTGGAATTGAAAAGAGATAGTTAACAGGTAGGAAATAAATTAATCTGGGTTGTTCTGTTCTATTCATGTATTTAATAGAGGCAAATCGCTTCAAATACTTAATAACCTCTAAGTTACCGTAC
Organism: Trachypithecus francoisi; assembly: GCF_009764315.1. Classification (NCBI taxonomy): domain Eukaryota; kingdom Metazoa; phylum Chordata; class Mammalia; order Primates; family Cercopithecidae; genus Trachypithecus; species Trachypithecus francoisi. The sequence continues at coordinate 28,535,668 of NW_022681474.1, forward strand.
ATTAATAAATGTTCATGATAATCCTAAGTCATCAAAGTAAGATTAAATCTATTATTTGTGCCTGAGAAGGCAGAGATGTGTATAATACATTTTAAAAGATCACCATTCAAGCTGGTTAAAATGAAAATGTCTTACTCCTTAAATTAAAAAAAAAAAAAAAAAACTTTAGATTTTTCAGATATCTGAAAAAAAAGGTTTTAAACGCAGAACATTGTATTCCCTGATGATATGAGGTATTTATTCTGTATAAGAAATACTTGCAGAAAATGTGGATTCACATCTTTCTGTCATTTACTTTGGGTGACATGCAGAGCCTCTTTCTTACCATTAGGTCTGTGATGTCTCTTCTTTCTGACTCATTGATTGGCTTAAATCTCTCCTTGAATTGGACAATACCAGATGGAAAATAAATTGACCGCAAAGTAGTGGGGAAAATCATTTCACAGCAGTCACTTGATTTTTAGATCAAATGATCCTTCTAGAACAAGTTCTCTGAAGGTGGTAAAATTGTTATAGAAATTCAGCTGCCTTTAAGATCATGTTTTATTTCTCATGTAATCAATAATAATTTACAGCTCTACAAGTAGAAAAGAGAGGCCGGGCGTGGTGGCTCAAGCCTGTAATCCCAGCACTTTGGGAGGCCGAGACGGGCGGATCACGAGGTCAGGAGATCGAGACCATCCTGGCTAATACGGTGAAACCCCGTCTCTACTAAAAAATACAAAAAACTAGCCGGGCGAGGTGGCAGGCGCCTGTAGTCCCAGCTACTCAGGAGGCTGAGGCAGGAGAATGGCATAAACCCGGGAGGTGGAGCTTGTAGTGAGCTGAGATCCGGCCACTGCACTCCAGCCTGGGTGACAGAGCCAGACTCCATCTCAAAAAAAAAAAAAAAAAAAAGTAGAAAAGAGAACAAAAACACTAGATTTTTAGGCTCATGGCTTGACATCACATTGTGTTTTACAAACTTCTTTGGTCAGTCTCAAGTAGTTCACTTGCTCTGTACCAGTGGTTCTCAAAATGTGGTCTCCCGCCCAGGAGCATCAGCACCACCTGAGAACTTGTTAGACATGTGAATTCTTGGATCCCACCCCAGACCTACTGAGTCAGAAACTCTGCGGTTGGGGCCCAGCAACCTGTGTTATAACAAACCCTCGGACAGGCGCAGTGGCCCACACTTGTAATCCCAGCACTTTGGGAGGCCGACACAGGTGGATCACCTGAGGTCAGGAGTTTAAGACCAGCCTGGCCAACATGGCAAAACCCTGTCTCTACTTTAAAAATACAAAAAATTAGCCAGGCCTGGTGGTGGGCGCCTGTAATCCCAGCTACTCGGGAGGCTGAGGCAGGAGAATCGCTTGAACCCAGGAGGTGGAGGTTGCAGTGAGCCGAGATCACACCGTTGCACTCCAGCCTGGGCAACAAGAGCAAAACTCCATCTCAAAAAAAAAAAAAACCCTCGAGGTGACTCTGACGCATGACATGGCAATGAGGACTGATGCCCTAAATCATAATGTAATGGTAGAAATTAATGATCTTGAGTGTTACTTTACCATATATAATTCTATTCCAAATCTATGTATATTAGCTATGTAAAATTTTCTTTGTTCACTGCACATTGTCCTTTTTATGGTAAATGATTCTCACAGTATTTTTTGAGGATCTGATATATGCTTGATATATGAGTTCAGTATTTTTCTACAGAAAAATTTGAAGGTAACCTGAAATCACAGTACTTCTGGAGACCCAAAAGATTGGAACTTAGTTTTGGAATTCACCATTATGCAGGAAAGGTAAGAACTCTTAATTATGACTGGGTTTCTCTTTAGCCTTTTAATGAATAATAGGATGGACATAAAAACTATGGCCCAAAATGTTTATAGATAATAATAATGTCATAGCTGTCTGTTTCCACCCCCACTGGCCCTAATTATGCCCTCTGATGTCCTCTGATTGATCCTGTCCTTTGGCAGCCACTCACTATGGAGGCCACACCCACTCCAGGGCACGCTCTGCTGGCATCTATGCTGAAGAGGTTAAAAGAAAAGTCTTTCTCTTAGTTTAACAATCATAACGTTATAGTTTTACTAGAGGAATTGTTTTTCAGTAACTAAGAAAAACCGAGAAAGAAAAGACACACAACTGAAAGAATCCTTGGGTGAGATTAGCTGGCAATGGTTACCTATTTGTTTCCTTCTTTTAACAATGCCTGAGGACCTTTGGTATAAACTGCCCTTTTCAGACTTTAGATGATTCTCTCTCTACTGCACTCTTTATCCCTCCTCCCTTTTAAGAAGAGAAGGTGCCAGGCTGGAGATACAGTCAGATAACTGAGCTAAGCCAGATGGATGGATTACAATGCAGTTAGAGGAGGAAATGTCTCTACATTGACAGAAACACATTTCCCCACCAGAACAAACCTCAGATATGTTGTCCTAGACCCAGAGGATGCTCTCTTTCCTTCCTTCTGCAGAGAATGACAGGTCATTCCTTCACAATGATGTCATTATGGGAGGACAAAGAGGACATTCAGATCAAGAAAGAATGTATCAAATGAGAAATACATAAAAATAAAATTACACAGAACTTAAAGCATTCTAGTCTGCTTGGCAACCTCCATATGTCTGTCAACATCCCACAGACTTTCATCATTTTTAAAGTATACCTTAAATCATTAGTTATAGCCTAATGATTCTTAGCATATCATTTTCCAAATAAAGCCTGTTTTAAACATCCATTAAGAATTGCATGCACCTGTAGTCCCAGCTACTTGGGAGGCTGAGACCAGAGAATTGCTTGAACCCAGGAGGTGAAGGTTGCAGTGAGCCGAGATCGCGCCACTGCACTCCAGTCTGGGCGACAGAGTGAGACTATGTCTCAAATAAAAAAAAAAATTTGCCTATAATCATTTTATCTAGTTTTTTTTAACAATTAGATTTTAACAACCTATTAGTCTGCTCGGGCTGCCATAAAAAAAAAGTCACAGGCTGCATGACTTAAACAACAGACATTTTTTTTTTTTGACAGTTTTGGAGGCTGACAGATCAAGGTGCTCCGAGAAGGGTTAGTATCTGGGAGGCCTCTCTTCCTGGCTTGAAGATGGCTACCTTCTCAAGGTGTCCCCACATGGCCTTTGCTATGTGAGCATAGGGAGTGGGGAGAGATATCCCTGGTTCCTCTTCCAGCTCTTAAAAGAACACAAGTCTTATTGGTGTAGGGTCTTACTCTTATACCCTATTTAACATTAATTACCTCCATAAAGGCCCTGTCTCCAAATATAGTCACAGTGAAAGTTTACATCTTCAGCATCTGAATTTTGGAAGAACACAATTTGACCCATAACAAATACTGTATTGGATCATTCCACAAAAATCTTTGGATTACATTGATCTTTAAAATGTCATAAAATTGGCCAGGCATGGTGGCTCATGTCTGTAATCCTAGCACTTTGGGAGGCCAAGGTGGGAGGATCACTGGAGCTCAGGAGTTCAAGACCACCCTTGGTAACATAGCAAAACTTCATCTCTAAACTTTTTTTTAAGTAATAACATTATTTAGAAGTGCCAGAAACACAAAAATCCACAGTGTATTTAAATCACACTACTACTGAGATAAAAATCTATCATGGCCAATTCAATACAGGTGGATCATTTATCATAGAAATAGGAATGCTTTTGTGGCTCAATATGCTTCCTTTATGCTGCTCCATCCCTCCAAATAGAGAAAAGAAACATACCAAATTCCCAACATAATAAATGAGAGGAATCAAACCTCTTTGGTCATTTCAACCCAAATAAAATCAGTGAGACACAGATTACAAGGGGCTACCTTAGTAAATGCTTGTATCCCTGTTGCTGAACACAGAGCAAGCTCATAATGAGTATCTGTTGATAATGATGATGATGATGGTGAGGAGGAGGAGGATGACAATGACATTGATTGTGATAATTATAGCATGCTGTATCAACAGGTCCTCTATAATGCAAGTGGATTGTTAGCCAAAAACAGAGACACTCTTCCAACTGATATTGTGCTACTTTTGAGGTCATCCGACAACAGTGTAATTAGGCAACTAGTCAACCACCCTCTGACCAAAACAGGTAAGGCAGTTTTCCTTACCTGTAAGTTTTCTCAAGCCCAATCAAATAGTTTCTATCTCTGTGCTTTTCATGAATTTCATCCTTAATTTTTCATGTGAGTTTGTTTTCGGCTCACTAAATACTCATTTGTTAATATCCTCTGCCCCAGATCATCTGAAGAAAATATAAAAATGAATATAAATAAGCTAGTTTTTCATTAAAGGTAAGTGTTTGCAGCACTCACCATAGTAATGCTATTCTAGCTACTCACTACAAGAGTATACTGACCTCCAGAGTTCAGAATTACCTGTGCAAATCAGGAGTGGGCAGATTTTGGATGATTCTTTGAGGTTCCAAAAGTTTGGTAGGCTCTCTTATTGATTAAAACTGGGCGTGTCTTTGTTCGACCCAACCATAATACATCCTTGCATTTGCTGTAAGTAGAAAAAATATAGTTTGGGTTGTTTTTCTTTACTTGAGTTTAAAGTTGTTCTCTGCATTTCTTGTTTCATAGTTTTATTGAAGTATAACTGAAATACAAGAAACAGCACATATTTAAACAGTAAAATTTGATGAGTTTTTGACATATATAAGCACCTGTAAAACTATCACCATGATTAATAATGAACATACTCATCAATCACAAATGAGGTTTCTTCATGACCCTTTATAATCCTTTCCTCCACTCCTCCCAGTTCTATCACCATTTGTTGAAGAGATTGTTCTTTCCCCATTGAATTGCTTTGACACTCCTTGAAAACTCAGTTGACTAATGAATAGGTCTATTTCTGGACTCTTTATTGTGTGTCATTGATATTTATCTATCTTTAGGCTAATGCACACTTCCTGACTAGTGTAACTTTCTATAAAGTCCTGAAATCAGGCAGTACAAGTTAGCCTGACTTTGTTCTTATTCAGGCTTGTTTAGGTAATTATAATTTTTTTGCTTTTCCATATACATTTTAGAATGAGCTTCTCAATTTCTACCAAAAATCCTGGTTGGATTTTGATTGTAATGCACCGAAATTATAGATCAATAATGGGAGATTTGGTATCTTCCCAATATTAAATCTTCCAGTCAGCACAGTCTAGCTCTCCATTTATTTAAGTCTCCCTTAATTTCTTTCAGCAATATTTTGTAGTTTTCAGTGTACAAGTTTTGTACATCCTTTGTCAAATTATCTGCCAGTGTATCACATTTTTATGTGATTATAAATGGTAATTTTTAACTGAAATTCTGGTTTTTGCCAATATATGAAATCTAATTGATTTTTGTATTTGATTTTTTGCCCTGCAACCTTCCTAAGCTCATTTATCAGAGTAGCTTTTTTTGTTAATTCCGAAGGATTTTCTTCACAGATGATCATGTCATCTGTGAAGAAAGGGTTTTGCCTGTTCTTTTCCAATATGTTTCCTTTTGACTTCTTTTTTCTTGGTTGTACTGGTTTAGAATCACCAATGCAGTCTCCAGTGTTGAACACAGGATAGGTTGCAAGAGTGAACATTCTTGCCTTTTTTCTGATCTCAGGGAAAGAGTAGTTAGTCTTTCAGTCTTTCACCACTGAGTATAATGTTAACTGTAGATTTTTTCACAGATGCCCTTTATCAGGGGAGAAGTTACTTTACTTTTTTTTAATTCCTAATTTCCTGAGTGATTTTTGTTGTTGGTGGTTGTTTTTGTTGTTGTTGTTGTTTTTGTTGTTGTTGTTTGTTTTTAGGTTTTTGTTTTTTGTTTGAAGACAGTCTCACACTGTTGCCCAGGCTAGAGTGCAGTGGCACAATCTCAGCTCACTGCAACATCCACCTCCCAAGTTCAAGCGATTCTCCTACTCCAGCCTCCCAAGTAGCTAGAATTATAGGCATGCACCATCATGCCCAGCTAATTTTTGTATTTTTAGTAGAGATGGGGTTTCACCATGCTGGCCAAACTGGTATTGAGCCCCTGACCTCAGGTGATCCACCTGCCTCGGCCTCCCAAAGTGCTTGGCTTACAGGTGTGAGCCACTGCACCTGGCCAATTTCCTGATTTTTTTTTATCAGGCATGCATACTGTATTTTGTTAAATGCTTTTTCTACATCTATTGAATAGATTACCCTTATATTTTATTTTTTTTTAAACTGACAGCTAAAATTGTGTTTACTGTATACAAATGACATTTGGAAGTATATGTACATTATAGAATAATGAAATCCAGATAATTAACATATACATTACTGTATATAATTTGTGGTGAGAACACTTAAAATCTACTATCTTAGCAATTTTCAAGTATATAATACATTGCTGTGAACTTATTTATCCTATCTAGCTGACACTTTTTATCCTTTGACCAACATCTCCCCAACCCACCTCCTCCCACTGCAACCACCCCAACTGCTAGTAACCACTATTCCACTCTCTAGCTCTATGAAATCAACTTTTTTAGATTCCACAAATTCTATCCAGTATTTGTCTTTTTGTGACTGACTAATTTCACTTATAGTGTCCTTCAGGTTCAACCATGTTGAATAGTATTCGCGTGTGTGTGTGTGTGTGTGTGTGTGTGTGTGTGTACACCACATTTTCTTTATCCAATCATCCATTGATGGACAACTAGGTTCATCATATCTTGGCTATTATGAACAATGCTGCATCTGTTAGATGGTCAGTGACTGATTTTTTAATCATTCCTGGGAAAAACCTCAAATGGTCATGATGCATTGTACTTTTTATATATTGCTGAAATCAGTTTGCAAACATGTTTTAAGAATGTTTGCATCTATGTTTTTGAGGAATATTGCACTATAGTTTTCTTATGCTTTATTTTGTGATTTTGGAATCACGGTAATGCTGGCCTCATAGAATAAATTGAGTAGTATTGCCTTTTCTTCAATTTTCAGGAATAGTAGAATGAGTATTATTTCCTCCTAAGTTGCCTTGTAGAATTCACCAGTGAAGCCAACGGGGCCTGAAGGATGTTTTGTGAGATTTTCAACTACAAATTCAATTTGTTTAATAAACATAAAGCTGTTTGAGTTACCTAATTTTTGGGTGAGTTTTAGTAGATTGTGTCTTTTAAGAAATTTATTTCATCTACATAGACAAATTTACTGACACAGTTCATTATAACATTTTCTTACTATGCTTTTAATATCTGTAGATCCTGAAGTTATGTTGGCTCTCTCATAAGTGACACTGGTAATTTGTGTCTTCTCTCATTTTATTCTTGATATATTTCCTGGACATGTATTAATTTTATTGATCTTCTCAAATGGTTTCATTGATTTTTTTTTATTGGTTTTGTTTCTATTTCATTCCCTTTTTATTTCTCATTTATCTTTGTTGTTTTCTTTTTCTGCTCACTTTGTGTTTTATTTTGTTTCCTTTTTTTAATTTCTAAGGTAAAACTTAGATCATTGATTTAAGAAGACATTCTTCTAGTATCAGCACTTATATGGGTTATTTATAAGAGTTTATAAGGTTTCCAAATATGGTGAGATTTTCCAAATATTATTTATGGACTTCTAATTTAACTTCATAGTGTTCAGAGAGCATATTTTGTATTATTTAATCCATTTAACTCCACCCAACCATAATACATCCTTGCATTTGCTGTAAGTTTTAAGAGATATGTTTTAAGACCCATAATATTATGTCTTATTTTATTTTCATTTGCACTTGAAAATACTGTTTATTCTGCTGGTTGTTGGATGAAATGTTCTGTAAATGTCAATTAGGTCTACTTTATTGACAGTATTGGTCACGTCTTCTGTATTCTTACTGTTTTTCTCTCTCCTGGTTCTATCAATTACTGAGAGAGGGATTTTTAAATATTTGACTATAGCTGTCAATTTGCCTCTCTTTTTTTTCAGTTTTTGCTCATGTATTCTTAAGCTATATTATTAGGTACATAAATATTTAAAATTGTTATGTCTTCTTGATGGATAGACTCCTTTGTTATTATGTAATGACCCTTTTCATCCTTGGCAGCATTGTTTGTTCTGAAATCTACTTTGCCTGATATTAATATAGAGGCTCCAGCTTTCTTATGATTAGTGAGTGAATGGCATATCTTTTTCCATACTCTTAATTTCAACTTATTTTTTTTCTTTATATTCAAAGTAGGGTTTTTCTAAACAGCACATAGTTGGGTCTTGTTTTTTTTTAATCCAGTCTGACAATCTCTGCCTTTCAATTGAGATGATTAGATGATTTACATTTAATGTGATTAATGATATGGTTGGATTTGACTCTTAATCATCTTGCCACTTGTTTTCTATTGGTTATATCGGCTTTTTTTCCCAGGCTTTACCTGAGTTTCCTCACTCCCTGCATTTCAGGCTGACACCTCTCCAGGCAGAAAGCTGGCACAATCAAAGGGCTCTCCCCATTTGTCTTCCCTCTCTTAGGGATCAGCGTCCTTACACTGCTTGATGCACAATGTATGAAACCTGTTTTCCATTTTGTATATCTTTTTAGTTGTTTGGGGAAGGTTAATTTAGCCTGTTACTTTATCTGTCCCAGAAGCAAAAGTCATTACTTTTGACTTTAACAATTGCCATCCCTTTCCATATACACCAACAGCATCTATGCATCTAACTCCATGTTTTTCACCCTATAAAATATGCAGCCAGGTTCTAAATACTATGTTGTGTTGCTTGGCTATCAGCAGAACAGTGTCTGGTTGGCCAGGGAGAAGAGAAGAACTTAATAGTCAAGTATGTTTCAATAAACTCAGAACCTCAGAGATAGCAAAGACATATGGATTTTATATTCACCCAGATGTGCAAACATGTAATAACAATCATAGACAACTTTGTTATCTGTTACATGCTAGGCACCGTGCTAAGGACCTTAAATTACTCCTAATGACAACACAATAAGGAAGTACTACTTTTTACAAATAAGACATTAAGGCTTGAAAGTGTTGAGCAGCTTTCCCAAGGTTTCTCAATGGAAAATGTTAGAATTAGAGTTCTTCAGTTCTATATTATGCTGTCTTCAAGATTCTAAAATAACCATGGCCTTTAGTATATATGACTTCACATATGACCTATAGTTCAGCCATTTTTAGGGGAAAGTGCACCACAGTTCCTTGCAGCTCGCGTTTTTAGTTGGGTTTATCACAAGCTTGTTCATTAGGTGAACATAAAAACCAAAATGGATACATTTTCTGAAATTAAAGTCTGTGCTAATTTTAGTTGCCATTGATTTACATCAATAAATTTAAGCAAAATTCCTGAAACTGCCATTCTAAAGATCATCTGTTGCTGTCTCTGTCCACTCTGCTGTAGTCAGTAAGTTTCACATTTGAAAAGTGAACAGGGCAGTGTGCAGGGCAAGCCTAGCATGGAAACTGTTGTACACACCCGTCTCAGCCCCTCCTCTGGAGTTCGGAGGGAGAGGAGGAGGCAGAGCAGATGCACTGCCAGGCACATCCCTAACATGATTCCTTCCTGCACCATCTTAGGCCAGCCTTTTGCAACCATAAAGAATGGGAAAGATTTGCCAAAAACATTCAGCCTCTACTTATCACCTAAAAGAAGGAGAGAGACAAGAAATGATCATTCTGAATTGGTACTGCATTTTGAAGATATTTTGCCAATTACTATTAGGATAATAAACTCTTGGATTGTGGGTTGGTTGGTTCCTGGTGCCTGGTGGGGGTGAGAAAGCTGTGAAAGTGAACTGCATTTCAGGGGCCTTCCATGTGCCAGACATATTATCGCATTTCATCAAAACTCTGTGAGGTAATCACCATTATTCCCATTTTATGGATTCTGGGTGCAGATCAGAGACTAAGTAAATGACCCAAAAGCAACACAGTTTAAGTACTATACCTGAGATTCAAAGCCAAGTCTTTCTGACTTCTCGGGCCATAATTTTTTCACTGCTTTGGATTGTGTGCATTTGTGTAGTCCTGAGAATGAAGCACATGTTTCTGAAGTTAGACTGAAAAAGGCCATTGCCTACAAACATAGTTGATTTGCTTATAACTACCTCATCCAAATTACTGATTCATATGATTTTTCAAGCCTGTTGTAAAGCTTAGCCTATGTTAAAGAAAATCTCAGATGCCATTTATCACACAAAAAAATAAGAAGCAAACTGCTCCCTCAATCATAGTCATCTCAAGTCTTCTAGCAATTCAAAGGAAACCCAACACTTACCTCTGCCTTTTCTGTTTTCCAAGCTCAAGAGTTTTTTTCTGAATTTAAAATTTGTTGTACATTTTTACATAATTTTTTTATTCCTGAGTTCCTCCATAAATAGTTAACCAAGCATGTGATTATGAGTATTGCAGGATTAACAATGCTTATTTTAACATTTAAGTAAATGGGAAAAATCATCTAGCCATTAAGGATTCTAAAAGGTATATTACATTTTTCTACATTCTCATAGGTAATCTGCCACATTCTAAAACTAAAAACGTTATAAACTATCAAATGAGGACTTCAGAAAAATTAATCAACCTGGCAAAGGTAAGAAAATGCTTTTTTCCTTGGCAGTGAGTCTAAGAATCTAACCGGTACAATGGCAATACTTGTATGCTTCTCAAAGTCAACAGTTTTTTCTTAGCTTTTCTCCCTTTGATCTTGCTTTTCTGTTTGAACAGATATGTATGTTTTGTTCTTGTTACTGCTAGGGGCTAAAATAATCATGCATTTCTGATATATTAATATTTCCAACTCTTTTTTAGCTAGTTTTTGGGGGGAGTTTTTATGTTTGTTTGTTTGTTTGTTTTTGAGACTGGGGTTTCACTCTGTTACCCAGACTGGAGTGCAGTGGCATGATCTCGGCTCACTGCAACCTCTGCCTCCTGGGCTCAAGTGATTCTCCTGCCTCAGCCTCCCGAGTAGCTGAAATTACAGGCACCCACCACAACCGGCTAATTTTTGTATTTTTAATAGAGACAGGATTTCACCATGTTGGCCAGGCTGGTCTCAAACTCCTGACCTCAAATGATCCGCCTGCCTTGGACTCCCAAAGTGCTGGGATTACAGGTGTGAGTCACCGTGCCCAGCCCTTTTTTAGCTAGTTTTAAGTGTTAGACTAAGACCAACTAAAAATGTACTAATGAAGGTGAGAGATATTCACAGTCTACATAAGACCAATTAAAATTCCAATGAGACTGACTAAACAATTACCTAAGGGAAGAATATCAACATTTTGCTATTTTACATATTTGAATGCATAAACTAAGATAGCCTGAAGGAAAATGCCACATGGTCTCTGTAGATAATAAAGTACAATAGATACCAAAGCATCACTGTCTTCCTCGGTCTCTTTAGGGCGACACTGGAGAAGCCACACGTCATGCCAGAGAGACGACCAACATGAAAACACAAACAGTTGCATCATATTTTAGAGTAAGATATTAAACTGTGATGTATTGTGCTTAGGGGTGCTATTTAGTCTAAATGGGTAATAGATCAAAAGCCAGTAACACTAGCAGAAGAGAATATTGTATTCCATTTACCGTTGTTAGATACAGGATATGTTAGCATCTACCTTCAAAATCTGTGGATTGGTTTGTTTTTACATTCTACCTGGGAAATTATTGTATCCCAGATCAATCTTTTTTTTTTTTTTTTTTTTGAGACGGGGTCTTGCCCAGGCTGGAGTGCAGCGGTGCAATCTCGGCTCACTGCAAGCTCCGCCTCCCAGGTTCAGGTCATTCTCCTGCCTCAGCCTCCCAAGTAGCTGGAACTACAGGCGCCTGCCACCACACCCAGCTAATTTTTTGCATTTTTAGTAGAGAGAAGGTTTCACCGTGTTAGCCAGGATGGTCTCGATCTCCTAACCTCGTGATCTGCCCGCCTTGGCCTCCCAAAGTGCTGGGATTACAGATGTAAGCCACCGTGCCTGGCCGTATCCCAGGTCAATCTTAATGCAAGTCTATACCTTGATTAAAATTTGTCCATAGAACAGAATGCATTTCCACTAGAATAAAACCTAAATGGATTTTTACTTCAATGCTATGGTAACTACCAATTCTCCTTCCCCCTCCTGAATGATTTTACAATAGACAGATAGGGCAAGGCTGAGCATCCATCTCCATTTCATATCACCCTTCTGTATAGCGCTAAAAACCTCAAAAGAAAATAGAGCCCGTGTAGGAATGGAGCGAGAAGAGTCATCAGGAAGATGTGGTAACATGCTTAAGGGAGTGTGCTTAGCATAGGATCAAGGCGACCTTCCTTCCTTGGACAATATAGGAGAAAAGAAAAAAACAAGTACTTTTTTTTCCTCTGTGCTCTAGATAACCCTTCCCTTATTATTGGTTCCAGTTCTTGTTTACCTATTCTGATAAAAACCTATTAACCATCCAATGAAAATGAAGAAAATACCACTAAAACTTGGAGTTATTACTTATATAATTTAATGTGGAGGAGGTGGAGGAAATTAGATTAAATTTAAGTGTTCAGTGAATATATCCAGCTCTCTAGCAGAAACATAAAATTCTTCAAAAAATATATGAATACCTTTACTAAATATTTTTTAAGTCCTAAGCTCATAGAAGATAGTGTATACTTCATCATCTTTGAGTAGTGCCTGGCACGTTAATATGCTTAATACCTGACTTTTGCTGCGGATACATTTCACTTTACATCAGAAATGCAGCTCAGGTGAATCACTGAATGTATTTACAGCCAGATTTCCTTTTTTTAAGTGAGTTACCCAAGGCCATTATCATACCACTGTTGTTGGCATCAAATGCTGTATGTATGTTTAAACCAGGTTAGTTCATGAAATCTTTTTTTTTTTTTTTTTGAGATGGAGTCTCGCTCTGTCGCCCAAGCTGTAGTGCAGTGGCCGGATCTCAGCTCACTGCAAGCTCCGCCTCCCGAGTTCACGCCATTCTAGTGCCTCAGCCTCCCAAGTAGTTGGGACTACAGGCGCCCACCACCTCGCCCGGCTAGTTTTTTGTACTTTTTAGTAGAGACGGGGTTTCACTGTGTTAGCCAGGATGGTCTCGATCTCCTGACCTTGTGATCCGCCCGCCTCGGCCTCCCAAAGTGCTGGGATTGCAGGCTTGAGCCACCGCGCCCGGCCATGAAATCTTTTTAATCTTCCTCCTGAAGTGAGAAATGATAGAAGATAATGCCACACAACATGAAGTGTGTTTTTAAAGCTATTTTTCATTCTGCAGAGAAGACTGGATACAGTGTAACACTATGCTTTTTCCCTCAGAAAAACCAGAGCCTAAATTGCAGGAAGCTCCTGCTCAGAGTATCACCCCATACCACCAGTGCCTGGCAGATGTTTGCATGAGTAAACGAATGATGACTTACAGATAAATGTAATGAAAAAGGCTCCAAAGTGACAGGCCCAGCTGTTTGAAAAGATCACATCTGAGCCTCAGTGCCCAAAAGGAAGCTATGCAAATTCAGAGCTTTGTTGGTTGCCAGTTTTAGCATTTGTTTTGCACTGGCTTTGTGACTGTAGGCTCTTACATTTCTAGCACTAAATGAGATCCAGCCATCAATTGCTATTTGTGTCCATACGTTACCTCGCCAATAAATGTGATCCTGGTCTTTGAGATTCTCACTTTCTGGGATTCCACTTTTAGTGATTATCCTAATACGTTATACTTACTTGTCTAGTAATTGGCTACTGTTTTAATAAGGTATTGGTATAGAACACAGTTTCATATCTATGTGAATTTTTAAAATTCTCAAAAATAAATAAGAAAATGATCAAATTAGAACTGATGAAAATATGTAATTGGATATAACTTTGCTTATATCTACTTCCTACATATTAAACGCTATTAACTTTTCTGTCCTTATTTTAAACTAAGAGATGATCCTAACAGGGATTAAGGTGTTCCCTTTTTTTTTAATTGTATTTTAAGTTCGGGGTAAATGTGCAGTTTGGTCACATAGGTGAAGTTGTGTCATGGAGGTTTGTTGAACAGATTATTTCATCACGCAGGTATTAAGCCCAGTACCCATTAGTTGTTTTTTCCTGATCCTCTCCCTCCTCCCACCCTCCATCCTCCAATAAGCTCCAATGTGTGTTGTAAAGTATTCCCTTTTTTACCTTCCATAAAGAGAGAGTTGGACAAGGAAATTAATATATAAGCAGGATTAACCAGTTTGTGTAATATTATAATTTGGCAAGTTAGCCTAAGAGTATATAATTGCTTACAAACTACATCAAAAATAATTTTATCTGTTAATTGTAGTTGCCTTAATGGTTTAGAAGCAAACTTTTAATAGCTAAATTTCTAGTTATTGCCTCTACATTTTTGTAAGTAAATCTGTATTTTTAGAACTATACATAAATAAAATGTTCATTAAAACAGATTTTCCTCCATTTGCTGTGACTAGTGGGAGCATTTATAACATTTGTTTTTTTGAATGTTATTCTTGTAGTAAAAAGAAAGGCCTGCAAGCTCATACGTTTTTGTATGCTACATTGGGAAATTTATTTTTGTTGTGTATCATAGTATTCCCTGATGGATTTGTTGTCTAAAATGGTGGTGGGCCAACCTCATTTCGTCCGTTGCATCAAACCAAATAATGAGCGTCAGGCAAGAAAATATGACAAAGAGAAAGTTCTGCTGCAGCTTCGGTACACAGGAATTCTGGAAACAGCAAGAATTCGAAGGCTAGGATACTCCCATCGGATACTTTTTGCTAATTTTATAAAACGGTATGTGGATTTCTTTTTCAGTTTCTGTTGTGCAGTTTATATAAAAATTATTTAGGAGAATTGGCCGGGCGCGGTGGCTCAAGCCTGTAATCCCAGCACTTTGGGAGGCCGAGACGGGCGGATCACGAGGTCAGGAGATCGAGACCATCCTGGCTAATACGGTGAAACCCCGTCTCTACTAAAAATACAAAAACTAGCCGGGCGAGGTGGCGGGCGCCTGTAGTCCCAGCTACTCAGGAGGCTGAGGCAGGAGAATGGCGGAAACCCGGGAGGCGGAGCTTGCAGTGAGCTGAGATCTGGCCACTGCACTCCAGTCCGGGCGACAGAGCGAGACTCCACCTCAAAAAAAAAAAAAATTATTTAGGAGAATTATAAGAAACATAATATGAGAAAATATTTAGAGGTCTAGGAGGGAGGCATTTTGTTCATGCAAATGATTATGTGTTGAAAAAAGAAGATAGCTATTAACTGAGGCTGAAAGATTCTGGACAGATGGGTGGTACTATGTGGTATAGGCAGCATGATCCAGAGGCCTGAGCTGCTTTCTGTACTGAGGAGTTGGAGAATCTGGGTTTTCACCCTAGCTCAGCCACTTGCTATGTGACTGTGGGCCTATACCACTGATTCTCAGCTGGGAGAGATTTTGCCCCTCAAAAGACACTTGACAATGTCTGGAGACATTTCTGGTTGTCACATCCTGTGTGGTGGAGGGGAGTGGGGAAATGCTACTGACCTCTAGTGGGTAAAGGCCTGGGAATGCTGTTAACAGCCATTCTACAATTTACAGGATAGCCTCCCCACAACAAAGAATTTTCCAGCCCCAAATCTCAACAGTGCTGAGGTTAAGAAACCCTGGCCTACAACCCTAACCTCACTTTACTCACCTGCCAAATCTGCTATAACTACCTGATAGGATCCTTATAATGATCAAATGAGATACTGTCTCTAACAGTGATTTGGAAGATGAAACAATTAGGCTTATTTGTCAATTTAAAAACCTAATATGAATTTTTTTAAAAAGAATCAATCGGTATAAGGAATTTTTTTTTCCGAGATGGAGTCTAGCTCTGTGGCCCAGGCTGGAGTGCAGTGGTGCAATCTCAGCTTATTGCAAGCTCTGCTTCCCAGGTTCACACCATTCTCCTGCCTCAGCCTCCCGAGTAGCTGGGACTACAGGCACCTGCCACCACACCTAGCTAAGTTTTTTTGTATTTTTAGTAGAGACGGGGTTTCACCGTGTTAGCCAGGATGGTCTCGAACTCCTAACCTCGTGATCTGCCCGTCTTGGCCTCCCAAAGTGCTAGGATTACAGGTGTGAGCCACCGTGCCCAGCCAAGGAGTTCCTTTTAATATTTGAGATTAACATAAAATAAATTGAGCTATATAATAAATATATTTTATTGAGTAATACATAGGTAGTAATATAAAGTTTCAATATCTTATATATTTAATATTTTAAATGCCCATATTTTTTGATTTTTTTGGTTCTATAATTTCTATTGGTCATTAAACATAATGAAATTTCAGTTTTTGAAGACGAAGTCTATTAAAATTTTCAGGTGAAACCCAGAGGAAGTCCCATTTATAACATTCTTCACCCTTTTTCAAAGCATATAAATTACTATTAAGAAAAAAATGCAACCTTGTTTTGTGATTGTACACCAAACTTGATTTCTAAGTTTCCTCCCCTCCTTCCAAAAATTGTATGCATTTTATCAGCCATTCTTTTACTTGGAATAACCAAGACTCTTTCCAAATGTGATGAGAATTCTGATTATTTCTGCTAATTTTTATACATTCAGCAAATTTGTGGTAGTTCTTGATTTTGTTTTTCTTTAGAGACCTGGGATTATTTATTTGGAATGCTTTGAAATCAAGAAAACTCTACTACTTTTCTCATGATGGAGATCAAAATTACATAAACTTAGTGACTTTCGTATTGGCCAATCCTCATAGTAGTTTAAGACAAACTAAAACCTCAAGTTTAGAGTCCAGAAATCTAGTTAGCAGCTAATCATTGACTTTACTTCCTACAGATCAGACCCAATTTTATAACCAAAACTAAGAAATAAAAAAATGGAATTCTTTATTGGCTTATAGGTAAATTTTCCATCCTGCTCATCAAAACAGATAAACCAAAAATACTAGATACAAAGGAGTTTCAAATTTCAAATTAAAATTAAAATTTGACCTTATTATCATGCACTTCATGTTTTAGAAAAAAAGATCTTTAACTTGTTTAAATAGTAATATAGATATTATGAGTGTAATATTAATATAAGTACTCTTAAATTTCAGTGATTTTTTTAATGTATAAGACACCATGCTAAGCACTGTGGAAGATAACTGATTTTAGAACTGACTTGATCTTCAAGAATGGATAGTCCAGTTAGAATTACCACAGCCATAGACATGGAAAGTTAACAAGCAATGTGAAGTAATAACTGCCAAGGTCCAAGAGAATGATATACACAGTGTAAAAGTTCAAGGGAAGGAAGAGCATCTCCAGGAAGGCTGATGCCTCCAGGAAGAGGATATCAAGAAGAGGTGTTCAGCTAATGCAGAAGGATCATTTGAGGCCAGGAGTTTGAGACCAGCCTGGGCAATGTAGCAAGACCCCATCTCTAAGAAAAAAAAAACCTTTTTTAGTCAGCTGGGTGTGGTGGCTCATGCCTGTAGTCTTAGCTACTCAGGAGTCTGAGGCAGGAGGATCAGTTGAGCCCAGGAATTCAAGGTCATAGGAGGCTTGATCATACCACTGCACTCCAGCCTGGGTGACAGAGCAAGACCCTATCTCAAAAAAAATGAAAAATAAAAAAATAAGAAGAAGGACTCAGACTGGTACTTGAAGGTGGGTACGGCTTGTGGAGAAAACAGGAGTTTTCTTGGTGTACAGGTTGGTGTGCCAAAAGCTAGCAGGACTTGGATTGGATTGGGTTGGTAGAGTGGGCATTGCATTGGTGAAGTGACAGAAGATAATACGAAAAAACAGTTGGGTTAAAATTATGAAGAGAAAGCCTTGAATACCAGCCTAATCTTATAGCTTGAAAAATAACCATAGTTTTACAATATAGAACATAATGAGAATAAAACCTATTTTCTTAATGATATTGTAGTTCAAATGTCAGAAATGAGAATAAATTCTTAAATACATTTCTAATTATCGTGCTGTTACAGAATAGCAAATTACTACACAATAAATAAAGAGAAGGGGATAAAACTAAGTGTATAGAGAACATATGAATAGCTATTCTGAATATAGGAAGTTTCAGAAATAAAAGGCTAAACCTTTTCTGCGTCACTAATTTGGAAGTTGTCATCCAAATTGGCATAGACTCTCAGGAAGGCAGAACAATCTTCAGAGGTTCTGTGGGGGTGTAAATAGAACTGCTAACCCTCTGCATAGGATGCAGAATTCCCCAGACCCTTTGTTCTGTTGTAGATAAATTCTTCTGTTCTATAAGAAAGAAACAGTCTTAAGGAAAAATATACAACATGAATTTTGCACAAGACACTGGGTTTTTACTGCAGCTATTTCAAAGGAACCCTTACACTAACAAGCCAGCCACTTAACTTGGCTCCATTTTCCCACTAAGCACCTGTACATAATGGTTTGGCTACCAGAGCTCTAATACAACCAGAACTTACTGAAGGCAGTAGTATGGTGGAGTAGATAAGTACCATGCTTTGAAGTCAGCAAAACCGGGTTTGAATCCCAACTCTGCCACTTACTCAGTCTGTGACCTTATTCAAAGTTACTTGAGTTCTATAAGCTTCAAGCTTCAATGTCCCTTAGCTGCAAATAGGGATGATAATAACAATATCTACTTTATATATGTGTTTATAAGTATTAGGAGAAATAATATATATGGATTTTATTGATAGAACCAGGTGTCATCAATACATTTTAGCTGTAATTATTTTTATTATTATTTTTGTCTCGGTCTCAAGCTCCCAAAATTACCTGTGACCGATAGTGGCCTAGGGGATGCCCTCCATAAGCTCATGTGGCTTACCTAAGTATTTATTTCCACAAGTCCCAGCAACAGTACATCATACATTCAGCAAACATTTAGTTGAGGGACCCACTGTGTTCCAGTCCTTGAACTAAAAATCTTAATTGAAAGATTAAAAGTCCAAAGATTAATGGACGAGCCCCTGACATTAAGAAACTCATAGACCCGTTATGTAAACAGGGCTTTAAAAATCTGTGTTATCATACAATGTAAAGTCAGCTGCAGGCAGCAAGGGTGGGGGTATCCTGTGTTTACTCCTGTGTCTGAAGCACCTAGAAGGGTTCCTGGCAAATAAATAGTAGATGCTCAAATATTTTTCAAATTAATGAAAGAGGACTGGGTATTTTTAATGAAAGTATAAACAAGATATCCTGAGAGCATAAAGGAAGTATGGTTTAGATTGTGTTAGAAATTCTGATAAAGCAGAGAATAATAAAAGTAATACATAAAACACACCAAAAATATTTTTACTTACAACATCAATGTAAGTTTGCTTTTTAACCTTTTGATAAAGGCTTAATTTTTTTCTTTGAGTGCACATCTATTAATCATATTTTATTGCCTCTTTCTTGCATAAACTATCTGTAATCTCTCATTTATGATTTCCAGTTAACATTTCTTGGAGTGAAGCAAGTTATTAAAGATACTTGTGAAACAGTCACAGGACTGAATATTTCTTGATTCTTATGATTTTCCTCAATGCTTTGTAATTGCTTCATCCATGTTTAATTTCATGGGTTTTTTTTACAAGACTTCTTTATAAAGTCTTACCAAAGCATTTGATTCAGTTTTGTAGAAACAATCCTCTGGCTTTCCTCACTTAGATTTCAATCTGATATTTATTTGAATAACATCACACCAAATACAACTGGCATAAACAGGTTTGGGAGCAAACACAGCTCATCCAGTGACAGCGAACACACACACACGGGCACACTAGTGAGAACTGCCAGTCTTGAACCTTAAGTGTGCAGCGGACCTCAGTTGGTGTGTTTCACACAAGAAAAGACAATTTCAGTTACTCCAGTTAATCTGTTAATTGAAGACACATCGAAAAGTGTTTTTAGAATATTGAAAAAGTAGGTCTTCCTTAAGGAAACTAGGAGTGGGATGAAAGGACACGCAAGCATAGTGAGTAACACATACAAAGGCATAGACGCATGAGCAGACATGGCCCTCCGGCACAATTTTAAATAACTTTCATGACTAGAGCTCGGAATGCCATGGAAAATAGCAAAGAGGAGACTGGAAAGGCAGACAGGGAAATAGGGCAGAAGGGAGCTTGCATGCTAGTCATCATATGTGGCAAACAACTTAAAGCCAATGCTTTTTGGCAGGTGTCACCTTTCCCTCTCCTACATTCCCACTGCTCCCAGGCTCGTATATTTATAGTATCTGCCTAGACTTTGAAAGCACCTAATTTTGCCATCCCAGCTTAGAACTTGGGACATCCATAGAGACTTTTCGAGTCAGGAAAGGACATGATCAGATTTTCGTTAAAAAAAAAAGAGGTCAGGAGATAGAGACCATCCTGGCTAATACGGTGAAACCCCGTCTCTACTAAAAAAATACAAAAAACTAGCTGGGCGACGAGGTGGGCGCCTGTAGTCCCAGCTACTCGGGAGGCTGAGACAGGAGAATGGCGTGAATCCGGGAGGCGGAGCTTGCAGTGAGCTGAGATCCGGCCACTGCATTCCAGCCTGGGTGGCAGAGCAAGACTCCGTCTCAAAAAAAAAAAAAAAAAAAAAAAAAGATAATTCATACAGAGCTGTGGACAGTGGCTGGGGCAGGGCAGGGGAGGGACAGTGGAGGTAACTGGTTGGGAGGCAATTGCAAAAGTCTAGGTGAGAAGGGACAAGGTATTTAATTAAGGTAATGGCAGTAGGCATAGCGAGAAACAAATGGATTCCAGAGAGACTTTAAGCTTGTTAGATCCATAGAGTGAAGAATAGGGAAGAGTAGGCTGGCACACAGATTTCTAGCTCAAGTACCTTTTAAAAAGTGGTGATATCATTCACAGAGACAGGAAATGGCAGAGGAAGGAAAAACTGATGAATGTTGCTGAGTTTAAAGTGTCTGTGCAATAATCAGGTGGGCATGTAGAGTAGGAAGTCATAAATAATGTGTTTAGAGTTGATATCAACAGTTAGGGTTGATGGTGTAGATTTAGGAATCACCACATACAGGAATAATTGGAGCCAAGCATATAGATGAGATGCCTGTGGGCAGAGCTCAGAAAAAAAATGGAACACTGTAGAACACTAGTGTTTAAGGAACAAGTCATTAAATCATTAAATATGGAGCACGCAGAGAGACTGAGAGGGAAGAGGAGAAGCAGGGCACATTAGGTGTAAGCCTTGGAGAGAGCAAGACAGAGAGAACAGCCAATAACAGCAAGTGCTGCAGAAAAAACATTTACAATTAGAATGTAAAAGGACCTGTTAGATTTCACCACTCCTGGATCCTATATGAGTAAATAAGAGTCCTTGTTGCTATGTGATTAAATTAGATTCTCAGAGCTGGAGAGTGATGGGAAGTGAAGACAATTATTTTAAACAATCTTTCAACTTATCAGCAAAGCTAGTGGGAGAAACAGAATCATTACAGATGAGTGAGGCTTAAGGTGTTTGCGTTATAACAACAAATAAACATCCACTTTGTAAATGGACGGAGCCAGAAGAGAGAAATGAGATTGAAAATATACAGAAGAGGAGGAGAAGATGGCCTCTAGAACACAGGCAGAGGATGAAAATCTCCTTTGAAGGAGGAGGGAAAATTGATAGTGGACAAATGAATTTGTATTTGGAGAAGAAGCCTATGAATTGTGTCTGGTGGCTTCCAGTGATATAGTAGAGAAGCTCATCTGCTGAGAGGGATACGGAGGGCAGGGGCAGCTGGGAGGCTTGGAGAAAGCAGGACGGAATTAAGTCACTTTTGTGAGGAAGAAGAGAGGAAAGTGGCCCCGGACACTGGTCAGGATCCAGAGCTTTCTTGGTAGCCTGGCTGAGTCAGGAATCCACACATCCACAGGGATGTGCAGATTTTCTCTGGCTGTGCTCTGAAGCCTGGCATGAGGACAGAGACGTAGATGATTGGCAGGTCCAGGCATGCATGTTTGCAGAGAGTGCACGACAAACGTATGAGAGTGGGAAAGGTGCCAGGGCTACCTAAGGGTGGCTCCTGTGATGAACTGTGAGATCCTGGCTGGTTCTGGAAGGAAGTAAAGCCAGGAGTTGGTGGACAGGCTGTGAATGCAGAGTCGCTGCTACTGGGTCACCATGCGTACATGTAGTCCTGAAGAGAGCAGATTTAGTGGCTGATAGGCACTCCCTGGGGTTTTTTGCACAAACAGCAAAAGTTATGGTCGCTTCATTCTATACCATTCTAGGCCAGGATTCTTCTCCATGGAGCCTAACAGAAGCTACTTCATTGCAGATTTAATGAGGTGAAACTTAGCGAAGTTGAAGTATGTTCTTTTCACAGATTTTTTTCTCCGGACTCATTTTTAGATGAGGAAATTGATACTTGATTGTGATATGTCCAAGTTTATGCAGATAATGAGTCAAGGGTGAAAGTCTGCTCTTCATGTCACCGCACCACCTCAGCCGTCTACATATCAGGGCCTCTCTTTTGAAATTCAAAACCTACCAAAATTTGCTGCTTTGTTGCACTGGACTTTCAGGCTAATCTTGCACCAATAAATTAAAAATAGGAGAGTATTAAAAATTCTGGAAATCTGTCTTTTTGCACAAGATTATTGACCAGTGTAAAGCGGATTTTCTTTCCTTAATTCATCCCCTTCCCCAATAAGCGTTGTGGTTTAACCTGAGACCTGCTTTCCGTTCTTTCCTGCCCTGGCCCTTCCTCTTTCCTCCCCTTGATTTATGGATAGCGTAAACCAATAGAGAAAAGCTTTAGCAGGAGACATAGTGTCCCTCAAGGAAAAACAATGATGGAAGGCATGTATACAGTGATGGGAAGTTTCACTGGAACTAAGCTCCATCACCCAATTTGAAGATCAGCTTCCAGAGTTTTATTAACACTGGAATGTGAAAAATAATTCCTTCTGCTTCCTGCCACTGGAGCCCTGCACTTTTTAGTGTCCAGAGAAATGTAGTGAAAAAACGAAAACAAAACTGCTAAATTTTTTTGAGTGATGGAGTTCTTGTCGGGGGAGTACAGTGTTAAGTTTTGAAAGGGGATCACAAAGGTGAAAACACAATGCTCAGATGTATACAGACCGGACTGGGTTTGCATCAGTTTGGAATTTGGTCTACTCCAAAGTCGTTCTGAGGATGCCTAAAGGATTTCCCTGCATCAAGTCGGGGCATCTGTTCCTCAGCCCCTGCACTAAGTTGTTGGGGAACCACCAGGCTACAGAGATGTTGGCACTTTATGCAATACTAACCAGCCCTTTTTCCATTCCAAGGTACCACGTTCTCTGCTACAAGTCGAGCGAGCAGCCCCCCATGAGCCCTGACACCTGTGCCACCATTTTGGAAAAAGCTGGTCTCGATAACTGGGCTCTTGGAAAAACAAAAGTAATGTTTTCATGTAATTTTCAGGAAAACAAATAATTATGCTGGATTCACTGAGAATTATAACATTTTACAATGTTTGAAAGTGTGGTTTTTTATGTTATAGGATCTGTAGCTTACAATAGAGGAAGTAAATTTATAAAGTCATAAAGATTTTCTTTTTCATCAACATTAAAGGCATTTGCTTTTCATAAAGATTTATTTTAAGAAATACAAAAGGCTGGGCAAGGTAGCTCACACCTGTAATCCCAACACTTTGGAAGGCCGAGGTGGGAGAATGGCTTGAGGCCAGGAGTTCCAGGCTGCAGTGAGCTATGATGGCACCACTGCGCTCCGGCCTATGCAACTTAAGACCCTGACTCTAAAGAAAAGTTTACGTTGAAATTTTAAGAAAGAAATGCAAGAAAAATTTATCTTGAAGATTTATCAGAAAAGGATAAACCATAATGACTGTACTTTATTTCAGATGGTATTGAAAACAGACATATATATTCTCTAGTTTATCACTATTAAATATAGTTAAAAAGCTGTAGAGAATCATAATGATCCAAATAAGATTCATGTTTTCCTTTTTTTCCTAATTCTCAGAATTGCTTCTATCATAAACTTGAAATTTTTCTGGAGTAAAATATTCACCACTATTACTAGACTCGCTATATGTATTGGACATTGATGTGTATATATATTAGCTTTTAGAAACTGTGAGATCTAAGCTTATTTAATCCCTTAGAGAATAAAGTAAAAAACATAACCATCTTGAATATGGAAGAAAGACATTTGCTGTTTGGAGAAAGGATATATTGGTCTTCTCAGGTATTCTCATAGCATTACGAGACAGGGATCAGGTAATAAACATGTTTCCATTGTGCACTGAATGTATCTTAAGGGGGTATGAAATGTATCATGAAAAGAGCCAAGCTAAAGCCAAGAGATACTCATAGATTGACCACTCAAGAATACCTACTACTAGCCACACCACAGAAGTAAACCAAAACAAACTTCCACATTTGCAAAGAAATTTATAATACTTGTGTCTTGGGTGTAGGAGATGTGGGAGATAATTTTAATAATGTTCGGATGAGAAATTAGCCCTGTAACAATTTAAGAGATTTAAAAAAAAAAAAAAAAAACTACTTTAAACTGAGTGTCCTGTGTATTCAGTAATTCATATTTACTTTAGTGTTTAGTAGTGGGATATTTTGGGCATTAAAAATGAGTATTCACACCATTTTCTCTTAGATGATAAATTTCAAAAAGATGAATTTTATCAAGCTAAAATCTCATGATTTATGGTCTGAAATACATGCCTAACTTCAAATGAAGTTTTAACTTGTAAAACGGCCTTTTGCAGTTATAGTTCCGCATGATATTTAAGTAGCATTTTAAAGCTATTTGTATTTTTCCACTTCACCTTTTCCAACTCATTAACATGGATAGAAAGTATTAATATAGGAACATTTCTAATGTCATGCAAAAAGGAATGATGACCTTTTTAAACAGATTGAATTTTAAATGAATTGTCAACAGCAGAGTGGACTAAATGTATTAACATCTAGAGTCCTGTAGAAATTAAAACTGAATTAAATCAAACCTGTAACACAAATGTGTTTGCCCATGGTGCCAAGCTTTTGAGTAATGGAACGCTGAGAGAATTCTACAGTCAGGGTTATCAGGTCTCATGACTCAGCCATAAAATTTGAATTTAAGTGACTTTCTTGATGGATTCAATAAACTCTTTGAGATGACTTTTATTAGGAAATTTAACCATTAAAAGGAAAACAAAACAAAACAAACACAAGCTTTTCAATATCTTGGAGAAGGCGAGAACGAAACTGAGAAATGTTAGATGAGAACATGCCAAGCCTTCAGGCTCCTCCCTTGCTCCAATTGATGTTGATTTTAGAATAATCAAAAGTCAGCCCTCCTTTCTCCATGGCAGCCTTTGGGTCCAGTGAGAACATTGTTAATTAAATCTGCCTGGGGCCCTCTCTCTGCCGTATTCTCTTCACTGACAACACTACCAGCCCCAAAGGACAACGACCCTGCCTTGTTCATCTCTGTATCCCCAACAGATACGTACTTGTAACAGGTCTCAATAAACATTAGATGAATGAACTAATGGAACTATAATTCTGTCCCCTACTTTATAATTAGATTTATTAAGATTTTTTAATTTGGGAAATATAGTTGCCTTTGAAAAATAAAAAGCATACAAATTAGCTCAGCCCAGAATATGATGCTAGAAACTTTGCTAAAAGAGCTCAGCATCCTCCACTCTTACTGTCTCATCCAACAA
Organism: Trachypithecus francoisi; assembly: GCF_009764315.1. Classification (NCBI taxonomy): domain Eukaryota; kingdom Metazoa; phylum Chordata; class Mammalia; order Primates; family Cercopithecidae; genus Trachypithecus; species Trachypithecus francoisi. The sequence goes on from NW_022681474.1 coordinate 28,561,236, forward strand.
AACCTAGTTACCTGTTGTAAATAAACAGTATGGTTGTCACCTTCTGCATTTCTTCTCAAAGAAATGTTTTCTTCAAGCATAAAAATCTGTACTGTCATAATGATATCTAGGGCAAAGAAGCAAAAGACAGTGATTTCAAAAATCTCAAGCAATTTAGAATGTGTTCTGTTCTTCAAAGCATAGCACACAACTGCTTCAAATCTGTGTGCCATGGTTCTTTGTATTCTATTTTAATTTTTCAGGTGTTCCTTAAATATTATCACGTGGAACAGTTAAATCTAATGCGAAAGGAAGCTATTGACAAGCTTATTTTGATTCAAGCTTGTGTCAGAGCATTCTTGTGTTCAAGAAGATACCAAAAAATACAGGAAAAAAGGAAGGAAAGCGCTATAATAATACAGTCAGGTAATCTCTTTGACATATTTAGATATGGTCATAAAATCAAATCTTATAATACTTCTTACAGGCAAACCTCCAATTCTTATGTAGCTTTTGTGTTTAATTCCAGACTCTGTTGCCTTGATACTTTTGCTATATTAAATCTAAGTCAGATTGTTTTAGTGATTGACACTTTTAATATTTGGATAAATGCTTTGTCTTAAATAATTTAATTTTTAACTTTTCTGTCAAGAATTAATGAAATACAACTGACCTATTGTGGAAGATATAGCAAATGATTAATTATAGATCTCAAGAATCATATCATTATAGCTCATTGGACAATAAGATTCTTTTCTACTTTATTCCAAAGGTTACACTTGCCATAATTTTTGACAACTTAAATCTTATTTTGTTAAAGGGCATCCATTTATTTCTATTAACTGTAGGGAAATAATATTTATAACCATACTTTATTTCATAAACTTTTATTAAGCTGTATTAATAGACTTTGGATTTTGCTTTCTACTTTTCCATAAGAAATGAAATTTAGATAGAGCTTGTCACAGCTTAGTATGCTCTCTTTCAAAATGTTTTCACTGGACACTTAGAGAAAAAAATGTATTTTGCTTTTTAACCTGATATACACACACACTACAAGCACTGTGTTCTGATATTTTTAATTCTAGTCTATTGCATTTCATTTTTAAATGCTAGAGTTAGCCTACTACATCAATTTTATGATCCACTAATGGTTTGCAGCCTGCATTCTGAAGAACACTAATATCGTGGGCAGAGGAGTTGACTGACATTCAAGAGATTAACATTCCAGTCCCCGTTCTGTCAATCAGCAATGAGTCATCATCATCTCTTTTTGTATTTTAAGCCCTTAACTTCTCACTGAGAAATCAAAATGCAAACCCAGTAATTTGGGCTTTAATCCTTTATCTGCAATTTCAAAATTTATAAAGCTCTGACAAAAAGGTTCTTCATAGTGCTTTTGGCAGTGAAACATAGCAATGTGATAATGAGGTTATTTACAGTGCTTTGCTCACCCAACTTAGTAAGAATATTCTGTTTTTCTAAAGAAATAGTCATTGATTATTGGGTGCTGCCCTAATATAGGGAATGTTACAGAATATATATTTGCTCTGTATTAACTTTCTAAAACTTAAAAAAAAAAATCTGAATTCTCAAATATATCATCTGATAATCTGAAATATATCTGGCCAAAATATATGAAACACATAACAAAAAAGGAAAATGATTATTACCAAATTTTAAGCAAATGAGCACATTTTGTCATCAGCTTTACTTGTCTCTATTATTCTGGTTTCATTTTAGTACTCTTCTTAGTATGAAAGTTACTTTAGTTATTATTGCTATAGCTTGCTATGTAGAAGAATCTTGTTAATGAATCACATTAAGTGAACCTGTTCTATTTGGCATTTTAATTTTATTTTTCTCTTTGACATCAATGGTCAAAACCACTGTTTCTACTCACTAAAGTAATTTTCTTTTATTTCCTTATGATTAACACTACTATGGGCTTTATATGTTTCAGCTGCAAGAGGACACCTTGTCAGGAAACAAAGAAAAGAAATTTTTAACGTGAAAAACACAGCAGTAACCACCATTCAGACTTCTGATCAGGAATTCGACTACCAGAAAAACTTTGAAAATACAAGGTATAATGATGTTCATTCTTAAACCATTGTAACATACAGATTTTTCAGATCTGTAAGGTCATAGAATAATGTTCACAGCCTTTCTCATACTAGCCAGCTTCCTGATACTGACACATCAAATGTCAGTGAACACCCAGAGGCTACTTTTGTGTTCTCTATCCTATTTTGGAGTTATTTCTCAAAATTTTTTTTCATTGGCTTCTACCAGATTGCTTTCTATAATTCTACTCCTAATTCAGGGGGTTCTTTGCTAATATGTCCTCCAAACCCCACATTTCAATCCTCATCCATATCTAAATGTGTCCCTGGGCTCTCTCATTCATTCCAGTGGCTTTAAGAGCCAATATGCCATTGGCCCCTACATCATAATCACCAGCTTCCTTTCTTCTTCTGAGCCCTCATGTCTGTACTTCCAAGTGCATGTTAGCAAACCACTTACTCACTTATTCAGCAGGCTTTATACTGGGCAGTGGGAACACATAGATACGTGAAGCAAAATCCTTATCCTCAAATGTCTCACAGTATTACGGGAAAAAAATGACAGACAAACACATCCCTCTTGTAAAATGTGTTCACTCAGCTATAAAAATAGGCAAAGGGTACACTGGGGGCAAGGAGGAGGGAACCCTGCCTTGGTTGGTAGTGGTTAGGGAAAGGGAAAAATATCTACATTTTGCCCAAGAGGTGAAACTTGAATTGATCAAACTGAGTACATGGTCATCCAGGGAGATAAAGATCATTCCAGCCCCAACGCTAGTCTCCTTGTTTTTAACATCAAAACTGGCCATAGAAAGGGTGAAGGAATGAAACAGAAGAAGAGGTGGCTTCCTGGCTTCCTTCTTTCCCCACACACCCACATCTAATGTTCTCTTCACTCACCGCTATTCTTCTCTCCTGCCAATAGTGGTCTCATAAATGATCTCATAGAAGACTTCTCTGCCACCTCTTCCCCTCACCTTCACCCACACACTCCCTGAATCCCTCAGGCCAACCTCATTTCCTTATTTGAAAAACAGGAATGTTCATCTGAAGTTTGGAGACATTGGGTGTTTTAAGTTTTTGTGTATTCTGAGACCTACATATATGCTCTTTGTCTTTGCTTGTGAGGATCCAAATGATTTGTTTCTCTTTGTTATTGGCTATAAAACAGTTCAGCAAACTTCCAAATATCACAGGCCTGCCTCAGGAGCAGAAGGCTGGATGATACCTGTGACTCTTGTACTTCAGTCTGGAGGTTGAGAGAAATGTAAACTGGCTGCAAATGGAAGAAAGATGGACTAATTGTACTACTTCTAGAAATTACTGCTTGTAGATATCACATCTAATAAGGAAGTGTGATGTTCAATTACATACCCATTTGCTACCACCTTTCTTCTGAGGATACCAGGGATTAGCTTTCAATGTAGCAGATACTTATTAAGCATCTACTGCACACAAGATCTACTTCAGGGTACATGAGTGTGAGTAAGAAGCTATGGTCTCTGCAGTCTGGGATGGAGACTTTGACATTTATTGGGTTCTCATAGGAGGTGGATCACAAAGTCAGACATAAAAGCAGTACAGGCAGAAAGTCAAGGGAAGCTTTTAGAGAGGAAGGTTAGGGAAGGGAGAGGCAGGTGGGCCTGACCACTGCCAGAGATCTGCCGGCCTGGACTCCCTCCCTCTGCCACTTCTGACTTTCCTATTCCCTCAGCTACTAGAAGCCCTTGTTTTCACTTAACCCTTCCCTGTCAGAGCCCCTGACCTGTGACCTAGAATACCACAGCAGGGAGCTGGAGAAAGGCCCAGGCCGGCAGGGCTCTCCGGCAGATGTCAGAAGAGATCGACAGTCCTCCTCATGCTGGAGCTCTGAAGGGCTGATCCTCAGAAGTACCCATCACTGCACATGGTCCTCAGCCAGCCGCAGCACAGGATGGAGTCTCCTGAGCCTAGACATATAACTGATGTGGGAATTTCAGCAGTATGTACAAGTCTTCACCAGTGAAATGCATTTAAAGGATCAAAACTAACTTATAAATTGATTTTTTGGAATGCAGTCAGTTAGAGACTGCACGCATATCTTCTCTCATCAGTTGTATTTTGAATAAATGTAAGCATTCTCAGAGAGGTCAGTATTATGGAGGAATTCAAAATACTAGCGTAGCGATTCATCAAAATCATGGGCATCTCTGGTGCCCTACCTAGTTTTTTGACTGATCCTAGCAGGATTCTGTTATGCCTCCTGTATTAGCCTAGGGATACCATAGTAATTCTAGTCCTAGGAAGTGGCCAATAGAATTAGAAAAATGGAATCCCGGTAGCTTTTTCCAGATTTGACTCAAAGAACAGTCTGACTTCACAAACAGATCACAAAAGACCCAAACTCTCACATGGGTTTCTGGGCTGAGATGAAAAGTTTGGTGCAAAAGCCCTCCAAGTAGCAATGAGAAGTGTTAGCATATCAAGGTGTCATTGTACAACATTTTTATTCCATCTTAACCTTTTTCTTGGCGGTATTGCTCTTGGCTAGAAACAAAAAAAAAAATACAGAGAAGACCTTATCTTCAAGTGAAGGGAAATCATTTTGGAAGGATATTAGCAAAGTAGCAACTGTGAAATTTTGGTCACCGTATTACATGATCATGAACTGTAGTGAGGACATTGCTTTTCCTTTAATTTTATAAGATATTTCCTCTGATCAGTAAACTTAGTGCTTATTAAAGTACAGTATGTCAGTCAAGTGAACATACCCTGCTTACTGGTATCAAACTTAGGTATATTTTTCACAGCATCTCACTACTAAAGTACTTTGTTTTGAAAAGGATATATTTTGAAAATTCTAATGAGATTAGAATTTTGATATCTCATTAAATGAAAAGATGGTTATTCATATGCTAGGGTATTTCTCACTCTGAGATGAATCTGGTTTTCTCATTATTTGAGTAGTTATCACAGTTGTCACCAGAGAGAACATTCTGGAAAGCACTTGATTAATGTGACTTGAGACATTTTAATTTTGAGCTTTCTTTGTTCCTTTTGCCTTTCTCCCACCAGTATCTAGCATATAGCTATTGCCAAAATAAGTAATAAGCCCCAGTTTAGTACTGTATATTCAAAGATAATATATTTTACACAGGGAATCTTTCGTGAAGAAACAAGCAGAAAATGCAATCTCTGCTAATGAAAGATTCATTTCAGCTCCAAATAATAAAGGAAGTGTATCTGTAGTGAAGACTTCCACTTTCAAACCTGAAGAGGAAACCACCAATGCTGTGGAGAGTAACAACAGAGGGTATCAGACTCCAAAAAAAATGAATAATGTGTATGAAGAAGAGGTTAAGCAAGAATTCTACCTTGTAGGGCCAGAAGTAAGCCCCAAACAGAAGTCTATCAAAGACCTGGAAGAGAACAGCAAGCTAACGAAAGTAGAGAAAGAGGAAGCTATGATCCAGAGTTACTGTCAGAGGTACACAGAGGAGAGGAATTGTGAAGCGTCAAAAGCAGCATATCTAGAAAGGAAGGCCATATCGGAAAGGCCAAGCTACCCAGTGCCTTGGTTAGCTGAAAATGAGACTTCCTTTAAAAAAATTTTGGAACCTACACTTAGCCAAAGGTCAATTTATCAAAATGCAAATAGCACGGAAAAAGAAAAGAAGACATCTGTAGTTACCCAGAGTGCACCGATATGCAGCCAGGAGGGAGGCAGAAGCCATCTGAGGCATGAGACAGTCAAAGAGAGGCAAGCTGAACCGGTGACACAGGCCCAGGAGGAAGAAGATAAAGCAGCGGTATTCATTCAGAGCAAATACCGGCGTTACAAGAAAAGGCAGCAGTTGAGGAAGGACAAGATGTCATCTTTTAAGCATCAGAGGATTGTCACAACACCAACAGAAGTAGCAAGAAACACTCATAATTTGTATTCCTATCCCACAAAACATGAGGAAACCAATAATACCAAGATGAAGGATAACAAAGACTCGAAAGCAACTTCAGAAAGAGAAGCATGGGATTTGGCAATTTTTTCAAAACAGGTATGTGAATAAATGAATTTATTTACTAATAAAAGTCCCTGGGAACTATAAAATAACTGAATTAAACACATAATTAATAACTGGTAGATTGTTTCATCTGTGTTGATGGGCCCGCAAACATTTTTAATAAAATGTCTCAAGGATTGTGCTATTCAAATAGCCAGGAGCTTTTAACCCAATTTACTATGGTAACATTAGTATAAAATATGATAGAAACCTCATGTAGTTGTGATACTAGACATTGGTTTATACAGCTTACTAAAACGCTGAGGCTCGACACTGAAAAGTTTGATGTATCTGTGAGATCTTTAATTAGAGCTAAAAAAAAAAAAAAAAGTCGTTTCAAGTTTTCTAAATCCTCCAAAGTTTATGCTTTCTCCCTTTCACAAATTTGAGAAGACATAATTAGGTATCAGATTTTGATAGGTAGCCACACCAAAGCATATACAGTGAAGATGAAAGTCTGCACGTCACATCGTGACAGTGAACAAACAGTCATGGAAAATAAGGAATCACAAAGAAAAACCGCAGAGAAAAGTTCCCTCCTGGAGAATATCTCACGCCAGTCATAGGTGTGTCTCAGCTATTTCTAGAGAGGAGCATAGGAAGCAACAGGTTTTAGGGCTTCTCATGGGTGTACATGCAATTTATCTCTGATACATACAATTTATCTCTGATACATACAATTTATCTCTGATATATAACAATTTGTCTCTGATAAATTGGTGCTATGGAAAGATTGCAAGAACCAACTTCTGTAAATACCAATTCCAGTTCCTCCTTTCTCTTTCTAGGCATTTGACCTTCATAAAAATCACTTTATGTGTTAGCACTGTTATTTTCTCCTGTGTAAAATGAAGAGTTTTAATTAGATGATCTCTAAAATACATGAATTTCCAGGGTAATCAATGGTGTATGAAGTAATAAAAGAAATATCATAATGGGTTAGTTCCAAGAAGGACTGTCTAATATTCCTGAGTCCCTCAACTCCCCTTTTTGTATCTGACGGTGGCTGAGCCTATGAGAAACACAATAATTGCACTTGGACCCTTCCTTAGTGCAAGAGGTGTGACCCAGACATCTCCAACTTCTAGTTGTCAGTGGAGATCTGCCATTTTTTAATTTACCCATCCCCTTCCTACTCTTGTTAAGCATATGGAAATAGTGAGTTTAACAAACATACAGTTCTTCTCACTCCAAACACCAAATCAGGGATTAGAGCTCAGACCTGCTATGCCATGGAGACATGAGATGTAGAATTACCAAGGCATCTACTTGGAGCTGGCCAGTAATGCCATGGGAGTAAATTCACTGGTCCATGGAACAAATCTAGAGGCTGTCCCAGCGGGAGCCTCACACTCAACCCAGCAGGACAGCCCTGTTATCAGAGCCAGGATGCAGACAGAACAGAGGCTGGCGGCAGAATGGAAAGAGAAACCAGAATAGAGCAGCCCTGAAATCAGGCTAAAAAGACTGGAAAGAAAAGGAAGGAGGTTTACACAATCAAAGGCAGCAGAGGAGCCCTCAGGACAGAAGCAGAAAGGCAAAGACAGCAGAGTGGCAACGCTGGAAGCCAGATCTCAGAAACCTGGGAAGGAGTCGATCAGAACAGAATTCTGCATGTAGCGTGACGTGCTTGGCAGTTTTTAAAGAAAAATGTGGGCTGGGTACGGTGACTCACGTTTGTAATCCCAGCACTTTCGGAGGCCGAGGCGGGCGGAACATGAGGTCAGGAGATCAAGACCATCCTAGCTAACAAGGTGAAACCCCGTCTCTACAAAAATACAAAAAATTAGCCGAGAGTGGTGGCTGGCACCTGTAGTCCCAGCTACTCAGGAGGCTGAGGCAGGAGAATGGCGTGAACCTGGGAGGCGGATCTTGCAGTGAGTTGAGATTGTGCCACTGCACTCCAGACTGGACAACAGAGCTAGACTCAGTCTAAAAAACAGAAAAAGGAAAAATGTGAGAGGGCAGGTATTCAGAGCACAAGGCGGGAAGGTTGTCAGGTGAGGACTTTATCAGACCTGGTGCAAGGGACAGGGTGGGCCCTGGAGAGGAACACGAGAGTCCCCAAAAGTGCTGGTAAGGCATTTCCCAGCCCCCAGTGCCTATAGAACTCTCTGTATTCTTTTCCTTGATTTAACCTGACACATGATCTTCTTTTTAGATATCAAAGTTATCTGAAGAATATTTCATTCTGCAGAAAAAATTGAATGAAATGATTTTGTCACAGCAACTGAAGCCACTTTATCTGGGTGTCTCGCACCATAAGCCAATTAATAGAGGAGTTTCTTCTCAGCAGTGCCTCTCAGGTAAAAATCAGTAGAGTTAGAACTTCCTGAAGGGGAAGGAAATGCCAGATACTTTGTTTATTAGTTTCCCACCGTTATTCTAGGGCAGATTTGAGGAGCCTGTGTTCTGTCTTGGGAGAACCTTTATTTCATTTCTTACATGGAAATACACTTTGTTTTAGGATGTTCTACCCACTTTCTACCTTCTCTGACTTCATTCCCCTCCATTTTTTATGTTTTTCTTTTTTCATTTTAACTAGAACTTGGCATATGACACCAGAAGGGAATAAAAAAGGGTGGTATAGAAAGGGGGCCCGGCAGGAGGCAAATTTGATAAGAGAGAGCAAAAATAGAAATAGGAAGATTTCTGTTTCCTTTGTCAACAACTGCAGCCTTGAGTATAGCGTGTGGAAGGTGTAAAATCCCATTATACAAGAAATATTGTTATTGAACTTTTTTCTAGTCAACCTATTATACTAAACTGGTGAGGAATTCAATCTCAATAATTTTCAGATCTCCCTCTCCCCAGAGCTGTGCAAAGGTTTTATGGCCTTGCACACCACCAAAAGATCAGGCACAGCCTGTAGTCTCTGAACATTTGTCCATGAAGTTACTGTTGGGACACTCATGGCTCCAGCTGGCCTCCACGAGCCGTTGAAGTTGGGAGGTCTGGCTGCTCCCACACCCTGCAGGTGGCACCTCGACCGTGGGAGTCTGGAGCCTCATATTGTCCATGCTCACTCCAGGTAGCCATTCTCTGCAGTCTTAGCACCTTCCCCAGGAGCTGTCACTATAAAGTTCAGGAGTCCCACAACTTTGAACCCTGCTGACCTCTGCCCAGAAGAATCTGCATTTACTTTCCCTCGCTTTCTTGGAGGCCCTCCGCAATCTCGCTGCCCCGCTCAGGGATCCCTGACATCATCTCTGCAATGAGTTTGGCTTTTACCAAAGACAGGAAGAGCCACTGACCTCATGCAACTTTTAATTTCTTCCCTGAAAAAATCTCTAAGGCAGAAATATACTAAGGTGCACTTGGCTTTTTTCCTGATATGAGAGGAAGGAGAAATACCTTAATGTTTTCATCAGTTATTCTGCCACATCGTTTTCACGTCAAGAATTGCGGTGAAACTGACCACAAACGGCTCTTTGGTGCCCTTCATTCCTGCTACTCTCCTGCTCTCTGGCCCTGTCTGAGAGCCTTCTGCTGTGAAGAAGAGAAACTAGCAAATCAGAGCCCAGAGGCCCATTCATTTGGCTGCCGCAATGGCCTGTGCCCAGGGGGCATGCTGGCAGGGTAGGAGCTGAGGGAAGGCCTGGGCTTCTAGTTCCCTCATGGTCACAGAAGTGACAGCACTGGTGAGTGTGGAGAAGAGAGGAACAGGTGGTGTGGAGAAGCAAGGAAGTCAGGCAGCTCACCCCAGGCCGCTGCTGTAAAGGAGAGGTACAAATGGGAGGCAGTGTCCTGGGAGGAAGTAGAGGTCGCAACCAAGATTTTCACTTTTGAACATCTCAGGGACTTTAAACAAGCGTGAAAAGCAGCAGAATTTTATGAGAAAGTCAAATTAGTTCACCTTATTCTTTTTTGTTTGTTTGTTTGTTTTCGCTGAGACAGAGCCTAGCTCTGTCGTCCAGGCTGGAGTGCAGTGGCGCAATCTCATCTCACTGCAACCTCCGCCTCCTGGAGTCAAGCGATTTTCCTGCCTCAACATCCTGAGTAGCTGGGAATACAGGCACAGGGCACCACGCCTGGCTAATTTTTCTGTATTTTTAGTAGAGATGAGGTTTCGCCATGTTAGGCAGGCTGGTCTCAAACTCTGACCTCAGGTGATCCGCCCGCCTCTGCCTCCCAAAATACTGGGATTATAGGCGTGAGTCATCACGCCTGGCCGAGTTCACTTTATTCTTGAATCTTTCATTTTTTTTATGGACTTAAGAAGAATATTAGAAATCAATTCTTAGCCTACGTGGAGAGGATTGTAGCTCAGAAATATTTCTTTACCCCTTCAGGTTTAGAGGGAGAATCTCTTTTTGTTCTCTGCACATACGGAGAAGTTTCGTATTATACTACACTTGTTTAAGGCTAAATTGGCAAACATCTGAATTGTCCCATGTCCTAGAGAGTAGCAGAGAAAGTGCCTGAGAGAGGGCCTGATGTGGCCTAATGACCCAGGGGTATCTGTGTGGATCTGACAACCCAGAACCCAAGAGTAAGGGGGACAGTGGGAGATGCAGTTCAGCTACCAGAGACCAGACAGGGCAAGTTATTCAGCAGATGCCAATGACCAGCCAAGAGTGGCTGCAGAACAGATGGCCCCTCCCCACTAATGCCATGAAGCTACCAAAGCGCCCTACACCAATCCTCGACTTACATGTGGCAGGACAGAGAGGAAAAGGGAAGGCTGAATGTAAGCCATCAATGCTCTTAGTGTCTAGTCATTTTAGGTTTCTGACCCTAATCTAAAGTGTCGAAATCTACTCAGAAGACATTAAGAATTTAGAATTTAGCTAGAATTTGTTAAAAATAATTTAATGCTAGAAAGTAGAAATGAGCACCATGATAAATTAAAGTTTTAAGTGTGTTAATTTTTTTGTATATCTGAATTGTACATTGTAAAAAATGTTTTAAAAATCTGATTGCACTGTAGGAATTGAACTTGAAAGCCATGAAGAGAAAAGGGGAAGGCCAGCAAGAGATGATGGTAGCTAGGATGAGGTAGTAGCCACGAAGGCAGTTTAAAGCAATGGTTAGTTTGTAGATTACAAAGGATTTGGAAATTGGTTGCACAGGAAAAGGGGCATGCCGGGGTCTCTAACATGATCAGCTAGTATCATGGTGGATGGTGGTATGTCATTACCTGAGATGGGAAAGATTAATAACGAGCAGGAGTATGCATTTAATTTGGGCTGTGTTAAGTATGAGAAGCCTTTGATGAATTGGGACCACCTCTCAGTAGGCAGTTGGACACATATGGGGTAACTGAAGCCATGGAGGAGAAGGGAAACTCCAGGAAATTTACCTACACTGAGAAGAGAAGACAGCCTAGTGGAAGAGTCTGGACATGTGCAGGTCAGGTAGAGAAGAACCAGGAAAGAGGAGCGACCAGAGATGGGGAGGGCAGCCAGGGAGCCTAGACCCTCCGAAACCAAGGGAAGAGGGTCTTAGAGGATCGTGTGCAGAAGGATTCAGACAGAACAAGTCAGAAGGGAACCATAAAACATTCATTAAATTTCCTATTCATTAACAATTACTTACTGAATTCTTCAAATCTTATTTAAATATTAAAATAGAGACAGACGGAAAGGGGCATCTTATCCAGCCTTGCACCCTGAATTTCCAGTAGAGGCTCCAGCCATCCATGACTCTGAACTGGAACAATTGGGTAAAATTTTTTCTTACTTGTTTTTCTTAATCTTTCTTTCTTTCTATTTTTTTTTTTTTTTTTTTTTTTTTTCTGAGACAGAGTCTTGCTCTGTCTCCCAGGCTGGAATGCAATGGCACGATCTTGGCTCACCACAACCTCCACAACCTCCGCCTCCCGGGTTCAAGCAATTCTCCTGCCTCAGCCTTCCCAGCAGCTGGGATTACAGGCGACCACCACCATGCCCAGCTAATTTTTGTATTTTTTTTTAGTAGAGACTGGGTTTTACCATGTTGGCCAGGCTGATCTCAAACTCCTGATGTCAAGTGATCTGCCCACCTTTGCCTCCCAAAGTGCTGGGATTACAGGTGTGAGCCACTGCACCTGACCTAATTTTTCTTAAATGTATGCATAGTTCACATTTATTTCAGTGTTGGTCTCCGTTGAGAAGCTTGGTAAAAGGAGGATGAAGATAAAGATACTAGTAACACCACATTTTTATGTTTTTGGAAAATTTCCAGTTAATGCAATAAGACAACAAAGAGAAGCTTTTTCAAAAAGCATAACTTATCAAAAGGGAAAAGATGGGATTGTAGGAATATTACCAGACAACATTAAAAATGCAATGATTGATGCTAGCAATAGAATTCAGTAAGGATGTATAGTTATATATATAGATATTCTTTCCTATAAAAATTTCTAATAGAAAAAGAGCCCATTGGAAATAATAGCAAAAAAAATCAATACCTTGAAATAAAGCTAGCAACCAAACCACAAAGAGACAAAAAAGAAAAGATGCATAATGGAATGATACATTGTGTTTCTGAATTGGAAGATAAGATACTGTAAACATGACCGTTCTAAAATTACTTTCTAGGTTTAAAAAAATTGCATTCAAAATCTCTATCAGATTTTCTTTGGAACTTAAGAAAATATCCCTAAGGATCATTTGTAAATTTCAGAGACAAAAAGAATAACTATAAATGAGGACTTACTTATTAGATAGTAAAATGAATAATGCTATAATAATTAAAATCATATGTCTGCTTTACAAAAATCAATCACAGATTAATGAAACAGAATAGCCCTAAAACTGGCCTGAGTATTTATAAAAACCTGTCATTTACAAAAAGACACATATGAACAAAAAAGAAATGGATGGATAATCCTTAAAATGTCTCTGATTTGGGATGAGGAAATAAAATATTCTTATCTTCTGCTGAATGCCCAGATATTTTCCAGATGCATTGATCATTTAAATGAAAGAAATAAACAAACCAAATGAAGCTGGATGCTATGAATTGAGCATTTCACAATCTCTGCTTAGAAAAGGACAAAACATAAGAAGTAATAAAAGGAATTACAAAGAAAAACTGTCATAGATTTGGATTACATGAATGTTAAAACCTTCTAGAGATTCCAAAGCATCATTAAAAGTTAAAGAGCTGAAGACAGAATATTTGGAACAAATGTAAAAAGAGTTAAACTGTTTAATGTAGAAAGAGCTCTTTATAAATCATTCAGAAAAAATAGCATTCTCAATGGAAAAATGGCACAAGCCATCAATTTATTTGCAAAAGAAGAAATGCAGATGGAAAAAAGCATATATATGACCACTCTAGGAGTAAAAAAAAAAAAAAAAGTAAAACAGGTTACTATTCTTTACTCATCAAAATTACAAGTATGAAAAAGTATTTTAACAGTAATGACAAAGTGCTAATGTAATTATTCCCAAGCATACGGTAAGTTGGCAGTGTCAACATTTTGAAAAGTGACTTGGCAATATGTCAAAAAAAAAAAAAACTCCACTGAATTAGTTTATATCATTGACCCAGTAAACTCACTTATGAGAACATAGCCTAATCAGAGCTGAAAAAAAATTGTGTATATGGTAAGAAAAAAAATTGAACAATAGGAGAATGATTAATAAGTAATGACACTATTCACATATGGAATATTAACAGCCCTTTAAATTCCTTTTTCAAAGAATAGCCTTGGCAAACTGCTAGCTAATCTAACCACTGAATAAAATATTGCAGAATTGGAATTGTAATACTGTAAATAAGTCAGCTTAATCTTCACATACGTGAGGTGGTTCATTAACAACAAGAGCCCCTAAGTCCAGGGTTCTAGAAGAGTTGAGTGTCTAGTTAGTGAGAACAAGATGGTCATCTCTAGTAGAGCGGATACTCTCCATCCCTCGCTAACTTCACTTCTATATAAAATTAAGAATCTGAATAATATTACTGCAACCTGGTAGAGAACTTCCACAGTCACATGTGGTAAGACTAAAGTGTCATCTCCAGATCTGTCACCTTTGTTGCCGTGCTGTCTCAAGCCACTGAAAGCTTGTTTGATACTCCTCCAGCCAGCTTGTGATTAGATGTGCTCTAGTAAAGAATGAGTGCTTTTTTTAAAAAGTACTGGTATGTTTCAGCTCATCTTGATAGAAACCAAAAACCCTTTTATCTATGTGTTATAAAGTATGAGCAGAGGGAAAGAAAAAAGCCAATGTTGTGTGTTTAAAGTCAGAGAATGTTCTTCAATTCTGTGTTTTTAAAAGGCCAATCTAAGAAAATAACTATGAACAGTCAATAAATAATTTTTTAAAGTTTGGCTTCTGGGAAAAATTATTCTGTTTTCACCTCAGGCTATATATCTAAACATTTTAAATAAATGAATATCCACATCATTTTGAAAAATAGCCAGAATGTAATTAGATGCCACCTCTGAGTTTTCCTTATTCTCCAAGCAAATAAACATGTATTTTGGTTGTTTGGCTGTATCCATAGTTGGTGGGCAGTCAGACATGCTCGCAGTGTTCCACATAACAGCTCACTCTCCCCAACAAAGTCCTCACTCTCAAGGCACCGCTGTATCACCATGTGCATTTGCATGTGCTTCTGTTGTGGTGCCCCGTTTTGATGACTGCTCACATATAAGCGAGATGACCGGGCATGTGTGTGTAATCTAAGTCTTTGGACTAGAACAAAACAAACTGGCTTCTGAGGACTGTAATCCATGCGAGATGACAGCCCAAGGAAAATGACAGAAGTAGACCGCCGAGATGTAGCGATAATGTGCAAGAGACAAGAGACAGTCCAGAGGGTGTATCTGTGGGTCTCACCCCCCATACAGGCTGCTATATCCTCCTGCTTCTCCTGCCACAACTAGGAGAGACATATGGGGCAGGCTGGGGCAGCACCTTACCTGAACCTACCAGTATTGTTAGCAAACTAAGTTTCGCTTTCAAGGATCTGGGTATTAGTTCAAAGTACCCAAATCAGAGAGGGGCCAGTAGCTATAAGCCCATGACCTATAGGATAGGTAGAGGTGGAAGCTGGCCCTAGGGCATCGGCATTCAGTTGGCAGGAAAAGAAGAGCCACAGGAGTAGTTGTGCAGTTCAAAATGGGGCTGGGAGCTGGCAGTTGCCTCTTGAGAAGGTCAGAGAAGACTGCGAGTCAGATCCCCTAAACAGTAACGTATCCCCTAAGTTCTAAGGGCACTCAGAGCAGGACAAGCACCTACCCTTAACTTTTCACCTCGAGTAAACTCAAGAGAACAGAGCTATCCCAGAGTAGACGCAAGAGGTCAAATCCAGGGCAAGCATGAGAATTAAGGGTACAATGACTCAGGCCTGTAATTCCAGCTACTCAGGAGGCTGAGGTGAGAGGGTTAGAGCCCAGGATTTCGAGACCAGCCTGGGCAACATAACAATACCCCATCTCTTAATAAAAAGAGAGAGAGAATTGAACATGTCCGTAGGTGCTAAAGGAGGGAGGCAGTGCAAGGCAGAGAGGATTCCTTTAGAACTGTCCTGTCCACAAGCTCAGAACTGTGTGCAGCTCTCTTTCAGTCTAGAACCATTGCCAAAACAGCCAGCCTGGCCAAGGGCAGATGAGGTGACTGGTGGAAACGGCAGCTTCCAGAAGATAGGTTGCAACCATGACTAGAGTGAGTCTGCCTTTAACATGCAGCAACGAAAATTCCTCTCCTAAGATTTCCCATAGGTCACTCTATTGCTTGAAGGTCACAGACTCTTAGGAGGAAATGGAAATTTACAAAAACTGAAAAATTGATTTATTGAAGAAAAAATTACAGTAACAAGTGCATTTCTATTCTGCTAATATTTGATTTAGATATGTGATACTTCTGCAAATTATATTATGCATGTATACTTAAGTAAAACAGTGTAATTATCATTAAAATGAGAATGATGCTGAAATTTAATTTTCTAAATCAATTTTCCCTGGCAATGAGTTTTAAATCTATCTTCTTTCTTCTGAATGCAAAAAAGTGGAGATGTTAAGTGATTCATTATCCAAAAAAAAGTGCATTTCTGATAAACCAAAACACTTAATGACATTATTACCACAACTGCAATATAAATAAGTATCTTACCTTCTGGCTATTTAATACAGCAATAACCTTTACAAGCTGATATTTACCACGCACAACCCACAAAATAGCCACAAACCTTATTATGCTAGTGCCCATATTGATATGCTGCTGATAATTTGTGATTATAAATGTTTATGTCACTTTTGTAATTAAGGGGTTAGGATGACGTTAGTAGAGAGTGTTTATATTATCCCAAAGGAACAAAAATTCACAGATCCATTAGAGGCCAAATAAATGTATGCCTCTCTGAAATATTTGTATGCTGATAAGCTCATGGAAGTTTGCTCTTTAAAAAAAGTCTGAAGGAATTTAAGTGGAGCAATCATAGTCTGTTGAATATAATACATTCATCATAATTTTCATTTACTGGCTGGCCACCTTGCATTGCAATATCTTAAGTGAGACACCCCTTAAGACTAGTCAGCCCTCTGGCTTTAGATTATCCTGGTGAAGAAAAAAATGTCAAGAAGCTAACACTAAAGCAGATTAGATTTTCAGAAATTCTGAAAATTCGATGCATTTTGATTTTTAAATCTCCATAATATACACACACCAACATGCATATTTATAATTTTACATCAATGCTACCATACCATACATTCCAGGATTCTTTTTTGTTGTTGTTTGTTTGTTTTTGAGATGGAGTCTTGCTCTGGTGCCCAGACTGGAATGCAGTGGCACAATCTCAGCTCACTGCAACCTCTGCCCCCTGGGTTCAAGTGATCCTCCTGCCTCAGCCTCCCTAGTAGCTGGGATTACAGGCGTGTGCCACCATGCCCGGTAATTTTTGTATTTTTAGTAGAGATGGAGTTTCACCATGTTGGCCAGGCTGGTCTCGAACTCCTGACCTCAGGTAATCCACCCGCCTTGGCCTTTCAGAGTGCTGGGATTACAGGTGTGAGCCACTGCATGCAGCGCATTCCAGGATTATTATTTAATGTAGTGTTTTGTTTTCTTTTTCTCTTTTTTTTTCCTGTTTCCTCCCCTGTGTTCCCCTTCTCAACCCACATTACTCACCCCCAACCAAGGGAACTCTTATTATAGAACATGCATTTTTTCATATTTTTTGCAGATGTGCATACATGTAGGTATATGTACATAACAGAGATTTTCATCATTGTTTTATATAAATAGGATCATAGTATGATCATAATATAAACACTTAAGCAACTTGCTTTTCTCAATACCTTTGCAGGAATCCCTGCACATCAACTAGTATAGCCGTAATTTATTCTTTTTAATGGCTGCATAATCCTGTATTTGTGAATCACAATAATTATATAACCTTTTCCCTATTGTTAGATATTCTCTTTGTTTCCATTTTTTGCTATGATGAAAAATGTTGCAGTAAATATCTTTGAAAATGTACCTGTACACTGGGATAAATACCCAGTGATGAAGTTATTGAGTTGCAAGATGTTTTTGGTTTTAATAGATTGCTTTCCTAAAAGGCTCTAGAAATTGACATGTCCTTCAACAATTTGGGAGCATACACTTGTCCTGCCCTCCTGTCCATCAGTGATATCCTTCTTTTTAATCTTTGCTAATGTGTCTGGAGTAAAATCGTATCTAATTTTAATTTATATTCTCTTATCTGCTAATAAATTCAGGTGCCTTCCCATGCTTATTTGCTTTTTGGATTTGCGCATCTTGAATTTTCTACTTAAATCTTTTGCTCACTTTTCTGTTGGTCTATATTTTTGGTAGCCATTTGTTAGCACTCTTTGCATATTAAAAATATGAACCCTTTATATCTGTGTTGCAAATATAGCCTTCCAAGTCTATCATGTGTCTTTTGACTTTGTTGCCAAATAAAAGTTTTTGCCTATATTTAATAGGCAAATATGTCTATATTTTTATGATTTCTGAATTTTGATTAAAACATTCATGCCCCTAGATTACTCATGAATTATCCCTGATTTTCTTCCAAGAGCTTTATTATTTCTTTTATTTATATTAATCTTTAAAGCATCAGAAATTTATTTTTATATGTGATGAGAATGGTGATCCAGTTCACAGAAGTATATTAATATTTACTATTCACTTAGCACTACATCTCCAAGCTGAAATGAAATCACAATCTTTGCATCTCCAAACACTACCACATGTAGATCACCAGTGAAATGACACAAGGACATCAAAACCTAAGCCATGATCCCCACCATCTAGAGACTTCTGGTTCCACTATTAAAAAAAAAAAATCACAGCAAAAAATAGTAAGCGGCAAGACATATGGGATTAGGTTCTATATTAGTTTTCCAGGGCTGCCATAACAAAGTACCATAGACTGAGTGACTTAAACAGCAGAAACTGACTTTCCCACAGTTCTGGAGGCTAGAAGTTCAAGATCAAGGTGTCAACAAGGTTGTTTTCCTCTGAGGCCTTTTTCCTTGCCTTTAGATGGTCATCTTCTCATGGTCTTCTATTTGTGTGTGTCTGTCTTAATCTCCTGTTCTTTTAAGGACAGCAGTCACATTAGATTGGGACCCACTTTAATGACATCATTTTAACTTAAGGACAGCAGTCACATTAGATTGGGACCCACTTTAATGACATCATTTTAACTTATTTACCTTGCTAAAGACCCTATCCCCAAACACAGTCACATTCTGAGGTATTGGAGGTTAAGATTTCAACATGTAAATTTTGAGGTGACACAGTTCAGCCAGTAACAGGTTTAAAATGGCTTGTGCGTCTAGCAAGTACCATTTATGCTCAATGAGAGAGAGATCACTGGGGAGTCAGTGAAAACTTCATTAAAGAGATAGGATTGAAGGTGGACATTGAACAAGCTTAAGATTTCAGTAAGTCTATGAAAAGCTTTTCTATGAGAAGGTGAGAAAAAGCAAAGTTACAGCTATAAACATTGTCTATCAGGGTTTCAGTGAGATAACTGGACTGACAAGAGGAGAAAGTTCATTTGGGGGGAAATGGGAGATAAAATTGAAATTGCTAAGATTGTAAATAACCTGGAGTCAGAAGTTTAAACTTGATGAAGAAGGGAAAAGGAGGCATCATCATAAATTTTTGAAACTTGAAATTTCACAATTAAAGTAGTATTTAAGAAATGAAAATCTGGGCCAGGTTTGGTGGCTCACGCCTGTAATCCCAACACTGGGAGGCCGGGGCGAGCAGATCATCTGAGGTCAGGAGTTCGAGACCAGGCTGGCCAACATGTCGAAACCCTGTCCCTATTAAAAATACAAAAATTAGCTGGGTGTGGTGGCAAGCACCTGTAATCCCAGCTCCTCGGGAGGCTGAGGCAGGAGAATCGCTTGAACCAGGGAGGCAGAGGTTGCAGTGAGCCAAGATTGCGCCATTGCACTCCAGCCTGGGAGACAGAGCAAGACTCCATCTCAAAAAAAAAAAGAAAAAAGAAAAAGAAAGGAAAATATGGTTTTCATTTGTGAGATAAAGCACAGAAACCATATTAAGACTCTACCACAGTTATTAAATGAGTCGTTTCACCCAGAGTGATTGCAATGGCAAATGAAACTAAGTGGTGGATGAATATTAGATATTTCAAAGGATGTGTCAAAACAATGGACAGAAATTAATGATTGCTTGTCTGTAGGAGATGAAGAAGAGACACAAGGCAAAGGTGATATCAGTGTTTTCAACCTGGGAAGCAGGAATAATGCTGCCATTGAGGTTGTAGTGTATAGAATCTTAGATGGAGAAGAATGATGACTGTAGGTTCATTTGAGTCTGAGAGAGAAGTATTCAGTAAGGAGTAAGAAATTAGGGCAAGAGCTCCTGTGGGATGGGAGGGCCAGACCTGAGGTGTGCATTAGGAACACCAGAAATTGCCAGGACCTGAGGAAAGGATGATTCAATCCACGAGGCAAGGGGAAGATCACTTAGTCATCTAGCAAACTTATATTAAGCACTTGCCAAGTATTTTTTATAAGTACTGGGAATACAAAGAAAAATAAGATAAGGCATCTGCCTTCAGAAACTTTATCCTGAGTCATGAAGACGAGGGGTGTTTAATAACGCTTAATGAAGAAGGGTCAGAGACAACAGGGACAGATAAAGGACCTTTGGATTTGTTGGTGAAAAGGACCCTTCACCATCTATTAGGTTGTTGCAAAGGGAATTGCGGTTTTTGCCATTACTTTTAATTTGCCATTACTTTTAATGGCAAAAACCGCAATTCCCTTTGCAACAACCTAATAGAAAGCATTTTCAATAGAGAAATCAGATTGAATGGGGGAACATTTGATGATAAAATGAACACAAGATCAATAATGCCTTTATTCCCAGAACCTTTTTTTTGTTTTCACTCTCTTGGCAATTATTCAGCTTCTTGGCCATCTTCATTTTAATTAATTTGTATTATGATAGTAATGTTCTGATATTTCAATTCAGATTTTAAATAATATTAAAGCCAAGTTAAATTTTAGTCACACACCACATTCATGTTTCTAAAAATATTAAGAATATCTAATAACTTATACCATATTTTTATGTATCTTGTCATTCAGATTCAAATGAGTAATATAAATGGATATGACAAACGCATTTTGAAATGATAAAACTTTGCAAGAGCCAATAGAATCTATTTAATAATCAGCACTGGGGGAGAGGATAATGAGAAGGAAAAAATAAAAGACCACTATTTATGGTGGTGGCAAGAATTCAGGCCTTACCATCTTTCCTCGTGTCTGTGACAGTCTAAGATGGATCCAGAAATGACTCAGATATTTGGACTCCCTCCACCTCCTCTGTCTATTCCTTGAGGAAGGGAGAGACAGAATGAGAGATGAACCTCTAGGGATGGGTCGGACAAATGCTTTGTCTATTACTAATCGGTAATAACATGATCTCATTGACAAATATCTCTTTTTGTTTTATTCATAAAAGGACAGCAATGTGTGATTGCTGAGGTTTCAGTGAAGAGCATTGTTCCATGCACTACACCTCTTTGAAGTACCCCCGATTAGCTGATCCCCTTTGTCACCCAGAAATTTCCCATACCTTTTGGAATGAATGAGCTGGATAATGTCAGAATATGAATGCTGCTGTAATCAGTATCTTCACCTAGTGGGCTGGTCAGGGAACTAGAAAGTTAGACATCTATGAGTCTTTCACCATTGGTTGAAGCTGATTTATACTTGCCAGTCACAGTTGTTTACATATAATAAATATAAATATTCTTCTATTTGATTAGTATAGTTTGGGACAGCTCTGTTTCTCTGTGTATTTCAACATCTGGGGATTAGGAATCATCACTGCCCCTTTACTGTATGCAAGAATGAGCTATTACTGCTTTTAAAGTCCTACCTAGAACTATATGCTCAGGTGTATTGAATGAAGCTTTCCAATAAGTACCATACCCAACTCACACTTCTATCCTGATCTATCTGTCGAGCAGACATTCTTGCACAAACAGAGCCTGTGGATGGAGTTGTCAAGAATCATGAAAAAAATAGAAATATTTAGTGAGGTCTATTAGCTCTGTAAATATAAAGCCACTTGTAATGAACATGAACATCCAAGTGTACAGATGACCAGAAGCTCTGACAGTGTTGTTCCAGGTTTGAGATCTTGGCTATATTAACAGAAAGAGTAGGAAAAGATGACAAAATTTATTCTTTCTTGGTCACTCTTTTAATGTCAAATCTAAAAATGCTACAGGTTTGAGGTTCTAAATTTTGGAAAAAGAACAGATTAGGCTTTTGAGAAAGAGTCAGCTCTGCAAATGAGCAGTCTCTTCATTTGGAGCCATAACATATGAGGCGGTCCTTAAAAATGCAGATCACGCAGTGCTTAGGTAGATGGGTCACCACGCGAGGCTAACACACGAGGGAGAGAAGGGACAGAAGAGGTTCTGTGATGTGAGCATAACATTGCTTTCTAAATTGTTTTTCTGGCAGCTTTGACCCCTGATGTCATCCATCCTCTGAACTGCTCTACTCAATTCCACATGACCAAACTATTCTTTTCCTTCCTTTCTTTTTCTTTTCTTTCTTCTTTCTCTTTCTTTCTTTCGTCTTTCTCTCTCTCTCTTTTTTTTTTTTTTTTTGACAGAGTTTTGTTCTTGTCACCCAGGCTGGAGTGCAGTGGTGCAGTCTCAGCTCATTGCAACCTCTGCCTCCCAGGTTCAAGCAATTCTCCTGCCTCAGCCTCCCAAGTAGCTGGGATTACAGGTGCCCGCCACCACGCCCGATTAATTTTTTTGTATTTTTAGTAGAGATGGGGTTTCATCATGTTGGCCAGGTTGGTCTTGAACTCCTGACCTCAAGTGATCTGCCCGCCTCGGCCTCCCAAATGCTGGGATACAGGCGTGAGCCACTGCACCCGGCTGCATTGTTTTTCTTTTTCTTCCTCTTGTTTTCTTCCCCTTGGCTCTCAAAGTCCTAGACTACCAGACAACTAGAGGAAAGCACATGGTAAGGAGTAGGATAAGGGTTGGTTGTGCAGCAAAAGTATTTCCTTTTTCTCCAGCCTTAGCCTCAGTCATAGGTATATAATTTCTTATTTATCCCAAAAGGAAAACATCACTTGATAATAGTCTTTGTAATTGAATACTTGTTTATGATCACCTTTCTTATAGGTATCTCTAAAGGAGAGGAGCCAAAAATATTGAGACCCCCAAGACGACCCCGGAAACCCAAAACATTAAATAACCCTGAAGACTCTACATACTATTATCTACTACATGTAAGTGGCTCACTCTTACTATCAGATGGGAGCCATCACATCTACTAATGGCCAGTGTGAAAACTGTGGCTAGATGAGGCCAGGCACAAAGGAAGGCCTGGCAGGAAAGAGAGGCCTTGGTCTCCTCTTCAGTCCCCTCCCTGGCTGGGGATCTGGGCACTATGATCTCCTCCAGCCCTTCTTCCTCACATTCAAGCCTCTCCCATAGTAGTACCTACCACGTCCTCCTTGAAACTTTCTCTGCTAGTCCATTAATATGAACTGACATGAAAATATCAACTCAGAAAGAGAAACCCATCATAGCAGGAGCTCTCTAGAGAGGGGCACTGGTGTAAATGGGTGGGTTATGGTGAAACTAGAAGAAAACGAGGCTGAGGCAGGAGAATCGCTTGAACCTGGGAGGCAGAGGTTGCAATGAGCTGAGACTGCACCACTGCACTCCAGCCTGGGTGACAAGAAGGGGAGAAACAGGCATGTATTAAGACAAGAAGGGGAGAAACAGGCATTTATTAAGCATCTTTCAAATTCCACGCCTAGAATAAGGCTTGTTCACATCCACTGTGATAGCTAATCCTGGAAATAGCCCTGAATGTATTATCCATATCTCTCAGATCAGGATTCCAAGACACAGATAAGCATGCCTTGGCTGCCAGGCCATTCATTTTATTGAGGTCTTCTGACCCCACAGCTCCTGCTCACTAACAGCATGAGGACTCATTGGCATCGCCCCTGATAGCCTGACCTTCTTCTCATGTTCCTGTTCTCCATGAATGCCACTGTCATCCATATGGTCTCCTAAACCAAGAACCTGGGAGTCATTCTGGCTTTTGTCCTCTCTCTCATACCTGTGATCCATCAGTGGCTCTAAACTGTGACTTCTACCTGCAAAAGCTTATTCCAACTCATTTCCCCCCTAACCTCACAGCAATTTCCATATTTCAGACTATCATCATTTCCCACTCTGGTGTATTTCAGGTGCCACATAACTGTCTAACTGCATCCTCTCCAGCCTGCACCTGAAAATGTCTCTAAACCATACCTCTGAGCATGCTCCTCCCTTAATTGTTCCTTTAATGGCTCAGCAACTCCTTCAGGATGAGGTCCTAATTCCTTCCAAGGCCTTCTTCCTGGGACCCACGACTGCTCTTCAGCCTCTTTTCTTGCCCTCTTCTTGTCCTTGAGCCACAGTGAACTGCTTGAAACTCTGCTGGTGAGCTGCATTCTCTCATGCTCCTGAGGCCTTCGCACCCACTGGCTGGTCCCTCCATTTGCAATATTTATTCACTCTTCCGCTCTCCACTGCCACAGTGAGAAAGCAGCACTCCCCTATGCCCTGGAGAACCCAGAGGATGTGTCGAAACCCAGATAATCAGTTGGAAATGAGTCTCCCACCTCGCAGACAGAAAATGAAGCTCACATTTGACCTCCAAGTTAGCCAGTCTTCTCTAGTTCTTTCCCTTCTCTCTAGTGATTTATTTTCAGTTTCCACAGAGGGTTGCCTGTGGAAACCCATTCTCTTCCCCTCTCATTTCCTTTAGACAATCTCATTAGCTACTACGACCTCAGTGACTGCTGATTTCTGAATCTTTATCACTGGCTTAGATCTCTCTGTAGCTCCAGCCTCAAATATCAAACTACCTAATGTTTGTTTTGCATATTCTACATGGAGACGTACAGACATCCATGTATACATATATAGAGATATATACACACACATACACATCCATACATGGGTGCACACACTCACAGCTTTGTTGAGACATAAATCTCATGCCATACAATTCACCCACCTTAATATACATTAAATGGTTTTTAGTACAATAATTTAATCACAACCAATTTTACAACATTTTCATCACCTTAAAAAGAGCCCCATTAGAAGTCACTTCCCACTCCTACCCCTCTGCCCTAAGCCCTAGGCAATCACCAACCTAGTTTTCTGTTTCTGTAGATTTGCCTATTCTGGACATTTCCTATAAATAGAATCTGTGGTCTTTTATGAATAGTCAACTAATTTTACAAGCCAGTAATCTGACTATTACCTTGACTTCTCCCTTGTTCTTATCTTCCATATTCAAAAATCTAAATCCAAATATCTCGAGTTTCTATTTCTCTCCATGCTCTGTGCTAATACCCTCTTCCAGGCCAGCATGTCTTGTCAGTATTTCTGAGTCACTCCTCTTACTGGTCCCTTGGTCTCTTGTTTTTCCCCTTCTAATTAATATATTTTCCACACTGTAGCCAGAGTTGTATTTCTAAAATTAATATCTAATTATACTATCCTCCCATTGATGGAACTTTTCTGTTACTTCCCACTGTCCTAAGATATGAAGGCCTGTCAAAATCTGGGCCCTGCTCACCCTGTCCAGCCTCTGTGCTTGATATTCATTCATTCACCCCTCCAAACTCTCCACTTCAGCCCTTCCTCCCCAGTAACCTGCACTCTCCTCTTCAAATTGTCCACAAACATTTGTCCTTGGACATGCCCTTTTCTCAGCCTAAAACACACATCCTCTTTCTCTTCTCATCTTTCACGATCAAAACACCCTCAGCCTAGATGTCGTTTTCTTCAGGAAACCTTCTTGTCACTCCCAAATCCCAAGAGAGCTCTTCCTATATCCTCCCTAAGAAGCCCATACTTCCCTTTTATGACACTTTATCATGCTAAAGAGGGATTGGTGTGGCTTCCACAAGGTCAAGGAGTTTGCCTATTGCATTCAACCTGACACATAGCAGGCATGCAATAAATATGTGTTGTACAAATGAGAGCAATGAAATAAAGGAATGAAAAGCAAATAGGAGTAAATTGAGAAAAATCTAAAATTCCAGATACCTGCCTTTGACAGTCACTTTATAGGAAACCAATTAAGAAATGAAATTGATTTTTTTCTGTGCTGCTCAAATAATTTAAAAAGCAGCAAATACTCTGACATTTGTTTATGCAGTTAAATAGAACAGCAGAAACAAGATTAGAAATTACCAAACATGGCCGGGCGCGGTGGCTCACGCCTGTAATCCCAGCACTTTGGGAGGCCAAGGCGGGCGGATCACAAGGTCAGAAGATCGAGACCACGGTGAAACCCCGTCTCTACTAAATAAAAATACAAAAAATTAGCCGGGCGCGGTGGCGGGCGCCTGTAGTCCCAGCTACTCAGGAGGCTGAGGCAGGAGAATGGCGGGCACCCGGGAGGTGGAGCTTGCAGTGAGCCGAGATCGCGCCACTGCACTCCAGGCTGGGCGACAGAGCGAGACTCCGTCTCAAAAAAAAAAAAAAAAAAAAATTACCAAACATTCCCTATTAACCCTGAGTTTATGTAGTAAATGATACTCAGTGGTCTTTATTAAGTGCAACTGAAATGTCAAGTGATTGTGATGGCTTCAACAGCAGATACTGTTCCCAGTATGAGAAATTGTAAAAGACCTTAACAGAAGTGAAACATTTATTACTAACAACCAGTGAGAACTGTGGAGCAAATTCTGAGCCTCATAAATGAGTTCCATCCCCAAGAAGCTTACTTTGTCATCTCACTGTTATTTTTAAGTAACTATATTTCCATACATCCTAAGTTATTAGGGAATAGGATCCTTTTTTATAACTCTGACTTTGAAATCTATGGCTTCAATGAAAAATAAAACAGAAAAGGAGTATATTATTATAAGTGAAAAGATACCATGTGTTCCTATTTATCTGGCCCTTCCCAGGATTTGAGGCATTATACATAGTGAAAAGTGTGGCTGTAATGAGGTCCCACTCCCTTTAACCACCAAATACTTTCTGTAACTTTAAATGGTTTTCATGAAAGTCTTTCTAAAATATACTGTCTATTTTAAACCCTTTCTTGATGACCCAGGGTCACTTCAGTGAATGAAAAATTTTTTTACTTTTTTAATGTTTGATTTTTCATTTTTATGGATACATACTAGTTGTACATGTTTATGGAATACATGTGGTATTTCAATACAAGCATACAATGTGTAATGATCAAATCAGGGTAACTGGAGTATCCATCATCTCAAGCATTTATTTCTTTGTGTTAGGAACATCCCAATTCCACTGTTTTAGTTATTTTGAAATATACAATACATTATTGTGAACTTTTATTGTAGCACTATTCAAAATGTTTGTACTTGATTCATGTTACTGAAACACCAGGGGTTTGGCTGAGGTCCGGCTGCACGCCGCACAGAAAGCCAATCACTGAACCGAGTATTGCCAAAGAAGAAGGCCTTAATCAGGTGCTGCAGCCCAAGAGCCGTGAGCTCAGTCTCAAATCCATCTCCCTTAATGACTAACGCCAGGGATTTATATAGCAGAGAGGAAATGTAACAACGTTTAAGAAAACAAGAACTGGGGAGGGGCAAGGAAGCAATCATGGTGAAGGAGTGCACTGTTGTGAGTTTCAGTTCTTTTTTTGAGGGGCCTAAAGGTTATTTCCTGAGGAAGGAACTCAGATAAACAAATAAAAGTTTGGAGCTTTAAGACCAGAAGGGGCCGGGCGCGGTGGCTCAAGCCTGTAATCCCAGCACTTTGGGAGGCCGAGACGGGCGGATCACGAGGTCAGGAGATCGAGACCATCATGGCTAACACGGTGAAACCTCGTCTCTACTAAAAAGAATACAAAAAAACTAGCCGGGCGAGGAAGCGGGTGCCTGTAGTCCCAGCTACTCAGGAGGCTGAGGCAGGAGAATGGCGTAAACCCGGGAGGCGGAGCTTGCAGTGAGCTGAGATCCGGCCACTGCACTCCAGCCTGGGCGGCAAAGCAAGACTCCGTCTCACAAAAAAAAAAAAAAAAAAAAGAGCAGAAGGGTTAGTTTCTATGTTTATCAAAAAGAACAGTCTATGGGGCTATTGGTTTGGTTTCATTTGGATCTATACTTCCCAGAGAGGATCCCTGACTGCCGTGGCTAAGGCAGCACCCAATCTCTCTATCTATCACTGGCCTGCTTCATTTTTCTCCAGTGAGTTTTGCATTTTTTTGTTGTTGTTGTCTCACTTTGTTGCCCAGGCTGGAATGCAGTGGCCTGATCTCAGCTCACTGCAACCTCCACCTCCCAGGTTCAAGCGATTCTCCTGCCTTAGCCTCCCAAGTAGCTGGGATTACAGGCACCCACTGCCTTGCCCCCCTAAGTTTTTTGTGTTTTTAGTAAAGCCGGGATTTCACCATGTTGGCCAGGCTGGTCTCAACCTCCTGACCTCAGGTGATCTGCCCACCTCGGCCTCCCAAAGTGCTGGAATTACAGGCGTGAGCCACCACACCCAGGCCTCTTAATTGCATTTATAAATATTTATTTATCTACTTATCTCCTGTGTAACCCCCCTCTAAACTAGAAGCTCTATGGAGGCCTTTGCTCACTGTTACAGCCATTGTCCTGAGAACAGTGTGCAGCTAACATCATAACTAGAAGACTGTTAAATAATAGACCCCTGTAGTACGGTACTCTCAGGGGCTGTTGAGTTGTAGAAAATTATTTCCTTTACATTTGCCCAACACGAACATCTCTGCTTTCAGTTGTTTGGCTATTTTTATAGTTTTTTGTTTTTTTTTTTCTCCTTGAATGTCACTTCTTACAATGGTGATTCTGGCGGCCTTAACATCAGTATTGCCTCTTCCCTATGACTTGATGCTCTTTATCTCTTATGTCCAGGAAATGCTGCTGCTGTGTCCAAAATAAGAGTGAGCCAAGCCGCAGATGTGTGCCTGTGGTGGAGAGCATTAGTAGAGTGCGCATGGGCTGTTGTACTGCCTGGGCTAACACTCAAAGCTGTGCAGCATCAGCAAAAATGACTCAGGGCCAAGGTTCCTCAAAAAAACGAGTAATCGAACACAATCTTATCAGAGATCCCTTCCAATTTTATTATTCTTTCCAGGACTTTCCCTGAACTACAGCAGTAGCTAGTTTGGCCACTCCAAAGTCTTTTTCTTCCTGACTTCAACGTTTTAGCTCCTTCTTCATCCACCTTAATAAAGAAATTGGTAGTGTATTACCAAAAGGAAAGTAAGATTGTGCTCACCATGATATAATGGATATGAATTTTAACGTTTTTGTCATAAAACATGTTTCTTTATGTCGGGTGGGGATGGAGGGGGAGTGCAATGTGCCTGATTAAGGAATAGGTTCTTCAAAGTCTTCAGAACTAAGACACTACTCTTTTAAAGGCCTCCTCAAGAAACACCCAAGCCAGAAAATCTACGTGAGTCATGTTTGTCTCCTCTTTCTTTCTTTTCTCTACACTGGTTCTATAAGAAACTGCCATGGGACATTTGCTTCTTTATTTTCATTTCAAATTTCAAGTTTTTAATTTGTAATTTCAAAACTATAATTGAAAACACTGTACATCTTAGCAAAAAAGTCCCCGCTATAAAGTCCGTGTAATAAATTTCTTATAAAATCCTCACCTTTGAGGAGTGGTATGCTTCCCTTTTCATGACAAAAGGTACGGGTTAATGCATCATGCTCCCCTTTTAGCCCCAGCTGTTAGGAAAACTAAGAGACAAATGTAAGCCTCCATCTTAACGCACCTACTTCCTTTGCCTCCTTTATTTCTCATTTACAATTTCTACTTTATTACTTTGATTGTATAACGATTCTATTATGACCCATCTTAAATAATTTTTGGAAAAATATATTATTGAATCACATTTCATGAGAATATTCTAACACAAGGCCACATGTAGTGGCTCACACTTGTAATCCCAGCACTTGCAGAGGCCGAGGTGGGTGGATCACTTGAGCTTAGGAGTTTGAGACCAGCCTAGGGAACATAGCGAAACCCCGTCACCACAAAAAATACAAAAATTACCCGGGCGTGATGGGTCATGACTATAGTCCCAGCTACAAGGATGGCTAAGGTGGGAGGATCACTTAAGCCCAGGAGGCAGAAGTTGCAGTGAGCCGAGATTGCACTGCTGCACTCCAGCCTGGGTCACAGAGCGAGATCCTGTCTCAAAAAAAAAAAAAAGAATATTCTAACACAGGCAAGAGTGAAAGAAGTCTGGACAATATGTCCTCTTCTAGGAATTCCTGTGACTGAGAACCAACTTACATACACGATATCTCAGAGGGAAGTGCTGATCTAGTATAAATAGGATCCTCACCAGCCTGAGAATTCAAGGGCAGAACATTATTTGATTCTTGGTTGTATAAAGGGCATCCCTGTCATTCTGCGTACTGCCATCACTTAAACATAACTTTGAACTATAGACAATTGTTACTTAGAACAAAGGGGCTTTTTTTCAGGGAATGGATGAAGGAGGCAGGACCTCTGTAGGAAACTACTACCGAAGTCATGTTAAAACAACAACCACCACAACAAACACCACCCCAGTCCCAGAGATCATTAACTGAACTGCTAGTGGCCTCTGTTCCTATGCGGGCAATGTAATTATTTGTAAGCACCTCTTAGCCTAGGGCATTGGATCAAGAATGTGAAGTAATAGGAAACGGGAGAACAGGAATGTAATTGATATCCCGCCCTTACATTATTTCCTGAATGGTCTCCTCCCAGACTTGATGCAAGGAAGCACTCACTTCTACCTCATCCACCTGTTAAAATGCCAACCAATAAGAATAGAAGAAACCATGAACTGTTCCACTCATCTACTATTTTAGAGTACAACAAATGATAAATCCTGAAAAAAAACAGGACTTACTATGTCTCTAAAAATACTGGAGGAAGCTCTCAGTATTTATAAACCATTATTAATTGCCATTTTTGTTATACAACACTTTTGTGGTACCAGCCAACTTGATACCTGCTATAGGGTTTCCACAATTATAATATCTTCAGTTTGTTCAAGGTGAGTGTGGTGTCTGCTTTCTCAGCCTAAAAGACAAATATGCTGTGGCAACATGTAAATATATGAGCTCAAATATATTGAAGTAGCACACACATAAAAAAGCATTAGTAATGCTACAGTGCAAAAGATAGTACTGGTTTGTATATAACGTGAAACTTATATACAAAGGACCGTTTTGTTAATGTTCAAATTGAAGTATCAGTTAAAATATACCTAATTATTTCCATACTTGCATATCTTAATTTGTTCTGACCTTGATACATAAAGTTCTCAACTATGAAAACATTGTACAAATGAAAACATATATCATCTATGCTGCTACGTTTATGTCATAAATGGGGTCCTATAGGTTTATGAAGTCACAATTCCATTCTTTTTGCGGACTGTTGCACCTGCCCTCCATATTCACCCGTCTGTTTTACCTGCAGACAAAGAAGCAAGACATTCAAAGCAGCTTAATTAACCTGCTTCCATCGCAACTGCATTTGTAGTAGAGAAATGGGCTTCCCAGAAATTTTACAGTTGCTCCCGTTTGTAGTAAATAGATCTTATGTAACCTTGTCTATATTGATCACTGTGTGGGAAATACATTTTTCATATGGAATGCAAAGATTCCTTTCAGTTTAGGTGTGGTAAAAAATAACCAGAAATTTATAATTAATAAAACTTGAGTAATTATATTTCTTTAAATTTTTAAAATATTGTATCTACTTGCTTATTTCTAACTTAATCTTTTAAAAGTAAATGTATTTACATATTAAGATTATAGTAATATATCAATTATATTAAGGTCATACTATTATATAGGTCTTTTGAATTCTTCTTTCCTTTAGAAGTCAATCCAAGAAGACAAACGAAGACCAAGGAAAGACAGGTAATTATTATTTCTCGATTTCAGTCAGTCATCTTATTCAAACAAAAATCCATGTGTCCAAATTATAATTTAAAATCACCTAATTTAGGCCAGGCGAGGTGGCTCACGCCTGTAATTCCAGCACTTTGGGAGGTCGAGACGGGCGGATCACGAGGTCAGGAGATCGAGACCATCCTGGCCAACACAGTGAAACCCGTCTCTACTAAAAATACAAAAAAAAAAAAAAAAATTGCCAGACGTAGTGGCGGGCACCCGTAGTCCCAGCTACTCCGGAGGCTGAGGCAGGAGAATGGCGTGAACCCGGGAGGCGGAGCTTGCAGTGAGCCGAGATCGCGCCACTGCACGGGCGACTGAGGGAGACTCCGTCTAAAAAATAAAAAAAAAATTTAAAAAATTTTTTAAAAATCACCTATTTTATATGGATAGATTTGGAAAGTAATGTGCACTCAATACATTTACGTTACAAACATGTGATTTATATATAATTTATAAGATCCTGCCTATTGGAAATCTGTTGAGCCAGCATAGCACTAAGAACTTAAATATGTTTTAAAAGAATTGTACCCTCCCAATAATTTGCTTTTCTTGTTCCATGGAATGGTTTTGCTTGGGCAATTTGAACATGCCTGTATTCATGAATTTTCTTTCCCCAAACTCCTTTTTGCTTTTTCTCCTTCTACACATGCTAAATCTTGCTGCTTGTAAATTTTATGGATTTGTTAAGAAGATAAGGTTCATGTTACCTGCAAGTATAGCACACTTAAATTCACATTATTCTCCTTTTCTTATATTTCCCACTGATATTTTACTCTTTTAATACTATATCACTGTTTTAATCAGTGTTCACATCAACCAGTTTCCAGACAGTGAGTGCCAAGAACAAACAAGAGCGTTTCTATTCAGCGTGAGTGAACACAGTTCTTCATTTCTGAATCAGTGACATCCTGAAAGTCCTTTTTCAATTAGTATCTGTAACTTGAAAAGTGTGTTTTCCTGGAAGCACTGTAGCACCTGGAGGTTTTCCAGTCCTACTTGTTTACCTCTTAAGAAGTCCCATCAGACTACAGATACTGAGCACCATAGGAACCAGACTGTGCCCTGAGTAGAGCCAAGAATTAACACGGGCAAGGATGCACACTTATGTGTATGTCACGTGTGGGTGTTAAAATCTAGCACAGAAATTAATCCCCTAAAGAACAAAGAATAGATAGAGGACAGAATGTTACTCATGAAGGAGGTAAGTTAAGATCATATGTGTATCAATGTACTGAGGGCTGATAAAATTTGAAAATGCTGAGTGTTAGTACACAAAGGTGAGCTTTTCTGATAATGGCCTAAAGGACAGTAGTGACCGCTGATCTAGACTGGCCAAACTGAAACACTGCAATCACTGGCTATTGTAGTAACCACTAGTTTGGTGCCAAGTTCAGTGCAATAGAACCAGGAAAATGTGCTCCCACAGCTAATGTTCTATTCAGGTAAGATATGAAATTTTTTTTTTTTTTTACTTATGGGATATACTGTTTTTCCCACATTTCAAGACCTTGCATTTCTACTGACATATGTATGTTACTCCTAAATTATAGTAAATAAAAGAAAAAAACAAGTATCTTATAAGTTTGAGTAGAAAATTAGATTGATGTAATGGTGTGTTTATGTGTTCATTTACAGTCAGGGAAAATTATTAGATTTGGAAGATTTCTATTATAAGGAATTTTTGCCCAGTCGTTCTGGACCAAAGGAACATAGCCCTAGTTTAAGAGAACGAAGACCACAGCAAGAACTCCAGAATCAATGTATTAAGGCTAATGAAAGGTAAAAAGCTAAACTTTAAAGTACAGCATTTGCAGATTTATACTCACAATTTCATTTCTTAAGATATTTCACTTTATATATAGATGAATGACAAAGCACTCTTACTGAATATTGCATCTTTTGAGTGATATGGTGTTTAAAAGTAATGTCATGTACAGTGTTATGGTAGGGTAATCAGACACCTCAGTTTTCCTAGCAAAAACTGAGTTTATACCTATTTTCTTGATGTAGTTATTAACAAAAACTCCTGTTATTTAATAAAAGTACTTCACTTTGGATGATAAATTATTATATGGTCATCTAATTGTAAGCAATATATCATATCCAAAATCTATATTCAAGCTCAACCAATGTAATTTTAATTACTCATTGGTTTCTTAATTATGCTTGTTAATTTCTCAGAATCAATGATGTCAGACCCAAAAACATTTGAGAGAAAACTTCATAGAAAAATGCATATTTTGGCTTTAATTCTCACCTTGCCACCAACTTTCTGACATTAAGTAAATTATTTTGTAGCTTATTTCATACTTGGGGAATTTTTTTCTCCTTCTTCCCAAAATATGTGTGGAGTTTTGAGATCAGGGTACATAATAAAACAAACATGGCATATGAAAAATGGGAGTAATGACGGAAAACAAAAAGCTGTTCATCCAGAATTCTAAATGAATATCCTGTGAGCCTAGGGTCCTCAGAACCCTCACCCATTTTACAGCGTGACATGGTGGTTAAGAAAAGAAGTTTTAGAGTTACATGGTCTTAGGTTTGGTTCCTGATCCTGCTGCTTAGTTGCTGAATGACCTTGCTCATGTTGGCTGACCTCTTTAAGCTTCATTTCCATATCTGCAAAAGAATTTCCACCTGAACTATGATATTTGCCCTTTGCCTCCAAAAGATGTCCTCTTCCATCTTGGGATCCAGAACTGTAACATGTTGGAGCTTGGAGTTGTTCTAGTTTAACCGCAGAGCTCTGTACAGAAGAACACCAAATGCCAGAAAGATTAAGTGATTTGCTCAAGGTCACACATTGAGTTAGTGAACTAAAATCCCAGATGTGCACTCCATGCCCATTTGCTTTTCACTGACTTACCTGCTTCCCATTTTAAAAGCTCACTCTGCCGCTTCTCCAATGTATCCTTCTGCTTCCCCCCACTGGCAGACACACTGTCTACTATGAAAGCATTCTATCCCTGAAATACTCCTGATGTAGACTAAGTGATGTCTATGGGTGTGTATTTAGTATCCACTGGAATAAATGCTAGCAGCTAGCTTTGTTGACTGCCTCTTTGTGCTAGGCACTATGCTATTGCCTCATTTAATCCTCACAGCAACCGCATAAGGCAGTTACTTTTATTGCCCCATTTTATAGATGAGGAGGCTAAGTCTACAAAGTTTAGTGACTGCGAAGAGTCACCTAGATGATAAGTTCATGGAGCCAGAATTTGAACACATGGCTTTCTACGTTTAGAGTTGATGGCCTTAACCATTACTCGGTATTTCCATCCTATGCAAAAGATCATGCTGGGCATTTGAAGAAGGGGTGGATAGAATAGTGCGTAAGATGTGATCCTTACTCCAAGAGCTTGATGCTAGAGGAAAAGTATACTGATCTAACAAAACTGAACAAGGTAACTCAGATAAGGTTTTTTTTCTAAACTAAGAAAGATTACAGAGACAAAACAGCCTTGACAGTATTCTGAATTTAAAATAGAAAACAAAAACCAAACAGCAGAATACTGCTATTGAAACAACTGGAGAAATTTGAGACTAAACTACATGTCAGAAGATGTTAGAGCACAAAGAATATCGTTTTGTGTATATACACACACCAAGTATTGGCATTGCCCAAGAAAGAAGGTGTAAGTCTGGGAGTAATAGACAACAGCAATGGTGAATTGAGTGCCTTGTGATTTTTTTAATTGACAAATAAACGTGTATAAACTTATGGTATAGAACACGTTTTAAGATATGTGTACATTGTGGAATGGCTTGATCATGCTAATTAACATATGAATTACCTCACTTAGCTATCTTTTTTATGGTGAAAACACTTAAAATCTACCCTCAGCAGTTTTCAATTACACAATACATTGTTATTAACTATAGTCACCATGTTGTACAATAGATCTCTTGAACTCATTCCTCCTGTCTAACTGACATTTTGTATCCTTTGACTGATCTCTCCCCAGTCACCTGACCAGTCCCCTGGTAAACACTATTCTACTCACTGCTCTGTGTGCTTGTCTTTTTTTCTTGGTTTCCACATATAAATGAGATCATGCTATATTTGTCTTTCTGCACCTGACTTCTTTCACCTAGCACTCTGTCCTCCAGGTTCATTCGTGTTGTTACAAATGGCAGGATTTCCTTCTTTTCTAAGGTGGAAGGGTGTTCCACTGTGTACATATACCACATGTTCATTATCCATTCATCCATTGATAGACTCTTAAGTTGATTCCATATCTTGGCTCTTGTGAATAATGTTGCAATGAACAGCTGAGTGCAGATCTTTTTTTTTTTTTTTTTTTGAGTGAGTCTCGCTCTGTCATCCAGGCTGGAGTACAATGGTGCAATCTCGGTTCACTGCAACCTCTGCCTCCCAGGTTCAAGCAATTCTTCTGCCTCAGCCTCCCGAGTAGCTGGGATTACAGGCACGTGCCACCATGCCCGGCTAATTTTTATATTTTTGGTAGAGACACGGTTTCACCATGTTGGCCAGGCTGGTCTCGAACTCCTGACATCAATTGATCCACCCGCCTAGGCCTCCCACAGTGCTAGGATTACAGGCGTGAGCCACAGCGCCCAGCCCAGATCTCTTTCTAACATACTGATTTCATTTCCTTTGGATATATACCCAGAAGTAGGATCATTTTTTTTATTTTATTTTATTATTTATTTATTTATTTATTTTGAGACACAGTCTCGCTCTGTCACCCAGGCTGAAGTTCAATGGCATGATCTCAGCTCACTGCAACCTCCACCTCCCAGGTTCAAGTGATTCTCCTGCCTCAGCCTCCCAAGTACCTGGGATTACAGGTGCCTGCCACCACAGCCATCTAATTTTTGTATTTTTAGTAGAGATGGGGTTTCGCCATGCTGGCCAGGCTGGTCTCAAACTCCTGATCTCGGGTGATCTGCCCACCTTGGCCTCCCAAAGTGCTGAGATTACAGGTGTGAGCCACCACACCCAGCCTGTTTTTAATTTTTTGAGGAACTGCCATACTCTTTTCCATAATGGCTGTACTAATTGACATTCCCACCAATGATGTGCAAGAGTTTCCCTTTTCTCCCCACCTTTGCCGACATTTGTAACCTTCCATCTTTTTTATAGTAACCATCCTAACAGGTATGAGATGATATCTCATTGTGTTTGTAATTTGCATTTCCCCTATGATTAGTGATATTGAGCATTTTTTCATATACGTGTTGACCATTTCTCAGTCTTCTTTTCAGAAATGTTTATTTGGGTCTTTTGCCCATTATTTAATTGGGTTATTTGCGGGTTGTTTTCTGTTTGGGTTTTTTTTCTAAGTGTATCAGTTCCTTCTATATTTTGGATATTAACCACTTTTTAGATATATAGTTTACAAATATTTTCTCACATTTAAATGATTGTTTCTTCATTCTGTTGAATATTTCCTCTGCTGTGCAGAAGCTTTTTAGTTTGGTATAATCCCATTTGTCTATTTTTTGCTTTTGTTGCTAGTGCTTTTGAGATCACAATCATTGCCCAGACGAATGTCATGGAGCTCTTCCCTTATAATTTGTTTCTTTTCTTTTCTTTTCTCTTTTTAGGTGGCATCACATGAGCTAGCCCCTATATTTTCTTCTAGTAGTTTTGCAGTTTCATGTCTTATGTTTAAGTCTTTAATCCATTTGGAATTGATTTTTGTGTGTGAGATTGCTTTTTGTAAGCGAGATAACTATCTAATTTCATTCATCTGCATGTGGACATGCAGTTTTTCCAGCACCATTTATTGAAGAGACTGTCCTTTCCCCATTGTGTGTTTCTGGCATGTTTGTTGAAAATCAAATGGCTGTAAATTTTGGATTTATTTCTGGGCTCTCTATTCTGTTCCATTGGTCTATGCATCTGTTCTTATGCCAGTACCATGCTGTTTTACTAACTATAGCTTTTTAATACAGTTTGAAATCAGGTAATGTGATGTCTCCCAGATTTCTTCTTTTTGCTCAAGATAGCTTTGACTATTTGGGGTCTTCTGTGGTTCTATATAAATTTTAGGATTGATTTTCCTATATTTGTGAAGACTGTCATTGGAATTTTGATAGAGATTCCATTGAATCTGTAGATTGCTTTGGGTAGTATGAGCATTTTACCAATATTAATTATTCTGATCTATGAACAGGGAATATCTTTCCACTTATTTGTGTCATCTGCAGTTTCATTCATCAGTGTTTTATACTTTTCAGTGCATAGGTCTTTTACCTCCTTGGTTAAATTTATTCCTAAGTATTTTTTGTAGCTACTGTAAGTGAGATTGTTTTCTTGATTTTTTGTTGTTGTTGTTGTTGTTGTTGATAGTTCATTGTTCTCATGGACTAAATGAATGAAAGCTGATGGCAGGCAATCGGTGATTAGAGAATGGCACTAGAGAAAAAGAGGACAACAAGAGGCTGACATCTGCTTGTCTCCTCTGAAGATGGGACCTAGTGGGGTCTCTGTTGGGCAGTGGTGAGAGATGTGGGTTGTTTAGGGCATAAGCAGGTTTTAATTATGGCAAAAAGATCAATGGAGGATGAAAAGGGGAAAATAAGATGGAACACAAGTGCCTCATTTAAGAGACAGGAGAATTGTGAAAGAAGCATGAACAAAAAAAGAGGCAAAAGGATACAAGGAGGAAAGCATAAGATTTGAGACCTATAGACCCGGGTTTGAATCTGCACTCCATTTCTGACTAGCCATAGCAACTAGGATCAGTCTGTTTTCTCATCTGCAAATTGAGAATAACAAGAATCTAAGGCCTTGCAGAGTTGTCCTTAGAATTAGAAATAATGTGTGTGATATACCTGGCAGATAGTTGACATTTAATATTCTTACAACAGAAATAAGCTGAATAGGTATGAAAATTCAAGTCAGTAACTCAAAAGAGGATGATCTGCTCCTTCAATACCCATCATGATGCTACTTGACCTTCCCTGTCAAGTATCCACTGGGCTCAGGGTGTCCTGAAAGACCTTGCCAAAGGTCTTTTTCTTTTTCTTTGCCTTTTAATTCCCTATTCAGAATGGACCAGAATAAAAGCATATTCCATCTGCAGGCCACGTTCTAGACCTCTCCTTTCATCATTATTTTCATTCATTTGCATATACTTCCAATGGCCTTGCCCTCTCTCCTTCAATTATATTCAACTGGTAAACTCCAATGCTGAGTAAAATCAGAACAATTTAATCCCACTTAAAATTATGACCACACCTTAGGCAGGCCCTTAGTTACTTTGCAATATTACATTTCCCTAAAAATCCTTTATGCCACTTTCCCGGTCCACTCTTTCAAACTTCCTCCTCTCTCCTCAAACCCTCCAAACTTCCTGGCTCTCAGCTGGCAACCTTCTCTTATAACAGTAGCAGATAACAGACACATGCTGAATCTATCCTACCACTTACCCATCTATTTCCCTCAGGATATTATGGATGACCTTTCCACCCTCCTAGCTAAAGTGAAACCTTCCCTTTGTGCACTGAATTCAAGTCCTATCACTGACTCAAGGGCATTGTCCTGCAATTGTCCCCTCTGTCTTCTGCACCTTGAATGTTTGTTCTCTTTACCAAATCATTTCTGGCAATTAGTGAACATGATGCATTCAGATCCATCATAAAATACACCCTTGACCCAATCCCCCCTTTACAACCACCCACTTTTTCTGCTCTTCAGTATAGTAAATAAATGAAACATGGAAGAGTAATGATACTACCTCCTGCACATTCTTTCTTCCTATTCTTTTGAGCCGCTTCACTCAGGTTTCCTCTCCTAGCACAACACTGAAATTGCCTCTGGCAAGGTCAGCAGTGACCTCCATTTTGCCATGCTTGGTGATTTTACACCTATGTTACTCATTTTTTTTCTTTAAGTACTTCATTCATTGGCCTTCAGGACAGCACTTCTCTTGGTTTGCCTCTTGCCTTGCTGGCTGCTATTTCTCATTCTTCCTGCTGACTTTTCTCATTTCACTGATCTCTCAATAATGGAGTGTCCCAGTCCTTTGCTTTATCAACATGCACTCTCATGATCTTAAATATTGTCTGTGTACTTAAAATTCCTGGCCTGGCTCTGTGGGTCATGCTTGTCATCCCAGCACTTTGGAAGGCTAAAACAGGAGGATCACTTGAGCCCAGAAGTTCAAGATCAGCCTGGGTAACATTAGTGGGATCCTGTCTTTACAAAAACATAAAAATAAAAAAAGTATCCAGGCGTAGTGGCTCACGCCTGTAGTACCAGCTACTCAGGAAGCTGAGGCTGGAGGATCAGTTGAGCTTTGGAGGTTGAGACTGCAGTGAGGCTGTTATTGTACCATTTCACTTTAGCCTGGGTGACAGAGTGAGAAAGAGAGAGAGAGAAGGGAGGAAGGGAAGGGAGGAAGGGAGGAAGGGAGGAAGGGAGGAAGGAAGGAAGGAAGGAAGGAAGGAAGGAAGGAAGGAAGGAAGGAAATTGTCTTTGTACTTAAAATTTGTGAATTGAAATATCTACCCTTGCCATGACTCATGTATTTGATATCCTCTTGAATATCTAATAAATATATCTAACTTAGCATAACCGAAACTAAAATCTTTATCCCACTGCAAAAATTATGCTTCTCTGCAGTATTCCCCATCTTATTAAATGACAGTATCCTTCCAGTTGTTTAAGCCAAAAGGCTTGGGGACATTCTTGGTTCTTCTCTTTCACACCCCAATTTAATCCATCAGTGAGCCAACCCCTTTCAGTTCTACTTCCGAGTATGACCAGAATCTGGCCAGTTCTCACCTCCTCCTCCACAAGCCTAGTGTAAGCCACTATCAGTCTTGCTTAGATTACTACAGAATCTCTTAACAGGCCTTCCTCCTTTCATCCTGGTAGACAGATCCTGTTATGGGTGATTCCTCTGCACAGAACCCTTCAATGTTTATCTCACTGTAAGTAGAAGTCAAGTCCTTGAGGTGGTCCCAAATTATCTGAACACTAAATTATCTGAACACTCTATCCTCATTCTTCCTTCTCTCATCTCTTGCTATTTCCCCCTCTGCTTACTCTTTTCAAGCCACAGTGGTCTTTTCAAGCCACTTGCGGCCTTTACGTTGCTTGATCTATCCTCCCGGAAGTACTGCCCTTCCCCACGAGATCTGCATGGCTTACTCACTCTCTTCCTTCAGGTCTCTCTTCATATATCACCTTATCAGAGAGGGCTTTCCAACCACCCTGTATGAAATTGCCTGTACACACACACATGCACACACACACACACACACACCACTCTTTCCCCATTACCCAGCTTTACTTTTCTGTGCAGCACCTCTCACCACCTGGTGTTTTCAAGTTGTCCGTGGGTCTCTCCTGCACTAGACTATAAACTCCATGACAGCAAGGACTCCTGCTCACCCGTCACTTACACTGGTGGCTGGTGCTTAGCAGGTGCTCAGTGAATGAATGAATGAGTGAGGAGTGAATGAATCTATGTAGTTGCATTTTTAGGGAATACCCCACTTCCCCGACAAGCTGCAGAATCTAAAGGTACGCACTGGCAGGGGTTCCCAGCAACGGATTCAGAAACTTAGCCCAGCAACCTCATTCAAAACACTGAAACACTGAAAAAGCCAACAGGGCCCGTAGCTCTTGGTGCCGCTACCAAAGCAGTTGGTCAGATTTTGAGGGAGCATTTTTTAAAGAAACATCTGAGCAGTTTTAAAATGGAAAATATTGAGTGTCTATTTGGGCAATTTGAGTTTTTTCTGTTTGACCAAAGTGTGTTAAAATTAAGGTATTAAAATAAATGTTTGTTTTTTGGTTGTGAATTATTGCAATCCAAACTCACCTTTCCAAACTGCACCTTCTGAAGCTTTACTTAGCACATATCTAAACGCCATCACCGGGCGCCACCAGCCCCTCTGCTCCTCAGCTTAGAGGAGTTTTGAAAACTTGCTGAGAATTATCGCAGATACGTTTGGCCATTATCCAGTCATTTCAATTGTGCCTTTCCTAAACGTCCGCGGTTGGCGGAACGTGAGAGGAAGAGGACCCGCCTAACTCGGGGTAGGTGGGGACGCGCTGCTCAATGTGGTGCGGTTGACACTCCGGCCCTGGGTTTCGTTTGCAGGTGCTGGGCGGCGGAGAGCCCCGAGGAGGAGGAGGAGGAGAAGAAGGAGGAGGAGAGAGGGGCAGCAGCCAACCCCTACGACTTCAGGAGGCTCCTGCGCAAAACCTCCCAGCGCCGGCGCCTAGTCCAGCAGTCCTAGCCGCGCAACAAGGCCGACACCGCCGTCGGAAGGCGCTCGAGCCTGCAGGGCAGCAGAAGCCGAGCAGGCACTCTGGGGTTGGCACCAGCAGGCACTGAAGTGCGGCCCTGATCTCCGCAGAGGCTGCCTGCTGCGCTCGGCTTTCAAGTGCCCGGGCCGGCCTTCCGTGCCCCGAAAGAAGAGACCTGGGAGCCCTCGGGAAACCT
The DNA here is from genome assembly GCF_009764315.1 of Trachypithecus francoisi. NCBI lineage: Eukaryota > Metazoa > Chordata > Mammalia > Primates > Cercopithecidae > Trachypithecus > Trachypithecus francoisi. Next base: position 28,603,172 of record NW_022681474.1, read on the forward strand.
CCCCCGACGCCTTCTCTCCGAACTCCCGCACCCTCCTTTTTCACCAGCCCGCCAGTTGGGGCATCCCTGAATCGATCTCTTTGTTCTTTTTTTTTTTTTTTTTTCTACTCCTGTGGCCTCCACTGCGTCTGGGATCTCGCCAACCCTTCTCTCATTTGGGGTGACTTCAGATTTTTTTCTTGGAAACGGCTTTTCTTAGCCAACAGAACACATGCTAGCGGTTGAATCTTAAGAGAAAAAAAGCCCGGGAGGGGTGGGGAGAATTTCGAAGATGTACTTCATCTCAAACTTGCTCTGGTTATTAAGGTTGCTAAATAAAGGAAGTGCCTTGGAAAACCCGTGGTTTGCGTGACTGATCCCTCATTTTCCCCTCTGGGGCTTCTGCTATAAGGCTGTGCTGGTGACGGTGCCCAAAGAGGGGAGTTGAGGTGCCTTCATCAGCGAACTCCCAGCACCACCCAGCCACTTCAGACAAACACAATCTAAGCTAAAACCCCTTACCACACAAACGCAGAGGCCTCCAATCTCTAAATCCCCAACACACCACACCTGCTTGCCTGCACGATGCCTTCCCAATCTGTGTGGCTGTCTTTGGCCCCATCTATAAAGATGCTGGTGCCCCCACTGGGTGGAACTGTCAGATTTCAGGTTCTCCCAGTCTGCAGATTTGGGGCCCTCTTTGCTACTCCGACTCTGTGTGTATTTAAAATGGGGGAGGCTAGTGGGTGGACAGAAGTTTGCATTACTGGGTTGACTGCACCTTATTCTAAAATCCGGTTTAAGCTGTTTTATGAAACTGACGTTCCCATCTAAGCAACCTGGAGAGGGTGAGGACAGGTGATAAGGTTGTTGCATGGAATAGGAAGAAGGGTTCTGACCAGGATGGGGCTTTCTTGTGTAGGTGCCCTTGGCTCCTGCACCCACAGGCCGGAGTCAAAAGACTCTGGGGAAATATTCAAAGAGTGATTGAGGGCACGTGCAGGGGGTTCAGAAGGTTTGTTGTACCGCTGGTCCACAGGGCATCTCTCCAACTCAAAGAGTTGGCACCAAAAGGTCCCCAGAGACAACTCTTCATTTTACAGATGCAATCTGGCCAAGGGGAAACCTGCAGCTATGGCAGGGCAGAGTCCAAGTGCACTCCAGGCCTTCTTTTTCCCTGGATTAGCCACACAGCCTCACTGAGTTTGCGACTGAAAAGTAAGGAGTGACCCTCAGCTGTGTGAATGCACTGAGCAGCCTTGGAAACCCAGGAAACCAGCACAGCAGATCACCAGAGAAGGGCTGGGAGGGGCAGGGGTGTCTAAAACCCAAAGTGGCCTGGCCCCCTTCCACCTCTAGCCACCTGTCCACTTGCCTCCAGAAGGCCTGGGTTTGTGGTGAGGGCGGAGCAGGGGCCAGGGGTAAGGAGCAGTAAGCTGAACCCAGCTTTTCTGCCTGGCTTCCTTCTAGGCTTCCTTCTGGGGTGGCCCCTGAAGACAAGAGCCCTGGCACTCAGCCCCTTCTATTACTTCTATTGGTGTAGGGAGAATTTAGGGAGGGAGTCTGTTGCTTCCCTCCCTAAATTCTCCCTACACCAATGTTTTAAGTGAGAATAGAGAAGAGAATGGCAAAGGCTTGGTGAATGCTTGGTTGCAGTGTTTTTGTGTTCTTCCGTGGTTCTTTGTTTCCTCTCCTTTTCTTTCCATCTTCCCTTCTTTCTCTATCCTTTGACACTTAAGCATGGGAAGGACAGAGAAAAATGTGTGCCAGACACTCTTCTTTGGTTGAGCCTGAGATGCATCTTTAAACCACAGACACCTAAGGAAACTGTCCCTACAAGCCGGAGGATTGGGTCTGTCTCCCTCATCTGAGGAAGGGCTTTCCAAATCTTTCCCCCAGCACTGGCCGCCTTCCCTTCCCGTTCACTGGCTGCCTCCTTTGTGAACTAATGACTGTAATTATTACCTCCCAGAGCTCTTTTGTTATCTCCAACCCCAAGTCCTGGAGAGGGGGAATGGGCTCTTTAGTGAAATGAAAGTCATTACAAAGCAAATTACCGTCTAGGGAGGGACAGCCTTCAGCAAAGACAAATCAGATCCCCGTCTGCATCTGAAGTAGGGTGAGTTTAAATAAAAAATGTAAATACCACCATTAGATGGAAAGTACTCCAGAGCTGTGGGATTTAATGTAAACGGTAGCACTTGAAGCCATTGCTTTACCAAAAAGAAAAAAAAAATCAGTTAAATTCGGGTGTTTTCATCTGTTTCTTCTTCGGGGGTTTTGTGTGTTTTAAACGCTTGTTTTTAAGAACCTTTATGTTTTCAACCACTCATCCATAGTAGAAAGTTCTGCAACCTGAGACTGCTGGCTTGAAGCAAAACCTTTGCAGGACTTGATATGGATTTCAACAAAGAACCAGCCTCTGCGAGGCTGGAGAGAGCTGCAGAGCTGCCATGCCTGAAGTGCAGATAGCTGAACCGCAAGTCTTTAGGTTTCTGGAGTTGTTATCGTGGTGACCTGGAGTGTCAGAGCCAGGAGAGCAAAAAGGAGGAGCCAAATTGAGCCCTGAGTTTTCGACCACCCAGGCTCCCACAGCCTGGTCCAGACTTCTCCACCTAGCGCGCTCAGCGCTAGCCTTCGGCAGGACCCTATCAAGGCCCCACTGGTTCCCTGCTCTCATCCTGGTGCCTGGACCCAGCTGCCCTAGTGTGGATCCCATGACTCCTCAGGGAACCCCTGGACTCAGGCACGCCAGAAGAAGACAGCGCTTTGTGGAGAGAATTGACCAGGGACAGTTGTGCTCCAGGATAGAGGACTTGGGCCTGTATGCATCCAACATGTGCCCCAGGATGTCCCTTCTAAGCGAGGGTCGAGAGGTGCTCGCCCAGACGGGATCCCCGGGTCTCTGTTTTGGTAGCAGCTTTGGTAGCTGGTTCAGGAGGTCAGAGAAAGAAAACGGCTTGTAAACACAATGGAAATGACAGGCGCTCTGGCCAGGAGCGGGGAAGGCAGCCGCCTCGGGAAGCCGACCTCAGTCAGTCCTTTCCCTTCTCTCACTCCCTCCCTCTCCCCCAGGGCCCCGGAGATGAGAGGTGCACTTGAAGTTCATCTCCACTGCCAGGAGAATGCAGCCTAAACCGTCAAAGGGCTCCCAGTCCTCAGGGCGTCCTCCCTGTCTGTAACAGCTTTTTGTAGAAAGGAAATCATCAAAAAGATTCTGACTTTCTCCTCCTTTCTTTACTAGAAAAAGAGAAAACCCTTACTAATACGCCTCAGAGAGCGCCAATCTCGCGCTCCTGGGCGCTGCCGCGAAGATTCTCTGGGGGCGAGTGGGGGCAATGGTTTGAAGTCCCTTGAAACGAGGGCCCTGCAGGGGATGCCTTCTTTCCTACTCGGATTTGGAAAGCCGAGATTGCTTAGTTGGAAACCCTGTTCTCTCCTCCCAGGCACACACAGATTCCCCTTCCACGCCAGCCGCGGGCCCTTCCACGCTCCGCGGGCCAAGGTCACCAAATACCCTGATTCCATCCCCCACCCGCCATCAATCCTGCCCACTCTGGCCGCTCTGCCTCGTTCCCTTCCAAGAAGTTTCCATTCGTTTTATTTTTTCCCCCAGCCCGAGGTCCTCTAGACTCCAGCGTGGATTTTAATTGCCTCAATCAGCAGTCATTCTTCCCAGCCGTCACTCAGAGGCTGGACGGTGGGTCCCGCGATCTAGCCCTTGGCTGCGCAGCAACAGTGCGCCCCCGGGGACGGCGAGCTTCAGCGGGCAGGCGTCAGGCTCTACTAAGGCGCTGAAATGAGCCCATCAGCGGGTAGGAGCCCTTCCCCCGCCGTCCCCTCCCCAGGCTCGTGAACGGCGCCTGATGCCGGCCCGGGGCGCGAGCTCCCGAGGTCGCAGCGACCTCACCACCCGCTTGGAGGAGGGCGGCGCGGGAACCCCGCTTCCTTCCCCTCAGCAGGAGCCAGACCTCAAACAACACCCCAATCGATGCACACAGAAAACCCCTCTGGGCCACGCTTCCTCGCCTCGCCGACGTCTCCCCAGTCTGCCCCTCGCTGACGCTGGCGCGCAGCGGCTGTGGCAGCACCCGGGACAGCGGCCGCCTGCACTTCCCACCTCTGGCTCGCCCGAGGACGCGCTGGCACACCTCCCACCCCCTCACTCTGACTCCAGCTGGCGTGCACGGTCTGCCTCGCATCCTCACGACTCAGCTCCCTCCCTCTACCGTGTTTTTTTCCTCCGCCGCCCCCTCATTCATCCCCACTGGACTCCCTTTCCCTCAAATGCTCTGGGGCTCTCCGCGCTTTCCTGAGTCCGGGCTCTGAGAACCCTTAGGTAGTACCCGTCCCTTTTAAGGCTTCCCGGCTTCCAAAGCATTGCCACATCCCTAAACCCTGCCTCCAGCTCTCATACACACACGCACACTCAGACACGCGCGTTTTCTGTTCCTGCGTGACACCCGCACTCGCCGCTCGGCCCCGCCGGTCCTCGGGCTGTGCCCTCCTCCCGCCACACGGGCACGCACGCGCGCACAGGGTCAAGCCCAAGGCAGCTCGCCCGCAGCTCGCACTCGCAGGCGAACTGCTCCAGTCTCCAAAGCCGATGGCATCTCCGGGCTCTGGCTTTTGGTCCTTCGGGTCGGAAAATGGCTCCGGGGATTCCGAGAATCCTGGCACAGGTAGGAAGGAGAACAGGGGCCTGCGGCGGGAGAGTTTTGCGGTGGTCTGGGGTTTGCGGGGCTACCGAGAAGACGAAGGAGGTTTTTCCACCCGCAACGGGAAACTTCTTTGGGCGCTTCTCCCTGCTTTTGGGCTAAGTCCTTGACGGCCCAAGAGCTCAAGACCTCTACAGCCTCTTGTCCCCTGGGAAGACGCCCAAATAGTCTCGGGCCCCTTCCACAGAAGGTTCGAAGAGCCCCCCCAAAGACCGCGGTGTCTCGGGGACATGGAATTCCATGGGCCTGGGGCGCTGCTAAAATCCAGATGTCTGGACCCTGGGGAGGGACGGAGTGACCGTGAAGATAGAAAAAAAAAATGGGAAAGGTGAGAGATTTCTTGGTCTAGAAAGACAGCCTGCGAAAAAATGGATAGCTTCAGTATTTAGGAAAACTCGTCCAAGCTTGGCAGGGAGAGGAGTTTGCCTGAGCCGACTGGCACCTGGAAGGGCAGCGGTGTGGGCTTCTCCTTGGGAAACAGATCAAGTAAATGAGGGCTGGCCCGGGCCGCCAGGCTTCTGCTTGCCTCCCGCACCTGCCGGCCTCACCGAGTCCTGAGTGGCCCCCAGGAGGAATGCAGCCCGTTCCCGGACCCGGGACTGATTGATGTTCACACAGAACGAAATTTCACACGTCCGTCTGCTGTTCTCTTTCCGCCTCGCTGTCCGCCTGCCTGTCCTTCCTTGCAGCGCGAGCCTGGTGCCAAGTGGCTCAGAAGTTCACGGGCGGCATCGGAAACAAACTGTGCGGTGAGTGCCCAGGGACAGGGGCGGGCAAGGTCGCGCGCTCGCTGCCCGCGGGGTCCAAGCCATCTTCTCACCTCCGCATCCGGGTCAGCGGAGTCGGGGTTTCCTGGCTGCGGGTGGGCGGGAGCGAGGGAGCCGGGCCCGGCGGAGGATTGATGAGGCCCGCGCTCGGTGTCCTTACCCAGCCCTGCTCTACGGAGACGCCGAGAAGCCGGCGGAGAGCGGCGGGAGCCAACCCCCGCGGGTCGCCGCCCGGAAGGCCGCCTGCGCCTGCAACCAGAAGCCCTGCAGCTGCCCCAAAGCGGATGTCAACTACGGGTTTCTCCACGCAACAGGTAAAGGCTCCTCGCGGAGCCCCGGGGCGCCCCTGCCCCCTCTCTGCCCCGCCCACCTCGGCCGGTGGGGACCCGGCGCTGAGAACCCGACAGGGGCATCGAGGTGGCGGCGGAGGCTGGACCTGCCAGAATCTTTAGATGAAAGCGAGAAATGCGGGACCTGCCGGCTGGGTCCAAGCCCCCGAACCTGGCCTCTGAGCTCCAAGAGGGCTCTGAGGCCATGGCGCTCTTCCCCCAGCGCGGCCATTGGGGTGGCGGGTGGCCGATGACCCAGGCGCTCGTGCGCGCACTGAATCGATGACGGCTGCCTTCCCTAGGCCGCTGGGGCCTCTGGTGGGACTCGGTTTCCACATGTGCCCGAGAATGAAGAATTGCATGATTTTTTTTAGGTCTTTAGATCACGAGAGTGATTTGTAGCTGAGATCGCACAAGAGAACGATTCCATTCACATGAAACCCGCACGCCAAGTTTTACCCCCGTGCGCTTACACATCGTCTCCCAAATGTACGTCCACACACACACGCAGACACACACACGCACACGCTCTCTTTCACACACACACACACACACACAGACTTTAGAAACAGCGGGCCTTCCTAGCCGACCAGAGATACTAGTGCTCCTGTTCCACTTTGGTTTGCCGGAAGGCATCCAGACAAACACTTCGGACGTGAAATATTTCCGTAAACATGTAAGATGGCTTACTGAGAAACAACGTTTAGGACGAACTCCTGTGAAGCAGATAAACGGAGACACATGCTCTTCAAAAATAGAAAGTAAACAATATAAGTTATGAATTGAAATGCAGTAATTAATTTGGGGAAGAGGAGAAGTCGTAATTTCTCTCATTCATTCCCTTCACCTTTGAAAAATGTCTCCCTTTTAAAGAAAAATGTTCTGCGTTTCCAAAAGCTTTATTTAACATGAAATCTCTCAATTCAAAGAAATGTTATTGCCTCATCAAGATCTTGCCTTGAATATTTTCACAGTAAAATTAAAATGTGGCATTTTAATTCCATTCTTTAGACCTGCTGCCGGCGTGTGATGGAGAAAGGCCAACTTTGGCGTTTCTGCAAGATGTTATGAACATTTTACTTCAGTATGTGGTGAAAAGTTTCGATAGATCAACCAAAGTGATTGATTTCCATTATCCTAATGAGCTTCTCCAAGAGTATGATTGGGAATTGGCAGACCAACCACAAAATTTGGAGGAAATTTTGATGCATTGCCAAACAACTCTAAAATATGCAATTAAAACAGGTATTGTCTCATCGAAAATAATAAAGCTCTTTTTTCTTTTACAATTTTTATTTTACTTTTTTTCTATAAAATGTTATGTTTGATGGAGTTACTGATATTTTCAAAATTGCAAAGTTATTTTCATCACGTAAAAAATAGTCATTATTAGAATGATTCTAATCCAAAACACCCTCCACTGTTATTGTTCATGCTTCTGAAGTTGATAATGTCAGAAACATGATTTAAGTGTAAATCATCCGATTTTACGTTGCATGTATTTGGACACGGAGATTAACATCACTGGTGTAGAAGTAAACATTCATCAGCAGAGACCAGCAGAAAGAACTCAAACGGAGAAAGAGAATATGGAAATAAAAGCTCCAAAAATGTATGACCCAAACAAAAGCCCGAATGCCAGTGCTGTGCTGGTATTTTCTTTGGCATAAAACTGGTCAGAAACAGGACTCACCACCCTATTAATCATTGAGCAGGAGGGATGTTTTCACATTGTGTCAAATGGCCAACCTTTCAGATTTGAATTCAGATTTTCACTTATTTTTAAGGAGATGTGCACAACACACAAGCAGACATGATACAGGCTAGCTTAGCAATTCAGCCATGTTATATAAGGATGTGTGTTCCTCCCAGCCACTGTGGATGTGAGATAAAGGAAAAACGGGGGAGGGGCAAATCAGATGTCCTTAGGAGGAAATTTTTTAAAATCTGCTTTTGTGGTCTCTTGGCTTTTCACAGGATTCTTTATATTCCATCCATGTTACAGCTTCGTTTATAACATTTATTTGGGTGCATTCCGAGCTTTCATGTTATCTACACAAAGTCAGCTATTCATCTGCCCAGGTCTTGATTAACCTCGCTTTTTACATTGTCTCTAATCATCCTGATACACGATGGCATGGCATTTCATTAAGGCAATAAAAATAAGTATGAATGAATTTCCAGGGGTGGGGAGGACTTTATGGATCTAAATTGATTTAAAAGATTTGCTAGCAAATAAAAAATGTGAAATATGACATGAACATCACCATAGAAACGTCATCTTTTTAGATTGCAAATATTTTGCTGATGAATTAGCAGTATTATGCTAATCAATAACAAACATTCTTAAAATGTTTGCTGTGAGAAGTTTAGTTCTTTTTTTCTTTTTGTTCACATTATGTATACCAACAGAGAAGAAAGGTAGGCATACAAAAAGCCTTGGGACATAGATTTCTATCAAAGTCAGGCTGTGGAATAGGAGTTTTGAAGGTGTATCAGACATCATCCTCAGCATTCATAAGGAACCCACGTGATGTTTATACTAGGCATTAAAAATTTTCCTACCCCTCCTCAGCTTTTCATGCATTCATAGTGCAATCCTGAGTGATGCTTTTAATTCATTTTTTGACCCATTCCCCATACCTTATATTTAGATATGTTAATAGTAAATTGCTGCCTATTGTTTGTATTGCTACCAAACCAAAAAGAACCTTTGGAAATGTTTTGCGTCTTCATCCTTGAAAGCTAGTGGTGCCTGAAATGCAGTCTAAAGAGTTAAGCTAATGGGAACTGCAAGTCAGTGAAAGTAATAGTTCTGTCTATCCGTGTTGCATTTAGGGCCAGGAAAAGAGGGGCTAATTCAACACTCAGATTCTGCCATAATGCTTGTGAAACTGTTAGGTATCACTGTAATGCATTTTATTTAAAGTTCAGATAAAAATGAGATGGATTAAGTTGGATTTCTAAGCAAGGCATATCAATTCAATCTCTCAATAGTTTTCATAACATATTTAGTCTGCTGGCCTTTTCCTTCAAATAGCATTTCAAAACATTAATGGCAGTCATTTTCTCTGTTCAGCTGGCAACTTTATAGATCTCTGTGCTATAACTGTCATACTTGTCATCTAGTACTATTTAGGGTATTTCAAATTAGTTGCCATCCCTGCTACTACCAGACACTTTAATGCTCCTCAAGAGATGATTTTGTAAAATGCATATTATCATCTTGTTTCTACTGAGAGACTTTAACCTGATTTCCACTTGGGCTCCAAGCTTAGAGAGGAGTGAAGGGCAGTGGGAAAATGAAGTCTTCATGGATTGTTAAAATTACCTCTGTAAAAAGAAATGTTGGAACACAGAAAACTGAGCAGAGAATGATAGAATTCCAGAATAATTTTCATTTGCAGAGATCATTAGATTTGATGCTGGTGGTGGTGGTGCTGGCTGGGGAAGAGTAGGACTTAAATGTGGTCCTGAATCTTTTACCAAACCATCAGACAAAGGGAATTAAGCGATGAGGCTGCCCTAGTGTGAATGTTGCCAGGACATAAAGAGCAGTTTGGACCGACTTTTGGCCTCTTCCCAACTGATCGTGAGCACCAGGGTCAGAGTTGCCTGAGGCTGGTTGTTCCCAGAGTCTGCGCATCCTTCCGGGCTCATTTGCTAGTCTGCAGGGAGCATCCCTGAGTCTAAGCAGCCGTTCTCACATCTCAAGCTCACCATCTTCCTGGCCGCACAAGCTGTGTGTGGTCACCCGATGCCTGACGCAGTGTGCTCTGCTCCCATCACAGGGCCTGGCAGGGTGGCGACAGCAGCAGGAAGCCAAAGGCTGCAGGGACAGCTGACCGATGGGGGCAGGTCTCACAATTCCCTGGAGAGAGCCCTGCCTGGATTTGCTGGGCAGCCCTAGGAAGCAGCCTGTAGGGGCCACAGGACGAGAGCAAATGTCATTAGGGGAATATTGCTGCCAGAAATCAAGAGGGCCTGTTGATCTGACCTGTCAAACCATCTCCCTCCCTATTTTCACATCATGATCAGGGAATGAAATTTTTGAGGCAGGAGAGATTCAGGTGAAATGGCACAGCAAGGTCAAAAAATATAGTGGGAGGAAGGGAAACCTAGCAATGAAAGCGTCAAACTTGTTTTCACCATTTACAGAAAGTTATCATCAGGGTGGACTAGCCTTCTGATATCCAGAGGCACAACACACCCATCACAATCTCTCTCCATCTTATGCAGAGGCTTTCACTCCCAAGTTTCCCTAGAGTTAAATACTGTCTAATCATAGACACCACATTCATCCAGAAAATGCATATGAATTGGGAGAACAGATTAATGGATACAGTTGATAATTCTTATTAATTTCCTCACTTGATAAAAAAGGCTTAGGGAAAGAGAAATTGAGGAATGAAGGAGCATCGGGAGGGAGGAAGCGGCTGTGATTTCAGCTGCCAGCATAATGAAATGGGGAGTCAGTGAGGCAGAGAGGAGTGAAGGGTTGCTCCAGACATCAGCGGCCACAGCAGCAAAAAGGCCTTCTCACCTTTTGTGGGTGGGTAAACTGAGGGGGTCAGCATCAGAGGTAGAAGGTACCCCATGAGGCCACAAGGACATAAAATAATGCTGGAGAATGCACAGTAGACGCACAAGTCCTGATCCCACTAAAATGTGCTCCTTCCCAGCTTCTATCTTTTCCCGTGTCTAACTCTCCGGCCACATGCCTGAGGCTGATAAGAGAGCGCTCCAGTGCAGGATAAGCTAGCCATTGACTTTTGTCCCTGCTCTTCCCCATTGCCTTCCTTTATCTTGTTTCGCCTGTGCAGGAGATGAGAGACGATCACACCCCAGGCTTTAGACAGATGTCCAGGATGCGGAAGATACCTTTTTATCAGATGTTATTTCCATAATGGCCCATCTTCTAAAATTTTTGCTGCTGTGCAAATCACGGACCTATCAGTGACAGGCTTTTGTGGAGCAAGAGGAGAAAACTGAATGCTAATGACATATTTGTAATCACATTTTAAATAATAGCCTCAGGAGAATGTGGATGTCAGTCCATTTAGAGAGTTTTAGAGGGATCTAGAAGTTAATTAGATAAGCCTTGAGATGGACTAATCAGTCCACTGAATATATCTTTATGTATCTTGTTGATAAAACAGTGATGTTGACTGTATGTGGCCTTATTTTAAAGCACAACTATGAAGGAGCTCTGTTGTTTATAATTAACAAAGAAGAATTGACAAGAATTAGCTCTGTCCATGCCATCTTTAGACAATCATCACCTTTTGAATCCAGGGCAAATCACTCAGCGGAGTGTCCTATTTTCTCATTTTTGCCCTGTCTTTTGTAATCATTAGCCATTTGTCACTGATATTATTATGAATGTTGGCATGCGTGGCGGATGTCATGGTATGACTGATTCTCAGAACGACTGCAACAAAAAAGGACTTCTGGCAGCATGAGTGTAAACGAGAAGTAACCTGTCTGAACGGCTGTGGGTTGCAGTAGCATTTTAGCTTGCAAAAATATTGAAAATAGAAAAGAAACTCGTGTGCAAATTGCAAACCACATTTGTTATTTTTTGTAGGGTATGATTACAGGAAGATTTGTAGGGTATGTTTTAAGAAATATGAAAACCTAAAGTAGTCTTCATGGTTAGAGGAAACGCTTTTATGGTGTGTGTGTTTGTGCATGTGTGTGTGTGTGTTCTTGCGCATACACACATGTGTACATGTTGGATTTCTACTTACAGATTTCCTGTTACTGACAGATCTTTCAAGGTCCTTTAGCTAGAGAAATCATGTGTTTGAGAGGAATTTATTTTCATTGGAGGCAATCCTGATTCTAGTATTCCATTTTATTCAGGGCATCCTAGATACTTCAATCAACTTTCCACTGGATTGGATATGGTTGGATTAGCAGCAGACTGGCTGACATCAACAGCAAATACTAACATGTAAGTAGCCAAAAGTGCTTTTATGTAATTTAGGATAATTATTAGTGATATTCCATAGTCTTTACGTCTTATGTGAAAATCTGTTTTTATTAAATAGCCACTAAAATAGTGATACAAACTTCTGAAGTGTGAGTGTTCACTTTAATGTAACAGAAAGTAGTTCTGATATATCTTTCATGTAATCAAACTCGACAAAATGTTTAAAACACCAAAGAGACTTTTTTCTGACATGTTTGATTTGTTTTTGTGCATAATGTCAAAGACAAATGGGACCAGATATTATATTTTAAATCATGTTACTCTTCAATATTTTTTATTTATTCAATACAATAAATTCCTCTTGTGCATTATGTCAGTAATTGGAGCTCTTGACTGTAGGGATATAGAAAAAATAAACCTTTTGGAAGGCCTTTTTGAAATAATTTTCTCTCTGCTTAATGTTATAATCATAACACTTGTAAATGTATGTTTTGAAAAAGGAAATAGTTCTGTAGCTATTGTAATGATTGTAAATTATTTATTTGAGTTACAGAGGTAAAATGTGGCCATTACTACATTTCAGGTTCACCTATGAAATTGCTCCAGTATTTGTGCTTTTGGAATATGTCACACTGAAGAAAATGAGAGAAATCATTGGCTGGCCAGGGGGCTCTGGCGATGGGATATTTTCTCCTGGTACATGATATTTCAACTTTCTTTGTGTCTTGTCTTCTAATATGAAATGCCTTGTTGTAAACCTAGGGAAGATTAAGTATCTAGCCTGTGTCTCTGCTTAGGTTAAATAGACTGTGTGTTGATCAAAAGAATGAGTGTGATTAAGTGCACATGACCATTGAACATGCCTCCAAGCTAAGTAACCCACGCTTGAACAGCAGTTATTTGTGTGCAAAGCGAGCATAATCAGAGATAGTACTTACCCAGTGCTTCTACTGTGATCCTACAAGCAGGATGTACGGATAATGTGGAATAAAGGAATCAAGATTCCTAATAAGGAAATTCACTCTCTGATGCTCTTCCCAGAATTAGTGAAAGGAAATGGGTAGCCTCATTTAATAAAGCATTTGCTGTTCAAGGGTGCATAGCAAGGTAGATCTACTCCATAGAGCATATGGACCACTCTATCTTTGAAATAACAAGCAGCAAAGTGGATTTACACTAATTTCAAAGAGGACAGACCATGCCTTGGGAGAGAATTTCTTAGAGCAAAAAAAGAGGGTGATGATTTCTTCATGAGCTTTCTCATCCCTTCTCTTCTTTATCATGCCATTCAGTCTTTTCCATCCTGCCTTTTATCACCAGCCATTGAATTCTAAGCTCCATTATTTACACCTCTTCTAGCCAAGAGAATCAACCTGAAACAAAAAGCTATGCCCTTGGTTTACGGTTCTGTGTGAGACCTTGGTTTGATGAAGAAAAGAAATAGAAGTTAGGAAGGCTATGGAAAGAAAGTCACTGACCCATGGAAAAGAAACCCAATGTGCAGACCATCAGCTAATCAGTGGCAGGAGCGGGATTTATTAGTCCACTGAGAAAGGACCTACCTGAGAGAGAGGCCAGAGCAATACCTGTCGTTGTGTCAGACAGAGCAAAGGCCAAATGGTTGTGATCTCTCTTCAGCAAATCTACAGAGACAAGCAGATGATGAGGCGGGGGTGGGGGAGAAAAGAAAAAGTGGAAAGAAGAAATAAGTAAGCAAGAGTGACCCCAAGACCAGGGCTTAAGTATGTTTGCCTGCAAGCTCTGATCAGCTATTTTATTTTTTGTGTTTAAATATATAGCACAATTTTTCAGGTGCTGAAGGAAAAGGTGTTAGTTAAATGGAAGGGGAAATTAGCCTTTTAAAAAGTCATCGAACACCAGCTGTGATGAATTTTAAGCTAGCCTTTATTTTGTAGGACACTTAGTACTTAGTTTTCCTCTGGAAAACCATGCCTGTTGAGGGAGCTTTGTCATCATTGCCTGATGCCTTGAAAACATTTTTCATGAGGAATGAGGTGGGGTACAGAGATCCACGTCATTTCTACCTTTCTTCTTCCCACCCTTGTGTGGTGGGTATAGGATTGATCTGTCCCTGAGATGAACCAAGAACATGCTGGGCTCTATTTTTTTATTTTATTTGCATTTATTTTATGCTGAATTTATTCCCGTGCCATAAGTTTTAATGGTCCCCAGGAGGAGGGAGAGAACAACTGTACCTGTTGACCCTGAAAATTTGACTAATTTGACTAAGAGCTGGGCCTAATTTACCTGGCTGGTCTGAAAAACCTACATGCCCCAGAAAACACACACCCAGAGAAAGAATTCTCTTAGACAATTCTGCTAGGCTTAGAGCTTACCCTCCACCCTCATTGATGATGGGGGATTTTCACATGGAGAAGACTTCAGCTTGAGCATGGGAATTATAGGCTCAAGTCATAGATGTCACACTACAGTGCAATGCAGACATTGCAAAGTTGGGAAGAGACAGCAGAAAAGGTCATTGCAACCTGTATCTGCTCTGCTTTCAACAAGACATCACAGAGGAGAAATGGCTCATCACAACCTTATTGGCTATGGATGCTATTCCCGGGAGCATCCAGCCTTGCTCCTGCAGTAAAGGGTCTTACAATTTAAGGGGTGGGGATAGAGAAAGCCACACATCTTATGTGTCTGGGATCTAAAAGTCTCATTCCCTGGGACTCAATGTGAAGAGTTAGGTCTGTGACTTAAAACACACTGCCTCATACCTCCATCGATAATACCCAAAGGCTTCATGCTTCGTGGAAAGTCCTTTAGGACTCCTAGAAGAAATCTGCTTTTGTGATATCACCTACACTGGGAACCAGAGAAACATGGAGCACTCCCTACTGCTCAGCAGGTCACAAAGCACAAAGACTAAGGAGTGGCTAGGAAAGAAAGCTTGCCTTAGTCACAGACCTTTTCCTAGCTAACAGGGTTTTCATAATGTTTCACCTCTTGCTTTTATTCATGTATTTTGTTTTTTATTTTTTTGACACAGAGTCTTACTCTGTGGCCCAGGCTGGAGGGCAGTGGCACGATCTCAGCTCACTGCAACCACCACCTCCCGGGTTCAAGCAATTCTTGTGCCTTAGCCTCTAGAGTAGCTGGGATTACAGGTACGCACCACCATGCCCAGCCAATATTTCTATGTTTAGTAGAGATGGGGTTTCACCATGTTGGCCAGGCTGGTCTTGAATTCCTGGCCTCAGGTGATCTGCCCACCTCAGTCACCCAAAGTAGCACTTGCTTTTACATCCTTTCTTAGAGGATTCATAGGAAATAAGAGCAGGTAGGGCTCACGCATTTGTCCTCATGCCTCTAAAACGATCTTCTCTGCCCAGAGGCCCGGAAGCCTCTTCCTCTCACTCAGGGCTGCTGAGCCTTTAGCCAGAGGACAGCTGAGCTGCAGAGTGAGGTGTGGGAGGGCAGGGCTGGAAGCCTCAGAAGAAATGCCTGTGAAGAGCACTTTCTTTGGATACATCTTCCCCTTTCTCTTCTCCCCTCCTTCCTTCTCCAGCCTCTTTAAGAACAACTAAATTCTCAAACAAGGTCATTTTGCTCTCCCCAAGGGACATTTGGCAATATCTATAGATACTTTTGATTGTCTGGGGGAGGGGGTGCTACGGGCATCTGGTGGGTAGAAATCAGGGATGCCGCTCAACCCTTTACAATGCCCAGGTCAGCTCTCACCACAATTATGTTGCCCAAAATGTCAGTAAGTGCCAAAACCATGAGCTAGGATGGAATTTCCTTTCGAAGCAGACCCCACTTCCAGCATCCTACAGTCTGCCTTTTAGTCTGGGTGTCTGCTCAGAGCAGGCATGACCTGGATTCTGCTTCTCCTGTGTCTCTGGAGTCCAGAAGGGAAGGAATCGCCCTTATTTTGGCTGAGGACAGAGGCATGGATCTGGGTGATGAGTGCTGTGTACCAGGCAGCCTGCTTGAGTCAGAGCCCAGGGCTCAAGAGGCAAAGGTCATACCCCTGTCTGGGCCATTCAGCTTGACATGGAGCCCTCCTGCTCCTCAGCCACCAGGAAGGAGAGTAACTCACAACACTCACGTGACAGTAGGGCTTGGGGTGTTCCCCTTGGGCAGGAAGGAGAGGCAGTACCTTCACTCTGCCCCATGGCCTCATGTCTTCCATGCCAGCATATTAATTTGCATTCATAACAATCTGTCTTTCCTGAATTGCAAACATCCTAAACTTCCCAACAGCCCTGGCTTTTCTTTGCTTGTCAAGTGAGACTCTACTTTATAAGACACAAATCTTATCGTGTGGAATCCCTGACAATCTTTGGATGACACAGAAAAAGTAACACAATATGGACTGAAAATTCTCTTAGTTGTAAGTTTTTCTATAATTATGAAATGAGTTTTGTTAGCTAATACAATTCTATTTCAATGATGTCTTTGAGAGGAAAGAACTAGTTTAGAGGGAATGAACGGATGAGTATGATAAGAGAGAATTGGAGATATATCCTTTATGACAGGGGTCCCCAACCCCTTGATGGTGGATCCGTACAGGTCTGTGGACTATTAGGAACCAGGCCACAGAGCAGGAGGTAAGCAAGGGGCGAGCGAGCATTACCGCCTGAGCTCTGCCTTCTGTCACATCAGTGGCCGCATGACATTCTCATAGGAGCATGAACCCTATTGTGAACTGCGAATGCGAGGGATCTAGGTTGCATGCTCCTTACGAGAATCTAATTAATGCCCAATGCTCTGAGGTGGAACAGTTTCATCCCAAAACCATTCTCCACCCCACCCCCACCCGCCCCCGACCCTCCATAGGTGGAAAAATTGTCTTCCACGAAACGCGTCACTGCTGCTAAAAAGGTTGGGGACTGCTGCTCACTAAAAATTGTTGATGAGGCCAGGCGTGGTAGCTGACACTTATAATCCCAGCACTTTGGGAGGCCAAGGCGGGTAGATCATTTGAGGTCAGGAGTTTGAGACCAGCCTGGCCAATGTGGTGAAAACCATCTCTACTAAAAATACACAAAAAATTAGCCGGCACATGCCTGTGGTCCCAGCTTCTTGGGAGGCTGAGGCAGGAGACTCTCTTGAACCCAGGAGATGGAAGTGGCAGTAAGTGGAGATCGTGCCATTGCATTCCAGCCTGGGCGACAGAGTGAGACCCTGTCTCAAGAAAAAAAAAAATTGTTAACAGCTTACACCAGTAACAACTGATTTATCTTAATCCAAGTGCAAGGCACTGAGTGAGTTGAAATGAAAAAGAAGAAGGTTTCTCTATTCGGATATAAGCGGGATTTTACAGAACTCATGCAGAATGACCACGTTCACAAGCTGGGATGGAGGCAAACCTTTTGCTTTTGAATTAAAAACCCTCTTCAAAGGGCTTCCAACAAGAGTAGAATCCACTGCAGTTCCAGTTAGTGACTGAGAGGGAGTGTGGAGGTGGCACCTGTCCTGTCCCAATGTGCCCTCTGGGGTAGCGCCTTTGAGTCTGAGGATTCAGTTTAAAGATAGTCAATAGGGTTTTCTTCTGAGTCCAAGGAGGACTCAGGTTAATGGAAATAAGGAATGTTGCTTGCATGTGAAACTAGGTTGATAATAAATAAAGTAACTGTGTGTTGCTGTGCCCTTTAGGTGGCGCCATATCTAACATGTATGCTATGATGATCGCACGCTTTAAGATGTTCCCGGAAGTCAAGGAGAAAGGAATGGCTGCTGTTCCCAGGCTCATTGCCTTCACGTCTGAGCATGTATGTGTTTCTGTTCCTTCCAAGTTTAAGGTTATGTTCCATAAAGCCCTAGTTGAAGGAATGGTGGCTGGAAATGCATTATCCCCAGAAGCCCTCTTTCTGGAAGACACCTTGGGAGAGAATGGGGGAGAAAGCTGAGTGGTACTATGGGGTGTCCTCCTTGACTCTTTGAAATTCAGGAAAACCGGCCGGGCGCGGTGGCTCAAGCCTGTAATCCCAGCACTTTGGGAGGCCGAGACGGGCGGATCACGAGGTCAGGAGATCGAGACCATCCTGGCTAACACGGTGAAACCCCGTCTCTACTAAAAAATACAAAAAACTAGCCGGGCAAGGTGGCGGGCGCCTGTAGTCCCAGCTACTCGGGAGGCTGAGGCAGGAGAATGGCGTAAACCCGGGAGGCGGAGCTTGCAGTGATCTGAGATCCGGCCACTGCACTCCAGCCCGGGCGACAGAGCGAGACTCCGTCTCAAAAAAAAAAAAAAAAAAAAAAGAAATTCAGGAAAACCCTCAAAGATAAAGGAGCAGCCTGGGCAGTACAGTGAGATCCCATCTTCACAGAAAATTTAAACAAAAATTAGCCAGGTGTGGTAGCACAAACCTATGCTCCCCGGATGCTGAGGTAGGAGAGTTACTTGAGCTCGGGAGGTCGAGACTGCAGTGAGCCATGATTGCACCACTGCACTCCAGCCTGGATGAAAGAGCAAGACCCTGTCTAAAAAAAAAAAAAGAAAAGAAAAGAAAGAAAAAGAAAAAAAGATAAAGGAAAATGTTTTTAGCTCTAGTTCCTATCCTTCTCTTCTGTAGAATCAAATTGCATGTTAAGGGAAGGGGAGGAGGAGGGAAGGCAGAGTGACTGTGAGCTCATTTGGACCATTGATGCTAGGGCCATGTAAGCAAAACTCCAGGGTAGCCTTTGACACAGATTTTTGTTTAGAAACTCAGTCCACTGATCTGATAGATATTCTGCCCTCATGGTGCCTTGAGCCTTTTTTTTTTTTTTTCTTTTTTTTGAGACAGTCTCGCTATGTCACCCAGACTGTAGTGCAGTGGTACAATCACAGCTCACTGCAGCCTCAACTTCCCAGGTTCAAGCGATCCTCCCACATCAGCCTCCTGGATAGCTGGGACTCCAGATGTGTATCACCATGGCTGACTAATTTTTCTGTCTTTCATAGAGACACGGTCTTGCAGTGTTGGCTAGGTTGGTCTCAAACTCCTGGCCTCAAGTGATCCTCCCACCCCAGCCTCCCAAAATGCTGAGATTATAGGCGTGAGCCACCATCATACACAGCCTGAACCATTTAGCATCCATCTTTAGCTGACTTGACCAGAGGTTTTGTTACCATAAAGAAATAGCACTGGACCAGGCACGGTGACTCATGCCTGTAATCCCAGCACTTTGGGAGGCCGAGGCAGGTGGATCATTTGAGGTCAAGAATTGGAGACCATACTGACCGACATGGTGACACCTCATCTCCACTAAAAATACAAAAAAATAGCCAGGCGTGGTGGCGGGCGCCTGTAATCCCAGCTACTCGGGAGGCTGAGGCAGGAGAATCGCTTGAAACCAGGAGGCGGAGGTTGCAGTGAGAGGAGATTGCGTCACTGCACTCCAGCCTGGGCAACAGAGCGACACTCCATTCTCAAAAAAGCAAAAACAAAAACATAAGACTGTTCCTTCATGATCTCTGCCTCACAGTAGCCTGGGTTCTGGAATACGGCTGCCTCAGAGACGATCAGGAAACCCTCTGATGGCCAGGGAACTAGGAAACAGGGAGGGAGGAAGGGGCTAGAGGAAGACTCCTGTAAGGAAATGTCACTCGGGAGGCGTAGGGAACCATGGTGGGTCTCAGATGCAGATCCACCATGAAATTTTTCTGTCTTATTTTAAGTGAGGTGTGTGTGTCTGTGTGTGTGTCTGTCTCTGTGTGCCTGTATGTGTCCATGACAAGGAAACAGATTGGAAACCTGTGGATACAGTTCATTACCACAGCAGTGGCCATGAAATTAAAGGAAACTAGCAATTCCATGTTAACAGATTATCAAAGCATCTTGTTTTCAGTCATGTTTTGGGGTTTTATTATTTTGTTATATGTCCTTCTTCAACATATAGGGGTCACATCGAGCAAAGACCACAGCCTGAAGTTACTTAGTATCTTACCTTTCTATTGCTGCTGGAACAAATGATCACAAACTTTGTGGCTTACAACAATATGAATTTATTACCTTATAGTTCTGGGTGTCAGAAATCTAAAATGGGAAAAGCAGGGCTGCATTCTTCCTGGAGGCTCTCTGAGAGAATCCATGTCCTTGCCATTTACAGTTTCTAGAGGCCACCTACATTTGTTGGTTCATCTTCAGAACCAGCAGCATAACATCTTTAGATCTCTCTCTCTCTCTCTCTCTCTCTCTCTCTCTGACCTCTTCTTCCACCACCACATCTCTTTCCATTTGTGGCTATCCCGCCTCCCTTTTTTGGGTCTACTCAGATAATCCAGGATAATCCCCCATCTCAAGATCCTTAATCTAGTCACATCTGCCAAGTCCCTTTTACCATGTAAAGTAACATATTCACAGTGTTGAAGATGAGGGTATGATTTTGTGGCAGAGAGTATCCGTTATTCAGCCCATCCTACCTAGTGCCTCACCAGGAGGTAACTTTCATTCCTCAGCTTCTCCAAGGATAGAAAAACATGATCTACTTTTCTACTCAATGACTATTTTCCTGAAATGGGTTTGGACCCCTAAATAGTTACATGTTACTGCATTCTCAGCCTCAAAAAGTCCAGATGATCTTTTATTGGGCATCTTTTTCTTTTGGTTTCCAAGCTGTTTCCACAAGTTAAAATGAGTTTGGTCTAGCAGCAAGTCACTCTGTACTCTCTGCCAGGCGTCTCTGGTTTGGGCATGAGCTTCTCAGCCTCATGCTTTACATAAATTGACTTGAGACTTGCCCAGAAAGATCCGGCCATGTGGTCTGAGGATCTAAAAATACAAATTGCTTTCTTTCTTTCATTTTTTTTTTTTTTTCTTGTCGGAGTTCAGCCCTGTCATCCAGGCTGGAGTGCTGTGCCATGATCTCTGGAGTGCACTGGTGCAATCTTGCCTCACTGCAACCTACTTCTCTGAGGTTCAAGTGATTCCTCCTGCCTCAGCCTCTGGAGTAGAGTAGCTGGGACTACAGGCACGTGCTGCCACGCCTGGCTAATTTTTGTATTTTTAGTACAGACAGGGTTTCATCATGTTGGTCACGCAGGTATTAAACTTCTGACGTCAGGTGATCCATCCACCTCCACCTCCCAAAGTGCTGGGATTACAGGCATGAGCCACCACGCCTAGGCTACTTCCTCATTTCTGAGAAAGAAACACAATTCGGCCGTATAACAACCATTTGACTCTCCCTTCTCCTTCTTGTGTCTCTATGCGTACAGTTATGAAGGATCATTTGAATTGTGAAGCTCTCCTAAAATACCAGTAGGTTCTAACTTTGGCCTATCATTTGGGTTATCATTGCCTCATCATTTTTGACAAACGAATTGTTTTTCTAATATATAAATACCTTATATTATCTGACTACTATTTGACAGTTTCCAAAACACTTTCAAATATATGGAACTTTGATTCTCACAGCAACCTTATGGGACAAGAGATTGTTATTAGCATTTTACAGATGAAGAGGCTGAAATTAGCTATATGGGTAGAGCCAGGATCAAACTGGGTTTACTGGGTCCAAGACCAGTGAGCTCCATGCACCGACTACAACTGTAGAAGCCAGATTAAAAGATTCAGCAACAGAGCTTTATATACAGCAACTCATCAGTTGATTTAACATCTTATACCTTCCCTGATCAAATTTCCACCAGGAGCTGTTTGCTTAATGTGAAACTGATGCTAATTTGTGACTCTCTACCGAAAAACATTCTCATCATCTCATAGGGCTGGGCTGGAGGGGGTTTTCAGAGCTCATTTAAAGCCATCCTGCATCTTCTTGAACACTTGACCCTAACCATCCTGCACAGGTAAGCTCTTAAAAGTGAGTCCTGCCTTTGAAGCTGCAGGTTAAGAGGTAACACGATTCCCATCGCTAGTTCCTTCTGGGCTCTAGACCTCAGACATTATTTTCAATTCATCATTTAGTGTAGCTTCCTTCTGGCTTCAGGCCAGGCCACATACTTTCTTGGTCTTTTCAGATTTTACAATCACACTGTCTCCACCAGCTCCAGAAATAGATCTCCAGAGGCAGAAGAAAGAAAATTACCAAGTAATTTCTCAAATGCCTTTTCTCCAGCTAGACAGCATCAATCTTGGCATGGAGGCTTCTTTCCTCAATTGCTTGGCCGGCAGGGAGAAAGGATAATGGAGGGGCTGCTGTGTTGACTCAGTGAGGAGAGGGAGGCCATGGGTCAAGACAGACGCTGCTTCGGGTGTTCTCTCTTCATGCATTTTGAGAGGTTTCTAAGGCCCAAGACGCCTGGAAAATCAAATGAGAGCCTTATAGAACTTGTGCCTCAGTGCCTGGGACACAGAGAGCTCTGCATAAATATCAACCAACTTTAAGAAGCAACAACCTTGCCTGGGTGGAGTGGCTCATGCCTGTAATCCCAGCAGTTTGGGAGGCTGAGGCAGGAGGATTACTTGAGGTCAGGAGTTTGAGACCAGCCTGGCCAACATGGTGAAAGCCCGTCTCTACTGAAAATACAAAAATTAGCCAGGCGTGGTGGTGGGTGCCTGTAATCGCACCTACTTGGGAGGCTGAGGCAGGAGAATCACTGAAACCCAGAAGGCGGAGATTGCAGTAAACCGAGATCACGCCACTGCCCTCTAGTCTGGGTGACAGAGTGAGTGAGGCTCCATCAAAAAAAAAAAAAAAGACAAAAAAGCCCCACCTTGTTTTACAGATGAAAACACCAAGCCCCAGAGGTGGGGGATACTTTGCCCAGGGTGTCACAGCCAGTCAATGGCAGAGCCAGATTCGAAGCCTCAATAATTTCTCAATAATACCAGCACTACTCTTTATAAACTTTTTTTGCATTCAGTGTATTTTATTGAATTGAAAATTAATTCCTTTGATGTGTAATCTAAGGATAGGCTCTGGATTCAGACAAATATAGGCTGAAATATTTGGTTTTATCATGTACTACCTGTGTGACACTGGACAAGTTACTTAATCTTGCTATGCCTCAGTTTTCTGATCTGGGAAAGGAAAGTCATATTAATGCTCCTCTCATAGGACTGTTGGAGAGGTCCAATTAGACACTATCACTGAAGAGATTAGCATAGTGGCCAGCCCAACACTGCTCTTTCAACTACTGGGTCGGATGTCCTGAACGCCTCTCTCTGGCTAGCTGCCCTAAATTCACTTGTAGCATCCTTTCTCAAATCCCATTTTCCTCATGTTGGTTATTCTTTTTTTTTTTTTTTTTTTTTTTTGAGATGGAGTCTCTCTCTGTTACCCAGGCTGGAGTGCAGTGGTGCCATCTTGGCTCACTGCAATCTCTGTCTCCCTGGTTCAAGCGATTCTTCTGCCTCAGCCTCCTGAGTAACTGGGACTACAGGTGTGTGCCACCACGCCTGGCTAATTTTTTGTATTTTTAGTAGAGATGGGGTTTCACTATGTTGGCCAGGCTGGTCTCGAACTCCTGACCTCAGGTGATCCACCCGCCTTGGTCTTCCAAAGTTCTGGGATTACAGGCGTTAGCCACCACACCCGGCCCCACATTGGTTATTCTCGTGCTAATTTCCTGATCTACTGAACCAGGTCACGTTACTATCCCTTCTTCGAATCTGAGCGCTGAGTTTGTAACTTGGCATGTTTAGAGCCATAGGGATGGGAACGACATTGCGAGACTCTGTGGCCTTCTGCATCCAACCAGAAAAGTTCACATATTCATGAAGGGAAGAGTCATTTTGTTTTCTAAATGACCCTTCACTCTCTCTCTGTTGCACCGCACCAAAGCTATCCATCTCTTTTCTAACCACCAACACAGACTAGAGCTTTACTTAGCTGATGAGGAGGGCAACCTATTACATTTTTCTGGTTGTTTGAATCAACTGTTTTCTTGTAAAACCTGAATAAGACTAAATTAAACAACTAGTCTTTCTGAGGCAAGCGTTTAAGAGTTCCAAGATTACCTTTCTCTAAAATATAGAATCACAAAATCTCAGAATTGAAAGTGATCTTAAAGATCCTTTGGTTCAACACATCCTTTGCTAGAATCTCACCCCCTTCCCCAAATCTTCAGTCATACAAAGGTTTGGCAAAAATTAACTTGATGAGTTTTAGGTTCTCTCTTGAAAGTAGGTTTAGAAGTAAACGAAGATCCCAGCTCAATAATTCACATCTCCAGCCCTGAATCCTTTGAAAGCCTAAACCATGAGCTCAATTCCAAATTCCTCTTACTTCTTGTGTGGCACAAGCTCTTCCAGAAATAGCTTCCACGAAACAGCATAACCTCATCTAGGAAAAATATTCTTCATAATCACAACAGACAGTGGATCTTCAGGCAAATCATCATAACTAATTCACTCCACTCTTCACACACCAAGCCTGGCCCACGCCCACATCCTCCGGAACCAGTTGCCAATGTTCTGCAGGGGCCCCTTGTGACTTCGACCCACTTCTGTGGGGAGGTAATTCTCAAAATTGCTTTATTTTAGTTTATTATTTTATTTTAGAGACAGGATTTCACCCTGTTACCCAGGCTGGAGTACAGTGGCACGATCGTGGCTCACTGAAGCTTCAAACTCCTGGGCTCAAACAATCCTCCTGCCTCAGCCTCCCCAGTAGCTGGGCCTACAGGGGACTACAGGCCACCACGTCTTTAGAAAGATGGCTTTCTTTTCTTTTTTCTTTTTTTTGAGTTGGAGTCTCGCTCTTGTCATCCAGGCTGGAGTGCAATGGCACAATCCCAACTCACTGCAACCTCCGCCTCCCGGGATCAAGTGATGCTCCTGCCTCAGTCTCCCAAGTAGCTGGGATTACAGGCGTCCGCCACCACACCCGGCTAAGTTTTGTATCTTTAGTAGAGACGGGGTTTCACCATGTTGGCCAGACTGGGTTAGAACTTTTGACCACAGGTGATCCCCCTGCCTCGGCCTCTTAAAGTGCTGGAATTACAGACGTGAGCCACTGCGCCAGGCCAGAAATATGACTTTCACATATCATTATTGGAGAGGCTTTTAGTTTCAAAAATAGACTTCCTTTAAAAATGTCTTTTAAACAGTGACCTGTTTGGAAACAGGGCTGTTTGGGCAATTTGGAAACAGATGACTTCCACAAAATGTATTGCTCCCCCTTAGTCAGAATTGACAGTGAGTGAAATTGTGGGATAAATCCATTTACCTTCAGCACCCCTGCTCCACTGCTGCATTCCTGTCTCCTTCTCACTGTAGGGCCCTCATCATTCCCGTGTTATTTTCTTCTCTACCCAGTCTATCCAAACCTCCTCTCAGGAAAGAACCCGAAAGCCATGCTGAGATGTAAGCGCTAGGTAAGACCTCTCCATTGCCTCTCCTGGGGATATTCCCATTGCACTCGGAGAGGCAAAGGCGTGAGATGGTGAGACACAACTCAGCCACTGTGCAAAGAGATGCTTCCTTTATTCCTTCCTTCCTTTAGTGCTGCAGGTGCCAGGCATTGCTTCTGGCAGGGGGGAGAGAGCAGTGGGCAGAACATACCCAGTGCCTACTCTCAGCAAGCGTCCTTTGTACTGGGGAAGAAAGGGATGGGAAAGGGCTTCTGAAATCCCATCCACATCAGATGACGGATGCTCCCTTGTTCCCAGTGCCCGGTCAAAAGTAACTGAACAGACTTACTGTTCTCTAGGTTAGTGATAAAGTTCATGAGCTTTGGAATTGATGATATGGTGACAGGCCCTGCTCTGCCATCTCCCAGGGTATGACCCTTCATCTCCTCCTCATCTGTAAAGTGGGGATGATGATACCCAGCTCCTGTAGTTGTGGGGAGGATGAAGCAAGATGATACGTGGGAAGGGTAGTGTGCACCGTGCATGGCTCCAGTGAGCCCCTCACAGATGACACTGTCGTTAGAAGGATCTGAGCCCAGCCAGCAGGTGAGACGGAGGCAGCAGGGAGAGCAGAGTCGGGGCCAGTGATTTCCTTAAGAGGGACGTGCCCTTCCTCCCAAAGTGCCAGAGCAACACTCGAGGATCCACAGCCTTGGGAGAGTCTAGATCCTAGACTGCTACTTGTAAAATTTTGAGATTTCCCTACATACATATATTTATTTTAAGAAATAAAGTGAATTAGCCAGGTGCAGTGGTTCATGCCTGTAATCCCAGCACTTTGGGAGGCCGAAGCGGGCAGATCACCTGAGGTCAGGAGTTTGAGATCAGCCTGGCCAACATGGTGAGACCCCATCTCTACTAAAAATACAAAAATTAGCAGGGCGTGATGGTGGCGCCTGTAATCCCAGTTACTTGGGAGGCTGAGGCAGGAGAATCACTTGAACCTGGGAAGCAAAGGTTGCAGTGAGCTGAGATCACGCCACCGCACTTCAGGGTGACAAGATGAGACTCCATCTCAAACACGCACACACACACACACACACACACACCACACACACACACACACACACAAACACACACACAAAAGAAAAGAAAGAAAGGGATTGACTTGAATTTTGTTTGAAGATTTCAAAATGCCACTGGGGGTAAGTAGGGAGATCTGAGGACAGTATCACATTAGGTAGGAGGATGGGAGGATAGGAAGGGCTACCCTTTTTGGGGATAGCCCAAAAAATGATATGTAAGCCACCTCACATGCCACAGCTACACTTCTGATATCAATTCTACCAAGAGAGGATTTCATCATTGCACCTGAGCAAATCATGGCTCAGGATGAGAAAGTAATTTGCATAAATAGAAGCAGGTGTCAAACCCTCATCATTGTGCCTCAGATCACCTCTTTCCATTACACACTTTCATTTACTCTTCATGATCCACAAATCATAGAAATCACTGTTGTCCACAGAGTGATGAAAATGACTGAAGACATACTCAGTACTAATGGTCACAAATGTCACTGAAGATCATTGTTGGATCTCTTTTCATGTTAAACTTAACCTGGTACACATCAGTCCTTTTATTTGACACTTATTTAGGGTATAAGCTCACAATGGGGCCACCTTGATCTACTAGTCAAAACTGAGTGTGACTAATAAGATAGCAGCCCCATAGACATGCCTGTGTACAGATCCACATCACCTGCGAATCACACAGTCTCTAAAAATGTGTCTGGGTGGTCACCTCCCCTCCAGATCATCATAATTAGAAGCCAATGAGGTGGTCTCCCAGAGCACAAGCTTCTTTGTAAATCTGATGCTTTAGCAAGAGAATGTTCTTTTGGGCCAGTTGGTGAGCAGAAGTAAGGACAGAGGTGACCAGTCTTTCTAAGGAAGCTATAGCTATCATTTCCCTCAAATCTTAGGGTGTACTGTATAGGAGCAAGCAAACGGAGGTGTCAGAAGGGTGTGAAGGAGGAGGATAAGGTCAGAACTGCAATTGCTGAGGGATTGGGCGGGGGGGTTATGAAGCATGAGGAAGGGTCAAATAGGCAGATTCCAGCTCATTAATAGGCTAGGCTTCAAGATCTACTTGTTGGGGACAATATGTAATGATCCCCATTCACTTAGGTTCATTGTTCTGGGGCGGGTGCCAAGAAGACCCCTGGTCTTGCTTTTAGAATGGGCCCTCAGATTCGAGGCATTGGGGTCCACGGAGTCCACCAGAGCCACACTTCGACATTGGGCTTCGTGGCCAGATAGGTATGGCAATAAATAGTGACATTTCTCTGGACTTGTTCTCTGAGCATGTGGTCAACAGATTCAACAAATATTTGTCAACTATACGCTATGACAAAGTCTTCGCCCTCATGCAGCCTGCTGTGTTCTCGTAGTGGACACACAGTGAACTAGTATTTGCAATAATGTCAAGTGGTGATGAGATTAGGGTGGTAGTCAACAACTTTACAAGATGATCATAAAAATAGCTCTGTGTGGAGGTGATATGTGAGCAGAGACCTACATTGAATGAGGGAGGGAACCATGTAAGTATTCGAAGGAAGGTTTTCCAGGAAAATGAACTGCAAGTGCAAAGACTCAGAGGCAAGAAGAAGTTTAGCAAGCTCGCAGAAGACGAGGAAGGCCAGCACACCAGGTAGACAGAGCAAGGGGAACGAAGACAGAGGATAAGTAGGGGAGGTCACCAGGCACTAAGGACTGTCTTAATAATCTGTGTCCTCCGAGCCCAGCAGAGGCTTGTCCCTGAAACCCTGTGATCTGTTAGGCAGTCAAATCTCAGTCTCAGTTAAATATTTGGATGAAATCAGCAATGGCTTGAAATAATTGATACAGCTTTCCAGATGTCTTGTCCCAATTCTTTATTTATTTATTTATACTTTAAGTTCTAGGGTACATGTGCACAACGTGCAGGTGTGTTACGTATGTATACGTGTGCCATGTTGGTGTGTTGCACCCATTAACTCGTCATTTACATTAGGTATATCTCCTAATGCTATCCCTCCCCTCTCCCCCCTCCCCACAATAGGACCCGGTGTGTGATGTTCCCCTTCCTGTGTCCAAGTGATCTCATTGTTTAGTTCCCACCTATGAGTGAGAACACACAGTATTTGGTTTTCTGTTCTTGTGATAGTTTGCTGAGAATGATGGTTTCCAGCTGCATCCATGTCCCTACAAAGGACACGAACTCATCCTTTTTTATGGCTGCATAGTATTCCATGGTGTATATGTGCCACATTTTCTTAATCCAGTCTGTCACTGATGGACATTTGGCTTGATGGCTTGATTCCAAGTCTTTGCTATTGTGAATAGCGCTGCACTAAACATACGTGTGCATGTGTCTTTATAGCAGCATGACTTATAATCCTTTGGGTACATATTCAGTAATGGGAGGGCTGGGTCAAATGGTATTTCTAGTTCTAGATCCTTGAGGAATCGCCACACTGTTTTCCACAATGGTTGAGCTAGTTTACAGTCCCACCAACAGTGTAAAAGTGTTCCTATTTCTTCACATCCTCTCCAGCACCTGTTGTTTCCTGATTTTTTAATGATTGCCATTCTAACTGGTGTGAGATGGTATCTCATTGTGGTTTTGATTTGCATTTCTCTGATGGCGAGTGATGATGAGCATTTTTTCATGTGTCTATTGGCTGTATGAGTGTCTTCTTTTGAGAAATGTCTGTTCGTATCCTTTGCCCACTTTTTGATGGGGTTGTTTGTTTTTTCCTAGTAAATTTGATTGAGTTATTTATAGGTTCTGGATATTAGCCCTTTGTCAGATGAGTAGATTGCAAAAATTTTCTCCCACTCTATAGGTTGCCTGTTCACTCTGATGGTAGTTTCTTTTGCTGTGCAGAGGCTCTTTAGTTTAATTAGATCCCATTTGTCAATTTTGGCTTTTGTTGCCATTGCTTTTGGTGTTTTAGACATGAAGTCTTTGCCCATGCCTATGTCCTGAATGGTATTACCTAGGTTTTCTTCTAGGGTTTTATGTCTAACATTTAAGTCTCTAATCCATCTTGAATTAATTTTTGTATAAGGAGTACGGAAAGGATCCAGTTTCAGCTTTCTACTTATGGCTAGCCAATTTTCCTAGCACCATTTATTAATTAGGGAATTCTTTCCCCATTTCCTGTTTTTGTCAGGTTTGTCAAAGATCAGATGGCTGTAGATGTGTGGTATTATTTCTGAGGGCTCTGTTCTGTTCCATTGGTCTATATCTCTGTTTTGGTACCAGTACCATGATGTTTTGGTTACTGTACCCTTGTAGTATAGTTTGAAGTCAGGTAGCGTGATGCCTCCAGCTTTGTTTTTTTGGCTTAGGATTGTCTTGGCAATGTGGGGTCTTTTTCAGTTCCATATGAACCTTAAAGCAGTTTTTTCCAATTCTCTGAAGAAAGTCATTGGTAGCTTAATGGGAATGGCATTGAATCTATAAATTACCTTGGGCACTATGGCCATTTTCACAATATTGATTCTTCCTATCCATGAGCATGGTATGTTCTTCCATTTGTTTGTGTCCTCTTCTTTTTCACTGAGCAGTGGTTTGTAGTTCTCCTTGAAGAGGTCCTTTACATCCCTTGTAAGTTGGATTCCTAGATATTTTATTCTCTTTAAAGCTATTGTGAATGGGAATTCATTCATGATTTGGCTCTCTGTTTGCCTGTTACTGGTGTATAAGAATGCTTGTGATTTTTGCACACTGATTTTGTATCCTGAGACTTTGCTGAAGTTGCTTGTCAGCTTAAGGAGATTTGGGGCTGAGACGATGGGGTTTTCTAAATATACAATCATGTCATCTGCAAACAGGGACAATTTGACTTCTTCTTTTCCTAACTGAATGCCCTTGATTTCTTTCTCTTGCCTGATTGCCCTAGCCAGAACTTCCAACACTATGTTGAATAGGAGTGGTGAGAGAGGTCATCCCTGTCTTGTGCCAGTTTTCAAAGGGAATGCTTCCAGTTTTTGCCCATTCAGTATGATATTGGCTGTGGGTTTGTCATAAATAGCTCTTATTATTTTGAGATACGTTCCATCAATATCGAATTCATTGAGAGTTTTTAGCATGAAGGGCTGTTGAATTTTGTCAAAGACCTTTTCTGCATCTATTGAGATAATCATGTTGTTTTTGTGTTTGGTTCTGTTTATATGCTGGATTACGTTTATTGATTTGTGTATGTTGAACCAGCCTTGCATCCCAGGGTATGAAGCCCACTTGATCATGGTGGATAAGCTTTTTGATGTGCTGCTGGATTCGGTTTGCCAGTATTTTATTGAGGATTTTTGATCGATGTTCATTAGGGATATTGGTCTAAAATTCTCTTTTTTGTTGTATCTCTGTCAGGCTTTGGTATCAGGATGATGTTGGCTTCGTAAAATGAGTTAGGGAGGATTCCCTCTTTTTCTATTGATTGGAATAGTTTTGGAAGGAATGGTACCAACTCCTCCTTGTACCTCTGGTAGAATTCAGCTGCGAATCCATCTGGTCCTGGATTTTTTTGGTTGGTAGGCTATTAATTA
The DNA here is from genome assembly GCF_009764315.1 of Trachypithecus francoisi. Lineage (NCBI taxonomy): Eukaryota > Metazoa > Chordata > Mammalia > Primates > Cercopithecidae > Trachypithecus > Trachypithecus francoisi. Next base: position 28,633,704 of record NW_022681474.1, read on the forward strand.
TTGGCTCAATTTCAGAGCCTGCTATTGGTCTATTCAGGGATTCAACTTCTTCCTGGTTTAGTTTTGGGAGAGTGTAAGTGTCCAGGAAATTATCCATTTCTTCTAGGTTTTCTAGTTTATTTGCATAGAGGTGTTTATAGTATTCTCTAATGGTAGTTTGTATTTCTGTGGGGTCGGTGGTGATAACCCCCTTATCATTTTTTGTTGCGTCTATTTTATTCTTCTCTCTTTTCTTCTTTATTAGTCTTGCTAGTGGTCTATCAATTTTGTTGATCTTTTCAAAAAACCAGCTCCTGGATTCATTGATTTTTTGGAGGGTTTTTTGTGTCTCTCCTTCAGTTCTGCTCTGATCTTAGTTATTTCTTGCCTTCTGCTAGCTTTTGAATGTGTTTGCTCTTGCTTCTCTAGTTCTTTTAATTGTGATGTTAGGGTATCAATTTTAGATCTTTCCTGCTTTCTCTTGTGGGCATTTAGTGCTATAAATTTCCCTCTACACACTGCTTTAAATGTGTCCCAGAGATTCTGGTATGTTGTATCTTTGTTCTCATTGGTTTCAAAGAACATCTTTATTTCTGCCTTCATTTCGTTATGTACCCAGAAGTCATTCAGAAGCAGGTTCAGCTTCCATGTAGTTGAGCGGTTTTGATTGAGTTTCTTAGTCCTGAGCATGTTATCTTTTTCTCCAAGTTTCCTCTGTGTGCACGTGTATGCATGTGCATGAGTGTGCACACACATGTATTTTTAAATGGAAGTACCAAAAACTGAAGTGTATTGAAGTATTTTGGAAAACTCTATAACTAGCTTCCTTGCGTTGAGGGGAAGAGGGCCTTTTGGTCCTTTGATGATAATATGTTATCTTCTGAGGTGTAGTTTGTGTCCTCACTTCTCTGGGTGGTCTGCTAGTATGTGCTGCTGACAGATGTAGTTGCCAAACTCAGCATTCTTTGCTAAAACATCTCCCCTCAATTCTTGTTGGCCTTGCAGGTAACTATTGAATCACCGGTTCAATTTTTTTTTTTTTTCTTTTTTGAGATAGAGTCTCTCTGTGTCGCCCAGGCTGGAGTGCAGTGGCACAATCTCTGCTCACCACAACCTCCGTCTCCCGAGTTCATGCTATTCTCCTGCCTCAGCCTCCCGAGTAGCTGGGACTACAGGTGCCCACCACCACACCCAGCTAATTTTTTGTATTTTTGGTAGAGACGAGGTTTCACCGTGTTAGCGAGGATGGTCTCGATCTTCTGACCTCGTGATCCACCCACCAAAGCATGAGTTGCCATCTCTCATTTATTAGGATGATTATTATCAAAAAACAGAAAATTATGATTGTTGGCCTCGGCCTCCCAGAGTGCTGGGATTACAGGCATGAGCCACCACGCCCAGCCACTGGTTCAATTTTTATATTTGTTTCCAGAGAACCCTCAAGTGTTTACTTGCTTTCCAGCCTTCTCAGAATGCAGGTGGTTGTTCTTCAGACACTCTGGTTCATCAACAAGTAGTTGCATTCAACGTGGTGCTAAGGAATAAAAATGACTGTCCACGTGTGGCCTTGCCGGCCCAGAGAGACATGCCCTTTAAGCTATCTTCACTGTTTCTCCCTCATTAGGTAGATTGCTTTTTCCTCTCAAGTTTCTTCCTCTCCATGGGTCCCTTGCTATTTGTGAATAACATTAAGCTATTTCTCTGCTCCCTTTCCTCAAAATATAAACAGACTCGATGTTTGCTACCTAATTTTCTTTTTCATGCCTCATCTCACCTTTATTCCCCGTCTTTAAGCTTTCTATTTGGGCATGTGTTTTTCTTTAAATCTGCAGCCTTTTGTACCATGATCAATTATCCTGGGTAATTGCTTTTCATTTAAGAACCCCTATTCTTTCTCATTAAAGACTAGACAAGAATACGTCCTCCCATTGACCAGGTGCACCAGATCTCTTACTTATCCCCAGTTCTCCTTTTTGCAGTTTAGTGCTTAAGAGCTCATTCACAGAGGGTAATTTGAGTGGCTTGCACTTACTTAGGGCAGCTGGTTGTTCTGTTCTGTTCCCTCCTGGCTGTAAGAGACTTAGCTTGCCTCTGAGCTCCTTCAGGGTCGCCAGGGCTCTGCCAAATGCACAAAAAAAGAACACTTTTTTGCTTTTTTGGTTTTTTTTTGGTGGGGGAGGTCATGCATCTTTACAAACCTTGATCTAATTAAGCTTTCTCCTCTAGTTCCCAGGTATCTCAGTAATGACTGTCCACTTTGTCATTCTGAGGTTGTAAAAGGAGGCTAATGGCCCTGTCTCATTGCTTCTAGCTGCACTGGGCTTGTCAAACTCCACAGCTCCAGGTCTCCTTGATTGGTCATCATTATTTGCTGCTGTTCTAAATGTGACTTTTTCTTGGTGATTAGACATACTCCCTTAAAATATGTGTGTTAAGAGCTCCTGCGCTGTGTGTTTGAGAATTCAGATGAGTATAAAAGTGGGCATTCTAAGAGAAAGGACCCTCTTAGGATCCGTAACTTAAAATTCCAGTCAGCAGCCCTTTGGAGATGTAAATTGAGGAAGCAGCTCTCCTTTTGGACAGCTTAATGATCTGTAGTTAATAGTAAGAGGCTGATGGGCAGATGCAGTACAGCTGGGCTTAGGTTAGCCTTTCTCAGCAATCCAAATGGCACAGTGATTGCAACCATTGAGACACACAATCCGACTTGGAATCAATAACCAAAGGCACAAAGACTTTGTCAGTGGCTTGGCAGTGTGGCCTGTTCTGTACACGCAGACAAGTCATTCTGCCCCAGCCAGTAATTGATGCCTCTTTTTCAAAGCCTGACTCAGGCTTGGCAGTTGCCTGTGCAACAAATAGCCCCTCCAGCAACTCTGGAATAAAGAGTGCTAGATTTAGGGTCACTTGTCCTCTTACCTGAGTGTACTCAGTTTCACTGAACCTGGGAGAGACTGAGTGTAACTTCTTGGTAACATATAAGCCTGAGAGACATACAATACATAGCTGCTGGAGGTGGTTGATGTATTCTTAAGCCTTGTATGTAAAATTGGCTTAGAGTTACTGTGTATCGGGTTACTGGATCCATTTACAATTTCCAGCATCTTTCCAGCATCTTTCCAGCATCCCTCAAAAATCCCAACAAGAACAAAAACTAAATAAACAACCCTATTCAAAATGGGCAAAGCACTTGAATAGACATTTCTCCAGAGGAGATGTACATATGGCCACTAAGCACATGATGCTAAGCACAAGATGTTCAACATCACTGATCATTAGGGAAATGCAAATCCGAAGCATAATGAGTTGCCATCTCTCATTCATTAGGATGACTATTACCAAAAAACAGGAAATTATGATTGTTGGTGAGGATGTGGAGAAACTGCAAACCTCATCCACTGAGAGTGGGGATGTAAAATGGTACAGCCACAATGGAGCGCTAAATGAATGTTCCTCGAAAAGTTAAAAATAGAAGTGTTGTATGATCTAGCAATTCCACTTGTAGGTATCTCCTCAAAGCAATTGAAAGCAGAGTCTTGAAGAGGCAGTTGTACCCCCATATGTCACAGTAGCATTATTCCGCAATAGCCAAAAGGTAGAAGCAGCCTGTTTCTATAAATGGATGAATCGCTAAGCAAAATGTGGTATGTACGTATAACAGAATGTCATTCAGCCTTAAAAAGGAAGGAAATTCTCACACGTGTTACAACATGGGTGAACCTTGAGGACATTATACTAAGTTAAATAAACCAGTCACAAAAAGTCAAATGCTGTATGTTCCACTCATGTGAGGTACTTAGAGTAGTTAAATTCAGAGACAGAAAACAGAATGGTGGTTTTCAGGGGTTGGGGGTGGGGAGAATGAGGAATTGTTTAATAGGCATGGAATTTTTTGCAAGATGAAAAGAGTTCTGAAGATGGATGAAGGTGATGGTTTGCACAACACTGTGAATATACTTGAGGCCACTGAAATGTACACTTAAAAATGGTTAATAAGGCTGGGTGCGGTGGCTCATGCCTGTAATCCCAGCACTTCGGGAGGTCGAGGCATGTGGATCACCTAAGGTCAGGAGTTTGAAACCAGCCTGGCCAACATGGTGAAACCCCGTCTCTACTAAAAGTATCAAAAAGTAACTAGACATGGTGGCAGGCACCTGTAATTCCAGCTACTTGAGAGGCTGAGGCAGGAGATCACTGGAACCCAGGAGGCAGGGGTTGCAGTGAGCTGAGATTGCACCACTGCACGCCAGCCTGAGTGACAAAAGCAAAACTCCGTCTCAAAAAAAAGTTAGTAATGAACAGTATTGCCTGTCGGGGCTGGGGTTGGGGGTGTGGGGGGAGGGAGAGCATTAGGAAAAATAGCTAATGCATGCTGGGCTTAATATCTAGGCGATGGGTGATAGGTGCAGCAAACCATCATGGCACACCTTAACCTGTGTGACAAACCTGCACATCCTGCACATGTACCCTGGAACTTAAAATGAAAATAAAAAATAAATAAATAAAAATGATTAAGATGGCATTGAAGTTATGTTGTTTCACCACTTTTTTTTTTTTTTTTTGAGACGGAGTTTCACTCTTGTCTCCCAGGTTGGAGTGCAATGGCGCGATCTTGGCTCATTGCAACCTCCGCCTCCCAGGTTCAAGTGATTCTCCTGCCTCAGCGTCCTGAGTAGTTGGAATTATATGCGCCTGCCACCACACTCAGCTACTTTTTTTTTTTCCCAATAGCGACAGGGTTTCACTATGTTGGCCAGGCTGGTCTCATACTCCTGACCTTGTGATCTGCCCACCTTAGCCTCCCAAAGTGCTGGGATTACAGGCGTGAGTCACCGCACCCGGCTGTTTCACCACAATTTTTAAAAAAGCACAAGTGAAGGATGCCATCTTCTCTCAGCAGCCCAGGCTTTGGAGGAACAGACTAGAAATAAAAGGAGAAAAGGAAAACAGAAAACAAACAGCCAGTGGAATGGATCTTGTTTTTATATGGAACTAATTGCAAACATATATATATTTTTTACAGAGTCATTTTTCTCTCAAGAAGGGAGCTGCAGCCTTAGGGATTGGAACAGACAGCGTGATTCTGATTAAATGTGATGAGAGGTAAGCATGTATCGGCAACTCTTGTTGGTGAGCAATTTGCAAATTTCACATAAGTAGTGCCTTTTGGTCTGAAAATAGTAGAGGACCATGGGGCAGCAAGTCCACCTCCCTCCCAGCCTCTGCCAGCCTTTGTTTCTTTTTAACATGGGCTCCTGCTTCTATTGCTCAGATGTGGCTCCTTGATGCCATGGAATCTTCCACAGCCCTTGACTGAATCAAAACCTTTGTTAAATCAATCAAAATATTCTACACCAAGAAAGTGCAGAAAGACATTCATCACCTGGGCACATTAGCAACAGCAGGCGCTTTGAGCACTGATTTATGGAGATGTCATCACTTTGGGCACCATAGATTGTGTAAGCTTGATGGGGTGATTATAGGAGGGGGCGCAGTTTAGGGAGCAGGAAGTAAATATTGCACCAGCAACTCAACAACTGGAACCAAAGGACTCAGGGAAAATCCCTGTCTTAATTGACACCTGAACTTCATAGTGCAGTGCTTTGTGGGGGAGATTTTAGAATGTCCACGTAAAGTATCACTGGCCTATAGGCCTGAAACCTACTAAAAATTAGATTCAGTCTCTAAAGTTTCATTAAGAATTTTCATTAAATTTAAAGGAAGCCACTTACTTGGCCATTTATTTATTTATTTATTTATTTGTATTTATTAGTCAGATGTGTACTGATTGCCCACCATGTCACTAGGCTCTAGAAAAGCATAATACGTGATCCTGGCTCCCTGCCAGGATGTGAGCTAGGTGGGAAGAGGCAGTGTCGTCAGAAGGTGATAGTTACAGGGTTGAACTGCATGGCACGAAGTACATGTTTGAACTTTGAGAAGGCGTAGAAAGCTTCATGCAATAGGCAGGAATTGAGCTGGATTTTTTAAAATTAAGAGTGAGTTGGACAAGTGGAGGGAAAGGCAAGGGCAGGTACAGAAGATTGAATACCAGCAGCAAAGCTGTTACAGGAAAGGGGTCCTGATCCACATCCCAAGAGAGGGTTCTTAGATCTCCCGCAAGAAAGAATTCAGGGCGAGTCCATAGAGTAAAGTGAAAGCAAGTTTATTAGGGAAGTAAAGGATTAAAAGAATGGCTACTCCACAGACACAGCAGCCTGGAGGCTGCTGGTTGCCCATTTTTATGGTTATTTCTTGATGATATGCTAAACAAGGGGTGGATTATTCATGTCTCCCCTCTTTAGACCGTATAGAGTACCTTCCTGACATTGCTATGACATTCGTAAAATGTCATGGTGCTGGTGAGAGTGTAGCAGTGAGGAGGATGACCAGAAGTCACTCTTGGGGCCATCTTGGTTTTGGTGGGTTTTGGCAAGGTCTTTGTGACCTGTATCTTGTGCTGACCTCCCATCTCATCCTGTAACTTAGAATGCCTTAACCGTCTGGGAATGCAGCCCAATAGGTCTCAGCCTCATTTTCCCCAGCTCCTATTCAAGATGGAGTTACTGTTGTTCACTTGCCTCTGAGAAAGCCATAGAAGGAGGAATGAGCACCTTGTGGGGTCCAGAAGCCAAGCCTTAGCAGAGGCATGGGGGAGGGGCAGCCATAGCAAATATGGTTGCTCACATGGAATTCAGAAAGCTCTAAAAATCCCGCTGGGCGTGGTGGCTCACATCTGTAATCCCAGCACTTTGGGAGGCTGAGGCGGGTGGATAACCTGAGGTCAGGAGTTCAAGACCAGCCTGGCCAATATGGTGAAACCCTGTCTCTACTAAAAATACAAAAATTTGCCAGGCGTGGTGGAGTGCGCCTGTGGTCCTAGCTACTCAGGAGGCTGACACAGGAGAATCCCTTGAACCCAGGAGGCAGAGGTTGCAGTGAGCCAAAATCATGTCTCTGCACTCCAGCCTGGGCAACAAAGCAAGACTCCATCTCAAAAAAAGGAAAAGAAGAAAAAGAAAAAGGAACAGAAAAAAGAAAGAAAGAAAGCTCTAAAAATAGCCATGTTTACCTCTGTTAGCGAACCAAACTGAGGTTCACTTGCCAACAGCAGTGAGACCAAACATCCACATGGAGGTTTGCAGCAGGAGAAAGGAGGACGTTTATTTGCACCGACTTTTTTTTTTTTTTTTTTTTTAAGACGGAGTCTCGCTTTATTGCCCAGGCTGGAGTGCAGTGGTGTGATCTCGGCTAACTGCAAGCTCCACCTCCCGGGTTCATGCCATTCTGCTTCAGCCTTCCGAGTGGCTGGGACTACAGGCGCCAGCCACTATGCTTGGCATTTTTTTTTTTTTTGTATTTTTTAGTAGAGACGGGGTTTCACCGTGTTAGCCAGGATGGTCTGGATCTCCTGACCTCGTGATCCGCCCGCCTCGGCCTCTCAAATTGCTGGGATTACAGGCGGGAGCCACCGCGCCTGGCCTCATCTTTCTTTTTCTAACTAGACATGATAACATGAGTATTTTTCCACATAATTACAAACACAAACACACTTAACTGTGTAAGATTTTAGATGTGACTATGTCAGAAAGCATTACGGTACATTTAGAGAGCTGGCTTTGGAGCTGAATTATTTAAATTCCAGTCTCAGCTCCAGCACTAGTCTGGGCAAATGCCTCTCTGTGCTTCATTTTCTTTATCTGAAAAAACAAAAAAGTAATGATACCTGCTTCATAGGATTGTTATGAAGATTCAATGTATTGACAAATGTAAAATGCTAAAAACAATCCAATAATGGGGTAAGTCCAAAGTATCAGTCCCCTGCTATACATCTTTATATTTCTCGTGTTACTGTTACAAATAACCTTTGTATCCTTCAGTGAACGTCATTATGCGTCCATGGCTTCTCCATTTATGACAATTTCTTTGTATTCTTACTAATTAAAATCATATGAATGTTTTTAAGGAAATGGATGCATCACATTAGCCTTGCAAAACATTTCATCAATTTGTTCTCCTAGCAGCACTGTATGAGAGTATGTTGGAAAAAAATTTTAACTGTGCTATTAGGTAGATGGCATCTTTGACTCTATATTCATAATTCACATCATCTCTGTGACATGAGTTTAAGACTGAGAGCCTGGCCCTAATGGTCTAAGTGACATTGAAGTGTTTGGGCTCAGGAGCCAAGGAGAAAGCCTTGGACAGTCATTTGTAGCCACCATTGGGGTCAGAATCAATTAAAACGCTCTCGGCAGCCATTTTCTTTTTATTATCACATCCCGGTAAAAGTCAGATGTACGGTTCAGAACATCATGTAAGGCTGACAAGATGAGAGAGTTCATGCTTGTTTCCCGCAATGTGCTTTGTAAAGTTCATTCAGCCTTCCCAAAACACAAGCCTGGGCCTGCTCTCTATGGCTTTCATTTCTTGTAGCTACCCTTTCCCACCACACATTAGTCTATCAGTGGCTAGGTGATGGGTTTTATTATGTTCTACAGACAGTTGAAGGTTCACAACTGAAGAGAAATGTCCTAGTGAAAGAGAATAGTCTGTATCTTTCTAGCAATAAGCCCAATGCTGCAGGTGGAGGAAGATCCTGTGAGGTACATTTTTTTTCTTTCTTTTTGAGACAAGGTCTCTCACTCTGTCACCCAGGCTGGAGTGCAGTGGTGCAATCTCAGCTCACCGCAACCTCTGCCCCCCAGTTCAAGAGAGTCTCCTGCCTCAGCCTCCCAAGTAGCTGGAATTACAGGCGTGTGCCACCACACCCAGCTAATTTTTGTATTTTTAGTAGAGACAGGGTCTCACCGTGTCACCATGTTGGCCGGGCTGGTCTTGAACTCCTGACCTCAGGGGATCCACCCACCTTGGCCTCCCAATGTTCTGGGATTACAGGCGTGAGCCACCATGCCCGACCTGGTTCCCCTTCTTTTTTTTTGAGACAGAGTCTTGCTCTTGTTGCCCAGGCTGCTGGAGTGCAATGGTGCAACCTTGGCTCACTGCAACCTCTGTCTCCCGGGTTCAAGCGATTCTCCTGTCTCAGCCTCCTGAGTAGCTGGGATTACAGGCATGTACCACCACGCCCGGCTAACTTTGTATTTTTAGTAGAGATGGGGTTTCTCCATGTTGGTCAGGCTGATCTTAAACTCCCGACCTCAGGTGATCCACCCGCCTCAGCCTCCCAAAGTGCTGGGATTACAGGCGTGAGCCACTGTGCCCCACCAACCCTTTCTTAATTAGTAGTCACAGGGGCTAACTTTGGGTGACAGTTCAAAGTGAAACACGGTTCTCAGCTAAAACAAAACAAAACAAACAAAAAAAGTTATAGTAAATCTTTATTTGTTTGGACTAGGTTTTTTTAGAGTTGAAAATTAAAAAGCATTTTAATTTTATTAAATATACTCTTAAAAATGGAATAAGATAAGGTAATGTAAAACTTCAGTTCTCGTGGCTTTCATTTTGATGTGAAGTATTATAACTAAACAGGAATATTCTATTTTGTAAAAATTACTTATTAAATTCGAAAGAGGAAAATGTGTTAGGTGAATACATCATTTCCTAAGTTATAGCTTGAGGTTTTCTTTCCTTGTTATCAAAAAGTTGAATATTCAGTGATGAGGTTCATGAATTTTTATTCTTGTCATTCATATTTGTAAAATTTGAATTAGTGGAATCTAGATTCGTGATGTGTAGCTATAGCTAAGAATAGAGAAGAAAAGTGTGTTAATATAGAGAGGAAGATAAACATTAGTGAAAGAAAACAGAGCAATATTTCAGAATCTGCTTGGGCCACTGAGCAAAAAGATGTTTCCCAAATATCCAGTCAAGGGAAGAGGAGAGAAAATTTCTATTGTATGGATGATAATTTGGAAGAATGGGGAGTTCCTATATGATAGAAGTGGGAGCCCTGTGAGCTCCATCTTTTGGCTGCAGGCAGTGGCCTTGACTGGAACACAATGGCAGACATGGTAGACGTAGTCCAGTCTAGCATGAGATGAGCACAGGAGGGGAAGCACCATGGTAGAGAAAGTACTGGCTGTTACTGATTCTCATGCAGTTCAGCAACTAGCGGAAGGATTATGGGAGTCATCCAGATAAAAAGGAGAGGCAAAAATGTCCCAGGCAGATGCCACAGCACATTCTAAACCAGGTCCCCAACCTTTTTGGCACCAAGGACCAGTCTCATGGAAGACAATTTTTCCACAGACAGGGCTGTGAGGGGTGGGGGTGGCAGATGACTTCAAGATGAAACTGTTCCACCTCAGATCATCAACAGGCATTACTTAGATTCTTTTTCTTTTATTTTTCTTTTATTTATTTTTTTTATTTTTTTGAGACAGAGTCTCACTCTGTCACCCAGGCTGGAATGCACTGGCATGATCTTGGCTCACTGCAGCCTCTGCCTCCCAGATTCCAGCGATTCTCCTGCCTCAGCTTCCTGGGTAGTTGGGTTTACAGGCCCCCGCCACCATGCCTGGCTAATTTTTGAATTTTTGGTGGAGATGGGGTTTCATCATGTTGGCCAGGCTGATCTTGAACTCCTGACCTCAAGTGATCTGCCCACCTCGACATCCCAAAACATTAATTACGATTCTCATAAGAAGCACACAACCTAGATTCCTCAGATCTGCAGTTCACAGTAGGATTCCTGCTCCTATGAGAATCTAATGTCACTACTGATCTGACAGGAGACGGGGCTGAGGTGGGAATGCTGGCTCAGGGCTCACCTTCTGCTATGTGACCGGTTCCTAACAGGTCACCATTAGTACTGGTCCACGGCACGGGGATTGGGGACCCCTATTCTAAACCATGGATGTGAGAAAGAACCTGGCTTTTTCAAGGAACTGAAAAGAAGAAAGGACTTGGTTAGGATGTCCTTGTCATGTGGACCTTAAAGTCATGTTAAGCTATTTGGATTTCTCATTAAAAGACAAGGGACATCACTGAAGGGTTTTGAGCAGGGGAACGACAGCATATTTTTGTGTTAGAAAGATTATTTTAAATGCAGAGTGGATGGGATGAGAGACCGGAAGTTGGTAGATGTTGTAGTCATATGAATGGGAGATGGTGAATAGTGGGCCGACCAGATGCAGAGCAATGGAGAGGGAGTGCTGGAGTGAATAGGAAGTGTTGGCTGATCGGTGAGCAGGTTGAGACAGGAGGCAAGAATGAATGTCAGGCTTCTGGCTTGCCAGCTAAGTCCAGGCGGTGCTATTCTCTGAGATAAGGGACCCTGTCTGAGGTGAACAGTTCAGATTGGGAGATACTGAGTTTGAAGAGGTTATGAGACACCCAAGTGAGAGTGTCTGGTAGGCAGGTGGAAGTATGGGCCTGGAGCTCAGGAGGTACACTAGGGAGGCTGTGCAGAAGGCGGCCTGGGAAGGAACTCTCAGGATCATCCACACTTCAGGGACAGGCAGAGTAAGAGCAGCCTGCAAAGGAGATTGAGGAGGAGCGGCCAGAGTTGTCAGAGAATCAGAAACCAGGGCCACGAGGGCCATGAGAGTGTTTCCAGAGAAAGGAGTGGTCAGCAGAATCAAATGCTACAACAGGTGAAATGAGGGCCAACAACTGCCCATCAGCATGACTTCTAAGGAGGTGGCTGATGGCAAAGGCAGTTTCAGTGGAGGGGTGAGGGCAGAAGGCAATTTGCAGTGGGTTGGGGTGAGTGGTAGAAGAGAAAAGGGAGAACTAATACAGACAAGGTCCAGGAGGTGGAGTAGTGAAGGGGAGGAGGCAGGGCTGAAGCTGGAGGGTAGCTTTGAATCCAGGGTGGCTTGTGGCTTTGTTGTTTAAAGGAGATGGGCTTATTGCCCATTTCACTATGAGGTGGAGGACCTGCTAGAGAGGAAATGTGAATTATGGAAGGGAAAAAGAAAGAAGAAGGAAGAGAGGGAGGGAGGGAGGAAGGAAGGAAGGAAGGAAGGAAAGAAGGAAGGAAGGAAGGAAGGAAGAAAAGGGGGGGGAAGGGAAAGGGAGGGAGGGAGGAAGGAAGGAAGGAAGAAAGGAAGGAAAAAATAGCAAAGGTTTAATTTTCCTTGTAGAGTTTCCTAGTCTTTTGGCTAAAATTATGTAGAATCTTTCCCTGAGAAGCTCACACAAACTCTGAAATTATTTCAAATCCTAAAATTGAAAGGAAACACAGACGAGAAAGCAACAGGAGTGTGATGTGTGATGGCAGGTGCAAGAAGGACTGGGGAGGAGTGGGGAGGAAGGAGGGGAGGGGCCAGCCTGGGCTTAGCCTATGTTGACAAGCTGCTAATGGCTTTCAAATCAGACACCCTTAGAGTTGGAAATGTGCTCAGACCTTAGCTCGTCCAACGTTTTTAACATTGTATTATTAAAATAATTTCAAATTTAAAGGAAAATTACAAGAATAGTAAAAAGAATGCTCGTATACCTTACACTCAGATTCACCAGTTATGAACGGTCTGACACATTTGCTTTCTCTTTCTCTCAATATATACTGTATATAAAACCCAATATTACATATTGAGTGTAATATTACACATATTAATTATTATATATATATATAGAGAGAGAGAGAGAGAGAACCATTGAGAGAGAGAGAGAGAGAACCATTTGCAAGCTCCTTGCAGAGGTCAGGCTGTTTTACTTAATATCTCAATGTATGTTTCCTAAAAACAAGGATATTCACTTACACAATCACAGGCCAATTATGAAAATCAGGAAATCTGCCATAGATAGAATACTATTAATAAATGTACATACCTTATTTGTTTCTTCAGTTGTCCCAATAGTATCCATTATAGCTATTTTTTCCCAGTCTGGGATCACACATGGCGTTTAGTCGTCATGTCTCTTTGGTCACCTTTAATCTGCAACGTTTCCTCTGCCTTCCTTTGTCTCTCATGACATTGATGTTTTTGATGAGTAGAGACCATTTAGTTTGCAGGTGATTCGGATTCGTCTGGTTGTTTTCCCATGATTAGATTCAGGTGATGCATTTGGCTCAGGACTTTCAGGAGGTGAAGCTTGGCTTGCTTGAGTGCATCTCATCTGGAGGTTCGTCCCATTATCAGTAATATCAACTTTGATTTTTTGGTGAAGGCAGTGTCTGCCAGGTCACTCCACTATGAAATGACTATTTTCTCCTTTGCAGTTAATAAGTATCTTGCAGGGGATGCTTTGTGTCTACATAAATACCCCGTTGCTTCTGAAATGTTCAACTACTAGTTTAGCATCTACTGATGATTTTTCGCTGAATTATTGTTGTGATGGTTGCAGAACAGTAATTTTCTAACTCCGTCATTTCTTCTGTATTTATTAGTCCTTTCATTCCACTGTAGAGAAGAGATTTTCTCTTTTTGTTCTCTCTCCCCACCCCCTTGCTCTCTCTCATTTATTATCAGTATGAACTCAAAAGTATTTTTAGAAATTAATATGCTCGGCTGGGTGCGATGGCTCGGCTGGGTGGGAGGCTGAGGCTGAGGCAGAAGAATAACTTGAACCCGGGAGGCGGAGCTTGCAGTGAGCTGAGATCGTGCCACTGCACTCCAGCCTGGGAGACAGAGCGAGACTCTGTCTCTTTTTTTACGTCTCTTTTTTTAATTGTAATTTTTATTTTATTTATTTATTTACTTTTTGAGACGGAGTCTCACTCTTGTTGCCCAGGCTGGAGTGCAGTGGCGCGATCTCGGCTCACTGCAATTTCCACCTCCTGGGTTCAGGTAATTCTCCTGCCTCCGCCTCCCGAGTAGCTGGGATTATGGGTGCCTGTCACCATGCCCTGCTAATTTTTTGTTTTTTTTTTTTTTGGTAGAGATGGGGTTTCACCGTGTTGGCCAGGCTGGTCTCGAACTCCTGATGTCAGGTGATCCCCCCCGCCTCGGCCTCCCAAAGTTCTGGGATTACAGGCGTGCGCCACTGCGCCCGGCCGACTCTGTCTCAAGAAAAGAAAAAACAAATTGATATGCTCTAGCACCGTCTTCCACTCATTCTCCCTGCTCCCTTCCATTTCTCCTTCTCTTTCTCCTCCCTTCAGGGCTCCCCTTACATTATCTAAATTACTGGTAATTTGTTTTAAAACCTTACAGAAAATAAATCTGACCAAGACGCATGATACCTAGTGGCAGAGGACTACAAGAGTCACCGGCTTTCCTAGCTCCCATGTAGCATAAGAATTCTGTTAGCCATTTTGATTAATGCTTTTATACCACAAATTAGCTACGAGTGCTTTTATATACATTTTAGCCTTTCTTTTAAACGTTATCACTCCAGCTTTATAAATTACAGTTAGACTACACTTCCCTGCGCTTTTTAGTGCCACACTTTATCATACAATTGATTTAAACAATTCAAAGTATAAATAACCTGGGGTCATTATACTCTTTTATTAAATTAGCTGGATTGTAGCCAGTGCCTGAAGGTGGTTAGGGACGCTAATTAACTCTTTCAGGTCCTTGGGGAGCTGTTCAGTGCATTGTAGTGGGCTAGACTTCACAGAGACACCGAATAAATTATTCCTGAGCAGGACTGTGGGAAGCCCTCTGAGTGGCGTATTTCCTGTGGGTGTAGATGCAGAGAACTCAGGGATGCTAGTACTGTGTGTACTTCATTCTGCCCTGTCTCAGGAAGGACTATAATAATAGCTGGCACTGATTGAGAGGCACAGTTCTAGCCACTTTACAAAATTGACCTAATTAATTCGTTTAATTAGAGACACAAAATAGTATATTCTTTCACATTTATCTGGTGCTGACATAGTTTGTGAAGTGATTCCACACACACAACAGTTTTAAAGAGTATGGCAAGTTTTCTTTCATAGCCTGTCACAGGGACTATGTCCAAGGTCACATGGCTTGTAAGTGAAGAGTCAGGGTGTGGAGTCAGAAGAGAACCCTTAGTGTTCACACATTTAAACAGAGCTCCTTTTTATATTGTGATAAAATACACATAACATAAAATTTCCGACCTGAGCCATTTTTAAGTGTGCATTTCAGTGGTATGAAATACACATGTTGTTGTTCAACCATCATCAATATTCATCTCCAGAACTCTTGTCACGTTGCAAAACTGAAATTCCATGCTCATTTAACACTAACTCCCCACCACACCCTCCCCACTATCCCCAGGAAACGCCCACTACACTGTCTCTATGAATTTTACTACTCCAGGTTCACTTACATGAACAGAATCATACAGGATTCAACTTTTTATAACTTGTCTATTTCACAATGTTCTCAAGGTTTATCCATGTTGTAGCATGTGTCAGAATTTCCATCCTTTTTAAGACTGAATAATATTCCATTGTATGTATAGATCACATTTTGTTATCCGTTCATCCATTTATGCATACTTCCTGGGTTGCTTCCACCTTTTTTTTTTTTTTTTTTTTTTTTTTTTGAGACGGAATCTCACTCTGTCACCGAGGCTGGAGTGCAATGGTGCAATGTTGGCTCACTGCAACATCTGCCTCCCAGGTTCAAGCGAATCTCCTGCCTCAGCCTCCCGAGTAGCTGGGCCTACAGGTGCACACCACCATGCCTGGCTAATTTTTATATTTTTAGTAGAGACGGGGTTTCACCATATTGGTTAGGCTGGTCTCAAACTCCCGACCTCAGGTGTTCGACCTACCTCAGCTTCCCAAAGTGCTGGGATTACAGGCATGAGCCACTACGCCCAGCGTTACTTCCACCATTGACTAATAGGCATAATGCTGCAATGAATATGGGGTGAAAAATTACATCTTCAAGACTGCTGGCCGGGCGCGGTGGCTCAAGCCTGTAATCCCAGCACTTTGGGAGGCCGAGACGGGCGGATCACGAGGTCAGGAGATCGAGACCATCCTGGCTAACAGGGTGAAACCCCGTCTCTACTAAAAATACAAAAAACTAGCCGGGCGAGGTGGCGGGCGTCTGTAGTCCCAGCTACTCCGGAGGCTGAGGCAGGAGAATGGCGTAAACCCGGGAGGCGGAGCTTGCAGTGAGTTGAGATCCGGCCACTGCACTCCAGCCCGGGCGAAAGAGCAAGACTCCGTCTCAAAAAAAAAAAAAAAAAAGACTGCTTTCAGTTGTTTTGGAGTAGATACCTAATAGTTGAATTGCTGGATCACATGGTCATTCTAGTTTTGATTTGTTGAGGAACCATCACACTTTTTCCCTCAACTGTTATATCATTTTACATTCCTGCCAGCAGTGCCCAGGGTTGCAATTTCTCCACATCCTCACTGACACTTGTTATTTTTGGGACTTCTGGTTCGTTTGCTTGTTTTTCATAGCAGCCATCCTTGTGGGTATGCAGTGGTATTTCACTGTGGTTTTCATTTGCATTTCCGTGATGATTAGTGGTGTTGAGGATTTTTTTTTCATGTGCTTAGTGCTTACTGGACATTTGTATGCTTTCTTTGGAGAAATGTTTACTCAGGTCTTTTGGATTCATTTTGTTATTGCTGTTGTTGAGTTTTAGGACTTCTTTATTCTGGATATTAATCCTTTATCAGATATATAATTTGCAAATATTTTCTCCCATTCTGTGAGTTTCCTTCTTACTCTGTTGGTAGTATCTTTTGTTGTACAAGTTTGTAATGTTCATGAAGTCAGAGTTTTCTATTTTTTTTCTTTTGTTGCCTGAACCTTTGGTGTGATATCTGAGAAATCATTGCCAAATCCAATGTTATGAATGTTTTGTCCTATGTTTTCTTTTAAGAGTTTTATAGTTTTAGTTCTTACATTTAGATCTCTGATCTATTTTGAGTTAATTTATATTGTGTTATATAAGAGATGGCTGCTTTTTAAAAATAATAATGACAACACAATTCTCCTATTCCAGAAGCCACACATATTCATTGTAGAAAAATAAGCAAATAAAAGTACCTAGATGTAATCTCTCATAATGTTTGATGCATGTAGTTTAAAATATATTTACATATGTTTTAACGTAAAAGAAACTATAAGTAACTGATTAGAAATTTGTTTTTTACATAACAAATATTATGGACAACTTGCATGCCTTAGAAATTCTTCAACACAATTCTCATTCACTAATAATATACTGTTTAGAATTTGTATTCCTTAACAAATCTGTTGTTGAACATTAAGTTGTTTTAAACTTTTACTATTAAAAAATGCCGTTATAAACGTTATTGCAGCTAAATATTTGCACATATCCTTGTATTATTTTCTTAAAATAACTTCCGTCTGGGTGTGGTGGCTCACCCCCGTAATCCCAGCACTTTGGAGGGCCGAGGTGGGCGGATCTGAGGTCAGGAGTTTGAGACCAGCCTGATCAACGTGGTGAAGCCCTGTCTCTACTAAAAATAAAAAATTGGCTAGGTGTGATGGCACGTGGCTGTATTCCCAGCTACTCGGGAGGCTGAGGCAGGAGAATCACTTGAACCCCAGAGGCGAAGGTTGCAGTGAGCCAAGATCGCGCCACCGCACTCCAGCGTGGGCGACAGAGCAAGATACCGTCTCAAAAACAAAATCAAAACAAAAAACAAAAAAACTTCCCAGATGTAGAATTTCTGAGCCCAGGACTGTGTCTATGCTGAGTTATGATACTTGCTGTCATGTTGCGTTCAGAAAAGACTCAGCCATTTACACTCCCACAGTACTATAAAGGGGTGCCTACTCACTATGTCCTCACTCATGCTAGGAATTAAAACCTTAAGTGATGTGGGTCAATCTGATGGATGGAGCTTTTTTATTATTCATGTTTTCATTTACATTTTGATAATTAGCAAAGCTGAGTATTTGTTTTATTTTTGTGAGTCATAGTTGGTATATATATTTATGGGGTACATGAGATGTTTTGACAGACACAGGCATGCAACGTGAAATAAGCACGTCATGGAGAATAGGGTGTCCATCCCCTCAAGCATTTATCCTTGCAAAGTTGAGTACTTTATACTTATCAGTTATAGTTCAAAAAGAAAAAGAAAACAAAGCTGTCTTTTGTCCTGTATGTTGCAAATGTTTTCTAAAGTGTATCATCTGCTTTTTGATATCATTTGTTGTATTTTTTTTAAATGTTTCAATTTTTGGTAGTCAGAGTGATCATCAATTACTTATTTTTTACCTTTAATGTCTTTAGAAAATGTTTTCCATTCTTAGAACATGTTAATATTCATTTGTTTTCCCCTAGAAACTTTGTGTTATTATTTAAATAGTTGATTTAACTGAAATTTATTTTGTTCTATGGTGTTTGGTAAGTATGTAATATTTTCTTCTTCCTTCCTTCCTTCATTTCTTGCTTCCTTCCTTCCTTCCTTCCTTCCTTCCTTCCTTCCTTCATTTCTTCCTTCCTTCCTTTCTTTTTGGCCAAATGGTGTTCCAATACCCTCAACCCCTGTTAATCACCCATCTACTATTTGTATGAGTTTGACTTTTTTAGATTCTGTATATATAAATGACATCATGCACTGTTTGTCTTTCTGTGTCTGGCTTATTTTACTTAGCTGATGTCCTCCAGTTTCATCCATGTTGTCACATGACAGAAACTGTCATGTGACAGTTCTTTTTCATAACTGAATAATACTCCATTTATATATTTATTGTATTTTTTCTTTATCTGTTTACCTGTTGACAGACACATAGGTTGTTTCTAAATCTTGGCTATTGTGAGTAATGCTGTAGTGAACATGGAAGTGTGGTTATTTCTTTGAGACAGTGATTTTATTTCCTTTGGATACATACCCAGAACCGAGATTTCTGGATCATATGGAATTTCTGGGTTGTTTTTTTTTTTCTTGAGGAACTTTCATGCTGTTTTCTGTAAGGGCTACACCAATGTATAAGAGTTCTCTTTTCTCTGTGTCCTCTCCAGCACTTGTTATCTTTTGACTTTTTTATAATAGCCATCCTAACAAATATGAGATGATATGTCATTGTGGTTTTGATTTGCATTTCCCTGAAAATTAGTCATGATTAGTGATTAGCACCTTTTTATATACGTATGTCTTCTTTGGAAACAGGTCTATTCAGATTCTTTGTCTATTTTTAAATTAGGTTATTTGGGAGTTTTTGCCTTTGAGTTGTATGAGGTCCTTATATGTTTTGGATACTAACCTTTTATCTGATATAAGGTTGCAAGTATTTACTCCCATTCCATGGGACGCCTTTTCATTTTGTTAACTGTTTCCTTTACTGTGCAGAAACTTTAGTTTTGTATAGTCATACTTGTTTATTTTTGCTTTTATTGCCTCTGCTGTTGGTATCACATCCAAAAAGTCATTGCCAAGACCAATGTCATGAAGTTTTCCCCTATGTTTTCTTCCTAGTAACAGTTTCAGGTCTTAGGTAAGTCTTCAATCCATTTTGAGTTGATTTTTGTGTATGGTGTAACATAAGGATCGAATTTTAATTTGTTGCATGTGGATATCCAATTCTCCTGGCACTATTTATCAAAAAGATTGTCCTTTCCCCATTGTGTATATAGATGGCACCTTTGCTGATGATTAGTTGACCACTTGTGCCTAGGTTTATTTCTGGGCTTTCTCTTTGTTCCATTGGTCTGTGTATCTGTTTTTATTCCAGTGCATACTGTTTTTATTACATAGCTTTGTAATATAATTTGAGATCAGGAAGCATGATGTCTCCATCTTTTTTCTCCTTTTTCAAGATTACTTTAGCTATTCATGGTTGTTTGTGTTTCCATATTAATTTTTGAGATTGTTTTTTCTATTTCTGTGAAAAATGCCATTGAAATTTTGACAGGTATTTCAATGGAATCTGTAGATAGCTTTGGGTAGTATAGACATTTTGACAATATTGACTCTTCCAATTCATCAACATAAGATATCTTTCCATTTATTTGTATGTTTCTTCAATTTCTTTCATCAATGTTTTATAGTCTCATCGTATTGATCTCTCACCTTTATGGTTAAATTTATTTCTAAGTATTTTATTCAATTTGATGGCATGTAATGAAACTGTTTTCTTGATTTCTTTTCTGGATAGTTTTTTTCTAGTGTATGGTAGCACAACTGATTTTTATGTGTTAATTTTCATATCTTGGAATTTTACTGAATTCATTTATAGTTCTAACAACTTTCTGGTGAAGTTTTTGGTTTTCTCTGTATAAGATCACATCATCTAAAAACAGAGACAATTTAGCTTATTCTTTTCTGATTTGAATGTCTTTTACTTCTTTTTCATACCCAATTGCTCTGGCTAGGACTTCCAATACTAAGTTGGATAGAAGTGGCAAGAGTGAGCATCCTAATCTTGCTCCTGATCTTGGAGGTACTATCCAGTGAAGCTATTAGGTCCTGGGCTTTTCTTTGATGGGAGATTTTTGATTACTGATTCAATTCCCTTATTCATTATTGGTCAGTTAGAATTTTATGTCTCTTAAGAAGAATGTTGTTGTCCCAAATTTAATGGAAATGTATTTAGGCTTTTGCATTTAGATATGATGTTGACTCTTGGTTTGAAGTAGATTTTTTTTTATCGTGTTAAGAAAGTGTCTTCTAGGCCAGGCACAGTGGCTCATGCCTGTAATCCCAGCACTTTGGGAGGCCGAGGCGGGTGGATCACCAGATCAGGAGATCGAGACCATACTGGCTAACACGGTGAAACCCCATCTCTACTAAAAATACAAAAAATTAGCCGGGCGTGGTGGCGGGCGCCTGTAGTTCCAGCTACTCGGGAGGCTGAGGCGAGAGAATTGTGTGAACCCGGGAAGCAGAGCTTGCAGTGAGCTAAGATGGCGCCAATGCACTCCAGCCTAGGTGACAAGGCGAGACTCCGTCTCAAAAAAAAAAAAAAAAAGTGTCTTCTTAATTTACCAAGAATTCTTTTGTTTCATCTCTTCTCTTCCCACCCTCTTCTCTTTCTCCTTCTCCTCACCCACTTCCTTCTCTTCTGGAATGGATGTTCACTCTCATCAATTGAGATGACATTAACTGAGATGATTTTCTAATTTTGGTCTATTGATGAGTTGTGCTAAAAGGATTTCCTAGTAGTACACAACTTTGCATTCTTGCAACAAATCCCACTTGATCCAATGCTAATCTTGAATTTCCTTCAGGATTATATTTTCCAATATTATATTTAGGATTATTGTAGCTATATTTGTAAGATGTATATATAGGTTTCTCTGGGCTATCTCTGATGAGTTTTGCTTTCAGAATTATCTAGCTTCAGAAAATTCATTCTGCAGCTTTCCTTTGACCTCTCTGTAAGAGTTTAAAGAGTATTATATGTTATTAGTAAACTTGTTAAAATTTACTATCCAGGCCTGGCATTTTGAGGTGGGGGCAGATTTTTGGCAACTTTTCTCCCACTTATTTCTTGGTTATTAGGTTTTTGGGTTTTTTTTTTTTTCAAATTTCCTTATATGCTTGAATCAATTCTTGTAATTTACCTTTCTGAGGGAAAAATTATTTATTTTCTCAAAAACTTTAAGATTATTATAAAGCTTTACATCGAATGCTTTAAAAATATTAAAATCTCTTTATTCATAACATCTCTCTCCTTTCAAATGTTACATTTTCTCTCTTTTATTTCTTGGACTAATCAGATATTTGTGTATCTATTGATATTTTCAATGTCCCATCTGTTGAATTTATTAAGTTTACTTTTTATTAAGTTTTCTAATTCACTAAAAAAATTATTTCTGGCCAGGCACGGTGGCTCAAGCCTGTAATCCCAGCACTTTGGGAGGCCGAGACGGGCAGATCACGAGGTCAGGAGATCGAGACCATCCTGGCGAACATGGTGAAACCCCGTCTCTACTAAAAAATACAAAAAACTAGCCGGGCGAGGTGGCGGGCGCCTATAGTCCCAGCTACTCGGGAGGCTGAGGCGGGAGAATGGTGTAAACCCGGGAGGCGGAGCTTGCAGTGAGCTGAGATCCGCCACTGCACTCCAGCCTGGGCGACAGAGCGAGACTCCGTCTCAAAAAAAAAAAAAAAAAAAATTATTTCTTCTTTCTGCCCACACTGTTGTTGTTTCCCCAGCTTTTTGGATTAATCAATTTAGTTATTTTTATTCTCTGTTATTTAATTTCAGAAGCACTCAGGGCTATACATTTTCCTCTAAGAATGATTTAGGATGCTTCTCATGTTTTTATAAGTTTTATTCTCATGTCATTAATTTTTAATGTTCTGTAATTGCCATCTTGATTTCCTCTTGGACTCCAAAGTTATTTATTTAGAGTAGCCAAGCATGGTTTCTTCCATGGTAACTTGAACTTTTATCATAATCCTTTTTTCTCTCTCTCTCTACAGATACTTTTAGGGAAGAGAGACAGTAGTTTGGGGAGAAGGAGGAGTGATGTGAGGTGGTCAGCACACTTTCTTGCCCATACAGTTTCCCTCATCATATACCTCCCTGTCAGCTCTAATACTACCCTTCAAGGGCAGCAGTAAGGAGGTTTCATAGACAAAAGAAAATATCTCCATACCATATCATGACTGGAGTCTCAGTTGCACATCACTTGCGTTGTTGTATAGTCATAGTATGTGTGCTAAGTAAATGCTTTTGGAGGAAGTCAATGGAAAGAATAAATATTACTAGAATTATACACAAAAAAATCACCCAAAATATCATTTTCTTATAACCTGACAATAATGCTAAGTGATTCAATTGTGCACATTGGAAAATAAATCTTAAAAGAGAAAAATATTGATCATTACAGTTAAAGTTCTTTTTCCAAATCCAACTATGTATTTGGATTTCATTATTTATAGCGAATAGAAAGTTCACTATTTATAATTCTGGTAAAATTCTTTGCAAAGGACTTGGTTTTGTAATACAAGTACTTCTTAAATGGTCAGTTTTGACTTTTGTTAGTTTAGTTATCTTAGGATCCTTTCCTAAGACAGGCTACCCATGTTAGTATCAGCTATGTAAAGACATGGGGAGCTCTTTTCCCCAGGAGAAATCTCTGGTAATTTTTGCTGCTTCTCTGCAATTCATCTTCAACAGTGTTTTCCCCAAGTGAGTCTATGCAATTTCTCTAGTCACTACACAGTCTGTGCAATTTGAAAATTCACCTACATGCATTAACTCTCCTTGCTATCTTGATAGGATAGTTTTGCCTAGCACTGACCAGTTTGAAAAGCAAATATGAACAAACAACTAGCAGGTTTTTGTTACTGCTATTGCATTTGGATGCTGCACTAGGTAGAACAACATCATCAAATATGTTTTAAGACGAGGTTACATGCTTTTATTATTTACTAGCCAGTGCTGATAGCAGTAATTGGGGTCACTGGACTACTCAATTCAGGAGGCTTCCAGAAAACCACATGGACATTTTGCATATGTCATTACAATCGTAGAACTCAACCTGAAAAATTTTTTTGTTAAGTCAAGGTAGTTGTACAGTGCCAAGAGGCTAGGTTTTGCTATCAGACAGCCCTAGATTTGAAATCTGCCTCCTGCTAGCTGTGTGACATTCTGCCAGTCACATAATGCTAATGATAACAATAACAATACTACTGCTAATAACAACATAACAGCGTTAGACTGTCAAACAGGCATCTAGTGGTTACCAAATGTTAGGCAGAGTTTGCTTAATATTGTTTATACCTACTATCTTATTTAACTCTCATACAAATCTGAGACAAATACTATTATCATTTTATAAATGAGTAAAAACAAGAAAATACTTCAAATACACACAGTTAGCATATATGATCTGTGGCAGGAACCCACTATTCTATCTCCAGATTTCAAGCTTTTAACCATAGTCAACTGCCTTTCTGAACCTCAGTTTCCTAATCTACACTGTAAGTGCAAAATAATTATCTCATAGGGTTGGGAGGAGGAGCAGGGATCTCATAGTTACTGCTTCTAAAACTAGTCATTTATCATTGCTGCTGGTAGTGTTGCTATTATATAACCTTAGTCAATTTCTAATAGGAAGGATATATGAATACTTTCTTCTTTGCACTCATGTTTTTAGGAATAGAGCTAAGCCCTACTCACTTAGGAAAGGCTGTTAGTATCTCTAGTTTCAGCAGGGCCAATGAACAGGGTCAACTAGTGACTCAAGCACCCCATATGTGACCATCTGCAAGCCTGCCTAGAAATACAGACTCTCCAGTAACCTGCTTTCTTTGGTAAGATAATCAGTTCTTTCCTTTGGAGCTATGGGGAGTTAGGCATGAATCTGGGACTATGGTCTGAGATACATTCTGTGTCTTTTTGCTTCTTCCCACAAACAGAAGATCTTTCCTGCTGGTGGTTCTACCTGTCGTTCTTCCTGGGATTTTGCCCAGTCAACTTAAGGGAGTTATCTGACCCTATAGCATCATATGACTTTTTTTTTTTTTGAAATGGAGTCTCGCTCTGTCACCCAGGCTGGAGTGCAGTAGCATGATCTCAGCTCACTGCAACCTCCGCCTCCCAGGTTCAAGCAATTCTCCTGCCTCAGCCACCCAAAGTAGCTGGGACTATAGGCATGCACCACCATGCCCAGCTAATTTTTCTATCTTTAGTAGAGACGAGGTTTCATCATGTTGGCCAGGATGGTCTCAATATCTTGACCTTGTGATCCGCCTGCCTTGGCCTCCCAAATTACTGGGATTACAGGCGCGAGCCACAGCACCTGGCCAGCGTCATACAACTTCCTAAAGGCTACTGCTAACCAAGCATCTTAATGCAAAACACCTTGTCCAAAGCAGCAGTCTGTTTCAATGGCCCTGACTTTAGTAGCAGTCCCTTCTTAAACACTAACAGCTAACTGAGAGCAGTGTTATAAAGCATCAGTGGCTACTTAATTGTAAGCTTAAAGGCTGGATATGTAATTATTAAAGGTATATGCTTACGTTATAGAAATACTTTTGGACCACACAAAGAGTATGGAACAGTCGCCATCCAAAGCCTCCCAGGCACCAGGCGATGCTTGTGCAGAAAGACCAGGACTGACGAGACAGCCTCTAATCTGCAGGGGACAATCTGCTAGTTGTCACCCAGTCGTCTCTGTCCCCGCAACATATGGGCAAGCAGGGGATGGACAAAGCTACATCTGGAGCTCCTTCTGCTCACTGCCCTGCAGCCATGAAGGCTCCAAACCATGGCACATATGAAAAGTACTTAGTGTGTTACACAGTTAAATACCTCCCAGGCTAAAATGTCCCAAGCAGCTTTTCTTAACATATGGACCCAGGTCTTCCTTCATCAGAATCACCTGGGTGACTGATGAACATGCAGATTCTTGTGCATATTTGTCTATTTATCAGTTCATTTGGCTCCCTTGATAGCATGGAAGCCCTGGAAGCCCTGGAGAGTAGAAGCTGTCTCGTTTACCCTGCTACCCCAGTTCCTACAACACTGCTTGGCACTCAGCAAGTGTGCAATAAATATTTGTGGGATGAATTAATTCCGGGGTCCTATGCTGACCTACTAAATCAAAATCCCTAAGAATGGGGCCATGCATTTTAAACAGGGACTTGGGTGATTATTATGCTCACTAAATTTTAAGAACCAGCATTCTAAGGTAATTCGGCCAATTCTAAAATAGAGAAAAAGATGGCAAATTTCCTCCCCCAAGGCCTCCCTATTCACTATCTGGTCAGACATTAAGGTAAACATATTACTAGCCTTAGGTTAAACTTTCCCTTCTAGTCATATTCCTCCAGCAAATGTTTATCTACCACCTGCCATATGTCAGGCTCTGCGTCCTAAGTAGACAAAACAAATATAGGTTTGGAAGGCAGAGTGTCCAGGAGAGACTAGAGCTACCCCCATTTCTTTCCAATCTGCCAGAGGTGCATGAGTTGATGGTTTGACAAGCCTACTCCCTCCTCCTGCCCAAATCTCGCTGATAGAGGAAAGAAACAGACTATACGTTCATTACTGTTTTCCCGGCAGGTTTGGATAACACCTCTGGTTCGTGAAAGTCAGATGTGATCTTGAAAGATTTATTTTATCTTAAAATAATCCAACCTTTCCAAACAGGCTTCCTATATGTTTGGCACCTTTGAGTTTGTTCTGGAAGCTTAGATTATATTTCTAGTTACTCCCTGGACTTTTACCGGTATTTGATCTTGGGCAGTCACTTCTCCTCTCAGGCTGTTGCCTTATTTGAAAAATGAGAAGGTTCAACTAGAATCAGGCATGTCTTGGAGCCCCTTCTAATTCGAATGGACCCTCATCTCTGACTCCTCAGTGCCATCTTAATGCCTTACACTTAATAAAATGTTAGGTATGATATGATTTAGTGAGCAAATAATGATTGTCAAGCTAGTCTACTCAAAATTCTCCCAAGCAAAGGTGTTTCACTTGTGGTAAACTTGGGTAAAATTCAAGATTTGCAAAAAACAATTTCTAAGAGTTCTCATTCTCAATTTTCTTGTTTACCTGCAAAAACACTATGGCAATTTAATGTGCTTTAAACTTTATGTGAAAGGTAAAGAGAATACCCACATTTTCTCAGAAATTTGAACATTTTGTTTATATCAGAGCAGGAGCAAGGTGCTTTAGTACAGCCTGATCTGATCAGGTTGAAAATCACTGCTTTAAGGGATACATTTACCTGCCTGGATGAGGCATGACTATCATTTCTGGCACGTTTTGCAGACTCCTGACCGTATTATGTTGTTCTCCGTAGAACGATTACCATGACCCTCTGCTGTGCACAGAACCTTCTTATTAAGTCATCCTCTTAATTCAGTTAAAACAAGTCTGATTTGGAGCAAAATGTTTGGCAATGAAAGGAGAGTTCAGAAAAACCTTTTTATTCCAAATCTTTTAATAAACCGACCTGCAATTTCACATACCATTGAAACAGCGGGAAGAGAAAATCCATTCTGAAACATCTGGATGAGCTACCTAATGACATTCCAAGTGCTAAAAGCATAAAGAAGGCCAAAAATTCATGGGCTCACGTTTCAAACATCCTTTCAACCTAAAAATGCTTCTTTCCTAAAACAAAAACACAGATACTGCTTTGCTTACTGCTTTGCTTACTATAATGATCGTGGTACGGGAGGCAGAGAAACATTCTTTAAGTCAAAATAGCTCTCTGGAGGTTGCTAACATGGCCAAATGCATCCTTCCTGGAAACAGTCAAGCAGTTGTTTTCACCAAGTATTGTTATCCACAGTTTAGGGTTGGACTTTACTCTCCTACGGCCACTTACATTGTAAAGATGATGAAGCAAATTATTCAAAGCAAACTATATTTATTTTTCCTTCCAGAGGGAAAATGATCCCATCTGATCTTGAAAGAAGGATTCTTGAAGCCAAACAGAAAGTAAGTTTCTGCCAGGATCTTTATCCAGCCCATATTTCTATTTTCATCCAGCAGAGAACAAAGTGTGTTTTGGTTTTATTTTTAAAAAAGGATCTAAACCTCAATTTCCCAGATTTAATGAGAATGTAGAATTCTGCATCCAGTCACTATTTATTTCTCTGGATTATAGGCTCTGCTTTAGAAAAGTTTAAATTGCCGAATAAATATTATATACAGAGATACAGTGAGAGTTTCCAAAGCATTTGTCTTCCTAGGTACTGAGGGTTAGCATGAAACACACATACATTTGAAAGAGTATTTTCGGCCGGGCGCGGTGGCTCAAGCCTGTAATCCTAGCACTTTGGGAGGCCGAGACGGGCGGATCACGAGGTCAGGAGATCGAGACCATCCTGACTAACACGGTGAAACCCCGTCTCTACTAAAAACTACAAAAAACTAGCCGGGCGAGGTGGCGGCGCCTGTAGTCCCAGCTACTCGGGAGGCTGAGGCAGGAGAATGGCGTGAACCGGGAGGCGGAGCTTGCAGTGAGCTGAGATCCGGCCACAGCACTCCAGCCTGGGTGACAGCGCGAGACTCCGTCTCAAAAAAAAAAAAAAAAAAAAAAAAAAAGAAAGAGTATTTTCGGAGGCAGGGAAATAGCAGAATGCTAATGCAGTATGTGAGGGGCTCTGGTGCGGTTCTTCAAAAGGGGCCACTTTTTCCTGTCTAGGTGCATGATGTTAGCATTGGCTCTTCAGACATCTCATTTTGCAGGAAGCAATTTAGAACTCTTTTCAGAAGTAACAAGTTCTGAATGCCTGGCCAAGATTCCCAAAGCTCTAGAAAGTCATTTACAACCTGGAATGGCTCACAAATCAGAGAATTTGTTTCTAGAATTCTCTGTTTACCATTTGGTAGATATAATCTACAGTTCCTGATTTAATAAGATACACATGCATTTTATTATTAGGAACTCAGAAATCATTATTTATGTTCATATGCCCTTACTCGTTTGGTTTTGGTTTACTAAGTGCAGGCAGCAGCAGCAGGTTTCCCTCCTTCTTGTGCAGGTACTAGAACGACTTCTAGTAACATCAACTACAAGATTAAACCTTTGCTGCCACCTAAAGACTGACACCGTAACATCACATTCTATAGACAGGACAGAGTCCTTATGGAATGAGGGACTATGGCGATCCTGTCTGTGGCATTCTCCTGCCTTCTTCCAGCCTGTTACTTCAATCAGTTTTCATTTAGCCACGGCCAGAGAGACTGAGGACTAGTTAGACGGATAAAAGTCATGGCTTAGTATTTTAGCTCCTCCGTGCTGAAATGCCAAATGAATTATCTGGGCATTTTCCAAATAGGAATAATGGGCTGGTCAAAGCTACTTCTCTTCATTCTCCTGCCTACTCACTCTAGGGGATTTATGAAGTTTGGAGGCCTCGGTGTGAATAAGGAACACTTGAAAGTGAGCAAAGGGGGTTAAAAGGGCCAGAAAGTCTACCGGCAATATATACATGTATCGGGGACATCCCTTGACAGCCTCTGGGTTCACTATAGCTTCTTCTGAGAATCAAAATGTCTGTTCTTATAAGACACAGTCAGGTCCAACAGCATGGCCTAGAGAACTCAGATTCCAGAGAGTGAACATCAATTTGTCGCAGGCCTCGGGATGTCAGTAACTCTTCTGCTACTACCCCAAATTCAGACGAGTCTGTTAAGGAGAGAATTCCCATTGCTTCGAATCAGCTTTTTAAAAGAACCCTTGACTCTGTTTCCCATGATTTGAGGCTTTCTCGTTTGCACAGGGATTTGTTCCTTTCCTCGTGAGTGCCACAGCTGGAACCACCGTGTATGGAGCATTTGATCCGCTCTTAGCTGTCGCTGACATTTGCAAAAAGTATAAGATCTGGATGCACGTGGATGTAAGTATCCCGTAGGGACTGGCCACTAAAATGTCCTTGGATGTTTTTCATCTGGTATACACGAAGGAAATTTCTTTTCTTTTTTTTTTTTTTAACTTGATCAGCTTATTTTCAGAGTGGTGATATTAAAGCTTTTAAAGATGGCTGAAGCAAATTAGCACACAACTCACGCAGTACACACCATGCACCAGAAGCATCCCAAGGCTGATTATACCTTAATGTCCCCAACATGGTAATATTTGTATTTCTATAATCAGTACCCAAGCTGACCACTTTGTTCTCAATTCATGGAGCCATTGCATTCATGGAGTAATATAACCTACGCACACAGTCCCACTCTTCCTCACTTACCAGAATGGTCAAAAGAGTAAAAAGGAGTTGCATTTATGTAGGAAACCCAGAGAATTAAAAAACAACAACAACAACAACTGAAGCTCAAGTTAGATATTCCTATATTTAGAGGAAAATAGGCTTGATAACTTCCTCCTAAATAAGGACCACCAAAGTTCCAATTCTTTAGCTTGGTCAGCTAAGAAGATAGATTATATTGGAAACGTTTTGACTTCAGGCCTTGTCACACTAAAAAATAATGAAGGTGTTCCCTCCAGAACATTTTCCAATGAAAAAAATGTGTTAAGTTTTAGAAGGACTGAAGGGATTTAAGTTTACATTAGTATTACTCCAAGTGTGGTTTGAAGATTAGCTACCACCTGCAAACTATTAGTGATCCATATGAGATAAAGAGTTTGTGCCAAACCATTATCAATCACAAACCATCACAAACTAAGCATGATGCTTGGCTCAGCTGATAATTTTTTCATTGCAAGACTTTCTCAGTGAAGGAAGGCATAAGTTGATGTTCATTCGAGCGCAAGATCCTTATATTGTCGTGGGCCAGCACTGGGTCTGAGCCAGGGCTATAACAATGATCTAGCCCTGGCTAGATCATTTTGGCTTTATAATAATTATTCAGACCAAATTAATGCTCTTTTTTTTTCCTTTTTGAGACAGAGTCTTGCTCTGTCACCCAGGCTGGACTGCAGTGACGTGATCTCAGCTCACTGCAACCTCTGCCTCCAGGGTTCAAGCAATTCTCCTGCCTCAGCCTCCCGAGTAGCTGGGATTATAGGCGTGCGCACCCATGCCCAGCTAATTTTTGCATTTTTAGTAGAGACGGGATTCTCCATATTGGCTGCTCTCAAACTCCTGACCTAAGGTGATCCACCTGCCTTGGCCTCCCAAAGTGCTGGGATTACAGGCGTGAGCCACCGTGCCCGGCCTCATTAATG
The DNA here is from genome assembly GCF_009764315.1 of Trachypithecus francoisi. Classification (NCBI taxonomy): domain Eukaryota; kingdom Metazoa; phylum Chordata; class Mammalia; order Primates; family Cercopithecidae; genus Trachypithecus; species Trachypithecus francoisi. Next base: position 28,664,049 of record NW_022681474.1, read on the forward strand.
CTGTTTTCTTTAGGAGCAGAACATTTCCACAGACTTAGCATTTCCATTATTCCAGAGTATTCCTGCAAAGCAATCACCCATCTTCTTTACCCTGCCTGATTCACATGTGAGTTGTTCATTAGGCTACCAGAGCCCCTTTCATTTTACGCATGAGGACACTGAGAAAAGACTGAACCGCCCGGTGCCATTAGTGACCTGGGCCTCAGGACTGGAAACCCTGTTAGGCCTTGCTGGCTGATTCAGGAAGAGGATTACCTGACAACTTCAAAAATGAGAATGTCTGTGTGTCCTGAGCCAGCAGAAGCTATGGGCCATTCCTCTGGATCTCCTACTTAAATTAGAACTAGGGAATCTTTTAACCAGTTTTATTAGCTTTTCTTTGAAACATACCAAGTTTACCACTTACTCTTATTAGCTTTAACATTCATACATTCTATAAAGTCGAAAGAATCTTAAAATAGTACACGTTTGGAATATTAGATAATTTTTCAAAGTGCAAACGAACTGGGCCAGGCGCAGTGGCTCATGCCTGTAATCCCAGCACTTTGGGAGGCGGAGGCAGGTGGATCACCTGAAGTCAGGAGCTCAAGACCAGCCCGGCCAGCATGGTGAAATCTCATTTCTACTAAAAAGACAAAAATTCTCTCGCCTCAGCCTCCCGAGTAGCTGGGACTACAGGCGCCCGCCACATCGCCCGGCTAATTTTTTGTATTTTTTTAGTAGAGACGATGGCATAAACCCGGGAGGCGGAGCTTGCAGTGAGCTGAGATCCGGCCACTGCACTCCAGCCTGGGCGACAGAGCGAGACTCCGTCTCAAAAAAAAAAAAAAAAAAAAGACAAAAATTAGCCAGGTGTGATGGCGGGTGCATGTAATCCCAGCTGCTTGGGAGGTTGAGACAGGAGAATCGCTTGAACCCGGGAGACAGAGGTTGCAGTGAGCCAAGGTCGCACCATTGCACTCTAGCCTGTGTGACAAAAGCAAAACTCTGTCTCAAAAACAAAACAAAACTAAAAAAGAACTGAACTTACAACAAAAGATGGGGGGAAGCAATTATATCAAAAAGGAATTTTATAATCCCTTGAAAATTATCCTAGAATTAATTGTACACACAGAGGAAAGAAAGTTAATATTTCCAAATTAATCTCCATCTTGGCATTCTGTTTTTAAAGGAGATTACTACATCAATTCAAATCTTCAACATTGATCAAGTACAAAATTTTAAGACATGTTCTAATTGCTTAGCTAATTAACTGGTATGAATCTTTGCTGCTTGTGGATTTTGGGTGGGGGTTTTTTGGACTCAGAAATTATCCAAAATCACACATCAGTGAAATAGAGTTATGAAGCCACTTCCTATTTCTGGAATCATTTAGACTTGTCAAAAGAGTTTTCCCTGCAACCTGGAAGCTGTTTAATGCCCCTCCTGCCCATCTTCTCCGCCTTACACTGTGGGGACCACAGGGTTTCTCATTCTGAGAACATGACTTCACGAGGACTAACAGTGCTGGTGATAGGTTTGGGAGAGGGTCTTTCTCCCTCTCCTGTGGACCAGGAACTATGCCTCCAAGGTGGCTCCTTACACCCATATAAATGTGGGATGGAGTCTGGAGACCTTAGAATGGCCCTTCAATGTAAACTCTGAAGGTTAGTGCCAGAAGAAGGTGGTCAACTTCCTAAGTGGCCTGGGGTCAAGGAGATCATTTTCACCCTAAGAGACTCTCGTTAGTCTGGAAGACACCAGACTATAGAAATCTAGGCAATGACAAACTGCTACCATTTTCCTTGTATGATCTTTTTTCAGGCAGCTTGGGGTGGAGGATTACTGATGTCCCGAAAACACAAGTGGAAACTGAGTGGCGTGGAGAGGTATGTTGCATTTTTCTTATTAACAACATAAAGTGTTAAAAGCTAACTGTGAAACACAAATTACAATCAATTTCCAGGAACTCTTGGAATACTGAGTGAGCTCACTCTATTCAGTGCTTTTGTTCCTTGCCTTATGTGATGTTACATTCATGAATATGGGTAAATAACAGAAAAATCAAATATGTAAATATTATGTGTAAACAACAGAAAAATCAGAATACACATCAAGTGACCCAGGTAGAATGTCTTCCAGACATAGAGATTCCTGGGATCTCTGCACCAACCACAAAAATTGTTTAAAACCTGCAGGCAACCCACGTTTTTCTAGGGAGAAGATTTATAGCTTTCATGTTTCATAAAAGGATAATATCCACTGCTTAAAAAAAAAAAAAAAAAAAACAAATAATTTTGCAAAGCAAATAAGCACCTTGTAACTTGTCAGTGCTGAAAGTTTGGGCTTGGGGTCTAAGATTGCCAGTTCACTTAAAGTGAAACATGCTAGCAATAGCCTCATCTCATGGTTTCATTCCCGGAATACCCTTTCTCCGACACAGCTCCGACTGATGCTGCAGAGCACCTTTTATTTAGAGCCTACGCAGAAGACTGTTGAGAAATGCTGAAAAACACAAAGGCAGTGGTATCTGATTAGCATAAAGCACATTCAGGTCCAAAGAAAAGAGAAAAACAGAATGCAAAATACAGGCTCCGGTTCTGAACCACATGCAAGGGGAGCCCAGTTCTCTCATCACAACATGGCAGGTCAGACACAGTGGTGAGCTCTGACACTCCAGGCGACCAAGAAAGCCTGAATTCATCAGAGACTGCCAAATGCCCACCATCCCCTGCCAAGTCCCCAGATGCTGCCCAGCAAAAGCGTCACACTGGCTCTGCCACTAGACATCTTGGCACAGTTTCTGTTCCAGGACAAGGAGAAATGCTGATGGAGCGCAGAAGCACTTGTGAGCCCTGGGCATGGGGGAGGCCCAGGCCCTCTAGAGTGGCTGTGTAGGATGTGTGATGTGACACCCGGGCCTAAAACGCACAGAGAACCCGTGAGTGTGGAAAGAGAGGGGTAGGGTGACTGGGCTGGAGTCAAGAGCGTCCCGCTGAATTAATGGAAAGAAAGCAAAAAAGAGTTGGGTTATATCAGCTAAGGCCCATGTCAGAAGGGTCACTGTCCCTGAGTCTGATGGCCGGGGTCAGGGCCTGGCCTGGGCACAGCTGGGTTAAGGCACCTGGAGCCCCCCAAGCTCTGATTGCAGGGCCCCATTTAGACGCTGGTGGATGAGGGTAGGTGTGTCTCCCTCCCAGAGTCAGCCAGTGCCAGGCCTCTGCTCTTGGACCCTTGGGGCTTCTCCCAGGCCTAATCCCTTTCCTCCGTGAAGATCTGCAAGAATGCAGAAACTTAAGGAAGAGGCAATGAAGTAAACAGGGAGAGACAATAAAAGAGAAAGAGAACAACTTGAAAGGTGCCTGCCCGCACGATCAGAACAAGAATTAAATTCATGTGCTTTCAAGAGAGGTGGCCTATCTACAGGTCTTTCTCTTCTGTGAGTTTCTGACTGGCACAAAAAGTCTGTTACTTTACCTTTGATGCCACCTGCGACTGCACGTGCTGAAAGTCCTGGCACATCTTCCACTTAAAAACTCACTAAATTACCTACCCTGAGCCTTAGAAAAATAAACACCCACACGATTCTGTACCAAAGACTATTATTTGAGAGCAAAGCTTAGAACGTTCACCAGGGAACACAGAGTTCCCTCGCACTGCCACAATTCTTGAAACTGTACTGTAACTAAACTTTTCAAATGGAATCACCATATATGAAGTCCTAAAAATGAGGGGGCTACTGGTGTTCCACTCTGAGCAGAATCCCCTTAGCTACCCATTTACCCGAGGATACCCCTCTCTCACTGACTTATTAGCAAAAGGCATACTTTCTAAGTGAATACAGTTGGAAGACCAGTGGAAACCACTTAATGTGTATGGCCACAAGTTTAAGAAAGAAATGTGTCTCACTTAGGGAATGACATGTTTTCAAGCTCCGCAAACCAAAGTTTAGAACTCACTCTAAAAGTAGAGGAAATCCATGGTCAATTCTTGTCCCCAAATCCAGAGGCTCCTTCGTAGTCACAGGGGATCTGAATGCCATTCTCACACAAAATGGCACAAGGGGACCAGGCACAGTGGCTCTTGCTTGTAATCCCAGGACTTTGGGAGGCAGAGGTGGACGGATCATTGAGGCCAGGAGTTCAAGACCCACCTGGGTGACAGAGTGAGACTCCATCTCTACAAAAATATATATATATTTTTTTTAAATTAGCCAGGCATGGTGGCATGCGTGGCTGTGGTCCTAGCTACTCAGGAGACTGAGTGAGGCAGGAGGATCACTGGAGCCCAGGAATTCAAGGCTACAGTGAGCTATGATGGCACCACTGCACTCCAGCCTGGGCAACAGAGTGAGACCCCATCTCTAAAAATATTTTAAAAATAAAAATAAATAAATAAATAAATAAATAAATAAATAAAATGGCACAAACACCTGGACCCCTGTCTGGCATCCCCTTTGAGAACCAACCAAATACTCAGAAAACAGCTCTCTTCCTTGCTAGCACTGTCAAAATGCTGCTGAGAGGGTACGCCACAAGCCCTGAGACTCCAGAGCATGACTCTGTGTATTGTCCTTTTCTTTCTATTTCTTTTTATTTATTTATTTTTGAGGTGGAGTCTCACTCTGTCCCCAGGCTGGAGTGTGATGGTGCAATCTTGCCTCACTGCAACCTCTGCCTCCTGGGTTCAAGCAATTCTCCTGCCTCAACCTCCTGAGTAGCTGGGGTTACAGGTGTGCACTGCCATGCCTGGCCAATTTGTTTGTTTGCTTGCTTACTTGTTTGTATTTTTAGTAGAGATGGGGTTTCACCATGTTGGCCAGGCTGATCTTGAACTCCTGACCTCAAGTGATCTACTCAACTCAGCCTCCCAAAATGCTGGTATTACAGGTGTGAGCCACCACACTGGCCTCTGCATCATACTGACTCGTCTTTAGTCCCTCCTGCCCACAGGCTGCTGCTTACCGTAATCATCCTCTGATGTGTTCCACTCTCAAGGCTTTCAGTCCCAGCTGAAGGTGCTGGTGCAGTTTCTGCCGCATCACCAGTTACCCTCACGCCCACCCTGAGAGCCAGGTGTTCAGGATTTAATTCAATCATTGCTGAACCTCTGTCATATGCAAGTCATAGCGCATGGCACTGTGTGGGTGCAAAGACGGGTATGATATAAGGCCTATCTTCAAGGAGTTTAGAATCTAGTGGGGAAGATTGTCAGTGAACAGTGGATTAAAATTCAAGGCAAGGAAGCAAGACTGGAGAGACAGACATGGAAGCTGATCGGAGAGCACAGAGAAAGGAATGGTTCCTTCTGTGATTACAGAGAGGTTTCGCCAAGCAGAGCAACATCAGAGCTGAGCATCATGGCATACAGGGTACTTCATCAGGCAGAAATGGAAAAGGGCATTCAGGCTGAAGAGACACGCAAGTGTGAAAGTGCACAATGTCTTGGAGAAAGTTCAAACAAGTTTGGTTGGAGGATGACATGGTTTCACAGCAGTGGCCAGGTCATGGGTGGGAGGTACAGAAGTCTTGGCCAGCCCCCAGGACCTTCCCACAGAGCCAGGTCAGAATCCATGGGGGTTCTTTCCGCAGAACATAGATCCCTGAGCTGGGAGTCACTGCTGTGTGGCTGCCATTATGCGTGGAGATTATCAGATTCCTTGGGGGGACAAATCCCATCGAAAACCTTTGCTTCGGCTGGGCGCGGTGGCTCAAGCCTGTAATCCCAGCACTTTGGGAGGCCGAGACGGGCGGATCACGAGGTCAGGAGATCGAGACCATCCTGGCTAACATGGTGAAACCCTGTCTCTACTAAAAATACAAAAAACTAGCCGGGCGACGTGGCGGGCACCTGTAGTCCCAGCTACTCGGGAGGCTGAGGCAGGAGAATGGCGTGAACCCGGGAGGCGGAGCTTGCAGTGAGCTGAGATCCGGCCACTGCACTCCAGCCTGGGTGGCAGAGCGAAACTCCGTCTCAAAAAAAAAAAAAAAGAAAACCTTTGCCGCAGGAGCCCTAGCAGGCTTTTAGCAGAGGTGCAATGTGATCTCACCTGTGTTCTGGCATTAACTCCGCATTAGAGAGGAGATGGGAGCCAGGGACAGACTGGAAGCTGTTAAGCTCTTAGGAACGTCCAGGTGCAGGACAGGAGAGAAGCTGAGTGTGACCTAAGCTGTAGTAGCAGAGAAGGAAGTAAGTGGATGGACCTAGGAGACGGGGAGAGAGAACTGTAAGGGGCAGTATCAAGACAGGGGAAGAAAAGAGTGAAACCAAGGACGACAGTGAGGTTTGGAGGCTGGAGGCCTGGAAGGAAAGTGGTGCCAGGCACACAGAATATAGAGGAGAAAGAATCAATCTAGAAGGTTGAGCAGTGGCGAGTGGGGCCTATGGATTTGAGGCACAAAGAAGAGCACAGGGAGCTGTCTTACAACAGCCCTGTGGGATTCAGTTCTCTCCAACTTATACAAACTACAGAAGCCACATGACCGAATCCCACAGCAAAGTGTTTTAAAATGAACCTGAGGCTGTTTTTTTTGTTTTTTTGTTTTTTGCTTTTAACAAATTGCCAACATTTCTTAAATCAAGGCCATGTCATCGAATCAATCTGCAGGGCTTTTTGCCATCTTTTTTTGCCATCTTTATGCCTCTGAGAGAGAGGTGGGACAGAGAATTCAGTGACAGGTGGTTGTGAGCCTTGGCAGCTTCTCTTCTGAAAAGACAAATAGGCCCCCGCGTAGAGATAAACACCACAGTCAGACATGGAAGACAGCTGTTTTTCTCTCCCATCAGGCATTCTTATTGACAAAGCTGAGTTTATCAGAGTTAGACATCTAGCCGTAGAACATGATGGAATGTATAGAATGGCTGTGTGTACATATGTGCACGGTGTCACCAAATTCACAAATGACGGAGATGAAATCCATAGCAAAAGCCAACCTTATTTAATGCTCACTGCCTGTTAAGCACAGTTCTAAGCACTTTACCTAAATATTTATTACTATTCTTCTTTTCTAGATGAGGAAATCTAGGCACAGAGAGGTTAAGTAACTTGCTCAAAGTCACACAGCTAGGAAGTGATGAAACCTGAATGAAAACCCATACTATCTGGCTCCTGGGGGCTTCCCCCTTAACTATGATGTCTGCTTTATAGCCTAGGGTCCTGACTCCAGGGTCATTCTACAGAGCAAGGAGATATTTTCTTGGAGGGAACTTTTAGTACCTCAATGCTGTTATTATTCATTAAGTCATTTAGTCTTCTCTCCAGGGGTAGTTATCTGACCATGAACTACCTTTGCTTCTAATTCCTCAATTGCATTCATAAATGTATCTGACAACCAGTGTCAGAGCCAGAGAAAGACCAGAAGCTGAGCTAGACTATTCGTTGGCTCAGATAAGATCCCCAGGCCAGTGAGCGCTCTGACCGACTGACATGCCCTTCATCAAATGAATGAATGGGGTCTTTCCTAGCTTCTCATTTTTTTCCAAGGCTGTCACACCCAGAGAGGTGGGAACTGGGTGAGCCCATGTCCGTCGTACAGCCAGACAGGGCAGCAATCCATGGCTCTCTGGAGACAACTGCCACGGGTTATTCTACTGTAATACTTGCCTTCCTCCTTTATGCCACTCATGAAACTCCACTGCCAGTACCCCTCAGTCTCTCCGGAGACAAGTGCAGAGGCTCATCTTACCCAGTAAATGTATGAAGTGAGCCATGGCATTCACAATGAGAGCAGTTGCTTTTCCCAGAATCAAAAGAGGAGCACAGTGGAAGTGCGGGAGAGAAGTCACAGAAGTTAAACAAGGTCACAGAGATCATACTGAAAGAATCTGGGGCCTTAAAAAATGAAGCAAGATTTAACAAAGTGAAGCAAAGGGAGATGGTGTTCCAGGAAAAGGAAATAGCATAATAAGACCCAGCAGTATGATAATAGAATTCTCTGAGAACAAAAGATAATCTGGCATGACGAAATGGATAAAGAAAAGGGAAGGGACACAAGACCTAAGGCGCAGCTGGGGCTTGCCCCAAGGGCTGCAGGAGCCATACCCTGCAGTTTGGAATTTGGGCTGGAGGCGAAAGAAAACTGTCAGTGATTTCAGAGAAGGAGAGGGCCATAAACAGAAATCGAAAATAATTCTGGTGCCAAGTGAAGGATGAAATGGAGACCGAGTCAGTTACAACACAATTGCTGAATCCAGATTAAAATAATGAGAATTATTATTAAAGGAATCTGAACCAGGACTACAGCTCAGACTTATGAAATAATGTAAATCCCTGAGCAGGGAATTTCTGCTGTGTGAGCCACTGTTACTGATGAGAGAGCATCAAATTTCCCCAAGGTGTGAGGCAAAAAAAGACGGAACTCTCCCCTGCTGTGGGAGCCACAGCACATCTTATCTGCAGTCTGGAAAGAAAATAACTCTGGATTAGGAAACAGATGGAAGCACGGGCCTCGCCAGAAGCTACTACGAGGAAAGGACGCATCTGAGAAATGTGGGCATCAATTGATTAGAAAGGAAAAATCGAGTTAAGCAGTGAAATGAGCCTTCTCTTTGAGCTCCAGGCCACTGCGATAGCAAGGACCATAGAGGTACAGGAGGCCGCCGCCCTCACTGGCCAGGTGCTCTGGCCATCACTGGCCGAAGGGGAGACTCTGGACTGGATGATCCCAATGACTCTAAGCTGTGCCCTGAGACCACCGTGGAGGCAGGGTGCATGCGGCCACTGGAGCTGGGGCACGCCACATGGAGACCCACACCCTCACCTGCTATTTCTGTGGACAAAGAAAAGTTGCAGTGTGAGCTCCGAAAAACTGAGACAGGTCTCAGTTAATTTTGAAAGTTTATTTGGCCAGGGTTGAGGACTCACGCCTGTGACACAGCCTCAGGTGGTCCTGACAACATGTGCACCGGGTGGTCAGAGCACAGTTTGGTTCTATGCATTGTAGAGAAATACAAGACATTGATCAACATATGTAAGATGAACACTGGTTTGGTCTGGAAAGTCGGGACAACTCAAAGTGCAGAGGGGCCTTCCAGGTCATGGGTAGATAAGAGACAAATGGTTGCATTCTTTTGAGTTTCTGATTTGCCTTTCCAAAGGAGGCAATCAGATATGCATTTATCTCAGTGAGCAGAGGGGTAACTGAATAGAATGGGAGGACAGGTTTGCCATAAGCAGTTCCCACCTGACTTTTCTCTTTTTTTTTTTTTTTAAATAGCACTTTTTATTTGACATAATTGAAGTCTGAACTTTAAACAGATTCTTGGACTGGTGGTTCATATCCATCAGCGTTCAACTTTGCACATGTCTCGTCCCATGGCTTTCCAGACTACTGCTCACCATGAGTTCATGAGCTTCCCAATTCAAACTTGGGCTTCTTCAGCATTTTTACTTTTCTAACGAAGACATCATGGAGAGGATAAGTAGATTGACAGGCCTTTTCTATGTCTTTTCCAATGCTGTCTGGAATCAATTTATTGAACTTCTTTCAAGTCATTTGTCTGCATCTCGGGTCATGATCCATCATCTTCTTCCGGATTGGGGACACGTTGGTGCTGAGCAGAGGGTCTTCGTATCTGATTGTTACGTTTTTTAGTAAACCAAACAGAACAGACGAAGCAAGTAACCATCGGTAGTCTTGACATCACATGAGCTTCAATCATTGTCTGCACTTTGACCATGGAACACATTTGTCAGGGAAGATCCATGCATGGAAGTAGTCAGGCAGTTTTTGCCCTGAACATCTTCAGTAATCAGCTTGAATTTTCTAAATGCAACTTCATCATTCTGCAAATCAGCAAGAACTTCAAACACACGACCTTGAGACATCAGATGCAATTTTGGTTCCTTGGGTCCTGGTGACGAGCGTCTTTCCAATATTCTTATATTGAACAAGCGCTTTCACATCATACCAATCTTTCTTGAAAATGGATCAACCACTTCTTCTTGGCTCACTTTTTGCCGCCTTCGTAGCGCTGTTCTTGCCAACCGCCATGGCGCTGATCAGAGAGCCGAAAGGGAAAATCGACTTCTCTTTAGCTTAGTGATTTTGGGGGTCCGAGATATTTTCCTTTCACACATCTTCAAGAGTCTACTTTGTGTTTACTAAATACAGTGTCGTGGGAGCATGGGATGGGGGAGAGAGTTGAAAAATTATCTATTGGGTACAGTGGTCACTATTTGGGTGCTGGGTACACCAAAAGGCCAGACTTCACCACTACGCCCTATAGGCATGTAGGAAATCTACACTTGTACCCCCTCAATCTGTTTAATTTTGTAAATTAAAATAAATAAATACATTTAGTGTCCATCTGGATTCTGAGAAACGTACCAAGAAAGTGAAGCTCGGTTGCACGTGCCCTGAGCCTGTCAGGGTGGAGTGCCACCCGCTTACATGATTTGTTTATTTTAGGGCCAACTCTGTGACATGGAATCCACACAAGATGATGGGAGTCCCTTTGCAGTGCTCTGCTCTCCTGGTTAGAGAAGAGGTATGTCTCTCCTGGCTCTGTGTCCCAGTTCGTGCGTGGGTTTGACTGTCTTTGTGCCGTTAACTTTCTCTGGAAATGTCAGGATCACTGGGTCTTCTCTATGGTGCTACTCACATTCCCCAGAGAGCCCTTTCTAGATTCCTGTCTTCAGGGTGAAGGTCTGGTGCCTAACGGGGAAGAAAGGGTAAGAGGACCTCAACTTTCAGAACATAAACTTTGACCTAATCTCCATGTATTCAGTATTATATCCCTTTCCTCAACTGTTCCTGCATTCCCCCAATCCAGAGACCCTCTATGTCACTCTCTCAAAAAATTAAATTTCCAGGTTTTTTTCTGGAATCTGAGAGATCATTTTTCCTATATAAGAAATATACATGATATAGGATTCAGGTTAGTGTTGGGATCCAGGTCCATAACATGTATATGTATGTGTGCGTGTTCTATCTCTCATGATTACAGTCTATCTATTTAATATTTAAAGCCATTATTCAGAGTGTAAGGAAGCTGCATCCTTATTAACCAGAAAAGAGGAGCGGCATCAACGAGCACTTTCATTCAAGATGGTTCTGTTGACCAGGCCTAGGGCTGTTCTCAGTAGGTGAGCACTGTTGGTCAAGGCCACTGCGTCTCCCTTCCATGACGCCAGGCAGGACTCATACTTCCTCACTCCCGCATTTTTTTGCTGATGAAACCCAAATAAGGAGTTTCAGATGATCCCCATTAAATTTTATCTTCTTAGCATTACTAAAGCAACCCCAGATTAAAAGAATTTTTAAATGTTGATCTTCATTTACTTTTTTTGTTTGTTTGTTTGAGACAGCGTCTCATTCTGTCACCCAGGCTGGAGTGAAGAATGGTGCGATCTTGGCTCACTGTAATCTCTGCCTCCTGGGTTCAAGTGATTCTCATGCCTCAGCCTCCCAAACAGCTGGGACTACAGGTGCCCACCACCACACCTGGCTAATTTTTGTGATTTTAGTAGAGAGAGGGTTTCGTCGTGTTGGCCAGGTTGGTCAAGAGCTCCTGGCCTCAAGTGATCCGTCCACCTCAGCCTTTCAGAGTGCTGGATCACAGGCATGAGCCACCGTGCCCAGCCAAATATCTATCTTCATTTACTTAAAAATACTTTGCTTTTTTTCTAATTATACAGTTAACACACTATGTCAGAAAGTTGAGGCAGAACAGAAAATATAAATAAATTTAGAGTCACCTCAAATTTTTATAACTTAGGGATAACCATTATTACCATTTTTAATATTTTCTCCCACAATTTTTTCTAGAAATAAATATATTTAAAATGTATAAATAAGTATATATTTATAATAAAATTGCTGTCATCTACCTCATATACCTCATATATACACGTTGATTCTTCTTTATCCTTTGCACTATATTATGAGCATGATCTTCCAAAACCTGATTTGTAATGGCCTCATATTATTCTGTCACATAATTCAATGAACCATATCTCTATGGTTAAAATATTAACCAATGTTTTACAGAGTGACTTGATAGAATCCTTAAACATACACCTTTGATCACATTCCTGATTATTTTCTCAAAGTAGACTCAAAGTGGGATTGCTGGGTCAAAGAGTGTTATTACTCTGTGGTTGGTTCTTAATACCTCCTGTTGTCAACTGCAAATTTACACAGCATGCCTTCTGTGTCTTCATCAGTAATAAAAATATGGACACAGGATTGAAGACAGAAACTTCCCCTAAAAATGAGATGAATGCATTGGAAAATACCCTTTTGGACTGGGTTTTCATCAGTTAAAAATACAGTCCAATGTATTATCATCTGCCCTAGCTCATGCAAACCTCAGCTATAATTATCTCAAAGGAGAAAATAAATTTTTGTTATTTAGATTTCAACCAGATGTTTTGACAGTGGCTCCCATCATGTCCTTACAGACCAAAAGGGAAATGTGAGCCGGAGGAAAATAGAAAGATTTGGAACTGATTAGATGACTGCATCGGAAGGACCTACTGACTGGCAATTTGATGTTACCCAGGATAGAGCCTACGGCTTGGTACCTAACCTGTACCATTCAGAATATTCACGGACTGTTTGAGTAAAACGTAGAAGCTGATTAATGTTTCAGATGGGAGGAGACTGGGAGGTAGAGTAAATGTGTGTAGGGATGGAATCAGAATACAAGATGATTTTTACAGACTGGACCAGTGAGCCACATCCAAAAAGGGACATTGTTATTGGAGATCATTGTAAGTCTCTGCCCTTAGGTCCGTGTATACTGTGGTTATATTTTGATTGGACAAGGAAGGCTTGTTTCTACAGCTAAATTGTTGGACTTGTGAAAAAGGCAAAGGATGCTAGCTCTACAGGGTCAACAACGAGTCAAGAGAAAAATGCCACACAAAATACATTGATGAGATACAGGAAGTGGAGTTTCAGCTTGAGAAGGCAGTGGTCTCCCAGTCTCCTCTAGCTAAACCATACCTGAAGTGCTCTGCTTAGCTCTCTACCAAATTGTCCATGGGGTTCCATCAAGCTAGATCCCAAACTGTGGGGAACAATTGGTAAACGTGTCAGAGGAATGATTGAAACAACTAAGGATGTTTAGCCTAGGGAGGAAAAGAAAAGAAAAGGGCTGAGAGGAGGATGGCAGCCTTTACCATTTAGAGGACTCTCAAATGGAAGAGACTAGGGTTTTTGTTGAGGCTTTGGGGAGCTGGTTTAGTAACACCAGGTGGTAGAGATTTGATGGCAAAATCAGAACACCCTGCAATTTTAGGTCTGTCTTGGGTTCAATAAAAGGAACACTTCTAAAAATTAAACTGTCCAACAGTAGGAATAAATTAATAAGGGGAGGTGATTAAATAGAGAGATTGGACAGCCACTTAGTAGAAAGGGTGTAGAAATGATTCCTTTATTGAGTAGGAATAAATGAGCTCTAAATTCCCTTACAAATCCAAGAGTTTATGATGCTCTGACAGCATTTCTTTTATTGGCATCCAAGGAACAGTGCTGTTCCATAAGATGGTAGTAAGTGTTCCCCAATAAGAGAGTTCTTAGTTTTAAAAAGGCTGGGATATATTGGTTTAGAGTTTAAAACAACTTACATTATTTCAGGGCTTATCAGGGCCCTTAATAGGCTGATATGTATTGCAATATCTAAAAAGAAAGACTAGATGATACAGAGTTTCCTACATTTATTTGAGCATGGGAATCTCTTTATGTACAGCAACTATTAATGTGCTTTAAAACACATTAGTTTGGGACATGATGGTCTATAACCTTTTCATGTCTCATGGCTCAGAACCAGGACATCATCTCACTAAGGCCTTCTGTAGGGAAAATAGCATCACTTTTGCTTGTCATGTTGTACAATAATGAGACTGCGGCTGTCCAGCTTTTTTTTTTTTTTTTTTTTTTGAGATGTGGTCTCTTTCTGTCGCCCAGGCTGAAGTGCAGTGATGTGATCTCGGCTCACTGTAACCTCCACCTCCCAGGTTCGTGCCATTCTCCTGCCTCAGCCTCCCAAGTAGCTGGAACTACAGGTGCCCACCACCAGGCCCGGCTAATCTTTTGTATTTTTAATAGAGACAGGGTTTCACTGTGTTAGCCAGGATGGTCTCGATTTCCTAATCCCATGATCCACCCGCCTCTGCCTCCCAAAGTGTTGGGATTACAGGCATGAGCCACACGCCCAGTCGTCCAGCTTTTTTAGGGCTCACGTGTTTTTGAGTTATTTTTTTCTATCACAGTAGGAATAGGTCTGATCCTTTCAGCATTCCACACTCTCTGAGGTGGTCTTCCTTAGTATTGAGGCACCAGTGTGTGAGCTTGTATGGCCAGAGGAATAATGGCACAAAGTTTCTGTGACCATGAAACCAAATAAAAGCGAGTGTTGCAAATTTTCACGATATTGGTTTTCAAGTGAATTTTCTTTTTCGAGTTCAGTATATTTCTACTGATCTAATACAAATACATCGTATTTAATTTTTCTTATTCTGAAAAATAAGGAATGGATTCCAATATATGTGAAACCTAACTACAAGGTAGAGTCCTGTTCTGTCGTCTACCATTTCAACACTCCGTCTTTCAAAACCAAATTAAAACTGTAATTGCATTGCATTGTGTTTTAGTGTGGACAGTTTTCAGAAGTGTTCTCACTTCTAACTTCAACTAAGTGATCACACTTTAGTCTTGTCTTCTTTTGTCATGAATCACAAAAGAAACAAAACCAAATGCCAAAGCTTTTGTGAAATCACAATTAGAAGAGAACAAACTCGTCAGAGGCATCCAGTGGTTCGTGACAAATTGAAACACGGGGTTTTTAGTGAAGAGACTGGCGGTACTATTTTAGTCGGAAAACATGATTCAGTCGCTATTCTATGGAATAATTCAATCACTTTGCCACCCATTTCCATAGTAAGGTTACAGTGCTAGGACAAATGAATGGCCATTGACGATGAGACTTTCCACTTAACTGTCTCAAGGAATTGAGCATGCGAATGCAGCACTGAAACTCTAATCGCTCTTGAGAGAGGAACATGACATTTGAAAGATTGGTTATTTAAATTCATCTCAAAATTGCAATGTGTGTGTGTGGTTTTTGTTTTTTGTTTGTTTGGTTTTTTTTTTAGATTTCAGCATATAAAAATGATAGCAATGAGCTGTCTTAAAAGCCATGATTTCCAAAGGGAGCTCAAACTCCCTAACAGCTAAATGATAAAGTACTTGAACTAGATATGGATACAAATACTAGAAGAACCACACTAATAATATTTCACAAAACCAAAGAGTTTCCAAAATATTTTAATCACAATGAAACCAGAATAGTATGATGTTCTCCCAAAGAAGGAGACCATTTAAATATAAATGTGTACTCTGATTATGATTTTTGTTTTTATTTATCAGTTGATTTTTACAAATGCCTTCTCTTAAAAGGGAGAGTAAAAGTATAAACGTGTCCTTGCTAACCTCCATGACATTTGACCCTGAGCCATTGATCCCACAGAGTTGACCATTACAACAACCTAGACACTCCTGTCCAGAATTCTTTTCTTCGTTTGTTTTCTTTCTCTAAGATATGCAATGTCTCTTACTTTCATTTTTTCTTATTAATTTTTACCAATATAAATCTAATGAGTAATCAGTAGAATTTCCTAAATTTTCTCTTCTCTCTTGTAGGGATTGATGCAGAATTGCAACCAAATGCATGCCTCCTACCTCTTTCAGCAAG
The DNA here is from genome assembly GCF_009764315.1 of Trachypithecus francoisi. Taxonomy (NCBI): domain Eukaryota; kingdom Metazoa; phylum Chordata; class Mammalia; order Primates; family Cercopithecidae; genus Trachypithecus; species Trachypithecus francoisi. Next base: position 28,679,727 of record NW_022681474.1, read on the forward strand.
ATAAACATTATGACCTGTCCTATGACACTGGAGATAAGGCCTTACAGTGTGGACGCCACGTTGATGTTTTTAAACTGTGGCTGATGTGGAGGGCAAAGGTGAGTGTGTATGGACCAGCTAAATGACAACTAAAAACAGAACCTTTATCTGGTCACCCCTATTATGAAATGTCAAAAAAGTGATTTCCAAATTGAAATTCCTTACCCAAGATTTGCTTTCTCTTTTTGTTTTTGAGACGGAGTCTCTCACTCTGTCACCCAGGCTGGAGTGCAGTGGTGCGATCTTGGCTCACTGTGAGCTCCACCTCCCGAGTTCACATCATTCTCCTGCCTCAGCCTCCCGAGTAGCTGGGACTACAGGCACGTGCCACCATGCCTGGCTAATATTTTTTTCGTATTTTTTAGTAGAGATGGGGTTTCACCATGTTAGCCAGGATGGTCTTGATCTCCTGACGTCATGATCTGCCTGCCTCGGCCTCCCAGAGTGCTGGGATTACAGGCGTGAACCACTGCGCCAGGCCTTGCTTTCTTTAAACTTAACATCTAAATACCTTCATTCAACATGAGGAAAAATGTATACATATGTAACAAACCTGCACGTTATGCACATGTACCCTAGAACTTAAAGTATAATAAAAAATAAATTAAAAATAAATATATAAATAAATATCCCCATATTTTACTGATTCAGGTCTCCTGTACCCCAGGAATGACTCTACCTTAAGGAAAAATACATGGATAGGAATCATTCCTAATCCTATCAGCCTGGTTTAATTACTGTTGAGACAAAGGGTCTTTTTGTTTGTTTCCGTATAATTGTATATTTTACATCATGGGATTATATAGAATAAACAATTTTGTGTTTAAAAAAATGTAATCAAAACCATTGTTTGTTTCTTTTGTAGCCAAATTGATTCAAATGCTCACTCATCTAGAAAACAAATCCATTTTGCTTTATATAGCAGAACACCTTGAATTTTAACAGGTGTTTATTGTTATTGTCGTTGGTTTTTGTCTACTAACGTGGTTTTTACCCAGTGATTGATCAACTGGGTAGGTGAATGCGATCTGAAAGCATAGGTTTGGAGAACAAAAAAGAAAAAGTAAAAAGCCCACCATGATAGCTTATTTTTTGACATTTCAAGGGATAACCTCTAGTTACAAAGCTTTTTCCCCCCTCATCTCCCGAAATACCTACTCACTTCCTTTTATGTAGGTTCTGTGTTTCCCTCTGAATTTAACTGTAGGTGATCCCTCCTATTTTCAGCAAGGAAAACTCACTAACCAACAGTGTGCAGGACTTGCTTGGACCTAATTGTAGCCTTCCAGGAGCCTACGTTTATGTTTAAATGTAAGCAGGCTGGATAGGTCAAAGATTTTGTTTTTAATTTTGACCAGATTCTTAACTTAAAGGTCACAAATTAGTGCCTGCCCAGCCAGTTTCATTTATCTCCTGCAGGAGATAAATAGACAGAGCTAGCTGTATATACTGTAGAAGCTCAAATGCAAAAAGAGGATTCGAGGAAACCTGACGTAAGAAAGTGAGAAAGGGAGAAATTAAAGGTGTCAACCTTAATAACAGAGAGAGTCTCTCTAAAAGAAAAGATGTTGATTTGGAAATAAAGCATTACAATGGGAATACATATGCCATAGTAAACTGTATGCAAATTCAAAGGAGGTAAAGGAAAACAAAAGTTTTTAAAGGAAGAAATGTGGAAGATTACATAATTGTTTTGAGATAAATATCCTGGGCTACAAAGATCAATAACAAGGGTGATGCAGTCCGAGGCTGGATAGGCAACTGCTAGGCAGATGTCTTTGCAGAAGTATTTTTTGTGTGTGTGTAAGGTTGTGGTGACCTTTGAGCAAGGTTGTAATTTTTGCAGTCTTCTGTGACAGTTTTTGTTATCTGGTATACAAGGCATGAGAACCCTCTCTTCATGGTTTTCCCTGGCTCTATCTATCAGGGTTTTCTTAACATTCGTGACTCCATTTTGATTCTAACGGTGTTCACAAGGGAAAGCTGGGATACCATGAGGTCCTTTATGTTTGGTGGAGAGGATATACATTTGGCTCTTAGGTGTGTAAATAGCCTACTTAAAGACGTAACATGCTCCGTCCCATAAGAAAATGCCAATAACTTGGTCAGCAGGAGTGAAGTATACCAGGATAAGACCAGTGAATGGGTCCTTCTGCAAGTCTGTGTAAAAAGGTAGGAACCTTGTCCACAGCAATGAATTCCTTATGCTTTTGTTTATAATTTTTTTTAAAGTAACCTAAATTACTTTAAGCAGCTTAGATGATGGGGTTCTTAACAAGAAAAAGAGGGAGTTTTTGAGTGAAGCAATGCAATCCACAAGTATTTTATGAAATCTCCTTTAAGTCCATTCTGACAAAAAGATGCAGTTTAAACAGAAAGATGGTCTTGCTTAATGAAGAAGTAACTCTTGGGTGGTTTCCAGGGATGGCTGGACTGTACATCCTTCAGGGAAGCCTGCTTAATGGTGTTTACTCCAGCAGAACTTTTTTTACATGTTGCTAAATATCAGGCAGTTACAAGAAGCTAAACATTGGGAGCTTTACATGAAGTGAAGCTCCACAGTGTTGCCCAGTAACGGTGGAGTGATGGGCCCCCTTCCTCTTTTGAAAATTGACAGCCCAACAAGGACAGGTACCTGGTCCCCGCCACCCAATGGGAGACTCATTCTGCTAGCAATGACACTTTCATTTGGAAGAAAAACCCAAAGCAATCAAGAATGTAAACTATTGATATACCTCCAAGCCGCTTTAAAATGAGCAGGTTTTTCCTTTCATTGATTGGTGGGGATTACAAAATGATTAATGTAAATATCAGGTAGCAAGCTGAGAAAACCTTGATCTCTGAATATTGTGCCAAGTTCCCTCTTACTTCAAGGGTCATTCTTTGTGTCTTTTTTCCCCTGTGGTGTTTTTATTAAGATAATGATCATCAGCAATATTTCCACGAAAACGTTTCTCTCACGGTTCATCAGATTCTGCTGCTCCCTTTCCATCTGAAGCCTCCTCTCCAGCAGGGGCAGCCCAGGTTCTTAGAGAAGTAACATGGAGGGCATCAAGTGTGAATCAAACAGCAGGACCAGATGAAGCCGGAAATAAAGGGAAGGGGAAGGGGGAAATGAAGTCACTGGGGAAGGGGATGAAGTATTTTTTGTGTGTGTGTAAGGTTGTGGTGACAACCTGTGGGATCAAAAGAGGAAATCACAGCCACTGCATTACTTATTATTTTACTTCTTTGTGGAAATACCTCAAATATCTAGACATCTAAGTGGCAAAAACTTACACTTTGTTTTCAATCTAAACCTTTGTGAGTTTTTTTTTTTGAAAAATGAAATGATAATCATTATTAAAGTAATAAGCTTAGTCCTACAATCTAGATAAAAGGTGGGATAATTGTACTCACATCAAAGCTCTCCCTTTAGCCATGCCGACCAAGGAAGAAGTCATCCTTTTCCCGCAACAAGAGCCATGAAAGAGTTGGCTATGATGTTGAATCTTGCCTCCCCACAGGAATGAGGAAACAATCTGGATAAGAGTAAGGAGGAGGAGGAGGAAGAACATAGCATTAATTCAGTAAACCCTCTGTGATCAGACCTGCCTGGAGAATTCGGTGTTTTCCACATTTTCTCCTAAGAAAAATCCCATGAAAAATAGCCTAAGTATAAATTATTATTATTTGAACTGATCTGCTAATGACTAATGGAGCTAAATGCACTGATGACAGCCATCATATTAAGTCCAAATTAACTTGATTAGAACAAATTTATGCAAAAAATAAGACCCCTGACTTAGGATGCTAAGAGGCATACTAGCTGGTTAAGATATGGATGTTTATCATCAGCAGAGGCCCAGTGCCTACTCTCGACTCTCTTCTTACGGAGTCGGCCTTTCATTTTGTCTGCATTTTATTAAATAATCCTAGAACCTAATGATTATTTCCCAATGTTGACAGATTCCTACAGTGGCTAAAACTCAGTAGCCAACAAAAGTAAGTAAATAAACTTAAAATTACATCTCCCCAACACTTTTTTTTTTTTTTTTGAGATAGAGTCTCGCTCTGTTGCCCAGGCTGGAATGCAGTGGTGCGATCTCAGCTCACTCACTGCAGCCTCCATCTCCCGGGTTCAAGCGATTCTCCTACATTCCCTTTTTAGGCCTACAGGAATGGCTCCATTTATAACAACCAAGGTTTCATAGCAAATCTCCGTGTTTGTATGTAGTCACACAAATCAGCAGTTTTCCTTGGTTTTTTGTGATTCGCTTTGCTAATTAAAAATGTGGATAAAGAGGGACTGGCAAATGGCTGGAGGAAAAAAAACACCAGGAAAAAATTATTAAAGGGAAATAGACATCTGGCATCCTTTGCCGAAAATGACAGAATGTTTACTTTCTCTCTAAAATTTATTTTAACAAGTAGATATTCAGCATCTATTATCGTGTCTAATACTGAATGGAATAAGGAGGCTCTCATTTTCCAGACAGGATAAGACAAATGCACAGAAATCCATCATAAAAGACAGATTAGGACTGATCACAAAAGAAATCCAGACACATCTGGGGAATTTAAAGGATGGAGAGCTCATTCCTAGTTTAAGAATCGAGATGATTTGCAAAGAGATGGCCTTTGAGATGGGACTTGAACAGGATAGGTAGAAAAAGTAGGATTTCACCCAGCAGTGCTGTGAGAAGGCCATTCCAAGGAGTGGTTGAGCAGGAGTTCAGTGCATATTTTGAGAGTAAGGGAGAGTCTAATTGACTGAAGGGCAACTTGGGAGCTACATTCCAGGTGAGAAGTAACAGAGCCTGAACTAGGGGGGGAGCAGCAAAAATTGAGATAACAGCAAGGGATTCAGTAGTTATTTCAAAAGCACTGTCTCTGGGGCCTGAGAATGTTTATAAAAGCATTTCAGGAAGCAGAGAATGATCACGACCAGCTCTCAAGATGTTAAACCCCAAGACCACATGGAGGGAGCAGCTGAATACTTCGATGGTGAGATTGCTGAAGAAGATCACATAAACATTGTTCATCTTCCTAAAATTCTGGTTTGGGAGTCTGAGGTGGGGCTTAAGAATCTACATTTTTAACACAAATAATCTGGTTCTGATATAGATCATTCCTCAGAACATACTTTGTAAAAGGCTTCAAAGTTATTCACTTATTCATTCAACAAATATACATTGAGCACCTAATATGCGCTCAGCACTGCTCAGAATGTGGAGGATTTAACAGTGAACAAAAGAAACATAAACCTGTGCCCTCATGGAGTATGTGTTGCAGCCAGGTCAATCTAAACTAGTTCTACATGTGTGAGTCAGGAGGAGCTAAATAAAACCATCTTTCTCCAGAAACTCCCCCAGCGGAATCTTGACACTGGAGTCCAGCCTTTCACTTAGGAGTGCCTGTCCAAGCCTTCAGCATCCTGCACAGGGGTTCAGGCTATGGGGACGTGATCCCTGATAAAGTTTGACATGTGCTTCTGTCATTCTCACCGTAAGAGCTGCGTGGCATGTGATTTAATGGATGAAAGTATTTAATGAATGAAAGAATTTTGAAGAATCTCTCAAAAGCCTTCAAAACCTTGAAAATAAAATGTGGATCTTAATCCCATAAATATTCAATATGAACAGGAGGCACCCAGGGCACACTAGAGTTTTCTGTGTCACTCCCCATGTATGTCTTTAGCCCCCAACTAATGGGGCAATCACACGACCCCATCATCCCCATAGCAAGGTCCCAGACCAGGGGAACCAGAGGTCTCACATTCTGGTCTTTAGTAATCCCATGGCTGTTGCAGTGCAAATCTTTCTTCATGGGAAATCAGAGAGGCATCATCATTCCCATCTGATCGGAGAAATTAGCCAATGCCATTCAGCAGGACAGGGTCAGAGTCAGACTGGTCATGCCATAGCCAAGATCAGACATGCAAAAGTTTAAACCCAGCTCCAGACTGGTCCAAAGGATCCAGGTTGGAGAAGAGCAATCAGCTTCCCTCCCTTCTACTTACAGTCCATCCCAAGTGAACCCAAACTGTCAAGTCATTCCAAACCAATAATAATCTCCTTAGCACCGACAGACGCACAGAGCTCCTGGTATGGGTGCTGGCCAAGCATCAGGCATCAGCCCAAGCCCTTCCTGGGGAGGCATCAGGAACCCATCAACCTCCTTGAGCCAATCAGCTGGGGCAGCAGTCTCCAAATAAGTGAATTTCTGAACCCATTTGATTTCTCCAGGGCAGCTTGTTCTTAAACCTGCTTCATACATCACAAGTCTCTGGGCTCTGTTGGGCGCCCTTAGCTGAGATGATGTGATCTTGTATGAAACAGGCAAGTGGGCCCATCTCATCTCCATCACAATTGCTTTCTCTAGGTTCCCTGCTGGAGAAGTTACTGATAGGCAGGTTCAAAGTACTTCTGAGATGAGCGTTGGCTTTTTCTCTAAGCTTTCTCCATCAGCACCCAGTAAACACCCAAGGAGATAAGAGGAAAGTCATTTTGAAAAGTAACTCTCTTGTGTGTCCCGATGTCAGTTAAACAGCTCCAGTCCAAGATTGTTGTGTTGGTTTTCCGAAGTCTGGATCCAGGGCTTCCAGAGCCAGAAACTAAAAGAACTCAGTGATAATGTTCACTCATCATAGACACATGAGTCATTTATCTGCCCCCAAAGGAGAACTCTACAGAGCTTGTCCGGCTAACAAAGCAGCTGGGTACTCCCTAAAATTCCTACATCCATTTGTTCAAAGAATTCAATGAGCACCTACCCAATTTGTTCCGTATCGGGTACACTGACAGACAAAGATGGGCTCTGGGAACGGAAAATGTACACGTTGGAGAGGGACTAAGCAGGCATTCTGGAGGGTCTCTAGTGATGCTTTTTATCTGCAGGAAGAGAGTAGCCCAGCCCTCCTGTTATTAATGACTTCCATGATTACTCCTGTGAATAGCAGAGGCACATTTTCCCCTTGAGTAGTCAAACTAATTGCCTGGGGAATGGAGGCTCTGGAAGAAAAGGAGTCCCTTGTAGAAAGCAGTAATGAAAGGGAACAAAAGCACCTGATGGGGAGAGCATTAAAGAGAAAACAGCGCTGAAAAAGCCTGTGGAAACAGCCTTGTGTCGGGAAAGTGCCAGACGGGACTGAGACGGAGGCGGCAGGATGACCATTAGTCTCCAGGGAAATCACTTCCTGCGCACTCTTAGCCTGCCTAATGAGCTGTGTCTTTCTCTTACCTAGGGGACTACCGGGTTTGAAGCACATGTTGATAAATGTTTGGAGTTGGCAGAGTATTTATACAACATCATAAAAAACCGAGAAGGATATGAGATGGTGTTTGACGGGAAGGTATGTATTTGGATTTCTACAATCCCAGAAAGTTTAGTCAGTTCCAACCCTCATCACTGATATGATGTAAATGATGTGCTGTCCAGGTAAGTGGGACTGTCACAGAGGGGAGTGGTGGATGACAGGGTAGCTATTCCACGCTGGAATAAAGACCAAACTCACCAAGTAGTCCATAGAAGTTTGTCAAAATCATGCCCTCCAATGGCAATTCCTGATTGAAAAGTGGGAATTGTGTTGTGAACCTGCTGAATACATCGATTTGAAATGTTCTTAGAATTTTCAAAATTGCCAGCCTGGGCCAGATGTGAATCTTCCTTTCCTCTTTGTAGCCTCAGCACACAAATGTCTGCTTCTGGTACATTCCTCCAAGCTTGCGTACTCTGGAAGACAATGAAGAGAGAATGAGTCGCCTCTCAAAGGTCAGTGCTCCAAGCTCCTCTGATACATGTGTGTATTGAGCCTTTCATGTGCACTTCTTCTTTATGACATACGCCTGTGGCCTTAGGAGAGAGCCCACCTGGGTGCATGGGCCCACTCCCGTCTGTGGACTCCCACAGAGCCAGGACGTATAGAACCTGATATGTGCAGACTTTTTTTTCTGTTTTTCTTTTTCTTTTTTTTTTTTTTTTTTTTTGAGATGGAGTCTCACTCTGTCTCCCAGGTTGCAATGCAGTGGCATGATCTCAGCTCACTGCATCCTCCAGCTCCTGGGTTCAAGCAATTCTTTTGCCTCAGCCTCCTGAGTAGCTGGGAATACAGGCACCCGCCCCCATGCCCAGCTAATTTTTGTCTTTTTAGTAGAGACGAGGTTTCAATATGTTGGCCAGGCTGGTCTCGAACTCCTGACCTCAGGTGATCTGCCCGCCTTGGCCTCCCAAAGTGCTGAGATTACAGGTGTGAGCCACTGTGCCCGACCTATGCAGACTTTTAACAACTCTATTTGCTTGTTTTCTGAGAGTGAGTTTATGATGTCCTAAAAGAAGTAGTCAGGCGATAACCTTTGCTGGCATTCACAAAGCAGCGAGGACATTGCCGAAGTTCATTGCTGTTCCAAGTGAAATTGGCGCTCAGTTACAAGCACAAAAGAGACTTCAGGTACCAGAAATGGTTAGCAAACAATACTGCTGCTGACCCTCTTGAGCTGCTAAGATCAAGGCTATCCTGGGGGTGTCCTTAGAGCTGTGATGACCCCCAGAAGGTAGGAGGGCAAAGAGCAATAATAACAGCCACTGTTTTGAGTGTGTATTGTATCCCAGCTCAGCATCAGGTATTAGGTCACTTAATGCCTCAGAGCAACCTGACATGGGAAGGACTGTCCACCCATCTTGCTGATGGAGAAACTGACATACAGGGAGAAAATGTAACTCCCAAAATCTCACAGAAAGTCTGAGGGCTTGAGCTTTAAATTGTACTGTGGTCAGTAAGACACCCTTTATCTTTCATCCTCTCCTGCTCCTAGCACTTATACACGGGTGAAATATGGCTTACAATGCACAACGAAGCGAGTATGCAGGACCTGTCACCGTGCGAAACTAGGGATGGTCGTGTAGACTTGGATCTCAGAGTTGATTTGGTTGGTTTGGGGGTTCTTTTCATTTATCATAAAAGAGGGAACCTCCTCCAGTCACTGCCAAGAGCCCCGCAGGCTGTCCCTTCACTGCTCAGGAGTTTGGGCTGCCTCATTGACCTTTGGGAACACTTTAGTTCCTTCTGTGTAAAATGAAAAAGAGAATTTTGTGTAGATATAAAACCTTCACTGAAGCTTTTACATGTTAACATCTGCCCTTAAGCAACCTAGGATCAAACTCTCATCGGGAGAAAACTTCCACTTGGCTGAGGTCTTTAAACCAAGCCTCCTAATTAGAGTAGTGATTCGCAATCCTGGTCATCCATTAGAATCATCCAGAAACTTTATAAAAGACACTAGTGACCAGGTCTCACCCTGAAAATGTAATCAGATTGTGCTTGGATGGGCCTGGGAATGATTCTGAAAGTTATCCAGATGATTCTAATGTGCACCTCAGCTAGAGAACCCCTGATCGAGAGGAAAAAATGGAAGAAAGATTCTAGACCCTGGATCCGTGGTTCATGTGTCTGAGGTGGAAGGGGCTGTGGTTGTGTTTGATGATTTAGTGAAGTTGGTTCATTCCTGGAAATCAGGCTCACAGGGTGGGAGGGAATTGAGTAGAGGTCGCATTGGATAAGATGATCAGTGCAGGCAATAACAACGAGAATGGGGGTGCGGGTGTCTGCTGTCATTAAGAGGAAAAAATACATATTTTTCCTGGAATTTTTATGGTATACCTTCATAATGTAAAATTTCTTAACAATGACTTATTTTAACCAGTTAGTTAGAAATTAGATGCCTCCATTCTTTTTGCCTTTCACTTCCTTATTGAACTGACTGACCAGAAAGAGAATCTACAGACTAGTTTGGCTGATTTCATTTGTTGAATCAGCTCATTATCACTGGGCTGAGGAATGGAGCAAGATGGGAGTACAGAATAAAAACATTTTTTTCATCATTTTCTGAACAAAAATCAACTCGGAGACTCCCCTGTTTAAACATCACTCTATAAATGCCTCCTAGGTTTCAGCACCTCGTATGAGCTGTAATGAGGAATAGGGATGGAGATTGTTTCCTGGAGATGGCAATTAGAATATTAGTAAACTGTTTTTATACTGTTGACAATTCAAATACGAAAATCTCCGGGGATTGCAAAATGAATTCTCCTGATTTTTCTCCATTTTTATTATTGTAATCAAGATAATTCAGCAATTCAGATTTGAAAACGAAAATAAAACCACATGAATACCAAGTTTAACTTTTGTTCATCTATGCCAATGATTTTTTTCAGACTTTCTGGAAAGTTCTTTATTAAGTGTGATGCCCTTAAAGTATAATGTCCAGGAACCAGTAAAATATTCATACACATGCACACACACACACACAGTCCCAGAGGGAAAAAAACTGAGGTGAAATAATCTGTTGTCCAAAATGGTAGTAATAGCCACATGTGGCTATTTATATTTAAATTTAAATCAATTAAAATTAAATTTAAATTCAACTAAAAATTTGGTTCTTCAGTCGCACTAGCCATATTTCAGTTGCTCAACTTGTGACCAATGGCTGTTTTATGGGATAGCGCAGATATAGAACATGATGGAGATCACTGCACAGAGTTCTCTTGGTCCATGCCAATATAGACCCAAAATGGGGAAAATGTGGAGTTTCCTGTGCAGTTTATGAGAACCAAAAGAACAAAGTTAAATTCTGGACAAGACAAGGCAGAGAATTACTCTTTGTACCATCTTGCCTGATTCATAGCTGTAGTCCACAGCAGGAACTCAAAAATCATTTGTTAGGCTAAAATTGTATCTTAGTCTGGTTGGGCTGCAAAAACAGACTAATATAGACTGGGTAGCTTATAAACACAGAAATTTATTTTGCACTGTTCTAGAGGCTGGGAAGTCCAAGATCAAGGTCCCTATAGATTCCGTGTTGGGTGGAACCCCTACTTCCTGGTTCATCAATGGCCTTTTTCTCCCTGTATCCTCACATGGCAGAAAGAGGTCAAGGGAGTTCTCTGAGGCCTCTAAGACTGTGCCTTCCTGACCTAATCACCTACCAGAGGCCCCACCTCCTAATATCATCACATTGCGGGGTTAAGATTTCAACATATAAATTTTGGGAGGACAGAAAATTTCCATCTATAGCGAATACCTTAGGCATATTCCAGAATAAGGAAGGGAAACAACATTTAGGAAACCTAACAGTGGCTCGTAAGCCCTTTTCCAGAATGCACTAGTTTGAGGACAAATATTTGGATAACAGAAGTTATAAATAAAGCAGGTACAGTCATACCTTCATGGGGGTGGTAAACACGAGAATCCAGTCAGTGTGCTTCCTGCCCTGTCAGGACTATGATCTTGCAGATGGCGCTTTGTCCCTGAGGCAGTGTAGACGATGAATGTTTGGGGCATTATGGGGATGTGACACCGCACCATGCTTTAGACACAGGGAGGGACAGCAAATAGGCTGTGCCAGTGTTTACCAAACAAGAATCAAAAGGGCTGGTCTTTTGAGGACCTCTTCTGTTTCTGGTTCTTCATCTTCTTATTTTAATTTTTGTTATTGTTGATCACTATCTGGTTCTGTCAGCTTTTATAGTCCTACACTGATTGGTGGACTTTTGAAAGGTTAGCAGTGGATTTAATACTAAATTTGTAAGGAAGTAGCCTGGCCTTATATTTAACACAGACTCTTTGAACGTCTGTGTTATTAAGTGCAATGGAGGATTTAATTGGTGAAATTTTAGTATTTTAGAATTTTTTTTGTTTTGTTTTTAAGACAGGATCTCACTCTGTTGTCCAGGCTGGAGTACAGTGGTGCCATCTCGGCTCACTGCAAACTCCACCTCTCAGGTTCAAGTGATTCTCCCACCTCAGCCTGCTGAGTAGCTGGGATTACAGGTGCACACCACCACACCCAACTAATTTTTATATTTTTTGGTCAGGATGGGGTTGGGACAGGGTTTTACCATGTTGGCCAGGCTGGTCTCAAAAGCCTGACCTCAAGTGATCCACTCACCTCAGCCCCCCAAAGTGCTGGGATTACAGGCGTGAGCCACCAAGCCTAGCCAATGGTTTAGAATTTCTCATTTAATTATTCTGCTTTTACATTTTTCAAAAATTTATTGCAGTCTTCCAAAATGTAAAAACAAAGAGGTTTTCTAGGACATCGTGAAAAATACATTTCTGTGATATCTTTTAAGTTTATTTCATGATGCTTTACTATGCACCCTCTTTGAAAGAGACAAATGTGGATTCCAATTATGGAAGAGTCCCCTAGTTACTGCTTTCTAAAGGACTGAAAAAGCTAATGGCACAAGAAAGAAGACAACACCCTAAAATTCTTAAGGCAGCCCCAAAGAGCTCTTGTTGACTACACCTTTAGTGAATTCTTCAACGTGCGACCACTCTTTCTCAACTCACGTTCTTCGTTTAGGAGAACTAAGAATACAACCAAAAAATACAAAAGCCTAGAAATAAGTGAAATGTCTATGTATTTCATCCAATAGACCACCGGGATGGCTAAATAGTAGAAAGGAGAGCTTTATTGGTGATACCAGTTTGCAAACCAGGCAGAGACAGCCTGTAGCATGTGCGGAAGGTGCCCTCTCTTCCAAGAGGGGAAGGGCAGGTTGGGTTTTATGCCTCACAGGGCCTGTAACACACAGTAGAGTCATACATATTCAGTAGGTTTTGGGGAAAAGCTATCCATATTTATGAGGGGAGCTGAGCACATGCAGAATGAGTAAACATATATGTAGCATACATCCCATGTTCACTTCAGGGCAAGGTTTTAGTGTTAAAATGAGGTGGAATTTGGCTCTTTACATCAAAAGGTGAACTGTAGGACATAAACACAGTTTGTGCACCACGTCTATAAGCTGCTCAAACTGGCTTAAGGTCTGCAGTTGCTTACCAGGAAAGAATGTGTGTAAGGTCAGTCTTCTGTCCAGTCAGAGTTATAGTGGTCTGGGTAGTAAATCAGGGTGAGGAGGGGGTCTCATAGCACCTATTGTTAGGGAATTTCAATCATTAGGAATTTAGTAATTTGCCCTCCAGCCAGGCCCTGAACCCTGGACCCATCTTAGTTGATATAGGAATGTCTATTTTGGCCTCACAGATCACATATATTCATCAGAATAGTCCGAATCTTATTTTCCTTCTTAACTTGCAATGAGTGAATATACCACGAAGTAGATGTTCATGTTCCAGCTAATTTTAGTTCATCTGCATTTTCTGGAAGCAACCAAAAGTCATATGTGTTTAGACAGCTGTGATTTCTGCCAATTCAGCTTGCTTCAGGAACTGAGGGGATTCAATCTTACTTTATGCCAAAATCTGTTTGCTTGTGACTGTTAGCATTAATCTTTTAACCTTTGATTTGCATTCATCTGAAAAGCTACAGATGATTGTCCTTGATAATTAGTGCCATTCTTCTGTATTTTTGCTTGGATTGCCCATGAAAACTAAATGAGACTTTAATTTACTTAGTAAAGCTCTGTCATTATTTTATCACTTCTAAAGAGCAAGCATGATTTATTACACAAATAAAACTAAGGAATAGTTATGTGACTTGTCCTTAAATTCCTGCAGCCGAGTGGATTTGGAATTCCTTTTCTAATTTGAGATTTATCTTCGCAGGAACCATATTGACTTGACGTGCCTCACAACACAAAGGATAAATTTCATGTCCCTTTGGCTGGAATATTCTAGTAGATCTATTTTCAGAAGTTAATCCCAGACTTGAGATATTTAAATTTTTCTTCTTATTTATTCCCTGGGATGTGCCCGGTGCTCTGCATACATTCTTAATGCTTTAGGTGAAAGAAGGATCAGTCCAAGAGAAACATTCCTCCCCATGGAACAAGGGGTGGGAAGGGATATAAGAACTCAACCTAGAGTCAGAAGATCTCAGTGCTGGAATCATCATCCACATTCGTTTTTAGATAAGGAAATTAGGTTCGGAATGAGAAGTGAAGGTGAAGTCTATCTGTTGACTTTGTCTTTGGTAACTAACAAATGATTGGACCCAATGGGAACGTTGCTGATTTTATGCATTGGATACTTTGAAGATGAAAACTTCATTACAAACCAATGATTAATTAAGAGTTGATGTTTATAAATCACATGTTCACATGGAATGGAATGCTGTTCACATGGAACAGCATTCCATTTTAATTGAACTGTCCATTTAAGATAAATCCAGCTATGATAGAAGGCATGGTCTCCATTTTGAACTGAGTTTCTGACCACATGAAACTCAAATAAGTCTAAAAGTTTCTCTGATGTCTATCTACCATTTGCAGCAATGAAGATCAGATATTATATATTTACAAACTCCAGTGATAAATATATGTGGATAGCTTATATGTACGGTTAGACATGATTTAAGTTTTTGCCTCTTCCTAGATAGCTGTTTCTATTATGCTACTCTTTATAGCAATAAGAATTTAGGACTCCCCCAACACGTACCAAGCACTGTGCTGGTAAACAACAACAACAGAGTAGAAGACGCTGTGTTTGCCCTCCAGGACCTGACAGTTGAGGTACAGAAAGAAAATGTATTTGCTCAGAAGTAAGAGGATAGCAGGAAATTAGCATATAGTCAGAATCTATGGGGAAGGATCATGGATCATATGTTTACAGCTTAAAGGAAGAGAGCTACTGATGGACACTAGAAGTCAGGAAAGGCTTCATAGCAGTTCTAGGACTGTGGTGGAATCTTGAAGTGTGTGTAGGATATGAACCAGAAGAGAAAAGGGATGGATTCTAAGCACAGAGAACAAGTATGACATAGTAACACTGATGACAAGTGTGAAGGGACAAAAATACGTATAGTAAATTCAAGGGATATTTAATAAAGGAGTCTTGTCAGAGTTGAAGATTCATTTTGGCGAACGGTGGAAGATGAGGCCTCAGAAATGGATGATGAAAGGTCTCTGAACTGAACTAGAGTTTAAACTTAATTTCATACACAATAGAGAACTATCTGAGGCTATAATCAACAATCTGGCATAAATAGAGTATAATCTTGTCTGTGGTATGCTATCCTGTCTGTGATATGCAACATATGTTAAGTCCTTGTGGGTTCAGCTTTTTGTCCCAGCTAATTCATTATCACTATTAAGGATTATCTTTCAGTATATCTTACAAAGTGAGGCACTGCAAAAAGAGAACGAAAAGAAACTAGAAAGCTCTAGGGTTTCAAGAAAGTTGCCAAAAGTCTGCTTATCTTCATATATCACCTGATACTGAAACTTACATTTTGGTAACAATCCTCTGAACTGTTTTATTACCAATGTTTTTAAATTTACTGTGGTGGGAAAACACCCCCAAACGTCTTGCTAACCCATTTAGCCTGGGGCCAATACTAGATTCATCTCGTCCTCCCAAAACACTAACTGGAAAGGAAGGACAAGGTGGCAGGCACCTGATAGTCTATCACTTATTCCTCTTATCACCTGCGGGATCTTGAATGTGTTAAACTGTTCTAGTTCTCTGATCCCAAGAAAACCTGGAGGTAACTCCTTCAAGAGAAAACAAGTGAGATTCCTACTGTTGAGCTAAAAACTAAAGACACTGCTTGCTGTTGGGTTCTTTGACTCAGGGGAGAGTCCCAGGAGAAAGTCACCATGCTGATATGGTCTGTCCCACAGGTGGCTCCAGTGATTAAAGCCAGAATGATGGAGTATGGAACAACAATGGTCAGCTACCAACCGTTGGGAGACAAGGTCAATTTCTTCCGCATGGTCATCTCAAACCCCGCAGCAACTCACCAAGACATTGACTTCCTGATTGAAGAAATAGAACGTCTTGGACAAGATTTATAATAATCTTGCTCACCAAGCTGTTCCACTTCTCTAGGTAGACAATTAAGTTGTCACAAACTGTGTGAATGTATTTGTAGTTTGTTCCAAAGTAAATCTATTTCTATATTGTGGTGTCAAAGTAGAGTAGAGTTTAAAAATTAAACAAAAAAAGACATTGCTCCTTTTAAAAGTCCTTTCTTAAGTTTAGAATACCTCTCTAAGAATTAGTGACAAAAGGCTATGTTCTAATCAATCAGGAAAAGCTTAAAATTGTTATAAATACTTCTCTTAATTTTAATATAGTGTGCAAAGCAAACTTTATTTTCACTTCAGACTAGTAGGACTGAATAGTGCCAAATTGCCCCTGAATCATAAAAGGTTCTTTGGGGTGCAGTGAAAAGGATAAAGTAAATATAAAATGTATGTTGACAATAAAAACTCTTGCCTTTTTCATAGTATTAGAAAAAAATTTCTAATTTACCTATAGCAACATTTCAAATGTATTTAAATACATATAATTTTACAAAAGGAAAATATATATATTAAAAAAGATATCCTATTTTGTAACATATAGATTTTTATTTTATATGGGTTATACAAACTGCAGGGGCAGATATAGAAACTAAGCCAGATTTTTTTTCCTTTCTCTTAATGGAGGCACAGTAAAACACTTAGCAAAGTTATTTTGAAACACTGATCCACAAAATTCTTAAAAGGTATTATTCCTTCTTTCTCTACACGTTATGGCTTATCACATCTCTAAAGTTAGTATTTCAAGACAAACACAAAAGAATACTGCAAGTTCTTTAAAATAATTGATCCCATTGGCAATAAGATTCTCTTCCCCTTGAAGTTTTCCACCCTTTTTACTCTTAGCGGACTCACTCTGCAAGTGTGACAAGCCAAGCTTCATCTCAGATTAAATTAGGGTAATTGTCTCTATTCTGCTTTCCAATTCAGCCTGTTTTGAACAGAAGGTTGATGCTCGTTCTTGAGGCATCTTCCAAATAGTATTCTTTTATTAGGTCATTTGAATTAATTAGAGAAAATAAAAATAAAACCTAATCAGCCTGAGCAAAGAGGAATGAAGCATATTCCCAGAATGTGGTGAGCCCAGAAAATTAAAGTTGGCCTTGGGAAAAGAGATCTCTGTGGGACAATAATGACATCATCCTGGCGCCATATTACCACTGTCCAGGAAAGAGAAATTTACCTTCAGGACAGTTGCGCATTTCCATCCCCTCCCCATTCCTCCCCACAAAGTCTCTCCCACCAGACTGCCTACCACTGGGACCCAAAATAAATAATTTATATTCCATGGGTGATTGTTTCTCATCCATGAAATGAGCAGCCTCTCACCCTAGATTTTGAGGCATTATCTTAAGATTTTCCTTTATCCATCTCCCATCAAGATCCAAAGTGACCAGAATATGCAGAAATAACAAGATCCTTAGAATTCAAAATAGTATTTTTAAAATATCCTTCTTTCCCTGTGAACCTGATAGAAAAACCTGAGCTAACAAAGGCTTCCATAGATATTTATGGGGTCACACATCGTCAGATTCCAAGTGCTGATAGGAGAACAATAGATTCATATGCAAACTGCAAATGCAAATTTAGGAACATTCTCCATTTCTGAATGGACCAGGCAGTTCAATACTCAGACTACAGGTATGCAAGGGAAGAGAGAAGACCCTGCCCTTCAACAGGTAGAAATGCCCTATAATATAACATATAGAAATGCCCTATAATATAACCACAGGATCCAGCCATCTGAAATTTTCATAAGCTTCCCCCTACATTATTTCTCCTAGGTTATATGCAAAAACAGTGATAACTTGATATGAACACAGCTTTAGGCCCTTTCTGTCTAGAAAGCAAATGGGTTCACTATGACAATTAGAAGTAAACTCTTTCATCTGTGCCACAGAATTTCATGAAGGAATAACCTTCCATTCTAGGCTTTGTCTAATAGCCAAACATCCCTTTCCTTTCTCAAAACTGCCTGGCCTGCTGAGAATAAGCACATAGCTGCCCGACTCTCTGGAGCCTCAGGCCCAAAGGTTCCACTTCAGAGACAGAGATGCTAATTGATCCAACCAGCTGTCCTTCTTGGAGAAGACAGTGGGGCCCAATGCCCTGGTGAACCAACCCTGCTCTACTGCAGGATGCTTTATCTTTTGGGTTACAGATCCTAGATTGTGAACTGCTGCTGCTGCTTTTTAGGTTAATGAGATAGTAAAATTTTAAAGGACAATTTGTGCCTATATATGAAATTCCAGCAAAACAATTCTAGCAAAAACAATAGCTCTTCTTCCCCACTCCCCTACCCCTTCCCAGTACTCCTTCAAATTGGCCGAGAGCCTTGCTCAGGCCTGTGCAGGGAAATCCTTGCCAACTGTAGCCCAAAGAAGAAAGCAAATAAAAGCCTAGTAGGTCCCAGTAGTTTAATAAATCATCTTGAAAGGAGATGTGTAATCAGGTCAGAAGAGAGGGAAGGAGGAAGGGAGGAAGGGAGGGAGAAAGGAAGGAAGGAAGGAAGGAAGGAAGGAAGGAAGGAAGGAGGAAGGAAGGAAGGAAGGAAGGAAAGAGGGAGGAAGGAAGGAAATGGAGGAAGGGAGGGAGGGAGGAAGGGAGGGAGGGAGGGAAGAAGGGAGATTATTTTTAATATTAGCCCAAATTCCCAGTGCCATGGTCTTTATGTGGGCCCATTCTTCACAAATCTTAGAAAAGTTTGGTTTTAGCTTTAATCAGAACTGACATGGCCATTTTCATTTATACAGCAATATCGTGTTTATCATTTAAAATACTTGAACAAACAAGTGTGATATGTCTTTATCTGAGATCTATGCATGGTATGGACTTCATATACCGTCACAGGATGTGAGGAAAGAAAAGGAAATCAATTCTGTCTGACTGTGTTGCCTTTATTATCTTGATAATACTGTCTTGTCACCTCAGATTGGGGTTGTGCACTTTAGATCTGAACTGTACAGTGTTGCAAATCAACATGTGTTCCTGTAAAAGCTTGTACAATATATTATTGATATGTCTTTTTCTGTGTGGTAGCTGTATTGAACTTTGATATTATGAAAACTACATTTGCATCTGTTCCTGTTCTCTCTCTCTCTCTCCCCTAACTATATGCCCTCCACATCGGCTCTAATAGAGAACATGCCCTCAGCTAAGCCCCCTACTGAGAAACTTCCTTTGAGAATTGTGCAACTTCAAAAAATGCAAGGTGAACACCACTATGTCTTTGAGAACAGACATTACCAATTATGGAGTGTCACCAGCTGCCAAAATCGTAGGTGTTGGCTCTGCTGGGCACTGGAGTAGTTGCTAATCTTCAGAATATGGACAAAGAAGGCGCAGGTGTAAATATAGTAGCAGGATGAGGAACCTCAAACTGGGTATCATTTTGCACGTGCTCTTCTGTTCTCAAATGCTAAATGCAAACACTGTGTATTTATTAGTTAGGTGTGCCAAGCTACTGTTCCCAAATTGGTGTTTCTGAATGACATCGACATTCCCCCAACATTACTCATTACTAAAGACAGAAAAAAATAAAAACATAAAATATACAAACATGTGGCAACCTGTTCTTCCTACCAAATATAAACTTGTGTATGATCCAAGTATTTTATCTGTGTTGTCTCTCTAAACCCAAATAAATATGTAAACGTGGACACATCTCAGGCTGTGGATAATTGTTCTGACTTTGTCTCATAGTGGAGATGATTTTCAACAAATTGCTAGAATCAAAGGCCCTTCACTTGCCAAGGAGCTTAAAGTGTCTTTGGGTCTTTTGTGGGGGGAAAAAAAAGCTCTTCTGCAGGTGCCTACACTGTAGCTTCTGAAGGATGTCTTTGCCTCACTCTGATTTCTCCTTCAATCAGATCTGATTTTTTAAAAATATTTTATTATGGAAAATGTCACATACATAAAAAGGTAGAGAAAATAATATAAACTCCTGTGTAGCCTTCACCCAGATTCAACATCTACTGATTATGAGCCTGAATCTTGTTTCATCCATTCCCCCACCCCTTTCCCTCCCCGACGTCCCCAACACTAAATTATTTTTATATGAACCGCTAAAATATTAGTAATTTTTTTTTTGAGCCAGAGTGTCACTCTGTCACCCAGATGGGAGAGCAGTGGCGTAATCTCGGCTCACTGCAACCTGTGCCTCCCAGGTTCAAGTGATTCTCCTGCCTCAGCCTCCCAAGGAGCTGGGATTACAGGCGTGCACGACCATGCCCAGCTTATTTTTACTTTTTTTTTGAAATGGAGTCTTGCTCTGTCACCCAGGCTGGAGTGCAGTGGTGCAATCTCCACTCACTGCAAGCTCCACCTCCTGGGTTCACGCCATTCTCCTGCCTCAGCCTCCCGAGTAGCTGGGACTACAGGTGCCCACCACCACACCTGGCTGGTTTTTCTGTATTTTTAGTAGAGACGGTCTCACCATGTTGGCCAGCTGTTCTCGAACTCCTGACCCCAGGTGGTCCACCCGCCTCAGCCTTCCAAAATGCTGGGATTACAGGTGTGAGCCACAGTGCCTACCCTGGACTCTTTTAAAAGAAAAAATGTCCTTAATACCATTATCACAGCTAAAAGTATAGTAATATTGCCATGACAATGTCAAATATCCAGCTACTGTTCACATTTTGCCAATTCTTAATTTCACAACGAAGTCCATGGCCTGTGGCTCAGAAAATCTGGTGAGGCTATGTGTTTCAGGACAGCGGAGACACCTACAATTCAGGCGCACAGTACAATGCCATATGTGCCCTGCTGTGCATATGCTGTGTGTATTTTCCAGCGTGCTGAGTCTATTTCTGGACTTCTGTGAGTTACAAGTTCTGGTCTTGTTGTTGTTGGCACTTTGCTCCCAGGCTCTCAGGAGCAGAGGATAAGTGGTGTGCTCAGGTTAAAAGCTAGAAAACCAGAGGAATTTAACAGATGGAATAGGTATGCCTGATGTGCTTTGTCGGGTCTAGATTGCCCGACAGGCTTGAGTTGCCCCTAATGGTAAAATTCTGGATGGAGTAAAGAGATACGATTTTAAACAGAGCTGGGATACAGAAGGACAAAAAGCGGAGGAGGCTGAATTTCTAGCTAATTTCAGTATTGATTATAGGAGAACCAGTAGAAGATAGCCAGATAAAGAGGACACTGCACATTCCTGCCTTTGTTCACATTATTCCCTTGACCTAGGAAGAATTTTCCACTTCTCCATGATTTGGGGAGCATCTTTTGTGGGTGCTAAGAGTGCAGGCTCTGGAATAGGATCACTGGGGATCCAATCACAGCCCCACACTGACTAGCTGTGAGACCTGAGCATATCACCCGCCTTCCCTGACTCTGTTTCCTGGTTTCAGAACAGCAATTGTCAGAAGCGTTTGAACCAGAGCAACTCCATCTTCAATAGGGGCTGGGGAAAAGGAGGCTGAGACCTACTGGGCCACATTCCCAGATGCTTAAGCCATTCTAAGTCACAGGATGAGAGAAGAGGTCAAGACAAGATACAAGTCATAAAGACCTTGATGATGAAACAGTTGACAGTAGAGGCCGGCCAAAATCCACCAAGACCAAGACGGTGATGAGAGTGACCTCTGGTCGTCCTCACTGCTACACTCCACCAGCACCGTGACTGTTTACAAATGCCTTGGCAAGGTCAGGAAGTTACCCTATATGGTCTAAAAAGGGGAGGCACAAATAATCCACCCCTTGTTTATCATATCATCAAGAAATAACCATAAAAATGGGCAACTGTCTATGGAGTAGCCATTCTTTTATTCCTCTATTTCTTAATAAACTCGCTTTCACTTTATGGACTCACTCTGAATTCTTTCTTGCGTGAGATCCAAGAACCTTCTCTTGGGATCTGGATCAGTACCCTTTCCTGTAACACAGCCTTATTCATGAGGCTTTTGTGTGGATTCAGTAACGTGGATGCACAGCACTTAGCATGGTGCTTGACACCTAGTAAGTGCTCAACAAACCTTGTGCTTCTACTGATGAGTTCTGTAAGTCAACTCACGTCACCTCCTTAAATATTCACCCTCCTCTGAATTCCCCAACTACTAACTCTCTATCGGTAGTGGTCACTAGGCACCCACCTAACAAGTCCAGGCTGGAAATGTCATCTTTATCTTTGACATCATCTTCTGCTTGTCCAATGTAGATTACCAACAGAGTCAACTAACATCACTCAGATTTGCTGGCTGAAAGAACTGCTGCCTACTCCAATTAGGTGAACTAATAACTCTCTCTAAATTTAAACTCAAGGAGATGTTCAGTTTAACTCAGTGTTTGCCATCTCAGACAACTCAGTCTGAAGCTTCGTATGTGTTTTCCATTAACAAGGTCAATTGGAGCCGTCTAACTCTTTTAATTTACTTGCTTATCAAAACACACATACATGAATATATATATGTGTGTGTGTGTATATATATAGCTATATAGTTAAAAGTGCACATGGACACACACCCACTATAATTTAATGGACTTGATGGTCCAAAAATAACATTAGAATTTATTTAAATTATTGACACAAAACAGGAACAAACACCAAGAGATCAATAGCTCAGAGCTCACTTTTAGAGAGAACCAGAGGGGTCCATTTCCCCAAAATTAAACAGTGATGCTATAAAAACACACTGTGAGGATGTGGGTGGTTCACAGGCATAACCATCTATGTCTATGAAATAGAGAGGCTTGGGAGAGAGGAAAGGCCTGGAGCAGAGGGGCTGAGGAGGGGAGAAGGCTCTGGGGACTAGCGCTATGTCCCTTCCCCATCCTGCCCACCCTCCCTTCATCCAGCTCCCTGTTCTTCCAACCCCTGACCTATTGTTTCACCAGTGATCTCTAAGGAAACTGTAAACTAAAAATTGCTTTTAAATGGTAAAGTAACTACAAATGAAACTGCCTTAGCAAAAATTGTAACAGTGAGAAAATTATGACAGCAAAAGAGATTTGATCTAATCAACCCTCATCTTGCCTGTAATCTCCAAACTGCCCTTCATCATTCCTGGGCTTGGACCAAGCAAACTTTGGGAGAAATTTAGTTTATTGTTTAAATGATAATAGCCCTCCCCAAAACTAAACCGCCTTTGTAAAGCTAATGAAAGTCCACCAGGTTACGAGGATGAAAGCATCCTGAATTCTGCTAAGGTGTAGACATAAAGGATTACCAGCCATTGTTCCGGAGGTCCTAAGATTTGCAACTCTTCCAATTACTCCTGCAGATAACAGTACTATTGTAGAATCTGAGACTGGCCTTTTGAGATGTCTTTTCAGCTTTTTGTGTTTCTGACAACCCACGGCTGCACCGGAACCCGCTGAACCTGACCCTGACCCTGACCCTGCTGATCCATCCTGTGGCCCCACCTTGAAGCAGACTCCCTGGCCCGCCAAACTATCCTTGAAGAACCCTAGCCTCTGAATTTTCAGGGAGATGGATTTGAGGAATAACTCTGTCTCCCACATGGTGTGGCCGGGCTTCTGTCCATTAAACTCTTTACTGCAACGCTGTGGTCTCAGTGAATTGTTTCTTTTCTGTGCAGTAGGCAGGAAGAGCCCATCAGACGGCTCCACAAATGGGCAGTTTTTTGCCATGGGGAGAGCAGATGGTTGTGTGTGAAAGACAGTAGAAAATTTTTGACAAGAGGGGAAGAGAGACGGGGTGGATAGAACTAAGCTAAAGACCAACTAAGTGAAAATATTTGCCTGAGACCTGGCATTCTCCTCCACTGAGGGACGCTGCTGGCCTTCCTCCAGCCCTGGGATCTCTGAGGCCCCTTCCAGGAGCCCAGTCTAAAGGCGCTGCTCACATTTGCCACATCTCTCCAAAGAAGAAAATACCTAGTTAAGAGACCTGACTGCATTTTACCTTTCCCATAAAACCTTCCTCACTTACTCTGAACAAAACATACTGCGCTTGAAACACTGAGTCTGCATAATCCTCTCACTCCTGGCGTCTGTATTGCCTAGAATTGTTCTCCAGCTGTTTGCCATCTGTAAATCTGGTCTTTCGATTTTTCTTCGAGGGCAGAGTCATGCCTTCCAGTCACAGACTTAGAAAACTAGAAATACCCTTGTCGACTAAAAGAGTCAAACTCTGTAAAATCTTTGAAGATATTTATTCTGAGCCAAATACCAGTGACCAATGGCCCGAGATACAGCCCTGAGGAGATTCTGAGAACATGTCCAAGGTGGTCAGGCCACAACTTGGTTTTATACATTTTAGGGAAACTTAAACTATCAATCAATACACGTAAGATGCACAATGGTTCAGTTCAGAAAGGTGGGACAACTGGAAGCAGGTAGCCATAGTTAGATTCAAAGATTTCCTGATTGGGAGTTGGTTGAAAGTGTTAAGTTATTGACTAAAGACTTAGGAATGTCTGGGTTAAGAGAAGGGGTTGTGGAGACCAAGGTTTTATCATGTAGGAGAAGCCTCCAGGTAGCAGGCTTCAGAGATAGACTAGATTGTAAATGATTCTTATCAGACTTAAAGAGTCTGTTCTATTAGTAGTTCCAAATGGGAAGAGGGCTTAATGAGGTATGTCCAACTCTCCCTTCCCAACATGGCCCAAAGTAGTTTTTCAGGTTAAGTTTGGAACGCCCTTTGCTGAGAGGAGGGGTCTATTCAGATGGTTGGGGGGCTTAGAATTTTATTTTTCATTTATACCCTGAAAGGTCATCTAATGTAGAGTTTCCCAGACCCTGGGCTTTGGACCCAGGCAGAGGGAAGATGGGTCCAATGTGTGGCCAAACGAGAAACCCAGGACCACCAAGAAGTGTTTTTGTGAAGCTAAAGCTATTCAATTTGAAGGACAGTCTCATCTCAAATTATGTCCTCTTATGGTTTTTAATTGTTATTGTTCATAAGGTATTCTTTCATTTAAAAGATAATACAGTGATGACATCTTACTTGACAAAAGAGTAAGAAACTTCATTTTAAACCCCTGCATCTTTAAAATTATAGTGATATATAAACTGTAAATCTGAAAACCACCAATTTCATCAAATCTTGCAGATTCTCCCCACCCCATTTCAGGGTAATTAGCCCTTAATAAATGTTATTCAAATTGACTTGAATATTTACAAGTCAAATTGAAAGCTTTGAAAGACCATGGATTGTGGTGTAATCTACGTGCTACTAGAAGCTAAGGATCTGCCAACCGTGTTTTCAATTTCAAATTCACACACATCCCAACACCTCTCAGTGTTGGAATCCTCCTACCTGTTTGTGTGATTTTACTGCAATTTACCCAGACAGGTGCTATCTTTGGCTTCACTCTGGCAATGCAAAATCATGAGTTCTCATCTTTTTCCTCCCCAGGTAGCCATTTGATGATATCAGAACCTAGGATCTTTCATGATGTTTCAAAGAAACAAAAAACTTAAAAATTAGTCTTCGATAGATGGATGAGACGCTGTGACTATAAAATACCAAAATATCTTTGCCTCACTCTGTTTCGTTCAGATCCGAGTGAGTTCTGGGGCTGCATCATGATGTAGATGGTTCCCTACTTCAACGAGGGGAGTGGCAATTCTTCTACTTCATGTTTGTTTCCTGGTCCATGATTCAAACAAATTCACACATTTGACAACATCTGCCGCTGCATGGAAACCAACAATTCTCTGCAACACAGATCAAAACGTCCATTTAGGGAAACCACCTGGTTTAACATCTGCCTTGTTTATGCAAAGAAAGCTCTGATTTGCAATGACTTTCTAAACTCAGTGCTTTTTAAATATTGGCTGTCCCAGTTAATTCCCAGGGGAAGTCAGCAGTAGAGGATGGGGAGGGAGATGAGTATGAAGAGAGGGCAACAAAGCTGTTATTGCAGTTTTATCTTCTTTATCCCAAAGGATATTAGGGTTTATATTTTCTTGTGGCCTTTGATGAACTGCAATTACCAAATGTCTACATCAGATGCATATGTGAGTATTTTAAGACTAAATAATGAAAGGCATTTGTTTTCATTGTAGAAACAATATAAATATTCCAATGTATATGGGATTTTTAGAGATGCCCCGACTCCCATCATCCTTACCTGATGCTTTTTTCATGTATAATAATACTAAAGGGATTCCAATTACCATGGTAACCCAAACAGCATTTGAATGGCCTGCCCAGTGTCTATGATAAAACAACAAATTGTAGGTGTTAATTCTGAAAGACAAGTGTTCCTAGGAAGAAAATTTTCTTCTTGTCCTAATGGCTGCTGAAGCATTGAGTTCTATTAACTTCCTTCCCAGGGATGTCCAGAGCAAAGCAAACACAAATCTGACTCAGTAAATATTAGGAGTGGCTGGGTGTGGTGGCTCATACCTGTAATCCCAGCACTTTGGGAGGCCAAGGCAGGAGGATCACTTGAGCCTAGGACTTTGAGACCAGCCTAAGAAACATGACGAAACCCGTTCTCTACCAAAAGTATACAAAAATTAGCAAGGCTTGGTGACACATGCCTGTAGTCCCAGCTACTCAGGAGAGTTGGGAAGATTGCTTAACCCTGGGAGATGGAAGTTGCAGTAAGCTGAGATTGTACTACCGCACTCCAGCCTGGAGGATAGAGTGAGACCCTGTCTCAAAAAAGAAAAAAAGGAAAAAAAGAAAGAAAAAAAAGTTAGGAGTGCTGTGATTTCATGGGGCGAGGTATCCCAAAGGTCTGGGTTTGCAGCATCTTGGAAACCTAGATTCCTGCCCGGAGAGGTCAGGTCGGTGCTCTCACATTTTTATTCCTCTCACGCGGAGACTGCTGGAGCAGCAGCTGGTGTCGGACCGCCTGGCCTCAGATGCTGGCGCTGCCATTTATTAGCTTTGTGGCCCTGGGCAAAGCAGTTAACCTCTCTGAACCTCAGTTCTGTCATCTGTAAAACAAGAACAAAAATAGCACTTACTTCAAAGGGTGATGGTGAAGATTCAAATGAGAAACAAGTCCGATGCCTGGAACAGAGTGACTGCAACATGTGTTCATCTTATCTTTATTTGGTGGTGTCACCTGAAAGGACTGGACTTAGAGGCAGGCCCTTCATGCTACCTAAACTCACCCAGAGAAGATCATGAATTCACACATAAAGGATCATGAACAGCAGTGTCACCCTGTAGAAAGTCACTTATGAGGCATCCCTGAGGACAGCAGGCAGGTGGTGGAGGCAGCCCCCATCACGTCCTTAGTCCTAGCTTTGTTTGTGACTGGACAGAGACCAAGAGGGCTGGGCAGGAGAGTTGGGGAAAGAAGGAAGAGCAAGAGGAAATCAGTTATTTTAGTTGGAATGATGACCTGCTACTCCTTTCCCAGGTTCATTCTTGCCTCAGACAGGCACCCATCAAAGAATCAGAGCAAAATGGTGTGGAACAGAGGCTCTGGCTTCGTAAGAATTGCTAACATGGTCATTTGCCTAATGGTTACTGGCTTCCATTTACACAATGAGAAGTAGCCATTGGTGTCAACTCACCATTGTTTGTGTCCCCTCAAATTTCATATGTGGAAACCTATCCCCAGTGGGATGGCAGTTGGAGCTGGAGCCTTTGGGAGGTTATTAGGTCATGAGGGTGGAGCCCCATGAAACGGATTAGTGCCCTTATGAAAAAGATCCCAGAGAGCTCCCTCACCCCTTCTGCTATATAGGGATGCCACGAGAAGTCTTCAGCTTAAAAGTGGGCATTCACCAGAATTCAACAGTGCTGCCACCCTGATCTCATACCTCCAGCCTCCAGAACCGTAAGAAATAAATATCTGGACTAGGCTCAGTGGCTCATGCCGGTAATCCTAGTACTTTGGGAGGCCAAGGTGGGAGGATCGCTTGAGATCAAGAGTTCAGGACAAGCCTGGGCAACACAGCAAGATCTTGTCTCTAGAAAAAATTAGCCAGGTATGGGAGGGCATATCTGTAGTCCCAGATACTCAGGAGGCTGAGGCGCGAGGACCACTTTAACCCTGGAGTTGGAGGTTGAAGTAAACTATGTTTGTGTGCCACTGCACTCCAGCCTGCGCAACAGAAGGAGACTCTATCTAAAAAAATAATAAATTATTTAAAAAGAAAGAAATTCCTGTCATTTGTAAGTCCTCCAGTCTGTGTTGTTTTGTTAAACCAGCTCTAGCTGAATAAAATAATTGAGGACACACTGTAAGAACAAAAAGTGACTTATTCTCCCCAAAGCCATTCAGGAGTTTTCAATAACACACACAGAACACACACACACACACACAGCAAAGGAGCATAAAAAGTTCTGAGTTGAAGTCAGCCCTGCTTCCGAGTTAGCCCTTGCTTTGTAGCTTGTGCAGGATAAACCCAAATAAACTATGAATT
This sequence comes from Trachypithecus francoisi, assembly GCF_009764315.1. Lineage (NCBI taxonomy): Eukaryota > Metazoa > Chordata > Mammalia > Primates > Cercopithecidae > Trachypithecus > Trachypithecus francoisi. Next base: position 28,707,807 of record NW_022681474.1, read on the forward strand.
CCAGGGGGCTGAACAGCCACTTCTCTACCTGCAATCCTGTCTCCGCTTTTGGAAAAAAAAAGTTTGTGTTCCCTGTTAAAGTGTCAGAAGAGAGGCTTTTATGCTGTGGAAAAGTAATTAAAAGCTTATTACAGTTGGCAAGAAAATCACTTTCAAGAAGGATTTCAATTTATTTAAACACAGTAACTTTGCAAATTCCAAGAAAATTCAATTATACAAACATGCAAAAAATAAGAGACAATCAGAGTCTTTTTCAATTCAGATTTTAGTCAAAAGGAAATCTTGCTGCCCCGTCTTTTACCTTCTCTTTATTCCCTGTACAGTTTGTCTCTTTTAAGATTGCAGAGACTACAACAGTAAAGGATAGGGATTTTCTTTACTATTCATTTTCATTTAAATTGCTCACAACCAACCCCTCTGTACCAGGGAGACATAGTCTAGTGGGAAAAACCATTCCTCATTGTGCGTCTCCACGGCTGGCTGGGCCAGCCTGGTTTATTTTCAGGAATGAGCAGATGTTCCAGTTATTACTTAGCAGCCAAGATGTAAGGAAAGAGGTGTTTCAATGTGTGTGTGTGTGTGTGTGTGTGTGTGTGTGCTTGTTAAAGCTGCAAAGACAAAGCATCTTCTCACTTTACATTCTTAAAAGAATGATCTTAAAAAGATTCCAGGTAAAATGTATATTGAGAATGAACCATCTATAGTTAGGCATGGGTAGGGAATTAAATTCTCACATTGAGTGATTATCTGTTTCATTCATAATGAGCTAGCATAATTTATGATATGAGATTACTTAGTCTATGAGTAAACTCAATGCATGAAGGACCCCCACCCATTGGCACCATTAATCTTGTCTTTACAGCAATATTCCATAAGGGCATTGAAGGATGGCAGAGTCATGGACTGATTTTTCTGTCTTACCTTCACCTTGAATCTAAAGCAGCCACTCCAAAATTCCAGAAACTCCCTCAATACTTCCTAGACCAATGGCAAAATTCCCTGCTTCCCAATAATATATGGTCCCTTCACTTTAAGAATCCTGAGTGCCTTTTCCTCATCTGTAAAATTGGCTTAGTGATACTTATGGGAGAGGGTTGTAGGAATTTAGTGGAAAATATCTGGAAGGGCCTTGGCCCTGGCAAACTGCCCTTCCTTCCCCTCCTCTGTCCTGCAATCACTCTTCCTCTCTACGGCCTTAGAATCGCCTCCTAATGGAGTTGCTGCTGGTGAGTCAACCGGATCTACAGATTCACTGTGAATGTGATTGTTCACTGCCCTGGGTAGCTCCTAATAGAAACTAAGGGGTTTTGTTTGGCTTTATTTAAATAAAATATCAACTGAGTCAATGTGCTTCTGCAGAAAGAGTCATGGGTTTGAGCACATTGGGAGCAGGTTTTATGCTAGTAAACTCATTTAAAAGGACTTTATTGGATTCCATTTAAACAGGGCCCCACAAGGGGCAGACCAGATAATCACCCATTAGCTGGAGAGCAGCAGCCACCTGAGACAGAGGACCCTAGGTTGACAGAGCGACAAAGGCCACTGTAGCTGCCTCTGTGCAGATGACTCAATCGGATCATGGAAGGCCTCGGCATGCGTGAAACAGAATCAACCAGGCTGTGTCTCTCACGCCGGGCACCCCACTGCCAGTGCTCAGGAAGAAGCGCGTTCAGCCTTCGTTCATCTCCTCACAGACCAGAGGAGGCTGCTTTCCCTGCTTCTCCTTTCTTTTCTTTTCTTTTTTTTCTCACTCTGTTGCCCAGGCTGGAGTGCAGTGGTGTGATCTCAGCTCACTGCAACCTCCACCTTCCAGGATACAGCAATTCTTGTGCCTCAGCCTCCCGAGTAGTTGGGACTACAGGCGTGTGCCATCATGACCAGTTATTTTGTTTTTATTTTTATTTTAGTAGAAATAGGGTTTCACCATGTTGACCAGGTTGGTCTCGAGTCTTGGGCTCAAGCGATCCGCTGCCTCCCAAAGTGCTGGGGTTACTGGCATGAACCACCGCGCCCAGCTCTCTCTGGATCTCCTTTAAGGGGAAACACACAAGGATCCCGGCAGCCAAGAAGCCCCCGAGGAGGGGCCACATTCCTTCAACTTCTGTCTGACACAGGAACTGTAATTATCTTGTCCTCTCTGTGCTCGACCAAGGTAAAAACAGAAAGGCGAAGAGAATAAACGGACAAAAGCCTCAGTTATTATTTCCTTCTGAGTGTAAATAACACACAATTTGCTTCAGGAGTGCGGGGAAGCACATGCTACCTAAGAACATATACACGAACCTCCCATGTTAAAGAATAGGTACATAAAATAGATAATAGACTTAATAAACTCCCTCTGCATTCCAAGAATCACAGCCTAGCTCCTGAAAGAGTAGGGCAAGAAGGCCGGGCCCGGTGGCTCAAGCCTGTAATCCCAGCTGTTTGGGAGGCCAAGCTTGAGCGGATCACCCAAGGTCAGGAGTTCGAGACCAGCCTGGCCAACATAGTGAAACCCCGTATATACTAAAAATATAAAAATTAGCCAGGCATGGTGGTGGGCGCCTATAATCCCAGCTACTCAGAAGGCTGAGGCAGGAGAATTGCTTGAACCCTGGAGGCGGAGATTGCAGTGAGCCTATAATGGGCCATTGCACTGCTGCCTGGTGGACAGAGTGAGACTCTGTCTCCAAAACACAAAACAAAACAAACAAACAAAAAAGAGTCAGGCAAGAGTAAGTCGGGATAAACACTGAATATATGCAATGTGTTTGTTGCTGGGAGACAAAGATGAGATTACATAGTCTTGGGCTTCAAGGAGCTCTCAGTGAGGCAGGAGAGAGGAGGTAAGTTCACACAGAGTGTTGCAGTCATCCCCGTAGTGCTGTGAGGATGCCTCCGTGGGAGCACAGAGAAGGCTGGGTCATGAAGGATATTTTCCAAAAGGTCGAGAGAAAGAGAGGCTTCCCAGGTCTCCTGCAGCACAAGCGGAAGGTGCGGGAGTCCATTCCCAGGGGCGGCGCTCCAGGAGACAGTGTGGCTCACAGGCCAGTGGGTCATCTGGGGCCAGTTCTCCCCTCGCCAAACAGGATGCTGTGGTCATAAGGGACTGAATGCATTTTGTTGACTAACAGGCATTTTTTAAAACAAATCAAACCTAGTGAGGGGTGGGTGTGGAAAAATAATTTTTTTTTTTTTGAGACAGGGTCTCACTGTCCCCTAGGCTGGAGTGTAGTGGTGCCATTACAGCTCACTGCAGCCTCCACCTCCCAGGCTCAAGCGATCCTCCCACTTCAGCCTCCTGAGTAGCTGGAATGTAGGTATGCAACACCATGTGTGGCTAATTGTTTTTTTTATTTTTATAGAGACAAGATCTCAGTATGTTGCCCAGACTGGTCTCAAAGTCCTGGGCTTAAGTGGTCCTCCTGCCTCAGCCTCCTAAAGTGCTCAGATGACAGGCATGAGCCACCACACCTGGCCCAATAAACATCAAACCTAAATAGATACTGTCCTGGAAGCATCTATGTGAAATAAGGGGGACTGTCTGAGGTTAGGCAACAAGTACACATTTATTTGGGGTGCAAGTTGCTTAGATGAGGCCCCTGGGGCCAGAGCAAAGCTCCAGGGGGATATATCTGCGGAAGAACTTCCCCAGCACCTCTTCTTGACACTGGAAGGCTTAACCCTTGGCCATTGAAAGCTGGAACCCTGGTTCTGTACGAAGAATACCACACATAAAAGAAGTCTGCGGTGGAAAATTTTGCTTATCTAAAAACTCTGATTTCTTACAACCAGATTAGAACAAGTGCAGTTTTAGGAGCAGCCACAGGTTCAGGAACCCTCAAGTATTATAAGCAGTAAGAAATGTTCAGTTACATTTAACAAAGGGGGACAAAACCTTGCTCAATTTATTATGCTGCAAGAAAGTAAAAATCTAGTGAAATCATTTCATGCACTTACATCTATTTCATCAATAAATGTTCAGTCACATACACTAATTCATGAGTTTCCCACAGAGCACATTAAAAATCACCTGTTTCCATTTCGGACATAACTAAATGGAATCCTGCCCCACTTGTCACCAACTTCTGCCCCACTTGTCACCACACTTGTTCTCCTTTTGTAAATCCATCGCTTTGTCCCTATTACTACTGCCACTCACCTTAGTCATGGCCCTAATTTCTGACTTGGAGTGTTGCAATAGTAATACTAAGTTAGTTAAGGCTCTTTGGTTGCAAGTAATGAAAATCAACTTGAACTATCTTAGAGAAAGAAAACTGGGTAGAGTACTGGAAAAGCGCATAGAATCCAACCCCAGGAACATTCAGAACTTGAGAAGGGCAGGGATCAGGGTGATTTGATGACGTTAGCCACAAGAGTTTATATTGTTCCCTCTGGAGCCCTACCATCCATCACTGGACTCAGCTCCCAATTCCCAGTCTCTGTCTCTTGATTTTTTTTTTTTTTTTTTTTTTGGAGATGGAGTTTTGCTCTTGTTGTCCAGGCCTTAGTGCAATGGTGTGATCTCAGCTCACCGCAACCTCTGCCTCCTGGGTTCAAGCGATTCTCTGCCTCAGCCTCCCGAGTATCTGGGATTACAAGTGTGTGCCACCACGCCCGGCTAATTTTGTATCTCTTGTAGAGACGGTGTTGCTCCATGCTGGTCAGGCTGGTCTCGAACTCCCAACCTCAGATGATCCATCCACCTTAGCCTCCCAAATTGCTCGGATTACAGGCATGAGCCACCATGCGTGGCCTCTTGTTCTTACTCTTAAGGAAGAATGTGATTGGGTGAGCTTGGGAACAGATGTCTCCCCTGGTCAAGGTGGCCATCTCCAAGATGCTGGTATCATGTAGTATAAATAAGGTTCCCAGTCCCCATGCCCATAGATTAGGGATAAACATCGGGGAAAGGCAATGGTTCATAGCATGGCTGGCATCTCAGCAGGCGCCACTAGTTACCTAATGTGTGCAAACACACACACACTTTCTCTCTCCAGAGGCGATTCATTCACTCCCTCAAGCATTCATCTAGCCAACACATATTTATCCAGTACCCACTATGTCTGGCTCTGGAGATATAATGGGAAGTAAAAAGAGGCACAGTTCCAGTTGTCGTGGGGGTATTCCTAAGTGGAGAGAAGACAATAAAACAAACAAATGTAAAATTGCAATTTTAATGTGTCATATATTTTCAACAAAGTTGAACAGAGGAATTTGAATTTTCTTACCACAAAGAACAGATAAATGTCTGAGGAGATGGACATGCCAATTACCTAGGTTAGATCATCACACAATGTATTCGTGTATTAAAACATCACACTACCCTCCATAAGTTTGCAAAATTTTATGTGTCAATTAAAAATAAAATGGAAGGAAGGAAGGAAGGAAGGAGGGAAGGAAAAGAGAGGTATGTGACATTACAAGAGCCAATGATAAAGAGCCAATGATAAATTTCTTCCTGAGAAATTAACTTATGAGAGAAAGATAAGAGTAACTCAGGTATAATGGGGAAAACGTGTTCCCAGAACAGGAATTGTGTATGTAAACACCTGTGGGGGATAGAAGCAGCTCTAGCAAAAGTGATTTACAATGTTTGAGTTTTGTAGGTGTGTAATCATTAATGAACCAATAGTCTTGCCTATCGTGTTTATTGCTGTGTCCTGGCTGCCACTGCAGGGCTTGGCCCCTGGCCGTCAGGCCTCATAAAGGAGTAGACAGCAAGGGGGAACTTGTGCCAAGGTGGGGCTGGAGACAGGGCGAGCACAGGACCTGCAGGGCTTTGGAGAGCTTTTTAAGGTGTTGTGTCTTTGTCTTAAAAGGAATGAGAGTAGGGGATGGATTTGCATATTGAAAGGACATCATCAATGTAATTTGTGTCATCAATGTAAACCCGTATTATGAAATGATAAAACATTTTGCTAATTTAAAAAAAATCATCAAAGATATAATGAAACCTTTTTAGTAATATTGTGGACTAGATTCCCTTACCTACCTTCTGGTTGAAAATGGCTAAAATTGGAAGACCAACAGGGGAAGCAGCGGGGGCCTGTGCAGACGCGAATGACTCTGTCTGACAGCTTTGGGGAGAGCCGTGGATCTCCCAACGCAGAGGTTGAGATCTGAGAACGGACAGACTGCCTGCTCAGGTGGTCCCTGACCCCTGAGTAGCCTAGCTGGGAGACATCCCCCACTAGGGGCAGTCTGACACCCCACACCTCACAGGGTGGAGTACACCCCTGAGAGGAAGCTTCCAAAGGAAGAATCAGACAGGTACACTCGCTGTTCAGCAATATTCTATCTTCTGCAGCCTCTGCTGCTGATACCCAGGCAAACAGGGTCGGGAGTGAACCTCAAGCAATCTCCAACAGACTTATAGCTGAGGGTCCTGACTGTCAGAAGGAAAACTATCAAACAGGAAGGACACCTATACCAAAACCCCATCAGTACGTCACCATCATCAAAGACCAGAGACAGATAAAACCACAAAGATGGGGAAAAAGCAGGGCACAAAAGCTGGAAATTCAAAAAATAAGAGCGCATCTCCCTCTGCAAAGGAGCGCAGCCCATCGCCAGCAAACGGATCAAGCTGGTCAGAGAATGACTTTGACGAGATGAGAGAAGAAGGCTTCAGTCCATCAAACTTCTCTAAAGGAGGAATTACATACCCAGTGCAAAGAAACTAAAAATCTTGAAAAAAGAGTGGAAGAATTGACAGCTAGACTAATTAATGCAGAGAAGGTCATAAACGAAATGACAGAGATAAAAACCATGACACGAGAAATACGTGACAAATGCACAAGCTTCAGTACCGACTCGATCAACTGGAAGAAAGAGTATCAGCGATTGAGGATCAAATGAATGAAATGAAGCGAGAAGAGAAACCAAAAGAAAAAAGAAGAAAAAGAAATGAACAAAGCCTGCAAGAAGTATGGGATTATGTAAAAAGAACAAATCTACTTCTGATTGGGGTGCCTGAAAGTGAGGGGGAAAATGGAACCAAGTTGGAAAACACTCTTCAGGATATCATCCAGGAGAACTTCCCCAACCTAGTAGGGTAGGCCAACATTCAAATTCAGGAAATACAGAGAACACCACAAAGATACTCCTCGAGAAGAGCAACTCCAAGACACATAATTGCCAGATTCACCAAAGTTGAAATGAAGGAAAAAATCTTAAGGGCAGCCAGAGAGAAAGGTCGGGTTACCCACAAAGGGAAGCCCATCAGACTAACAGCAGATCTCTTGGCAGAAACTCTACAAGCCAGAAGAGAGTGGGGGCCAATATTCAACGTTCTTAAAAAAAGAATTTTCAACCCAGAATTTCATATCCAGCCAAACTAAGTTTCATAAGTGAAGGAGAAATAAAATCCTTTACAGATAAGCAAATGCTTAGAGATTTTGTCACCACCAGGCCTGCCTTACAAGAGACCCTGAAAGAAGCCCTAAACATGGAAAGGAACAACCAGTATCAGCCATTGCAAAAACATGCCAAAATGTAAAGACCATCGAGGCTAGGAAGAAACTGCATCAACTAACGAGCAAAATAACCAGTTAATATCATAATGACAGGATCAAGTTCACACATAACAATATTAACCTTAAATGTCAATGGACTAAATGCTCCAATTAAAAGACACAGACTGGCAAACTGGATAAAGAGTCAAGACCCATCAGTCTGCTGTATTCAGGAGACCCATCTCACATGCAGAGACATACATAGGCTCAAAATAAAGGGATGGAGGAAGATCTACCAAGCAAATGGAGAACAAAAAAAAGCAGGGGTTGCAATCCTAGTCTCTGATAAAACAGACTTTAAACCATCAAAGATCAAAAGAGACAAAGAAGGCCATTACATAATGGTAAAGGGATCAATTCAACAGGAAGAGCTAACTATCCTAAATATATATGCACCCAATACAGGAGCACCCAGATTCATAAACCAAGTCCTTAGAGACTTACAAAGAGACTTAGACTCCCATACAATAATAATGGGAGACTTCAATACTCCACTGTCAACATTAGACAGATCAACAAGACAGAAAGTTAACAAGGATATCCAGGAATTGAACTCATCTCTGCACCAAGCGGACCTAATAGACATCTATAGAACTCTCCACCCCAAATCAACAGAATATACATTCTTCTCAGCACCACATCGCACTGATTCCAAAATTGACCACATAATTGGAAGTAAAGCACTCCTCAGCAAATGTAAAAGAATAGAAATTATAACAAACTGTCTCTCAGACCACAGTGCAATCAAACTAGAACTCAGGACTAAGAAACTCAATCAAAACCGCTCAACTACATGGAAACTGAACAACCTGCTCCTGAATGACTACTGGGTACATAACGAAATGAAGGCAGAAATAAAGATGTTCTTTGAAACCAATGAGAACAAAGATACAACATACCAGAATCTCTGGGACACATTTAAAGCAGTGTGTAGAGGGAAATTTATAGCACTAAATGCCCACAAGAGAAAGCAGGAAAGATCTAAAATGGACACTCTAACATCACAATTAAAAGAACTTGAGAGGCAAGAGCAAACACATTCAAAAGCTAGCAGAAGGCAAGAAATAACTAAGATCAGAGCCGAACTGAAAGAGATAGAGACACAAAAAACCCTCCAAAAAATCAATGAATCCAGGAGTTGGTTTTTTGAACAGATCAACAAAATTGACAGACCACTAGCAAGACTAATAAAGAAGAAAAGAGAGAGGAATCAAATAGACGCAATAAAAAATGATAAAGGGGATATCACCACCACCCCACAGAAATACAAACTACCATCAGAGAATACTATAAACGCCTCTACGCAAATCAACTAGAAAATCTAGAAGAAATGGATAATTTCCTGGACACTTACACTCTCCCAAGACTAAACCAGGAAGAAGTTGAATCCCTGAATAGACCAATAGCAGGCTCTGAAATTGAGGCAACAATTAATAGCCTACCCACCAAAAAAAGTCCAGGACCAGATGGATTCACAGCTGAATTCTACCAGAGGTACAAGGAGGAGCTGGTACCATTCCTTCTGAAACTATTCCAATCAATAGAAAAAGAGGGAATCCTCCCTAACTCATTTTATGAGGCCAACATCATCCTGATACCAAAGCCTGGCAGAGACACACCAAAAAAAGAGAATTTTAGACCAATATCCCTGATGAACATCGATGCAAAAATTCTCAATAAAATACTGGCAAACCGGATTCAGCAGCACATCAAAAAGCTTATCCACCATGATCAAGTGGGCTTCATCCCTGGGATGCAAGGCTGGTTCAACATTCGCAAATCAATAAACATAATCCAGCATATAAACAGAACCAAAGACAAGAACCACATGATTATCTCAATAGATGCAGAAAAGGCTTTTGACAAAATTCAACAGCCCTTCATGCTAAAAACGCTCAATAAATTCGGTATTGATGGAACGTACCTCAAAATAATAAGAGCTATTTATGACAAACCCACAGCTAATATCATACTGAATGGGCAAAAACTGGAAAAATTCCCTTTGAAAACTGGCACAAGACAGGGATGCCCTCTCTCACCACTCCTATTCAACATAGTGTTGGAAGTTCTGGCTAGGGCAATCAGGCAAGAGAAAGAAATCAAGGGTATCCAGTTAGGAAAAGAAGAAGTCAAATTGTCCCTGTTTGCAGATGACATGATTGTATATTTAGAAAACCCCATCGTCTCAGCCCAAAATCTCCTTAAGCTGATAAGCAACTTCAGCAAAGTCACAGGATACAAAATGAATGTGCAAAAATCACAAGCATTTTTATACACCAGTAACAGACAAGCAGAGAGCCAAATCAGGAATGAACTTCCATTCACAATTGCTTCAAAGAGAATCAAATACCTAGGAATCCAACTTACAAGGGATGTAAAGGACCTCTTCAAGGAGAACTACAAACCACTGCTCAGTGAAATAAAAGAGGACACAAACAAATGGAAGAACATACTATGCTCATGGATAGGAAGAATCAATATCGTGAAAATGGCCATACTGCCCAAGGTTATTTATAGATTCAATGCCATCCCCATCAAGCTACCAATGAGTTTCTTCACAGAATTGGAAAAAACTGCTTTAAAGTTCATACGGAACCAAAAAAGAGCCCACATTGCCAAGACAATCCTAAGTCAAAAGGACAAAGCTGGAGGCGTCATGCTACCTGACTTCAAACTATACTACAAGGCTACAGTAACCAAAACAGCATGGTACTGGTACCAAAACAGAGATATAGACCAATGGAACAGAACAGAGTCCTCAGAAATAATACCACACATCTACAGCCATCTGATCTTTGACAAACCTGAGAGAAACAAGAAATGGGGAAAGGATTCCCTATTCAATAAATGGTGCTGGGAAAATTGGCTAGCCATAAGTAGAAAGCTGAAACTGGATACCTTCCTTACTCCTTATACGAAGATTAATTCAAGATGGATTAGAGACTTAAATGTTAGACCTAATACCATAAAAACCCTAGAAGAAAATCTAGGTAGTACCATTCAGGACATAGGCATGGGCAAGGACTTCATGTCTAAAACACCAAAAGCAATGGCAGCAAAAGCCAAAATTGACAAATGGGATCTAATTAAACTAAAGAGCTTCTGCACAGCAAAAGAAACTACCATCAGAGTGAACAGGCAACCTACAGAATGGGAGAAAATTTTTGCAACCTACTCATCTGACAAAGGGCTAATATCCAGAATCTACAAAGAACTCAAACAAATACACAAGAAAAAAACAAACAACCCCATCAAAAAGTGGGGAAAGGATATGAACAGACATTTCTCAGAAGAAGACATTCATACAGCCAACAGACACATGAAAAAATGCTCATCATCACTTGCCATCAGAGAAATGCAAATCAAAACCACAATGAGATACCATCTCACACCAGTTAGATTGTCAGTCATTAAGAAGTCAGGAAACAACAGGTGTTGGAGAGGATGTGGAGAAATAGGAACACTTTTACACTGTGGTGGGATTGTAAACTAGTTCAACCATTATGGAAAACAGTATGGCAATTCCTCAAGGATCTAGAACTAAATGTACCATATGACCCAGCCATCCCACTACTGGGTATATACCCAAAGGATTATAAATTATTCTACTACAAAGACACATGCACACGTATGTTTATTGCGGCTCTATTCACAATAGCAAAGACTTGGAATCAACCCAAATGTCCATCTGTCACAGACTGGATTAAGAAAATGTGGCACATATACACCATGGAATACTATGCAGCCATAAAAAAGGATGAGTTTGTGTCCTTTGTAGTGACATGGATGCAGCTGGAAACCATCATTCTTAGCAAACTATCACAAGAACAGAAAACCAAACACCGCATGTTCTCACTCATAGGCGGGAACTGAACAATGAGATCACTTGGACTCGGGAAGGGGAACATCACACACTGGGGCCTATCATGGGGAGGGGGGAGGAGGGAGGGATTGCATGGGGAGTTATGCATGATATAAATGATGAATTGATGGGTGCTGACGAGTTGATGGGTGCAGCACACCAACATGGTATAAGTATACATATGTAACAAACCTGCACGTTATGCACATGTACCCTAGAACTTAAAGTATAATAATAATAAAAAAAAGAAAATGGCTAAAATTGTTAGATAATATATTTAAAACATATTCTTAAAAACATCAATGATATGGCAATAAATAAAAAAATACTCCAGGTCAGGAGTTTCATGAAGGCAGAAATCCAGAGAAATAAACCTAGCACTAAGCCAGTTATCACCTTGAGTTTATTTGACAAACTTTGTGAATCTGAGCTTTGGTTTCATGGCTTCCTAGGAGAAAGGAGACTAGGCTCCGTGCCTACCAAACAGAGACTCTTCCCCCATAAGGCTGAGACCTCACAAAGCTACAGCCCCAGTGTAGGCTTCTGAAGAACCAGTCATGTGGCTATTGAAATCACCAAGAATGAGGCCGGAGTCCTGTTGGGATGACAATGAACCAGACGTTACAATCAACAAGAAGTGAGTAAGTACCTGAAAGTGCCCGCAGAAAGGAAGGGCACTGGGTTGTGTGGTCCAATGGCACGAGCTTCAAAGATAGGGGTCTGCAGGGAATTGGAGATGGGGAGGATGGAATTAGAAACAGAAGGGGCCCAGGAGAATAACCCTACTCTCAAACCTGGTGGTTCCAGGTGTGGGAGAGTGAAAACTAGCTAGCCACCAGCTGGACAGATTTCAGAGAAGCAGAGTGCTGAGGAAAAGCCAGATTTCAATTAATGCAAGAAGAAGTGCATTTTCAGAAAAGAGACTGAGGATGTAGGAAATTGAGGTGCAGACCACCCAGTGGAAAGGCTTCAGGAGTAGAAGATGGATGGGGTTAGAGCGTGCACAAAGCCTTATAGGAGTAAGAGTCTGTGTGGTGAGGGGTGGTCTGGGAGTCTGGGACTTCTTGTGATGAGGACACAAAAGGAGATGAAGAGCACGAGGGTAATTAGTCCCTAAGGAAGAGGCCAATGTCTTGTTAATAGGCATCTACCAAACATGCAGTGAAAGCGTTTAGTCACTCTACTGACAAGACATTTACTCCCCACAAATTCTTCCATTCTCTCCACCCACCATCAGACATATAGGGACATTAAAAATTTGAAAATAATTGTCCTCTCACCTTTGAAACTCAGTAAGATCACAGTCATCATTATTTCAAGGCAATTAAGAGGGATAATATCCTGCCTTTCAGTAACTAGATTACTTCCAAGAACTAACTGTAAGGTTTTTTGTTTTTTATTTTGTGTTTTCATAGGTTTTTGGGGAACAGGTGGTATTTAGTTACATGACTAAGTCCTTTAGTGGTGATTTGTGAGATTTGGGTACACCCATCACCCAAGCAGTATACATTGAACCCAATTTGTACACTTTTATCCCTCACCCCCTTCCCACCATTTCCCCCTGAGTTCTCGAAGTCCATTGTATCATTCTTATTTCTTTGCAACCTCATAGCTTAGCCCCTGCTTATGAGTGAGAACATATGATGTTTGGTTTTCCATTCCTGAGTTACTTCACTTAGAATAATAGTCTCTAATTCCATCCAGGTTGTTGCAAATGCCATTAATTCATTCCTTTTTATGGCTGAGTAGCATTCCAGAGTGTGTGTGTGTGTGTGTGTGTGTGTGTGTGTATCACAGTTTCTTTACCACTCGTTGACTGATGGGCATTTGGACTGGTTCTACATTTTTGCAATTGTGAATTGTGCTGCTGGAAACATGTGTGTGCAAGTATCTTTTTCGTATAATGACTGCAAGAACTAACTGTAAGTTAATTGCAGATTCCAACTTAACCCTGGGAATATAGTCCTGTAAGTATCCAGCCCCTTCTTGAAGTGATCCCATCAAACACGTTTCAATTATTATCTTACTATTCCAAATTAAATTGAATCCTTCCTTAGACTCTTTAAGTAATATGTAAATCTGATTTTGAAGAAATGAGATGCATTCTCAAAGATAAATAAAATATATGTCAGGTAGACAATAAGATCTCCACAGGTGGAAAAGCAATGACGGAAAAGATGTGTTCCTATAATGCACAAGTTTGGAATGAATTCCAAACAAGGGAGGCACAATCTGATCTTTTGGTCTTTTCATGATTTTGCAGATCTTCAAGTACTTACACTGCTTCACTCATGCCTCTCTAGCTACTGCCCTTTGATTCTGTGGAGAAATGTTAAATGAAAATGAAGCAACAAGAAAAATAAAGAGGTTTGAGTAAACACAGCTTGGCTATGTTGTATTTCAAGAATACCTAAGGGAGACTGGTATAGTGGCTCACACCTGTAATCTCAGCACTTTGGGAGGCCAAGGTGGGCGGATCACTTGAGGTCAGGAGTTCAAAAGCAGCCTGGCCAACATGATGAAACTCTGTCTGTACTAAAAGTACAAAAATTAGCTGAGTGTGGTGGCACATGTCTGTAATCTCAGCTACTTGGGAGGCCAAGGCAGGATAATCCCTTGAACCTGGGAGGCGGAGGTTGCAGTGAGCAGAGATCACGCCACTGCACTCCAGCCTGGGTGACAGAGCAAGACTCTGTCTCAAAAAATAAAAAAAATAAGAATACCTAAGAGAACTCTAAATCCATGTATGGACTCATCGGATTAGAAATATTGATTGCTGGCAAAAATGAGTGCCTTTTGAGTTGTTGGAACAAAAGGGGTATTTATACCAACTTATTTGAAAATGTCTTAATCACTAGGTACATTAAATATGGGAACCTGAAAGATTTGCTTGGATATAGTGCAGGTGGAAAACCGGAAAAGATGTAAACAAATCTTAGGCTCAGAATTCACCTCAATCCTAGGGTGCCCAGATCATACAATTATGAATACAAAATCTGCAGATCATCTCACATTTGAAAGAGAGGGAGAAAGTAAGCATTTTCTTAAAAATTTGAGTGACAAATCCAGACAGAGAGAAAAATATGACAGGAATGCAATTAGCAAAAATGTAAACGAATCTGATCAAACATAGCAATTTGTTGAGAGATTTTTTTTTCCACATCTAAAGGTATGTTAACATTGCCCTGAAGGGTCTCCAACTTGCTGAGATGAAAGCAAGTTTTTGGTTTTGTTTCCTTTTATGATTTTCAAAACATCAGTAATAAAATGAAAACATGTATCCTGTGCCTACTTCACAGAGTCCTAGAAGCTGAGTCATAGACCCCAGAGAGTCATTGAATCATAAGTTTAGAGCTTTTGATCCTGGTATAAGTTTTGATCTGAAACTACAAAGGAGCTCAAGTTCAGAGACAAAGACCTCCTCTGTTCTCAAAGCCACCATATATGTTCTTTTAATGGCCAAGGACACACAGAAGAGAGGGAGCTCATTGAAGAATCAACGAATCAGATTCCTCTATTCCCTTCTGAAATTCATTTGAGCAACCTTTCTCTATGAAAACAAATATCCTTGCCTGCACACATTCACACACTGGACTAATTACTTTTTAATGTGAACTCTTGAAGCAGACTTTTTTTTTTGAGACAGAGTCTCGCTCTGCCACCCAGGCTGAAGTTCAGTGGCCCTAACACAGCTCACTGCAGCTTCAACCTCCCAGGCTCAAGTGATCCTCCCTCCTCAGCCTCCTGAGTATCTGCAACCACAGAAGCATGCCACCACGCCCAGCTTTTTTTGTTTGTTTGTTTTTTGTTTGTTTGTTTGTTTTGAGAGTTTCTTGTCACTCAGCTGGAGTACAATGGCGCCATCTCAGTTCACTGCAACCTCTGCTTCCCAGGTTCAAATGATTCTCCTGCCTCAGCTCCCGAGTAGCTGGGATTACAGGCGCCCAACAACACACCTGGCTAATTTTTGTATTTTTAGTAGAGATGGGTTTCACCATGTTGGCCAGGCTCATCTCAAACTCCTGACCTCAGGTGATCCGCCTGCCTCAGCCTCCCAAAATGGTGGGATTACAGGTGTGAGCCACCGTGCCTGGCCTAATTTTTAAATTATTTATAGAGATGGGGAATCTCCCTATGTTGCCCAGGCTGGTCTTGAACTCCTGGGCTCAAGTGATCCTCCTACCTTGGCCTCCCAAAGTGCTGGGATTACAGACAAGAGGCACCACTCCCAGCCGAAGAAGACATTTTTAATCAAAGAGTAGGTGCATCTTTAAAGTTTTTAGTACACATGGTCATATTTTCCCACAGAAAATATGTATCCATTTGTACTCAGATAAGCAGAGTAGAAATTGATACAGATTTGTACTCTGTGCAGGGATTGGCCCCACCTCCCAAATCCTCACCAACACTTCCTTGACCTTATTTTGTTGCTTTTTAAAAGTTAATTCATATATTTTATTCATGTAAATATCCATTTATCATTCACTTAATATAAAAGAGTAAGCCTAGGAGATCCCAGGTCATAGTACCCTTGACAAACCAAGGTGGCTGGCTGAGACTTTAAACTCCTAAGAAAAATTGATGAGACACTGGAGAGCATGAGCATTAGAAAAAAAAATTAAATGGAACAATCTATATTAGAAGACGAAGAATCAATCTTCATCTTCATCACCTAGGCAGACTAAAACTTAAAAATAAGCCAAGAACTATCTTCAAAGAGATAAAGACAAGTATCGAAAGCATGAGGTAAGAAGAAAAAATTATAGGAAAGAGATCAACTGGTGACACAGGACATGAAAAATATAATAGTTGTAGGAATGCGTTCGCCAGAATAAATTAAAAAGCAAAGTGGATACAAAGAACCAACCAGTGGCCTTGAAGGATAAAAGATAAAAGAATGAAAGAAAAGTTAAGAGACAAGGATGACAGACATCAAAATTGAGTGGAAGGCACCTGAGAGTGGACACCTATGTCACTTATTCACGATGATGTGTCAAGTCTAGAATAGGAACTCAGGAAAAGCATGCTCCCAGTTACTATTTCTTTTGGGAAAGTGGAAACCACTATATACATTCATATGTGTATGTGTATATACATATTTTTTCAAGATGTAAATATATATATATATTCATTTCTATGTTCTACTGAGTTGCCTTATAAAAGTGTTCCAGATGGTGACAAGAAATCCCAAAATACATTTTATTCAATATAATTTTCAAAAGTATACTGTTTACCTCTTAAGTAAGAAAACCCAGATTGCAGGCTTCTTCTTTAATGGGCTGTCATGAAATTAAGTGCATTTTTAACATGTTCTGAACAGAGTAATTTATAAAGAGATAGGATATAATTTGAAGGTTGGGATAAACATCATCCTAAAGATAAAGCAAGAGAAAAGATGTCTTGTTGACTAAATAAAAAACATTGTACAAATAGTTTCTGGTTTGGTAGCATCTATTTGATGAATATAAATATGATGGAGTTTTTTCTTAAAAGATAAAAAGGACTTGTTAAAAGAAAAACTTTAGCTTAATTAAATTTAAAACAGTTTAATTGATCAAAGAACAATTCTCAAATCAGGCAGCCTCCTGAGCCAGAGAAGGCTCAGAGACTCCAGGAGAGACACATGGTGGAAGATTTGTGGACAGAAAAAGGGAAGTGATGTACAGAAAATGGAAGTGAGGTACAGAAATAGCCGGATTGGTTACAGCTCAGCGTTTGCCTTATTTGAATGAGGTTTGAACAGTTAGCCACTTTTGATTGGCCTATTCTGTGCTGATTAGCACAGAATAGATTACAGTCTGTTTATAACTCCATTTAGATCATAGTTCATGATGTATGGAGAAACCTTTAGGCTGAACTTGAAATATGTACAGAGGCAGTTTTACGACAAACTTGATTTAACAGACTTTCCAGACACGAGGTGTTTTTTTTTTTTAAGTATTGTCTATAGGTTTAATTGATCTCTGGTTTATTTGATCTATATGCTAAACAGTTAAGAAATGGCACATCATCTTTACCTCCTGTTGGCTGACACATATACAAAAAGAAATGGCACAAGAATAGTTATTTTCAGAATTGTTCTCCCTTAAATAATGAAAATCCAAGTGTTTTTTCTTCCTTTAAATAAACTTACTTTCAAAACTCTTTTTTTCCAAACCAGTTCTGATTTTTCTCCCATTTTTACACTTTGGCTTTTAAATGGGAAAATCATGAACCATGGTCAATGGAGACTAAGATTAAGGAAAATAGCTCTCAAAATAAGTCAAATTTGCTAAAAAGAGTTACAGTAACATTATACAGTACTCACAAATAGGAAGCTTTCTAACAAACCACTTATTTCTGAGATATATATTCCAAGTTGACATATTGTTAGGGAGTCCAAACAAAGGAACTAGAGGACATCATCTCATTCAACTCCATTATTGACATATGCAGAAACTGAGGCACAGGGAGACAAACAACGTCACGGAGCCAGTGAACAGCAGCATCTAAACTAGCACCCCATGCCACAACCTCCCAGGTCATTTCTTGCAGTTGTCAGTGAGGTTATAGTATAGAACATTTTAAAATACTGACTAAATTATGCAGACTTGCAAGAAAGCAAATGATACAGTCCGAAGCTTGGAAGGACAGGAGAGAGACCTGGAAGGGCAGATGGCCAGTGTGTATTCAGGCAAGGAAGCAAGAGGCAGGGAAGCAACTGGAGGAAGGGAGCCTTCAGCAAGGCCTTGATCAGAAGGGCTCCTTGTCCAGGGAGAGCCCGTGGAAGATCCCAAGCAGGAAACTGCTCAAGGCCACCAGGTCTCACATAGCCATGGCTGGATACATGCCTAATTCAGTGGTAGAAGATACAGAAGGGCTGCCTGTGCATGAGCCCTTCTGACACTTGCCTCCTTCCTCCTCTACCCGTACCCACACATCAGCTACCCCTGTTCCCTCCCTCCACAGCCACCAAAACCATCCCCAAAGAAGTCAGTTCAGGCCGGGCACAGTGGCTCACACCTGTAATCCCAGCACTTTGTGAGGCCAAGGCAGGCAGATCATGAGGTCAGGAGATCAAGACCATCCCTGCTAACACGATGAAACCCTGTCTCTACTAAAAATACACACAAAAAATTTAGCCAAGTGTGGTGGTGTGCACTTGTAGTCCCAGCTACTCGGGAGGCTGAGGCAGGAGAATCGCTTGAACCCGGGAGGTGAAGGTTGCAGTGAGCTGAGATCATGCCACTGCACTCCAGCCTGGGTGACAGAGCGAGATTATGTCTCCAAAAAAAAAAAAAGTCAGTCCAGTTGATTCCCCAATAGGTCTTATAAGTGTGTGGAATTATCCCAGGGAGTTTTTGCTCGTCCCCAACCCAACCCCTAAGTTTTACTCATTTTCTTGCTGATTCCTGAAATTCCTTCCTTTAGAAAAAGAAACTTTCTTTTCCAACGGGGATAGGCAAGAGCTTAAAATATAGATGTTTGATTTAATTGCCATATTGGCTGGAATACATTTCACTGAAATGTTATCAAGCAATGGCTAATTTGCTCTTTCTTCCTCACCAACTCACCCAGTATGTCAGCAATTTTGTCAGCTTTACTTACGAAACAGCCCGTATCCAAACACTTAACACCATCACCTGAAACACTCAGGCAGCAATCACCTTCTCATGGGTCTCTCTGCTCCAGCTCTGAATCGTTCTCTTTTCCTAGAACATGCATTTAGGTCTATAAAGGTTCCCCTGAGTACTGCTTCTCCCTCTTGCCATAGGTATTAATTTAGATACATTCATTGTCATTTATTTCTTAATTGTCATTATTTACTTCTTGTCCATAATTTAGGTTTTGATTTTCTCTTTAACACATGAAGTATATAGAACAATATTTTTAATTTTCACGAGATGAGGTTTTTTAATAATTTTCTTGTATTTATTTTCTAGTTGTAGTGAAATAGTGTACAATACCATTTGGAACATAGGCATGGGCAAAGATTTCATGACGAAAATGCCAAAAGCTATTACAACAAAATCAAAAATTGAGAAATGTGATCTAATTAAACTAAAGAGCTTCTGCACAGCAAAGGAAACTATCATCAGAGTGAATAGACAACCTACAGAATGGGAGAAAATTTGTGCAATCCATCCATCTGACAAAGGTATAATATTCAGAGTCTACAAGGAACTTAAACAAATGTATGAGAAAAAAAAATCCTAATAAAAAGTGGGCAAAGGACAGCAACAGACGCTTCTCAAAAGATGACATTCATGCAGCCAACAAACATGAAAAAAAGCTCAACATCACAGATTATTAGAGAAATGCAAATCGAAACCACAATGAGATACCATCTTATGAGAGTCAGAATTACAATCACTAAAGAGTCAAGAAACAAAAGATGCTGGTGAGGTTGTGGGCAAAAAACGCTTTTACACTGTTGGTGGGAATACAAATTAGTTCAACCATTGTGGAAGATAGTGTGGCAATTCCTCAAAAATCTAGAAGCAGAAATACCATTTGACCCAGAAATCCCAGTACTGGGTATACAAGGAATATAAAGGAATATAAATCATCCTACTATAAAGATACATGCATGTGTATGTTCATTGCAGCACTATTCACAATAGTAAAGACAAAGACATGGAATCAGTCCAAATGCCCATCAGTGACAGACTGGATAAAGAAAATGTGGTACATACACCGTGGAATACCATGCAGCCACAAAAAGGAACAAGATCACGTATTTTGCAGGGACATGAATGGAACTGGAAGCCATTATCCTCAGCAAACTAACACAGGAACAGAAAACAAACACCACATGTCCTCACAAGTGCGAGCTGAACTATGAGAACATGTGGATGCAGGGAGAGGAACAGCACACACTGGGGCCTGTTGTGGGGGGAGGCCAGGGGAGGGAGAGCATCAGGAAGAATAGTTAATGGATGCTGGCTGGGCTTAATACCTAGGTGATGGGTTGATCTGTGCAGCAAACCACTACGGCACGCGTTTACCTATGTAACAAACCTGCACATCCTGCACATGTACCCCAGAACTTAAAATAAAAGTTGCAAAAAAAAAAAACAAGTTACATCACATATATATATATATATATATATATGGCCTGTATAATGCAACTCAGCAACATCTACTGTCTGGCCAATATATGATTAATTTTTGTAAATATTCAATATCACATATTTGCATATAAATTTCTATGTGTGTACATATGTAGGTATGTATACACACACACATATATATGTAGACACATATGTATGTATAAAATTCTCTCTTTTTTTTTCGAGACGGAGTCGTGCTCTGTCACCCAGGCTGCAGTGCAGTGGCGTGATCTCAGCTCACTACTAGCTCCGCCTCCTGGATTCACGCCATTCTCCTGCCTCAGCCTCCCAAGTAGCTGGGACTACAGGAGCCCACCACCACACCTGGCTAATTTTTTGTGTTTTTAGTAGAGACGGGGTTTCACTGTGTTAACCAGGATGGTCTCCATCACCTGACCTCGTGATCCGCCCACCTCAGCCTCCCAAAGTGCTGGGATTACAGGCGTGAGCCACCACGCCTGGCCAAAATTCCCATTTTTTTATATATATCCAAAATTTCTAAGCTTTATATATGTATGATATATATACATATGTAGATATAATCTAATTGTAAAATTCGCTACTTGAATCCTGTATGTTAACTGACAGAACTCCACAACGGCAGAGATTTTTGCTTATTTTTTCCTTGCTATAATCCTCAGCATGAAAAACAGTTTCTGGAACGTGGTAGGCATCTAATAGATGTTTATGGAATGAATGCTAAATATGCATATATTTTCTGCTTTGCAGTTCAATTTTTGAGAGAGATATATTAAAATGCCTCAATGGGCTATAACAGAAACTCTCCAAGGGGCCAAATATTTGGGAGAAAAAGGAGTTGACAACATTGTTGAGAAATATAAAGGCCCACACAAAACTGAATGATTCAACAAAGACTTACTGT
Organism: Trachypithecus francoisi; assembly: GCF_009764315.1. Classification (NCBI taxonomy): domain Eukaryota; kingdom Metazoa; phylum Chordata; class Mammalia; order Primates; family Cercopithecidae; genus Trachypithecus; species Trachypithecus francoisi. The sequence continues at coordinate 28,729,140 of NW_022681474.1, forward strand.
ATACCTCAAGTCGTCAGGCACTGAGGATTTAAAGATGCCAGAGCTACTGTTTTGCGTAAATCCAGGGGGCACCATCCACATCCCAGTTAATGTGAATGTGACCTCTGAAACTGTGCTGTGCACTCCTGCACCACTATTTGCTAGGGCCCTATGCTTGTTCTCAATGGTGCTTAAAATACCTGCTGGGAGGCTCAGAGGTTTGTATTTTGAGGTCCAAAAACTCTTATGTAACAAATTCTGTAGTGATTTCTAACAAAATCACTATATTCAGGGCATGGATTCCCCTGTTCTCTGCCCTGCCACAACCTTAACACCTCAAAACACACATCTCTCTCTCTCTCTCTCTCTCTCTCTCTCTCTCTCTCTCTGTGTGTGTGTGTGTGTGTGTGTGTGTGTGTGTGTGTCTCACCATGGCCAACCTGTAATGTGTTGGCAAATTCATTATAGCAGCAGATGCTCTTCTTTTCAGGGACTATTTAACTCTGGACTTTTGTAATAGTCCAAAAGACACACACCTACAATGAAAAACATCTGTGTAATGAAAATATTTGTGCAATGAAAAAACATCTGTCTGAAATCTTATTTAGGGCTGTCTGCCACAAGTCAGGAGAGTTCAACCCCTGAATATGTTCCTGGTCAATGATAGTTAAACTGTTATAGCTTTCGGTAAACCAGACCTTGTCAGAGCCTCCAATCAGCAATTCAATAACTGGAAAACTGACCCCAATCATTGCTCATTGCCCCTGCTCAAAAACTGCTTCCACAGAACTAAATCATTTCTCTAAGGAAATTTTCAAACTGAATGATTTATTAGCAATTACAAAAGAACCATGACTCTGCGTGGCAGCTATCAGAATGCCATGACCTCAATGAGTTACAATGGAATTTTCTGGAAGAATGTAGAAGAGAAAAAAAAGTCACCAAAATTTTGCCAGAAATTCTGTAAGCATTTTGATGTTTCGACCATTTTATTCCTTCCGAGGACATTTTTCTATTCCTAGCTGAATATAGAACCTGGTTGTCAAAATCGTGATCATCTCTCTTTCTTATTCCAAGCAGTCAGATTCCTTGATACCTCCCTTCAACAATGCTATCAATGTCCACCTCTGAATAGCAATGTTTTTTTCTCACCTGCTTCCATCACTCCTACATGCTCTGGGGTCTGTTGTTGTTGTTGTTGGGTCTGTTGTTGTTGTTGTTGTTGCTGTTGTTGTTGTTTTTGAGACGGGTTCTCACTCTGTCGCCCAGGCTGGAGTGCAGTGGCGCTATCTTGGCTCACTGCAAGCTCCACCTCTTGGGTTCACGCCGTTCTCCTGCCTCAGCCTCCCAAGTAGCTGGGACTACAGACGCCCGCCACCTCGCCCGGCTAATTTTTTGTATTTTTAGTAGAGACAGGGTTTCACTGTGTTAGCCATGGTGGTCTCGATCTCCTGACCTTGTGATCCACCTGCCTTGGCCTCCCAAAGTGCTGGGATTACAGGCATGAGCCACTGTGCCTAGCCTTCCCTGGGGTCTTAAAGGTATGAGGAAAATATGTGCTTTGAGAAAAATAGCAGTGAAATTTGGGGAACATAAAAACTGCTTCATGCACTGAGAAAACTCCCACCGCTGCACTTAGACCTCTCTTGAATGCCAAGTGCCTGAAAACTAGGGCAGGGCTTCTCTCCCACTACAAACCAAGTGTGTTAGGCTATAAGGTCTCTGAAGGCAGCAGCAGTATAGCAGGCCAGTTCTCACTAATGCAAGCCTCCGTAACAACAGTTTCAGTACCGACTAAGTGGTTAAGTTAAATACTGAAAGCTAAAAAACCAGTGCCCTTATATAAAGGCTGGAATGTAACAAAAGCCCACCAAGAGTTTTGCCTAGGCTTTTTCTGGGCCTTAAAGCATGATTCAACAAGTTTTATTGTGGGTCTGAAGAAACTCTCCAGCCTTCCACAAACAAGTTTACTGGGGCTCTGAAGGAACTCCCCAGACCTCCGTGATTTAGCAGGAGATAAGATAGGAGTAATCACACCAGCACCTGGACCCACTTACATTAAGTAAATTACTGAGGCACCAGACGAAAGTCTTCAGGACTAGACCTTAGTTATAGATTAAAAGAAATTAATCACTTATGTCTTTAGATGAATGCACACTTACACGTAGACAAGACATACAGCTTAGAGGGTATATAAGCTCTAGAAAACTTTCTAATTTTGAGTTGGTCTGGTGATAATTTCCAGGCTTTCTACCCGTAACTGGTTACAGAAATAAAAACTCTCCTCCTTCCCAGTTCATCTGCATCTCGTTATTGGGCCACAAGAAATAGCAGTCTAACCCTCAGTTTGGCCCGGAAACAGAATTTGGCATGCCAGCCAGGAGATACAGGGACGGTGCTGTGTTCATCGGCCAGCGGCTTGTGATGGGACAGTGTTCAGGAGGATCCCGGCAGTTGCCAGTGAGATTTTCCTGGGAACCCTCTTGAAGGGTCCCGTGGATGAAAGTGCACGTCCCTTTCACTACTGGGGAAGAACGGAGATCAAGAGCAGACATGTTCAAAGGGTGAGTTAACCTGATGGCCTGCCAGGAGCATATTGCTTTCCTATCTGGGCTTGCTAAGCCGTTTGTCCAGTACCACCATGGAAAGCAATAGGGCTCGCTCATACACCCACTGTGCATTTCAGTTGAGATCAGGTTTTGAGTTGGTTTTGAGTCTGTTTTGCCTTAGTGCACTCCCCTTTATGTTGTCAAAATTTTGTCTTTACTTATTTATGTATTTATCTTATTCCCTTTGATATCATGTAAACTTGAAAATGGAAGATATTGGGTCCATTCCTGCTGGGAGGCCTCTGAGAAGGGAAAATATTTTTTAGAAGCTCAATGGTTGAGGGTCAGCTTAATTAAAAGCTAACCTCCAAGATGTGTATACGTATGTGAGCATGTTTGCATTTAAAAGGCCTTCATGTTTTTGTTTATTTTTCTCCTAGGATCTTGTCTTTTTGAGCCAGTTTTTTCTTCTCAGTTAACTGAATTCTGTTTTCTTCATTCATAGCTGTTTCAACAGAAGCTACTCTGGGGCTTTTAAGAAAAAGTGTAATTTAGATACTTAGAAATGTCTTTGTTTGGAAAACATTTTTTTAAGTGCACTGTAAAAACATCACATGGTCTAGCCTCATAATAATACTTCTACCTTTTTGAAAACTCAGGATTCAATGTGGGCTCTGCCTGGAGCTTAAAGGTAGGAAAAGGAGGTCTTATGAATCTCTAAAATGTACTTCTATTGGCATGCCTAATACGTGTATGTATTCACCATGTTTCACTATTGAAAATATATAAAGGAGTTCTAATTAATTGGCTCAAAGAAAAATAAAAGTGCTTAAATACTTTAACAGAAAAAAGAAAAGACTAGTCAAATGCTTTTTCAAGTTATGTGACTAAAATAAAATCTTTAATAAACAAGCTAGCTTTAAAAATTATTGGTAAAGTAATATTAGAGATGTCTTAAGAGTTGCCAACATATATTTTTGTTTACATTTATTGATCGCACAATTTCATACTTATCTCTACCAAATACTGTAAGGTGTCAAAATTTGGCATAGAAGTTACAAAACTATAACTCATCCCAAAACAGAATGATCTTTGCGTGTGTAATTTTAAATAAATGAAACATTAACAATGGCTTAAAGGAGATAGCAAAATCTTGAATTATTTAGTAAAAATACCCCAACTTCTAATCTTGTGGCCGTAGGCAGTCTAATCCACAGACATGAAGGAAGTTTGTTCTGGGAAAGGATTGCTATCATCTTTGTTTCAAAGCTAAACTGTAAACTAAGTTAATGAACAAGAATAACTTGGAGGCTAGAAGCAAGTCAGTTAGGTCAGATCATTTTCACTGTCTCAGTTATAATTTTGCAATGGCGGTTTCATAACTTTAACTGATGACTATTGCAGTTTTCATAAATAATTGAGGTAAATGATTAAAATAAATAGATAAATGTAATGGGATAAATACTCCATAAACTTGTCATAATTTAGAATCTAAAGTTATATTAAATTAAACAACAGATATTTCATTATTTGGATATTTTCCGATAAGATATATTGTAGGAAAACATTCTTTTTTGGTTCTTATTTATTTGAATAAGCGTTCTGCTGCTTGCTCTTTCTCAGCTCCCTCTTGACGGCAAATGACTCTTAGATTTGCTCTTTTGGAGTTATTTTCTAGATCTCATGGGCATTCTTCATTCCTTTTATACTTTTTTTCTTTTTTTTCCCACTGGCTATGTATTTTCAAATAGTCTGTCTTTGAGCTCACTACTTCTTTCTTCTGCCTTATTAGTTCTGCTGTTGAGACCCTCTGATGCCTTTTTCAGTTCAGCCAGTGTATTTCTCAGTTCTAAAATTTGTTTAATTTTTTAAAAACTTATTTCAATCTGTTAAATTTCTCTGATAAACTTCTGAATTGCTTTTATATGTTCTCTTGGAGTTTGCAGAGTTTCCTCAAAACTGCTATTTTGGATTCTTGATCTGAGAACTTACATATCACTTTCATTAGGGTCAGTACTGGAATCTTGCTCTGTCCACTTATAGGGTCATAGTTCCCTATTTGCTGTTGTTTCTTATAAGCATACAACTATGTCTTCACATTGAAGGATTCGTTATTTATTCCAGTCTTTGCTGTCTGTGTTGGTTTGCTCTTGCTAGTGTATGTATGTTTAGAGGTTCCCTGTGAAGTTTGCCTGTTGATTCCCTTAGCACTAGAGCACTACCTCCTTTTTGGCACTAGATGGTGCCCTAAGACCAGGTTTGCCACAGCTTTTGCAACCTTTCAAAGCACTGCCCATCTTGGAAGGGAGGTGTCCCAGAGGGGATTCCCTGGCTGGGTAGGAAAGCTGGCTAGGAGTTTGTGTTCCCAAGGATCCATGCAGTGCACCTCCTACAGCATGGTACTGGCAAACTGCCTCTCTGATTTGGCATCCCTTTGTCTGGGATGGAGAGCAGCTCCCAAGTTGTATGCACTGGGGCTGCTAGCGCCACCTCTTCTATCTGGCTCCAGATGCCCTCAAGGTCCTTCTGGCTGCAGACACTTAAAACGATGCTTCCCATCCGCCGAGACAGGAACAGCTTTCCTGCATAGGAATGCAAGATATTTTGGAAGCTGGCTGTCCACCTTGACCTCACTTTTTCCGGTGTTGAAAGCATGGGTGCTGGGGGACATTTCCAGGAAGTGTCTCACAGTTTGAAGAAAGGGCATTATGGGTAGAGAAATCAATTTCTCCTATGTTCTGCTTGCAGTTTTTCACGTCTTTGTGTCTGCAGGGATTGTCACAGCCTTGGTTTTGAGTTCTTGGATATTGGTGGTGATGATCTTTACACTGGCTAGTTCTGTTTCATTTCCTGTATGGGGGAGTGAAGTCAGATTACTTCTGTGCCATTTTGGTGACATCACCTCAGCCCTTATACTTTTTCACATCAGTGTGAAAAGCTTAAATTCTCACATTTTTAGTCCTATATATTTTCAAACTAGATTTCTTAAATGCCTCCCCCGAAAAAGGAATTGTAAACTCTTATCTTCTAAACATTATATTAAATCTGGAGTTTTGTTTTTGTTTCTTAGCAAGCACATTTAAACTCTAAGCACGTGCCTTGTTTGAATGGTGATTGAAGGTAATGGTAGTTGCTTTGGCGTTTCTAGGCCTGAATTGCTCCAACTTTGCTTTTACTCATCCAAACCCTGCTTTGGGAACATTGAAATCCATTAATATTAAAAATTCAAATTTATACATAATTACTCTGAGTAATACATTTTACTACAAAGGAACTAAAAAGGGGTTTTAAAAGGTTTCACTTCTAGTTTCTCCTAAGAGTTTCACTGGCGCCTTTAAAATACCATTTTCCAAAACTAAATTTATATATAATTTTCATAAATATATCAATCGAGTATGTTTTATGCATATCAAAATAAGTTTCTTACTGTTACCCATTTCTCTAGCCATGAAGAATAGTGATACTGGTTTTGGGAGGCTGAGGCGGGAGAATTACTTGAGACCAGGAGTTCAAAACCAGCCTGTACAATAAAGTGAGCTGTAAAAAAAAAAAAAAAAAAAAAAGAATAATGATACTTTCCTTATTTTATTTTATTGTTTTTTTTTTTTTTTTTTTGAGAGAGTCTCACTCTGTCGCCCAGGCTGGAATGCAGTGGTGCCATCTTGGCTCACCGCAACCTCCGCCTCCCTGGTTCAAGTGATTCCATGGAGTAGCTGGGATTATAAGTGCAGGCCACCACGCCCTGCTACTATTTTTATTTTTTTATTTGTATTTTTTCGTAAAGATGGGGTTTCACCATGTTGGCCAGGCTGGTCTCAAACTCCTGGTCTCAGGTGATCCACCTGCCTCGGCCTCCCAAAGTGTTGGGATTACAGGTGTGAGCCACCACACCTGGCTGAATAATAATACTTTCAAAGAGTTAATCTTCTGGTCCAACATTCCACCTTTTACGCCATCTTCCACTCTCTCACCAAAGTGTCCTATAACTGCCCTTCTTAAAACTTTTACATCTGCAATACTAAGTCCAAATTCCCAGCATGACATACAAGCCCTTTATGATCCGGTTCTTTCTTATCTCTCCAGCCTAAGCTCTTGACAATTTCTCCTTTCCAAGCCCCAAGTGCCCCACCACTTTCTCTTCCAGCCTCTCCAACTATGTTGGACTCCCCAGCGCACTACACAGAGTATACTAGTACAGGGTGTGGCCTGTTCTGTGTCTAGGCCTGAATGGTTGCAAACACCTAAGCATGTGAGCAATTTATTTGTGTATTTGGCTGTTTCCCTCCTCAGGTTCTGAGTTCTTTGAGGCCTGGGATTACGCTCTATTATATTCATATACCCACATTGTGCCTGACCCACCATAGGTGCTAATAAATATTTTATGAATATAAAATCGTTGAAATAATTGATATAAGAATAACCAACCAATGTTTACACAGAAGACAATACTCAGAATCTCATAAGGGACAGGAATTTTATTCGATGTTGTACATTACTGTTAGTCAAAGTGACCATTAGCACAGTTGGATCCTCAAATGTTGATGAATGATCTAAACAATGGAAAACTAACTTTAAGCCACACATTAAACAAAATAAAACATTACTGGTAGATGCATTATATTACATTTAATAAAATGTGTTAATACTTATGAAAGTATTGCCTTTATGGAGACTTTTTTTTTTTTTTTTTGAGATGCAGTGTCTCTCTGTCATCCAGGCTGGAAGAGTACAATGGCCTGATCTCGGCTTACTGCAAGCTTTGCCTCTCAGGTTCACGCCATTCTCCTGCCTCAGCCTCCTGAGTAGCTGGGACTACAGGCGCCCGCAACCACACCCGGCTAATTTTTTGTATTTTTAGTAGAGACGGGGTTTCACCGTGTTAGCCAGGATGGTCTCGATCTCCTGACCTTGTGATCCATCCGCCTGGGCCTCCCAGAGTGCTGGGATTACAGGTGTGAGACACTGCGCCCAGCCTTGAAGCAGCATCATTGTCTGGGGTAAATATCCAAGGTTCATCATCTCACACCAAGGGAATCGAGGACACAAATACACAAGAAGAGAGTTTAAGAGTAGAGGTTTAATATGCAAAAGAAAGAGAAAAGAGAATAACTCTCCTGCAGACAGAGGGGTGCCAGAGTGGGCTTTCTGGTTCTGTGGTGAAATGCATAGATGAGCTTGAGGAGGTGGTGTCTCATTTACACAGGACTCAAGAGATTGGTTGGGCCAGATGTGCTGTTTACATAGCATGCGAAGAAGCTGGCTGCCCTCCCCCTGCAATATGTTACTATGCTAATGGGCTCTTTACCTGGCCAGTACCATGTTATCCGCTTCTTTACTGCGCACATGCTTGACAAAGCAAAGGGAAGATGGAGTCTCCACGTTGAACATACTTGGCCCCAGTTAGCCTTTTCCTATTGGCCCAGCTGCTGTCTTTTACCTGTGCAAGCTTCCAGTTAGATTGCCAACGTCTGCAGCTCGATTTTAAGGCTGCTCTTTGTTGGAAAAGAAATGATTTGAGGGTGCTTTTCATTAAAAGGAAAATCTTACTGAGGACTTCCTTACCCTCACTATCTGCCTAAATAATTTCTTTTTAATTTCTATGTGAATATTATACCGATTATGGCATTTCACAATCATTCTAGATTAAAGGGAGCTTGATTACAAACTGAAAACCTGTATTAAAATACATACATTTTATCTCACATACAGGTAACTATTGCCTTTACAAAACATATTTTAGAACTTGTTATAATAGAGAATGAAAGTAACACAGCACTTACTCCTAGCTTAGGATCAAACACTTGGAAAACATCTGACAAAAGTCTAATATTCAGCATCTGTAAGAAACTTAAATATATAAGAAAAAGCAAACAACCCCATTAAAAAGTAGGCAAAGGATATAAACAGACACTTTCTCAATGAATACATAGAGAAATGCACATCAAAACGACAATGAGACATCATATCACAGCAATCAGAAAGACTATTACTAAAGACTCAAAAAATAACAGATGCTAGTGAGGGTGCAGAGAAAATGGAATGCTTATAAACTGTTGGTGGGAGTGTAAATCAGTTCAACTATTGTGGAAAGTAGTATGACAGTCCCTCACAGAGCTAAACATGCAACTACCATTTGACCCAGCAATCCCATTACTGGGTATATACCCAAAGGAAAACAACTCATTCTATCAAAAGACACATGCACATGTAAGTTGACTGCAACACGATTCACAACAGCAAAGACATGGAATCAACCCAAATGCCCATCAATGGCAGACTGGATAAAGGAAATGTGGTACACAAACACCATGGAATACTATGCAGCCATAAAAAAGAACTAGATCATGTCCTTTGCAGGAACGTGAGTGGAACTAGAGACGATTATCCTCAGCAAACTAATGTAGGAAAAGAAAAACAAATACCACATGTTCTCACTTATAAGTAGTAGCTAAATGACGCAAGCACAGGGACACAAAGAGGAGGACAACAGACACGGGGTCCTACTTGTGGGTGGAGGGTGGGAGGATGGAGAGAATCAGAAAAAATAACTATTGGGTACTAGGCTTAGTACCTGGCTGATGAAATAATCTGTACAACAAACCCCCATAACACAAGTTTACCTATATAATAAACTTGCACGTGTACCCCTGAACCTAAAATAAAAGTTTTAGAAATAAACACTTAGAGAAGAAACTTGGGCAAAAGTATTCCTGCAGGAGAAATGTCAGATAGAAACTCCCTTAATGGAGGACATAGCCCTGTGTCTACTGTTCTCCACCTGAGAAATGTGGAGAATACTTAATATCTTAGCCATCTCCCTAAATTTTCTCTCCTCACACACTTACTGCCTCAGAGGCTTGGTGGCCCAGGTTTCCTGGAACAATGTATTTGGCATAGCTCAGTAAGCTTTCTCTCAAGTTTACAATCTCCTTCTTTGAAAGTATTTTTTAAAATTCTTAAAACATATTATTTGGCCCCAAATCGTTCCTATTGTTTACTTAAGCAAGCTTGAGCCATTCTTAATTTTAATAGGTTCTGAAATAATATTCACTTGACTTTTTTCTCTTAATTGCTGTCTTACCTTATTAATGCACAGTCCCAACGGTGGCCAACAGTTACTAGCTGCTTTACTGCTGCATCATGTTTCATCAAATTCCAAACAGGCATAAAGGAAAAAAGGAATAGAAGATGTACAGCTCAAGGGCTGGTGATTCAGTTTGGACATTGTCCCCTCTAAATCTTATGTTGAATTGTAATCCCTGGTGTTGGAGGTGGGGCCTGGTGGGAGATGTTTGGGTCATGGGGGCAGATCTCTCATGGCTTGGTGCTGTCCTCATGATATGGAGTGAATTCTCATGAGGTCTGGTTGTTTAAAAGTGTGTGACAGCTCCTCCCACAACTCTCTCTCCTGCTCTCACTCTTGCATGATGATACATCAGCTCCCCCTTTGCCTTCCACCATGATTGGAAGCTTCCTGAGGTGTCACCAGAAGCTGAGCAGATGTCCAGCACCTTGCTTCCTACACAGCCGACAGAACAGTGGTCTGATTAAACCTCTTTTGTTTGTAAATTACCTAGCCTCAGGTATTTCTTTTTGGGATTTTTTTTTTTTTGAGACAGGGTCTGGCTCCGTCACCCAGGTTGGAGTGCAGTGGTGCAATCTCAGTTCACTGCAACCTCTGCTTCCTGTGCTCAAGCCATCTGTCCACCTCAGTCTCCCAAGGAGCTGGGATTACAGGTGTGTGCCACCATGCCTGGCTAATTTTTGTACTTTTGTAGAGATGAGGTTTTGCTATGTTGCCCAGGCTGGTCTCAAACTCCTGACTCAAGTGATCCACCTGCCTCAGCCTGCCAAAGTGCTGGGATTACAGGCATGAGCCACTGCACCCGGCCAGGTATTTCTTTATAGCAACATGAGAACAGTCTAATACAGTTGGATCATCTAATAAAAAAAATAAGAAACAACTTGCAAGTAAAAGAAAAGAAAACCCAGGATCCCTGCTCCAAGCTTTTGCTTGCTCGGTGGGATTCCCTCACAAATTCTCCAGTGCCACTTACAGAGAATTCTTTCCTGTATTCCAAGGGAAATCTCAGTCAGGAATCTGCATGCCCACAAATGTCTCTCCGTTTACAACAGTGAACAGGCCTCACACTTCCACCAATGTGCAAGGCAACTCACAGTCAGTAAAGGTGACACGTGTCTCTTCCAACTCTCTTCTGTCACCTCTTTCATCCCTCCCTACCTCCACCCTGTTGTGACCCCCATTTTTGACAAATCTGGGGTGTTAGACACTAGCTGGATTCAGAACCATGGAGAAACTATGGCACATATTGACTGAAACAAGAACTGCCAGCTGACCTTGCCCAAGATTGCGTATCCAAGAGTGACATGGAGACACTCACAGTGGGTAGACAGGATGACTCCATGTGAAGCAATACTCAAGTATTCCAGACGTTCCTGAAACATTCCAAGAATTGTCATTAATAACTTGAGACTTGCATCATCTAAAAGTGTATTTCCATCTTTCCTCCCATGCAGAATATTCTATGACATGTTTTTAAAATCCTACAAGAAAATTTCAGACAGCCTCATTAGCTTTTTCCCATGATACTTGGAAAAACATCATCTTTTTTCTCATAGAAAGCTTCTCACCAGAGCTTTTAAAATTTCAACTACAATTTATTCCCCGGAGTCTTCCCACATGGCTATGAATACTTCATATGTTAATGCTGCACAAAGAATAGAGGGATACATTTTCTCAGAAATCCAAGAGGGGAGGCTAAAACTGCATTTACAGAGTTGGACTTTAATCACTAAGTCCATCCCCGTGAACTTACTTTACCTTAGTAAATAGTATAACAAAAAGTGGGAAACTTATCAAATACCTGACGGCACATAAAGCAAACAGAAATTTGAGGGAGAGGTCTAGTACAATGGCTTGTACCTATAATTCCTTCACTTTAGGAAGCTGAGGTGGGAGGATCTCTTGAGTCCAGGAGTTCAAGGCTATAGTGAACTGTGAACGCACTACTGCACTCCAGCCTAGGTGACAGAGCAAGACTGAGAAAGAAAGAGAAAGAGAAAAAGAGAGGAAAGGAAAGGAGAGGAGAAAGTAGAGAGGACAGAAGGAAGGAAGGAAGGAAGGAAGGAAAGAAGGAAGGAAGGAAGGAAGGAAGAAGGAAAGGAAAGGAAGGAAGGAAGAAGGAAGGAAGGAAGGAAGGAAGGAAGAAGGGAAGGAAGGAAAGAAGGAAAGGAAAGGAAGGGAGAGGAGAAAGGAAAGGAAGGAAAGGAAAGGAAAGAAAGGAAGAAGGGAGGGAGTAGAGGGAGGAAGAGAGGGGAAGGAAGGAATGAAGGAAGGAAGGAACGGAGGGAGGGAGGGAAGGAAGGGAGGAAAGGGAAGAAAGGAAGGGAGCAAGAGGAATGGAAGGAGGAAGGAAGAGAGAAAGAGAGGAAGGAAGAAGGGAAGGAAGGAAGGAAGGAAAGGAAAGGAAGGGAAAGGAGAAAGGAAAGGAAAGGAAGGAAGGAAGGAAGGAAGGAAGATAGGTGAGGGAGAAACAAGAACTCAACATTGAACTGGACACCTGAATATTTGAGTTTCTTTCCCAATTCTTTCACCCCATGTTGAAGTTTCTAAAACTTCAACACCCGCATGCAATATTCCCATTAGTGCCCCACAGATTCACCCTTCAATGAAAGATGAAGCCACCTGAAGTTGTCTTTTTCATCAGCATCTTTATGGTTCACATCTGGCACCTAGTAAATGCCCAAAACCTGGTACCAATATTATTATCAGAGAACCTGTTCTGGCATCTAGATGCCTACTGTCACCAGTATAGTTTCAACCTGTCAACATGGCAGTGCTAGGCAGTAGCAGTATTTTCTTCAAGGAAGTCATGATTTCCCCCCAATTTTGCATGTGTCCTTTTATTCAGACAGCATTTACATTTTCATTCTTTCCCTCCAGTGTTCACTTAAAATAAATGGATTCTCTTAGCTGTTTCAGGAATCATCTGGTCTAAGGAAAACTACGTTTTCTGAGTTTTCATTTTTATTTTCTTCTTCTCCTTTCACCCTGCCAGAAACTTGGAGCACAATCATTTTTTATTTGAAGAGCTGGTCATCTTCCCTCAGTAACCAGTGGTTTCTGTGAGTGCTCTCGTCAATGGTAAATTTCTGGCTCATACAGACTTTAACCTCGATTTCTAAGGACATGCAGAAAATTATTATTTGGTATTCTTGCCATTTTCTCATCTTCCATTTCTAATTCTCTATTGTGGTTCTTGGAGGGCAAATCTTTTCTTTTGCCATTTATCGATTCTTCATGTATAATTAGATCCCTCAACTTCCTTTCACAAGCAGAGCTTGGACCTGAGCATGTTTAAATCAAGAGACAGGGGATTCTGAGTCACATTGCCAGCATGCTGATGAATGCTATCACGGAGGCGGGCAAGGCGTAATTAACAGAACTTTCAAAGCGTAAAATGCTCGACAGTCTCTCTCTACATGCTACAGGCAGGGTGTTATATTACTCGCCAGGATCCATGGGTTCTGTGAGATTCCACTAAGAACACCTAACAATATGAATTAGGAAAAGCACACACACACACACACACACACACATACACACACAGAGGATGGAGGGAGGAACGAGGGAGAGAGAGACATTTAGAATTTTAAGTTCTACGTTTATGCTCTTTTCATTCCCCTTCCCCTAAAAATAATAAGAAACAGTAAACGTCAAAAAGAGCAAGGAGAAGAAAGTCAGGAGACTGGATAATCCTCAATTCCATAATGGGCTCCTGAGAGACGGAGGCATGGGCTGTGTGTTTCTCCATGTGACGCCCACACATTACTTGCCGTTGTGCTGAGGAGGGAGGGTCAGCAACAACTTTTGTTTGTTGGTTTGTTTTTAAGTAAAGAGTCCACGATTCCAGAAACCATCCTGCATTCATACGACGGCAATAAAATTATTTCATGTATTTTACTGAAAATGTAAAACCTGGGAATATATTCAGTCCTCATTTTACCATTTATAGTCCTTTCTTTCAACACTCGACTTTATTTTTAAGTCTATTTTTTTGCCAAAACAATAAAACATGTGGAGAATCCAGCCAATACCGAAAGATGAAAATCAAGTCGGAAGCCCTTTTACAACCCCACTCGGTAGAGATAATCTCCGTGAAGAGGTTTGGTCCTATCACACTGGAGTCTTTCTAGACATTTACAAACATATAGATGTACAAAGATACAGATTTATAGAGACATCAAAAAATTTTACATATATAAGCATATTTGAGGTATATGTGTATGTTTCTGTATTTACACATGTAATTAAACATGGAGGCAAACACGGCAAAATCTGAGAAATATACAAATGTGTGAGGCTATATTTCTAAGTATTGTGCTTGTGTGAATGTGAGAGTCATGTAGACAGACACACATTTGTCTTTGTAAACTCTGGCACTGGCACCATAATTCCTCTCAGGATGATAACTGCATTTGTTTAAAAAAACTCTTTTTGTATATTTCAAACTAGCCAGAAGAGAATTATAATGTTCTCAATACAAAGAAAAAAGATTGAGGTGATGAATATCCCAATTTCCCTGATTTTATCATTACACATTGTATACATGTGCCAAAATATCACATGTACCCCAAAAATACATACAATGTACATTGATAAAAAATTAACCCTAAAAAACAAAATCCTTTTGCAGGGCCTTTTGAGATGGGAGATGAGACACTGATGACATGGATATTTGTAGGAGATGAAGTAACACACCAGATAATTTTTAAATTATTATTATTGCTGTTATGGCTGATGTTTATTGAGTACCTACTATATGTCAGGTCCTATTCTAAGATGACCAAACCGATGCCCAGGAATAAAAGAGGAAAACTTTCTTCTGCCACTAGGAGGATGAGAAGAGAAGAGACAGGAGAACAGAAAACAGCTAGGGGAAAGGGAGGTCCTCTGGCTAGGGCTACGTGAGGAATGGAGACAGTGACATGGCTCAGGGTCAGCCCTGTCCTCCCCTTTGTCCACATTTGTCTTTCCTTCAGCTTCCTCCCTAGCGCAAAAACAATTATTTTTTTCTTTTTTCAGGCACAGAAACTTAGTCTATCTTACGTTTTGTCAATGTCCTCTTTTTTTATGGTTAGAGAGGACTTTTTGTTTTTGCTTTTATTACTTACGTATGTATGTATGTGTTTATGTATATATGTATGTATGTATTTATGTATGTATGTATATATGTATGTATGTATGTATGTATTTTGAGACGGGGTCTTGCTCTGTTGCCCAGCCTGGAGTGCAGTGGTGCAATCTTGGCTCACTGCAACCTCCGCCTCCCGGGTTCAAGCGATTCTCCTGCCTCAGCCTCCCGAGTAACTGGGACTACAGGCACGTGCCGCCATGTCCGGCTAATTTTTGTATTTTAGTAGAGATGGCGTTTCACCATGTTGTCCAGGATAGTCTCGATCTCTCGACCTCATAATCTGCCTGCCTTGGCCTCCCAAAGTGCTGGGATTACAGGTGTGAGCCACTGCGCCCGGCTACTTTTATTTTTTGTTTTGATTGTTGGTTTTCTTTTCACCATAAAAAGCTTAAATTTTCACACAACCATATTTATTAGCATTTTCCTTATGGATTCTGGTTTTATGCCTACTCGTAAAGACCTTCCATATCCCAAGATTATAAAAACAATTTTTACTCATGCTTTCTATTAGTACTTCTGTGATTGTATTTCTTACATTTAAGTCTTCACTGTAACCAAAAATTGTTCTGAGCTATGATATCATGCGAGTGTGTTAATAAAATGCAGTGTAAGTAATATAAGAATCCATGTTTAATGACTAACCACTTGGTCCAACATTATTAGTAATTCACCTTTCCTACTGATTTGAAATGCTACTTTTATTTATATACTGTAATCCTATTAGTTCTTGCACTTTTTTCTGAATTCTCTGTTCCTTTCCATTGATTACACCATCTATTACAATGCAAATATCCCATGTTATTAATTGAGGTCACTCCATAATGGCAACGGTTAAGGTTTGTTGAATGCTTGTTATATACAGGTACGATTTTACATGTTTTACAAGTAGAACATAGGCATGGAGAATTTCAGTAATTTACCTAACTGCACACACATATTAAGTGGAATAGTAAAGATTTGAACCTAGATTGTCTGGCCCTAGAGAATATCCCTTAGCCATTACATTAAACTGCCTCATAACACAGCCTCATATTATAAGGCTGTTCTACTCTTGTGACTCTTCTCTTTCCGAATTTTCCTCAATATTATTTTATACTTATTTTTATACATGAATTTTGGAATTATTGTTGATAAATTCCACCCGAAATCTCATTTTACATGGGGATCCTAAAGAATGTACACATTGGGCTGGGCGTGGTGGCTCATGGCTATAACCCAGCACTTTGGGAGGCTGAGGTGGGTGGATGACTTGGGGTCAGGAGTCTGAGACCAGACTGGCCAATATTATGAAACTTCATCTCTACTAAAAATAAAAAAATTTGCAGAGAGTAATGGCAGGCACCTGTAATCCCAGCTACTCAGGAGGCTGAAGCAGGAGAATTGCTTGAAACCAGGAAGCAGAGGTTGCAGTGAGCCGAGATTGTGCCACTGCAATCTGGGTGACAGAGCGAGACTCCATCTGAAAAAAAAAAAAGAAGAAGAAGAAGAAGTAGAAGAATGTACACATTGATTTAGGAAGAACTGGTATGTCCAATAAGCCTTCCTATCCCTGAATAGAGAATACCTATTTGTCTTATTTTATTTTATTTTATTTTTTTTTTGAGGCGGAGTCTTGCTCTGTCGCCCAGGCTGGAGTGCAGTGGCCGGATCTCAGCTCACTGCAAGCTCCGCCTCCCGGGTTCCCGCCATTCTCCTGCCTCAGCCTCCCAAGTAGCTGGGACTACAGGCACCCGCCACCTCGCCCGGCTAGTTTTTTGTATTTTTAGTAGAGACAGGTTTCACTGTGTTCGCCAGGATGGTCTCGATCTCCTGACCTCGTGATCCGCCCGTCTCGGCCTCCCAAAGTGCTGGGATTACAGGCTTGAGCCACCGCGCCCGGCCTTGTCTTATTTTAAATTCCTCTGGCCGGGCGCGGTGGCTCAAGCCTGTAATCCCAGCACTTTGGGAGGCCGAGACGGGCGGATCACGAGGTCAGGAGATGGAGACCATCCTGGCTAACACGGTGAAACCCCGTCTCTACTAAAAATACAAAAACTAGCTGGGCGAGGTGGCGGGCGCCTGTAGTCCCAGCTACTCGGGAGGCTGAGGCAGGGAATGGCGTAAACCCGGGAGGCGGAGCTTGCAGTGAGCTGAGATCCGGCCACTGCACTCCAGTCCGGGAGACAGAGCGAGACTCCGCCTCAAAAAAAAAAAAAATAAATAAATTCCTCTGTATGGATATTGCAAAAACATTTATGGTGAGAAGACTTGATCTGTTCATTTTATTTCCTCACTAATTACTGCTGATATAAGAAAAGATTAACTTTTGTAAATTAATGTCAAATAGTAGTAGTAATAGTGGCATCTTAGCCTTATTTGTGATTTTAATGTGACTGCTTCCAGTATTTTGCCATAAGTATAATCCTACACTTTGGTTGGAAGAGGTACTTTTATTATATACTGTAATCCTATTAGTTCTTGCACTTTTTTCTGAATTCTCTGTTCCTTTCCATTGATTACACCATCTATTACAATGCAAATATCCCATGTTATTAATGAGGTCACTCCATAATGGCAACGGTTAAGGTTTGTTGAATGCTTGTTATATACAGGTACGATTTTACATGTTTTACAAGTAGAACATAGGCATGGAGAATTTCAGTAATTTACCTAACTGCACACACATATTAAGTGGAATAGTAAAGATTTGAACCTAGATTGTCTGGCCCTAGAGAATATCCCTTAGCCATTACATTAAACTGCCTCATAACACAGCCTCATATTATAAGGCTGTTCTACTCTTGTGACTCTTCTCTTTCCGAATTTTCCTCAATATTATTTTATACTTATTTTTATACATGAATTTTGGAATTATTGTTGATAAATTCCACCCGAAATCTCATTTTACATGGGGATCCTAAAGAATGTACACATTGGGCTGGGCGTGGTGGCTCATGGCTATAACCAGCACTTTGGGAGGCTGAGGTGGGTGGATGACTTGGGGTCAGGAGTCTGAGACCAGACTGGCCAATATTATGAAACTTCATCTCTACTAAAAATAAAAAAATTTGCAGAGAGTAATGGCAGGCACCTGTAATCCCAGCTACTCAGGAGGCTGAAGCAGGAGAATTGCTTGAAACCAGGAAGCAGAGGTTGCAGTGAGCCGAGATTGTGCCACTGCATCTGGGTGACAGAGCGAGACTCCATCTGAAAAAAAAAAAAGAAGAAGAAGAAGTAGAAGAATGTACACATTGATTTAGGAAGAACTGGTATGTCCAATAAGCCTTCCTATCCCTGAATAGAGAATACCTATTTGTCTTATTTTATTTTATTTTATTTTTTTTTGAGGCGGAGTCTTGCTCTGTCGCCCAGGCTGGAGTGCAGTGGCCGGATCTCAGCTCACTGCAAGCTCCGCCTCCCGGGTTCCCGCCATTCTCCTGCCTCAGCCTCCCAAGTAGCTGGGACTACAGGCACCCGCCACCTCGCCCGCTAGTTTTTTGTATTTTTAGTAGAGACAGGGTTTCACTGTGTTCGCCAGGATGGTCTCGATCTCCTGACCTCGTGATCCGCCCGTCTCGGCCTCCCAAGTGCTGGGATTACAGGCTTGAGCCACCGCGCCCGGCTTGTCTTATTTTAAATTCCTCTGGCCGGGCGCGGTGGCTCAAGCCTGTAATCCCAGCACTTTGGGAGGCGAGACGGGCGGATCACGAGGTCAGGAGATGGAGACCATCCTGGCTAACACGGTGAAACCCCGTCTCTACTAAAAATACAAAAACTAGCTGGGCGGGTGGCGGGCGCCTGTAGTCCCAGCTACTCGGAGGCTGAGGCAGGAGAATGGCGTAAACCCGGGAGGCGGAGCTTGCAGTGAGCTGAGATCCGGCCACTGCACTCCAGTCCGGGAGACAGAGCGAGACTCCGCCTCAAAAAAAAAAAAAATAAATAAATTCCTCTGTATGGATATTTGCAAAAACATTTATGGTGAGAAGACTTGATCTGTTCATTTTATTTCCTCACTAATTACTGCTGATATAAGAAAAGATTAACTTTTGTAAATTAATGTCAAATAGTAGTAGTAATAGTGGCATCTTAGCCTTATTTGTGATTTTAATGTGACTGCTTCCAGTATTTTGCCATAAGTATAATCCTACACTTTGGTTGGAAGAGGTACTTTTATTATATTAAAGGAGTATTCCTCTATTCCTATTTTACCATGATTTCTTTGAAGTCTGGAATAAACATTGACTTTTATCAAATGCCTCTTCTGTACCTGTTAATGTGATTATATATTTTTATCTTTTGACCTATATATATGGTGAGTTACATTAATAAATATCCTAATATTAAACCTTTCTTAAAATCTCAGAATAAACCCATTTGGCTTTGTGTACTCTTTTAGTTTATTGTTGGATTCTATTTGCCTTGTCATTTAGGATTTTTGCATAGATATTCACATGTGAGAGAAGTCTATAATTTTCTTTTTATGCTATTTTTGTCAAAATGTATATGCTGGTTTTATAAAAGTCTTTTCATGCTGTATGCTCTGGTACAGTTTTAAAATCATCATAATTATCTTAATTTCTTGAACATTTGAAAGAAGTCACTTAGGAAAAAACATCAGAGCTCAGCACTTCTTAAAGGCACAGCTTTCAGAAAACCTGAAGGGATCAAATACATAAATAAAGAAAGCTGATACCATGTTGACACAAGTCTGTATTGGCTCAAATCTCCACAGTTTGGGAAGAGATTGACCTAGGTAAGTAAAAAAGGTTATTCATAGAAAGGACACAGAGTAAATTCATGACACGTGGCAGAGAGATCGGCAATATTATCCAGGACAGCTGGACATGCAAGCTTCTCTTCTGGACTCCAAAACCCCTGACCAGCGGATGTACAACTGCAGATGGCCCTAGAGGCCTAACTCCCTCCTCCCAGGCAGTCCTCATCTGGAGTGTGTTAGAGATCACCTCACCTGTGCTGGGGCACCTTATTCATCATAGTTATACAGGCAACAATACAACCTCAAGGACCAACACACTATCTTCCTCCTCCCCAGGCTCTCCCAATGTGGTTCAAGTTCACTTCTGACTGGTGAGAACCAAAATAAAGATTAGTTTTCTAGAAGCCTCTGGGTCTCAAGCCAGCAACCTGTAGAACAGCCTGGGGTGTGTGTACTTCTACCTATTAAAGATAAAGAAAATACACTATATTGTAAAATGCACTATTGTGGACAAAGTAATCATTGCATAACTTGCCAGATCATAATCTTCTTGATACTGACTCCAGGTCTCATATAATTGCAAAAGCTTCATAGTGGACTTGATAACCTAAAAATAATTTTCTAATATCCTTTAGACTTTTGTCCACCTTTCCGAATCTCACATAAAAATCCTCAACAATGATGCACTTTAGCAATAATAACAACATTCTCAGATGACATCTATACCCACCCTTGCTCTGTGCTCTATGATCTAATAAAATTTTCTTCTTCCTGAGCTTGAAGGAGACTAGAAGTTGCATAGAAAATGTGTGGTAGGAAATATACTTCACAGCAAAAGATATAGAATGAATTAGGAAGGGAGACAAGAAAACAGAAAGAAAGTCCAATGAAAAGTTAATGGATTTGCAAGGTTTGGTTTGGAGAATGACAGGATGTAAGTCTGAGTAATAAATCGAGGCCAGAAGGTGCAGAGCTTTGAATCCAGGCTTGCTTTATTTCATGCTTTCTTTTCTTTTCTTTTCTTTTTTTTTTGAGACGGAGTCTCGCTCTGTTGCCCAGGCTGGAGTGCAGTGGCCAGATCTCAGCTCACTGCAAGCTCTGCCTCCTGGGTTTACACCATTCTCCTGCCTCAGCCTCCCGAGTAGCTGGGACTATAGGCGCCCACCACCTCACCCGGCTAGTTTTTTGTATTTTTTAGCAGAGACGGGGTTTCACTGTGTTAGCCAGGATGGTCTCCATCTCCTGACCTCGTGATCCGCCCATCTCGGCCTCCCAAAGTGCTGGGATTACAGGCTTGAGCCACCGCGCCCAGCCTCATGCTTTCTTTTCATCAGGGAGTGACATAGATGGATTTACATTTTGAAAAGCCCCTTCTGACATGTTGCAGGAAGTCAGGGACCCCGAATGGAGGGACCAGCTGGAGTCGCATCAGAGGAACATAAATTGTGAAGATTTCGTTTTAATATGGACATTTATCAGTTCCCAAATAATACTTTTATAACTTCTTAAGCCTGTCTTTAATCTCTTAATCCTGTTATCTTTGTAAGCTGAGGCTGTATGTCACCTTAGGACCACCGTGATAATTGTGTTAACTGTACAAATTGATTGTAAAATATGTGTGTTTGAACAATATGAAGTCAGTGCGCCTTGAAAAAGAACAGAATAACAGCACTTTTTAGGGAACAAGGGAAGACAACCATAAGGTCTGACTGCCTATGGGGTTGGGCAAAAAGAAACATATTTTTCTTCTTGCAGAGAGCCTATAAATGAATGTGCAAGTAGGAGAGATACTGATAAATTCTTTTCCTAGCAAGGAATATTAATATCAATACCCTGGGAAAGGAATGCATTCCTGGGCGGAGGTCTATAAATGGCCGCTCTGGGAATGTCTATCTTATGTGGTTGAGATAAGGACTGAGATATGCCCTGGTCTCCTGCAGTACCCTCAGGCTTACTAGGGTGGGGAAAAACTCCGCCCTAGTAAATTTGTGATCAGACTGGTTCTCTGCTCTCAAACCCTCTTTTCTGTTGTTTAAGATGTTTATCAAGACAATATGTGCACTGCCGAACATAGACCCTTATCAGTTCTGCTTTTGCCCTTTGCCTTGTGATCTTTGTTGGACCCTTATCAGTAGTTCTGCTTTTGCCCTTTGTCCTGTTCCCTCAGAAGCATGTGATCTTTGTTCCATTTTTTTGCCCTTTGAAGCATGTGATCTTTGTACCTACTCTCTGTTCTTACACCCTCTCCCCTTTTGAAACCCTTGATAAAAAACTTGCTAGTTTGAGGTTCAGCTGGCCATCATGGTCCTACCAATATGTGATGTCACCCCAGGTGGCCCAGCTGTAAAATTCCTCTCTTTGTACTCTTTGTCTTTATTTCTCAGCCGGCCAACACTTATGGAAAATAGAAAGAACCTACGTTGAAATATTGGGGGTGGGTTCCCTCACTACTGGCATCTATAGGAAATGTGTATGAGGGATGGAAGAGATGAGAGGTGGGGAGACCAGAAATAACAAATAGTTCAGGAGAGGGATGGAAAAGACTGGGGAGAGAACAGCAGGCAGTAGGAATAGAGGAAGGAGAGGGAGCCCAGACTTAAGATGTACTAAGAGGAAAAATCAGTAGAACCTAGAGACCAGTTAGATGTAGGAAGCTGAAGAGACAAGGGTGCCAAGAGTATATCCCAGTTTTATGAGACTCATTGAAATAAGAACAGGATGAGGAACTAGGCAGCTTGGAGTTCCATTGTGGTGACTTTAAGGTGACTGTGGACACCATGTGGAAATGTTTACCTAGGAATTCTGCTTAGAAATTTGGATTATTTTGTTGCTGAACAAAAAGGAACAGAAAAATCTCAAGGAAAGGGGAGATTCTTTCAAAGGACACAGGAAGCTGAGGCACACCGGAAGTAAAAGCTAGCAGGGATTTACTCTCTCCATTACCCACCTCTCAACCCTTATGGGCTTTGAGAGCCACTGGCGTCCACTCTCTACTCACTGCAACAGATTTTCCACTCCGCACCCAGAGAGAACTTTTAAGAACAAATCTATTCAGGTCACTTTGGATTCATATTTTCCAGGACCCTGAGGATAAAGTTCAAAATCCTAAATTTAGCTTTTGTCCACCTTTACAGTCAAGCCCTAGTGTATCCCTCTGCCTCATCTCCCATAACCCTGTCCCTTGCAACTGATGAATGGTGGAAGATTGAAGGCAGAGTGAAGGAATGAAGTGGCTGGAGAGATGATCTCTCATCTTTTCCTTTCTGTGGATCAGACCCACATCCATGAGCCTCTAAATTCCTGCTCTTCTTTAACTTTCTTGCATATGGCTCTGTCTTATCGTGGAACTCACCTTTATTCCTGACATCATGTCTCAGTAATATATACATACATATATACACACACACATATATATATACGTATGTGTGTGTATATATATATAGAGAGAGAGAGAGTTGGTTTTTTGTTGTTGTTTTATTTTGCTTTGTTTTTGAGATGGAGTCTCGCTCTGTCACCCAGGCTGGAGTGCAGTGGCCCAATCTCAGCTCATTGCAAGCTCCACCTCCCAGGTTCATGCCATTCTCCCGCCTCAGCCTCCTGAGTAGCTGGGACTACAGGTGCCTGCCACCATGCCTGGCTAATTTTTTGTTGTTTTAGTAGAGACGGGATTTCACCTTGTTAGCCAGGATGGTCTTGATCTCCTGACCTTGTGATCCACCCGCCTTGGCCTCCCAAAGTTCTGGGATTACAGGCGTGAGCCACTGCACCTAGCCAATTTGTTTATTTTTTGAGATGGAGTCTTGCTCTGTCACCCAGGCTGGAGTGCAGTGGTGTGACCTTGGCTCACTGCAACCTCCATCTCTTGGGTTCAAGAGATTCTCCTGCCTCAGCCTTCCGAGTAGCTGGGATTACATGTGCGTGCCACCACACTTGGCTAATTTTTGTATTTTTAGTAGAGATGGGGGTTTCACCATGTTGGCCATGCTGGTCTTGAACTCCTGACCCCTTGATCCACCTGCCTCAGCCTCCCAATGTGCTGAGATTACAGGGGTGAGCCACTGCATGCCTCAGTAATATTTTTTAACAGCATAAAGCAAACCTCCCTTAGTCTTTATACTGCGGTTCCAGATTCCCATGAGAGATACTCTGATTGACTCATTTTGAGGGTCAGGTGACCATCTTCATTCCAATCAGCTTGGACAAGAGTCAATGTCACATAGAAAGGAGGAGAGCCTCCTCAGGGACAGGGGAACAAGCAGGATCTCAAAGATAGAGGTGTAGGCATCAAATCAGTGATTAGTTCTTCTATCCCAAATTGTCTCCTTTTTGTTATGTGACCATATTTCTAATTTTTCAATTCATATTTAAATTTTTTTCTAATATCACAAAGAATCAGTGCAGTCCACCCTCTGTATCTGCAGGGAATTGGTTCCAGGACCTCTCAGATACCAAAATCCAAAGATGTTGAAGTCCCTTATGTAAAATGGCATAGTATTTGCATATAACCCCTACACACATCCATGTATACATATATATATATATATATATATTTTTTTTTTTTTTTTGTAGAGACAGGGGTCTTGCTATGTGTCTCAAGCTGGTCTCAAACTCCCAGCAATCCTCCCACCTTGGCCTCCCAAAGCACTGCTATTACAGGCATGAGCCACCAAAGCCTGGTCCTCTCTTAAATTTTAAATAATCTCTAGATTCTTTAGAATACTTAACACAATGTAAATGATGCATAAATAATTGTTATATTGTATTGTTTTGTTTTTTTATTGTTTTATTGTTATTCTTATTAGATTTCTTTCCCAACTTTTTTCTATGTGTATTTGGTGGAATCTGTGGATTTGGTGGGCCGACTGTTATAACTAAGGTAGTTTTAAAAATTCAGCTAATTCAGTATCATCTGATAGGCATGTTCTTTCTTTTATCAGATTACTTGTAGAAATACTATAATTTAAACAGAAATTTGGCTTTCTACAGTAGTCACAGAAGGCTCAGGGCTCTTCCAAAAAAGAAATTAGGTTTAGAATAAAAACATTTTTATAAATCAGGAAGCCAAAAAGCACAAGGTTATTGACTACATCTGTCTTTAGTAACAGATGGTAGTACTAATTGTTATTCAGGAGTGGCATATTGTTTTAATTTCTTGGGGTAAAATATGAAAGTAAATATGCATAGATGTTTAGCTTTGAAAATGTTGTGACTCCCTTAAAACAATTCAAAAATAAGAAATAAAATGTGTTGTCTTTTTTGCGGGGGAAATGATGTGGCCTTTTTTAAGGAGAAACATTTTTAGAAAAGATCAGAAAATATCCCAACTTAGAAAAACTCATTTGAAATTAAGTTGTATATTTGCATTTGAATGAGGTGCTATTTCTGTTCATTTTGATAAAATCAGCATTCTGCTTCCAGTAATACTCAGAGATTTGTGTCAGGCCTCTGAGCCCAAGCTAAGCCATTATATCCCCTGTGACCTGCACGTATACATCCAGATGGCCTGAAGCAACTGAAGAATCACAAAAGAAGTGAAAATGGCCGGTTCCTGCCTTAACTGATGACATTCCACCATTGTGATTTGTTCCTCTCCCACCTTAACTGATCGATTAACCTTGTGAAATTCCTTCTCCCGGCTCTGAACCTCCCGCACTGAGCACCTTGTGACCTCTGCCCCTGCCCGCAAGAGAAAAACCTCCTTTGACTGTAATTTTCCACTACCCACCCAAATCCTATAAAACAGCCCCACCCCTATTTTCCTTGCTGACTCACTTTTTGGACTCAGCCTGCCCGCACCCAGGTGATTAAAAAGCTTTATTGCTCACACAAAGCCTGTTTGGTGGTCTCTTCACATGGACACACGTAACAATTTGACTATCAAACTTTCATTGCAAGTCACGGTGATGAAGAAGTTCTACACTTCTCACAGTTCCAGAAGATTCAGAACTGATCCCTTGTTCATGGGCTCCTTCAGTGCAGATAGGGATTTTATTAATAGTTGGAAAGATAAAGCATCTTCTTCTACCCGTGGCAGCTGGATCATTCTCACTACACACAGCTAAAAATTTAAATAAATAAAAGAGAGTAACATGGAGGTGTGCATGGACATTTCACAGTTCATCAGATTGAATGCTAACAGTACATAGCTGTATGTTTAACAAAGAGGAACTCTTGAGTTTTGAATTCAACACTTGCCAAACTTAAGCATCACCTTTGAAAGAACAGCTTTGAAATCTCCAGTTACATATTCAAATTCTTTTCTATCTTGGGCATAAAATAAGGCCACTGGACACCCACCTACATAGTCTGCTGTAGGATGGAACTTTCTGCCCATCACACTCCAAAATATTTCATCCTCTGCTGTGTCTTTTCAAGGTGCAGGTAAATTTAGCATTAAACAGCTACCCTTTAGGATTAAGCATTGTGCTTCGCAGGGGACCAATTTGAAAATGTCAGTTTTTCTGAGAGAGGTCATATAGAACATCACTGGGATCTGCACCTGTAAGGATTTATCAAATAGCTGTGTAGAGTGTGGAGTAATAAGAGGGAGACCGAGAGACCAAAAATGAACCAGAAAGAGAGAGAGAGAAAGAAAGAAAGAGAGAGAGAACGAGAAAATGCTATTCGTCAGCCCAGCATGAATTCAGTGATTACGCTGATGTTTCCCTCAGTGAAATACCTCTAACAACTAACAAAACTGTTGCAAGCTTGGCTCCTGCCTTGTTAGACTTATTTAAATCACAAAACTACCCCAATCAGATACCCTCTGTGATTTGAATTATATTGTATCCGAAGGCTCATCTGCCACATTAAATGAAGTCATTTCTATGACCTTCACTACACAACTACATGAAGAACACAAATAGCCTGTAATTTGCAACTCAATCACAATCCTGTTCTCATTTTCCAAACTGACATACAGCTAATTTATAAAATGTATAGACACTTAGCGCAGTACCTGGCAGTGCTATTTGAATGAGAACTTGGCATCAAATGAAACTGGCTGTATCAGAATTTTTTTTCTTCCCCAAAATTTGTGATTAGCCAGCCAGAAAGAGAAGGGGATAGAGATCCCCCATGGCTGGGATTGAGAGATGTAATTGGAGAAGATAGGGTGGCCTGTTCTTCCCTTTGAACTCAAGAAGCAAGAGAAAAAGTCAGACTATTGAAAGAGAAAGGAGGACACAGTGAGTATACAGAGGGAGTCTAGACAGCTTGACAGTTCCTAGTTCCAGTTCCTTACTGAGTCTGACTTCACTTCTGATCCTGGGGTCTAGGAGACCCCTTGTGCCCACAAAGTAAATTCCCTTCTGCTACCTATTTATTTTTGCTTTCAGTCAACCTAAATGGAATTCTGTGCTCGACAGAGTTGCAATTAATACGGTACTTGGGATGGTTCTGTAGACACACCCTTATCTGTAACTGTACCACGTCAGAGAGAATTTCCAAGAAGACTTCCAACAGAGGCTTCCTTGTTTTAATCAAAGGTCAAGATGCATTTCAGAAGAATGCCCTACACACCACTGAGAAGATCGAGCAGTTGGCCACTCCTATCATCAGTACATCGAGAGCATAAAAAGTAGTCAAATGGGATTGTCCTCTGAAAAGGCAACAGAAATGCTTCTTCCATTGCCAACTGTGTATCTATGTGTGCACAGATTTTCTTCATATGCTTCCATTGAGGTAACAGATTACAACAGATCAATGGCTGAAGTGTATAGGTAAATCTAGTTTAAGGATATATATTTTACATGGATACAACTTTGTATTCTTTTCATCTGATGAAATAATATTTGGTTGATTTATGATCTGATGTTCCTCAGAGAAAAATGTATTTGGAGTATTCTTACATGGAGTGATCCTATAGTTATGACTTCTCTAAGCTTTAACAAGAACTTATATTTGAGAAGAAGCAGAGTGTTCCTAAGTGTTGTGGGAAGTCAGGGACCCCAGATGGAGGGACTGCCTGGAGCTGTGGCACAGGAACATAAATTGTGAAGATTTCACTTTAATATGGACATTGATCAGTTCCCAGATAATACTTTTATAATTTCTTAAGCCTGTCTTTACTTTAATCTCTTAATCCTGTTATCTTCAGAAGCTGAAGATGTATGTCACCTCAGGACCACCGTGATAATTGTGTTAACTATACAAATTGATTGTAAAACATGTGTGTTTGAACAACATGAAACCAGTGCACCTTGAAAAAGAACAGAATAACAGCAGTTTTTAGGGAACAAGGGAAGACAACCGTAAGGTCTGATTGCCTGCAGGGTTGGGCAAAAAGAGCCATATTTTTCTTCTTGTAGAGAGCCTATGAATTGACATGGAAGTAGCGAAGATATCACTCAATTATTTTCCTAGCAAGGAATATTAATATTAATACCCTGGGAAAGGAATGCATTCCTGGGGGAGGTCTATAAATGGTTGCTCTGGGAATGTCTGTGTCATGCAGTTGAGATAAGGACTGAGGTATGCCCTGGTCTCCTGCAGTACCCTCAGGCTTACTAGGGTGGGGGAAAACCCCATCCTGGTAAATTTGTGATCAGACCAGTTCTCTGCTCTCAAACCCTGTTTTCTGTTGTTTAAGATGTTTATCAAGACAATATGTGCACCACTGAACATAGGCCCTTATCTGTTCTGCTTTTGCCTTTTGACTTGTGATCTTTGTTGGACCCTTATCAGTAGTTCTCCTTTTTGCCCTTTGAAGCATGTGATCTGCTCCCTGTTCTTACACCCCCTCCTCTTTTGAAACCCTTAATAAAAACTTGCTGGTTTGAAGCTCAGGTAGACATCAAGGTCCTACCGATATGTGATGTCACCCCAGGTGGCCCAGCTGTAAAATTCCTCTTTCTACTCTTTGTCTTTATTTCTCAGCCAGCCAACACTTATGGAAAATAGAAAGAATCTATGCTGAAATAGTGGGAGCGGGTTCCCCGATACCTAAGGAAATAGTTTTGGGGTGAGAAATGAGTGTTAGGATCCGCAGATGAGTCCAAGAAGTCCCAGAGATGAAGCAATTGTCTAATTGGTAAAGAAAAGGGCCCTTTCTCTCAGAAGAAAAAAAAAAAGCACATTGTTATTCTTTGCTCTTGGATGTATTGTTCTGGTTTTTGGAGGGAAAATAGGTGTCCTAAATCAAGAGCTCTGTTATGTGTAAAAGTTTCTTTCAAAAGGATGGGGGCTGGAAGATCTTCTGGGGATATAAGATCTATCTTTAAGATGATGGAAAATGGAAACGTAAGAGAGATTTTTCAAGTAGTTGGTGAACACATCTGAGTTGAGAGCTTTGAGAAAGTAAGTGTCTTGTGTCCTTCAGCAAGGTGGTTTTAGGGGAAGGTCTTGTGATGAGGAATTTCTCCTGTCTTTCTATCTCCACTTTTCTGCTTTGCAGAATCCCTCTCCCAGACATCCACCTTTCTTTAGGTGGGAGTGCATAAGCTTGAAAGCAATGAGCATCAATCCTCTCTTTCTGGAAGACCTTAACTAATAACAAGTCTCTAATATATAGAAGATAAAACTATTTGGTATGATGAAGCAGAAAATACCTCTACACATGGACAAAAAAAAAATGGCCATTCTCACTATAACCAATGTTGAAAATTGGAAAAATGATAAACGTTTCTTACCATTCTGCATTTTTATGAGCTCTTTGTGACACACACCTATCCAGGAGAAACATTCCTCAGAGAATTTATGAGATGAAAAGTCATTAAAAAATCCTCTATGGTTTCTCTTTATCTTGCTATTTGAAACCCTTGTAAACATTTATGTGGGGTTTTCAGGAGACTTAAACCCCCGGTTCAATTTGAATTCAAGGTCTTTGAAGATAGTCATCAGTTTCTGCTTCCTTTAAAACTTCTAATTACACAAGCACAGCCTTTCCTGATATATGGCTATTGGTCTGATTTAAAACTTGCTCATTTCAGCTTGTACCTTCAGTCTCATAGCAGCCTGAATTCTAAACATAACCCACTTCATCACAGCCTGAATTCTACATATAACCCACTTTTCTTTAAGACATGAACCCAGTGGAGGGTGAATTCTACATAGAATTTCACACAACTGTAAATATTCGTACTACATTTACTGCCTTGGTCCTAAATCTCTTAAAATACGAATGTTTACATATACAATTAAGTCAATAAAGCAGTTTACTCTTAATGACTGCTACACTTACATGGTCAGAGACAACTATTTTAAAATCTCATCTTAGTGACGAAAAGTTTCCAGTGGATTCATTTCAACAAGGATGGATACCCAACTTCCAGGAAAAGTAATACTCCATGGAAGACTGTCTAAATATGCTCTGATTTTGGATGCCATATTTTCCACCCTGTTAGCTACTTTCACATGCAGGCTCAGCCCTTGGTTTAGTTCCTGACTCCAGAGGAGTATATAAGAGGCCCCCAGTCTTCTGGTCTTCCTTTCTCTTGTTCTGTTTTGTTTTTTGTTTGTTTGTTTGTTTGTTTTCTGTTTCTTCTTGGCATTTTATGCTCTTCTATTTTTTTCCCAGCTTTTTTCCTCTTTTGCCGTCACCAGCTTTTCTGTTACAACCAAAGCTTTAACCTAAATACTCACCAGGCAATAAGCGTTGCCAAGTTTGTGGCTTTGAATCAGTAGACCCCATATTTGAGCCTTCTCTCTGGGAAACTGAGAACATACCAGACATTCACAATGGTTTCGAATTAAGTGAGGTTTGCTGCAACCGACTATGAAGTGATCTTGCACCAGCATCCTAGGTTATTCTCTGGGCCTCTATACATCTCTGTTCTGATTCTCCATGAAAACCTCATTGACCCTCGATACTGGAAACTTCCATGCAGAGAAGCAGAGAGCCTGACTTCATGCCGCTGAATTCACATTAGTAACATCAATTCCTCAGTTACGCAAACTATTTTCCTTTTATACGTTTACTGTTTGGGACTGAGCTACTCTTGGTACATCTAATGCTACATCTATTTTTCCAAAGCTTGCAGAACTTTTAAAACGGCAATTCTATGCTGAATTATGAAAAAGGGGGTAGCATGCTAAAATGAAAACATTTTACGTATATAATTCAGTTCTGAAAATCCTTGAGAAAAAGATTAATGGCATTTTGTTTTAGTGTGAAACTTATAGTAGCATTGTGGCAAGGCTATTTTAAGGTATCTAATATACACATGAGCATCCTTAGATGTACAGGGAAATGATTCTGTAGTTTTTGCACCAAATTTTGCCAGTCAAGAAAAATGACCTTATAAAGAAATTGAAGAAGCAGAGAGTAGCCATGACCCTCCCTTCCACTAAGGTGGTACCAGCTTTTCGGAAGGAGGAATGTTTCAGCCTCATAACAACCTGCCACTGAAAATATGCTTAGACTGTTCCACATTATTTCCATTTCTAGATAAAAATCCAGTGTGGAAAGAATTTGTAGCATCATAGGCAGAAGTGATAATCAAAATATTTAGTGTCTGGTAGGGTGGGGATACGGGCTGCTCAGAATGGCAGCCTAACCAATCAGACTAGATGCCACAGTACATACCTGTCAATATCAACTCTGGTTCTGGAAATCTATGGAACAATGAATCCAAGAGACTAAGAGTATCAATATTTTGTAGTGCATGCACTTGCAGTATGTCTTTTGCTCTTTTGGAAGAAAGAGATGGTTTGGGTAAGTGGAAATTTGGAAAGCCTCATTTCTTAAAGTAAAACTGAGTTGCACATTACATCATCATGCAAGAGTTTCCTCCTAAGTTGAAGGTGCTGGACATGGTGCCTGAATAGCACAGGCAAAATAGGTAGTTAAAATAGTACTATTTGTATTGTATGTTTTTTTTTTTTTTCAACAAATGCTTATCCAGAATTTTTTGAAAATCTGTGACCACCCTGAGGACCTGTCTAGGTAATTTAGAGGCTTCACAGCAATATTTGACTATACAAAAAAAATCAGTTGAATGCTCACAGAAAATGATAATAAGGAAGAGAAAATTGATGACTGTATAAAGTAGAAGGTACCAGTGGATAGGAGACAAAGAAAAGAAAGTCAACATAGAACTGCCAAAATAGAAGAGGAAGTAAAAAGGGAGCTGGGAAAACAGGGTAGTCTAAAAATAGGCTTTGTGAAAACGCATAGCACTAGGATGGGAAGTAGCCAAGTTTGGGCACACGAATGTAAGAACTACAGTGACTTAGATGACAGAAAGCTGTGCTCAGAACACCTTTCCTTTTCTTCTCTTGTCATTCAGGACAAAAGGAGTCTTTTTTTGTTTTTATTTTTATTTTTTAATTTTTTGAGACAGAGTCTTGCTCTGTCACCCAGGCAGGAGTGCAGTGGTATGATCTTGGCTCACTGCAACCTGTGCCTCCTGGGTTCAAGTCATTCTCCTGCCTCAGCCTCCCCAGTAGCTGGGATTACAGGTGTGCACAACCATGCCCAGCTAATTTTTGTATTTTAGTAGAGACAGGATTTCACCATGTTGGCCAGGTTGGTCTAGAACTCCTGACCTCATGATCCACCCACCTCGGCTTCTCAAAGTGCTGAGATTACAGGCATGAGCCCCCCACCCCTGGCCAAAAGGAGTCTCTTAAAAAGTCAAATGAGCAGGGCCTCCAGGAGCCTTGGGTAGGCTCAACAAATGTATGAATCTTGAAGCCCTTTCTCCACCACTCACACCCACACTCTAGCCCTGGGATTTAGCTAGTACCAGGAGTCTGTGGTCCTTTGTTAGCGTTAGATGATGAATAATAAAGTGAAAAGAGACAGCATTTAAAAATAACTGCAGCTACCAAGAAAAAAAGTTTTGCCCTGTGGGAAGAGGTGGGAGAAAGGGAAGAGAGGAGGAATGAGCCTCTTGTAACCACAGTGCCATGCTATACTTACATACAGCAGAGGAGGTTTTCTAACAAAGATGTTCAGTCAACTTGGATACATAAATGTTGAAGGATGTGTATGCAGTAGTCAAATGTCTACCTGTAAATCATATTTCATTTTTTAACCTAGTTACATATATACATAAGTCACATATGATTAAAACATCTTTTAATTGAACAATGTTGATTTTTTTCCACTCTCATGTTCCATTAAAAAATTGTATTCAAACTGGGGGCGGTGGCCCATGCCTGTAATCCCAGCACTTTGGGAGGCCAAAGCAGGCAGATCAACTGATGTCAAAAGTTCGAGACTGGCCTGGCCAACATGGTGAAACCCTGTCTCAATTAAAAATACCAAAAAACTTAGCTGGGCTTGGTGGCAGGCACCTGTAATCCCAGATACTCAGGAGGCTGAGGCAGGCGAATCACCTGAACCCAGGAGGTGGAGGCTGCAGTGAGCTGAGATTGCACCACTGCACTCTAGCCTGGGTGACAGAGTGAGATTCCATCTCAAAAAAATTTATTTAAATTTGTATTTAAATTATTCACATGTACCTCTGACATCATTGTTGTCACCATCACTTTGGAATCACTGAGCACAATGTCTACATTTTATGTGTATGATTCTGGCTCTGCAATCTTTATTCTAAGCCACAAATAAGCATTCATGAAATATTATCAGTTAGTTACTTCATTCATCTTTTAGATGCTTTCCTTTTTTTTTTTGGAAACAGGATCTCACTCTGCCACCTAGACTGGAGTACAGTGGCATGATCACAGCTCACTGCAGCCTCAATTTCCCAGGCTCAAGCAATTCTCCCACCTCAGCCTCCTGAGTAGTTGGGACCACAGATACACATCACCACGCCCAGGTAATTTTTGTATTTTTTTAGAGTCAGGGTCTTGCCATGTTTCCCAGGCTGCTGTCAAACTCCTGTGCTCAGCGATCCACCCACATTGGTCTCCCAAAATGCCGAGATTCCAGGCATGAGACAACACACCTAGACCATTGATGCATATTCTTGATGTCTAAACATTACCACTCGATGCATGATTCTTCAGAGAATATAGTAAATATTGAATAAATACAAAATGTTTATAATATGTGAATGAGTTATAAGTCAAAAGAACTTATAAATCAAAAGGACTCATAAGTCAAAAGAAAAATAACTTATGCATCCTATGCTTAGCTTAAGACCTGAACATTACCTGTCTTTTGAAGCTCTCTTTGGGCTTCTTCCTAATCTCATTGCCCGTCCTGCTCATCCGTTTCACTCCCACTGGTAATTTATCATTTTAAAATTTGTGTTTATCATTCCTTTGCTTATAGTTTTTCTTTTTTCTTTCTTTTTTTTTTTGTTGAGAAGAAGTCTCGCTCTGTCACCAGGCTGGAGTGCAGTGGCGCCATCTCGGCTCACTGCAGGCTCCGCCTCCCAGGTTCACGCCATTCTCCTGCCTCAGCCTCCTGAGTAGCTGGGACTACAGGCACCCGCCACCACGCCCGGCTAATTTTTTGTATTTTTAGTAGAGACGGGGTTTCACTGTATTAGCCAGGATGGTCTCCATTCCTGACCTCGTGATCTGCCTGCCTCAGCCTCCTAAGGTGCTGGGATTACAGGCGTGAGCCATCGTGCCCGGCCGCTTATAGCTATTTTTAAAGCATTGTCGTTGTATCCCTGTACAATATATAGTTTCATTTTGCACATGCTTTATCTCTTTAAAAATGATACCATGCATATCCCAAAGCTTCCTTTTTGGGCTTAACATTTTGTTTATGAAATTCATTTATGTTGAGTGCACATGACTGTAGCCCTTGGTTTTAGTTGTTGTGCAGTATTCTATTATGATTATATCAGCATGTATTTATCCTTTCTACTATGGATAGCCATTCAGGTTGTTTCCAATTTCTGCCGTTACAAACAATGCTTTTATCAAATATTCTTTTGGTATTTATTGGTGTACATTTGAGGGATTTCCTCTAGAGTATTTTATTGGTTTAGGTAGAATTGCAGAAAGCAGAATTGATTCTATAGAATTTAAATGCAAATGTGTTTATTACCAAATAAGAAACATTATAAGTTAAATTTCCTATTACAACTGACACAGCTATTTTTAAAAAATCGGGATTACCTTTATACACTACTGTGAAGTGATCATCAAAATATAACGTTAGGTGAAAAAAAGTAAGATGAGGAAAAATATATACAGATCGAGCATCCCTAATCTGAAAATTCAAAATGCTCCAAAATCTAACTTTTGGAGCGCTGGCATGACACTCAAAGGAAGTGCTCATTGGAACATTTAGGATTTTGAATTTTTGGATTAGGGATGCCTAACTGGTATGCATTCTGCAAATATTCCAAAATCTGAAAAAATCCAAAATTTGAAACACTTCTGGTCCCAAGCATTTTGCATAAGGGTTACTCAAGCTGTAGAGTATTTGTCTAATCAGGGAGAATATAAAAATAAATAAATATGTACATACACTCTCACTCACATACACACTTATACTCTTTTTATTTTATTTTTATTTTTTGAGGCAGAGTCTCTCTCTGTTGCCCAGGTTGGAGTGCAGTGGCGCGATCTCAGCTCACTGCAAGCTCCGCCTCCCGGGTTTATGCCATTGTCCTGCCTCAGCCTCCCGAGTACCTGGGACTACAGGTGCCCACCACCACGCCCGTCTAATTTTTTGTGTTTTTGGTAGAGACGGCGTTTCACCATGTTAGCCAGGATGGTCTCGATCTCCTGACCTGGTGATACGCCTGTCTCGGCCTCCCAAAGTGCTGGGATTACGGGTGTGAACCACCGCACCCGGCCCACACTTATACTCTTAAAAGATAAACCATAAAACAAATTAAAGGATTCTCTGCGGTGGGAGGGGAAAACCAGAAATAGGAACTAGACTTTCTTGAATATAAGCTGTGTTGTAGATTTGACTTTGGAATAAGTGAGTATTTTACATATCTTTAAAACAAATTAAAAGGAAAATAAAGCAATCCTAAAATTTCAAAAGTAAAATGAAACAAATGAAGTCATTTGCGTATAAAATTGGTGGCTTAACCACATGGAGCGCAATTATTTGAGAGATTTTAGAATACAGTGATTTGGCCATATATCAAATCACTCATAAGACAACTTGAAGAGGCTCCCATTGGCCAAAGATGGAGCAATTTGACCAGCAATAAAAATAATAATACATACGCCGGGCGTGGGGGCTCACGCCTGTAATCCCAGCACTTTGGGAGGCTGAGGCAGACGGATCACGAGGTCAGGAGATAGAGACCATCCTGGCTAACACGGTGAAACCCCGTCTCTACTAAAAATACAAAAAATTAGCCGGGCATGGTGGCACGCACCTGTGGTTCCCGCTACTCAGGAGGCTAAGGCAGGAGAGTTGCTTGAACCCGGGAGGCAGAGGTTGAAATGAGCCAAGATCATGCTACTGCATTCCAGCCTGGGTGACAGAGCGAGACTCCATCTAAATAATAATAATAATAATAATACATAAACAATATTTAAAATCCATTTATTCATAATGATACTAAAATAACTGATCTAAACCAATGTGTGAATTTAATAAAACATCCAAGAGACAATTAGGGAATGCCAAATGTTGACTGAATAGTTGATGGTACTAAGAAATTATTGGCTGGGCATGGTGGCTTACCCCTGTAATCCCAGCACTTTGGGAGGCCAAGGTGGGCGGATCACCTGAGGTCAGTAGTTCAAGACCAGCCTGGTCAACATGTTGAAACCCCGTCTCTACTAAAAATACAAAAACTAGCTGGGCATGGTGGTGTGTGCCTGTAATCCCAGCTACTCATGAGGCTGAGGCAGGAGAAACGCTTGAACTTGGGAGGCGGAGGTTGCAGTGAGCCAAGATCACAACGCTGCACTCCAGCATAGGCAACAGAGCAAGACACTGTCTCAAAAAAAAAAAAAAAAAAAAAAAAACAGAGAGAAATTACTGTTATTTGTTTCAGATGTGACAAGAGTATTTTAGTCATACTGCTTTGTAGAAATACTCACTGAAATACTTATGGATAAAATAATATGACGTTATCTAAATCATTTTCCAAATGAGATCAAAATTCAGGAAACTCTAGAAAAACAGTGTGACCATTAAAAATACACATTAATTTGAAAAGTTCCACCATCAGATAAGATTTAAAATGAAAACAATGTGTTCTGGACACGAGTACTGATTGTAAACAGCTTAATTGTTTGTTTGTTTTGAGAACTGGCCTCCCTCTGTCGCCCAGGCTGGAATGTGGTGCCACAATTATAGCTCGCTATAACTTCCAGCTCCTGGGTTCAAGCAATTCTCGCACCTCAGCTTCCACAGTAGCTGAGACTACAGTCACGCACAACCACACCTGGTTAATTTTTTTATTTTATATTGTGGAGATGGGGTCTTCCCATGTTGTGCAGGCTGGTCTAGAACTTCTGACCTCCATCAATCCTCCCACCTCTGCCTCCTGAAGCCCTGGCATTATAGGCATGAGCCTGGAGAGCTTGCTTATATTTTAAGTACAATTGGTAAAACTTATCAACACACAAAAATAAAAACATATAAATGATCAAGGACAATTTCTAAAAGAGGTGAAATGCAGTAATGCAAAGTTACCATGAAGAAATTTAATTTATAATTCATTAGTAATGTGCTTACCCATTGATGTGCCAAAAATCAGAAAACCATCTTTTTCAGATAAGATTGGTGTGGATGACCTTCCAAGAGAACATCTTACAGTGCTCTCTGGAATCAACGAGTTACAGCATGAGTAGAGAGGCGTGGTGTTCAAACACATCAGCAATGGCTCAATAACAAACCAACTAGAAGAACATGTTCCAGACCTGGTTCTGGAGGTTCCTCATTGGCCGGGCAGGACCCATTTATTCACTGACCAGGAAGAAGCCCTGGGTTGGGCAAGGAAGTGCCAAAATGCAGCAGGAGTCTCTTAGAAGCTCTTAATGAACCAGTACAGAATTAGTTTGATATTTCAACAACTAGAGGATCCCTAGAAGATATTTGGGTTGGCTAAACATTAACTCTGTGAGTAGAAACACTCATGTCATAATCAAACCCAAGATTATTAAACTGAGGACTAAGCAACATTGTTTCCCACTCACAATGCTAGCTCACCTTCTATGTGTGACTGGGAGTAGCTCTGTGGCTAGCAACATTTGACTCTTAAATCTGTCTGTTTATATCTGTGTATTCATATGTATCTCATAGATATGTGCATATATGTGTAGATACTTTTAGGCAAAAAATCAACATACATAACAGAAATTCATTCTGCTCCTCTACCCACACTTATTGCTGTGTTCAGCCAAAATTTTAGATTCCATTTAGTTTGAGACTCTTATCAGAATGACCTTGCCAGCCAGCCTCCTCTTATAAATTCTACATACAAGATACTTTGTGGTGATATGACTCCCTAGCTACATTTTCAGCATTTTTTCTTGCCATGACACTCTATGTTCTTGCCATATTAAATTATGTATAGATCCTTCAACAAGTACTTCATTATTAGTAAGATTTTTCTCTCCTTGGAATGTCTCTCAGGCCCCCTTCATTTATAGGTTATTTCAGGGGTCAATTCAGATTTTTAGCACTTTCTGAAAGTCTCTAAGGTCACAAGTATAGCATTACAGAAAGTTCTGGAGAGCTTACTTTTCCAAACAAGAAAACTTTCTTCCAGATTAATTAGTCAAAATCCTCATTCACTACTCTCCGAAATTCCTAGCATCGCGGAGTCAATAATTTAACGGATTTGTCTCCAACAGTCTGTTTATTCTGCTTACACCTATGTTCCTCCATTTCCACTGGCCCTTTCCTCATCTGGTTCAGAATTAGTGGGGGTAATTAGAAATCACTAGCAGCCAGGTATTGGGAAAAACTTCCTTACCACGGAAGGTGAAGGGATGATTCAGCACCAAGGACAGAGGCATATGCACAGGCTTACTTTCCTGCCCTCTCCACTTCTTGCATATTTTAGTCATGCTGTGTGATTATGTCTTAGATTAAGTACCCTTCCTCATTGCTGAGTCTAACTGTATTATCGTTTTCACTTTATGCTGAAATGTGTTTCTTATTTATCTCCTTTATCATTCCTCCTCCTTACCCTCACTTAGTACAATTTCTGGGGCATAGTAGGCTAAATAAATTTTAGATTAATTAATAAATGAATCAATCACTCAATAAATTAACAAATGTATTTCAGAAAAAGACTAAAATCCAAAGAGACACAAATAAAACAATTATGCCAGGAAGCAAAAATAATATATTTGTTATTACTCCTTCAGACATCACTTCTCACCCCAGTTTTGCATCAGAATAATCTGAAGAGATTATTGACAATGCAAACTCCAACCTGGGGGACATAGGAAGACCCTGTCTCTACAGAATATTTTAAAACTTAGCTGGGCATAATGGTAAGGGAAGCGGAGGCAGGAGGATTTCTTGAGCCCAGGAGTTCAGAGCTACAGTGAGCTATGATCACACCACTGCACTCCAGCCTGGGCAACAGAGCAAAACCCTGACTCAAAAAAAAAAAAAAAAAAAAAAGGCAAAAGCAAACTCAAAGGTGCTTCCCCAGAAATACCAGAAATACAGAAAGTAAGAGAATTCTGATGGCATGGACTTGGCCTGTGTATAGAAGTAGGGGGACAGCTTCCACAGGTGATTTCCAAAGGCATGAAATAATTCTATAAATAATAGTTATAAGTTGTGCTATATTCCTAAGGAGGAGTTAAGCATGTGGGAGGGAAAGAAAGCTCCAGCTGCCCTGCTTCATATGAGCAACAGGACCCAATCTTTTCAGCTGGATGAAATGAAAATCAGCAGGAGATGCATCTTTATTCTGATACCTGCTGGTCTCCCACTCATGATGTAATAGTACAGGCCAATTTATTCTTTGATTAAATTCCTTAATCAAAGTACAATCACTTAATAAAATTCTGGATATTAGACCTTTGTCAGATACATAGTTTGTGGATATTTTTCTTTCATTCTGTGGGTTGTCTGTTTACTCTGTTAGTAGTTTCTCTTGCTGTGCAGAAGCTCTTTGGTTTAATTAGGTCCCACTTGTCAATTTTTGTTTTCATTGCAATTGCTTTTGGGACTTAGTCAAAAATTATTTGCCAAGGCTGATGTCAAAAAGGCTATTTCCTAGGTTTTCTTCTAGGATTTTTATAGTTTAAGGTCTCACATTTAAGTCTTTAATATATCTTGAATTAATTTTTATATATGCTGAAAAGTAAGAGTCTAATTTCATTCTTCTGCATATGACTAGCCAGATATCCCAGCACCATTTATTGAATAGAGAGTCCTTTCCCCATTGCTTGTTTTTATCAGCCTTGTCAAAGATCTGAAGATTGTAGGTGTGCAGCCTTATTTCTCAGTTTCCTATTCTGTTCCATTGGTCTATATGTCTGTTTTTGTACCAGTACCATGCTGTTTTGGTTACTGTGGCCTAATAATATAGTTTGAAGTCAAGCAGTATGATATCTCCATCTTTGTTCTTTTTGCTTCGGATTGCTTTGGCTGTTTTGGGTCTTTTTGGTCTCATATAAATTTTAGAATTTTTTTTTCTCTAATCCTACAAAGAATGACATTGGTACTTTGATAGAAATAGCATTGAATTTGTAAGTTGCTTTGGACAGTATGGTCATTTTAATGATATTGATTCTTCCAATCCATAGGCATGGAATGGCTTTCCATTTATTTGTATTATCTCTGATTTATTTCAGCAGAGTTTTGTAGTTTTTGTAGAGATCTTCATCTCCTTTGTTAGGTGTATTTTTAGTGTTTCATTTTCTTTGTGGCTATTGTAAATGGAATTGTGTTCTTGATTTGACTCTCAGCCTGAGCACTATTGGCATATAGAAATACTGTTGATTTTTGTACATTAATTTTGTCTCCGGAAACCTTGCTAAAATCATTTATCAGTTCTGTTAGCCCTTTGGCAGAGTCTTTAGGGCTTTCCAATTATAGAATCATGTTGTCAGTGAAGAGAGAGAGTTTGACTTCTTTTCCTCTTTGGATGCCTTTTATTTCTTTCTCTTGCCTGATTGCTCTGACCAGGACTTCCAATACTATATGAATAATATAGTATAGGAGTGGTGAGAGTGGACATCCTTGTCTTGTTCCAGTTCTCAAGGGGAATG
Organism: Trachypithecus francoisi; assembly: GCF_009764315.1. Lineage (NCBI taxonomy): Eukaryota > Metazoa > Chordata > Mammalia > Primates > Cercopithecidae > Trachypithecus > Trachypithecus francoisi. The sequence continues at coordinate 28,769,606 of NW_022681474.1, forward strand.
GTTCTGGCTTTTGTCTGTTCTGTAAGATGCTAGCTATGGGTTTATCATAAATGGCTCTTATTATTGTGAGGTATCTTCCTTTTCTTGCCGAGTCTGTTGAAGGTTTTATCATGAAGAGATGTTGGATTCAATAAAAAGTTTTTTCTGCATCTATTGAGATAATCATATGGTTTTCACTTTTAATTGTTTATGTGGTTAATTACATTTATAGACTTGCATATGGTGAACCAACATTGCACTCCAGGAATAAAATCCACTTGGTTATGGTGAATGAATGTTTTGATGTGCTGTTGGATTCAGTTTACTAGTATTTTGTTGAAGACTTTTGGGTCTATTAACATAGATCAGGGATATTGGCCTGAACTTTTCTTTCATTGTATCTATGCTGGATTTTTGTAGTAGGCTGATACTGGCTTCATAGAATGAGTTGGGAAGGAGTCCCTCCTCCTCATGTTTTTGGAATAGTCTCAATAGGATTGGTGGCAGTTCTTTACACATCTGATAAAAATCAGCAGTTAATCCATCTGGTCCAGAGATTTATTTGGTTGGTAGGTTTTTTGTTTGTTTGTTTGTTTGTTTGTTTTTTTACTGATTCAATTTTATTGCTTGATATTGGTCTATTCAGGGTTTCAATCTCTTCCTGATTCAGTCTTGGGAGATTGTGTGCTTCCAGAAGTTTATCTATTTCTGCTAGACTTTCTAGTTTGTATAAATAGAGTGGTTCATAGTATTCTCTGAGGATCTTTTGTATCTCTGTGGGATCAGTTGTAATGTCATC